>NC_064633.1:483486402-484208068 GCF_023864275.1 Schistocerca cancellata | reverse complement strand
CTGATGACCTCAGATGTTAAGTACCATAGTGCTCAGAGCCATTTGAACAGTGGCAACTCGGGCTCCACAGCAGTAGCGACAATTCCTTCACAAAACTGGCGACGAGGCTTTACAAAAACTTGATGCACAGATTAACAAACTGTTCTCTTGCAGTACAATGTTCCACATGTAAATGAACGAGCACATCAGAAATTATCACGTTGCTCGTATAGTAGGCCTCCTTTGGATAGGGTCATGAAGTGTGGCTGAGCTCTTGCTAGCCCGAGACTGTATTGACCTCAGTGTGAGGGCGTTGCTGCGCTGGGAGGGAGGTGTGGTCTTCAGGAGCTCCTCCTATCGTCGTCCTGGATCACAGCAAGCCCTTGCTAAAGTCTATGGTATCAATTCGCACTGCCGACCTTGGTGCGGATACGCAAACCCTGTACGGTACCACACAGTCAGAACGAAGGTCTCAGCAGGGTAATATAATATCTCTCCAGAGAAAGCTCTGTGACGAGATGGAACACGAAAAGCAGCCTGTTACTAACAAAGCCGGGTCTCCAGAATGTGAGTTGAGGACTGTTTTTCACCGATAACATCTTTCCTACATTTCATGAAAGCGAAAAGTACCCAAGGCTAAATGTTTTTCTGCTTGTAGGGGTGGAAAGCGTCACCTGGTCGCAGAGTCTACGAACATGTTTGGATACGCCTTTACTATTTGTGCGAATGTTTCTGATCGGCTTTTCCTTACAAATTCAATAGGTGAGAGTTGATACGTTATTGTAAAATATGTTCGTTGGTAGTAACTTTTGAGAAGGCGCTCGGAATGGCTCCGGGTGTTGAAGGCAAACGCAGTACAAAACTCAGCAGGAGAGAAGTGAGCAAGTCTGCGGTGCTCTTCAGTCATCAGGAGAGCTGGAGAGACGTTGGTAAGTTCGGCCGCAAGCAATCTTGGACTTGGCCTGCACAGTGAACTTGGTGCTTCTCGCACGGGTGACTCACGCAGATGGTGGGAAGCAGCTGAGGGTATACATCTAGCCGTCTCGCGTTTGATGCTGGCACGTCTTCAGCGATTTTGATGCTTCCTTAGCTGCTGTAGCCATCAGTTCAGCGATTGGAAGATAAATCTGTGGTGCTACACGAGTCAGTAATGAAGTTTAGAAGAGGTCATTTTTCGGTTTGATTAACGTGAGATTCTTAAATGGTGGATAAATGTGTTTGCGATACTCAGCAGACCTTACTAGAGGAGAACGTTGGGCTTTGGGTTATGTTTCTAACTTCACTAGGGATCAAGCAATTACTTATGTAGGTAGTCAATCGAGGGGAACTTGCGACTTACTTTCATGCGCGATGTGATAAATTTCTTCTCTCACTCCTTGCCAGTTTGGTCTAACATCCCAGTATTTCAACTGGATATTAACATCGTTATTTTTACTGTTTATGAAATTTTATTGTGTATAGTCAATTTTTTGTTACTTGTGTTTCCATAAACGTGTGTACAGTCGAGGAACGCCTTTCGAAACATCCGAACTGTAATACCATGAACACTGAAATTATTTTCGTAATTGAATTTCGCGCCTTCCATTTACTGAATGTGGGGATTCTCTCACCACAACTCTGTTACCAGGGCCTCGACTTCCGTTACATTAATTTGTTAGCAGTCGGGATACTTGCTAGAGTTTCCATTCTGCGACACTTTTATGGTAACTGGTTTCATGGGAACAGTCTGTTGCCAAGACTCCAGACGGGGCAGACGTTTTCATGGAACTTAGCTTGGAAGCTCAGATGGTGTCTCACAAGCTTTACGCCACTCATGGTGAACGCCGCAATGGCTAAGTTCCTTCAGCATGGCTCAACTGTGAGGGGCAGTCAGATGAAAACCGAACATCCGTCGCAACGGGACCACGGAATAGTTCCATTCAAAAGTAATCACCACACGCAGTAAGACATGACATGACATTGGGAGACAAGACAATCAATTTATGTTTCGTAGAACGCCGTCGGCCGCTGACGGATCCACGACCGCACCCATTCTTGTACTTTCACGTCTGATTGAAACCGATGTCGACGCATGTCTTTCTTCAGGTCGCCAAAGATGTGCAAATCACACGGTGAAACGTCCTGGCTGTACGCAGGGTGTTGCAGTGTTTCCCAAACAAATCGCTGATACACTGTCTTCGCCCGATTGGAAGTGGTAGAAGAGGGGGGGGGAGGGGGGAGATGATATCGTACAACAGATTGCTTCCATCTGATAGCATTCCCAGACATTTTGACTTTATGGCGCTTCGCAGTTTCCATGAAGTGTCTTCATAGCGCTGCGCATCGATTGTGGTTCGACGCTCGAAGAACTCGGCATACGATAAGGCCCACTCCCACACCGGCAATTACACTAAAGCTACACTTCAGCAATTTGGTTGGAAAGCACTACAATATCCTCCGTACAGCACAGATCTTCCACCATGTGATTTTCACTCTTTGGCTACCTGAAGAAAGACATGCGTCGACGCTGGTTTCAGTCAGACGAGAAGGTGCAAGAGTGGGTGCGGTTGTGCATCCATCAGCGGCCGACCGCGTTCTACGAATTGATCGTCTTGTCTCCAGCCGGCCACTGTGGCCGAGCGGTTCTAGGCGCTTCAGTCCGGAATCGAACTGCTGCTACAGTAGCAGGTTTGAATCCTGCCTCGGGCGTGGATGTGTGTGATGTCCGTAGGCTAGTTAGATTTACGTAGTTGTAAGTCTAGGGGACTGATGACCTCATATGTTAAGTCCCACAGTGCATAGAGCCATTTGAACCATTTTTTTCGTCTCGCCTCCCAACGGAATAAACGTCTTAACGAGTCTGTTGATTACTTTTGAATGTAACGGTTCCACGGTTCCGCTGTGGCGAGAGTTCGGTTTTCATGTAACTGCCCCTTGTAGCAAGGAAATCAACACTCAATTTTTACAAGCTCAATAAAGTACAAGATTTCTACACCCAGGTTTGGACTGCACTAAGGGGCCAAGGTATCAATCAAGGGGACTACTTGATTCAATTGTTAAACATTCTGCAAGAAGTATGAATGCAAGGAAGGAAGTTTAATTGGTAGTAACCTCAATGTGTGACTTGAAGAATATCACCTTCTCAGTTAGAATGCAGTGAGATGAGCACTCAGTCACGAAATGCATATTTCATCTGTCTTGTCTCCATTTCATTTTGTTGAGCTCGTCACTGTACAGCGAAACAAAGACAAGCAGAAAAGAAGCCGCTGTTATGCGCCATACTAACTTCATCTGTTGCCTTCAATGGCATGTTGTCAGTTTGGACACACAGTGTGTCCGCATTTTACATCGCTGACTCAAGCTACCGAATGTAGAGTGGAGCCTGCATGCTACAAACTTCCTAATGCAGGTGTTGCTCGCTGTGTATGAATTGTTATACACGAATGACATACTTTGAAATAAGACAGAGCTTCTGTCTTATATTAACGATGTATTGACTTGTACATTGTTAAGCTTAAGGCTGTTGCAAGCCAGGGAGGCATTCCAAATTACGAAATCAGAGACACAACGCAGAGAACAGGCAAATGTGTTAGCGTTTAGGCTACCGGAGGTAAACAGTAACGCTAGAGCTCTTCGAAATGCAGACGCTCTGGGAAGCAGACCCAGAGACGAAGTCTCACTTCAGAGAATTAATTGGTAGCTCCATCCAGAGGCTAGACGCTGTTGTAAGGCGTCACAACGGAAGATGGCCACAAACCGCCAAGTTTACGCATATGCATCGAGCTTGATACTTGCCCAGAGAACGGCAGCGTCAGTGGGTCTAGTGAGATGGGAAATGGGTAAAAATGCTGCAACAGAACAGCCGTCCCCACTGACGAGACGTCGCAGGACAGGGCCAAGCGACGTAGACCACTACTGTTGCCAGCCATAATGCGAAGGGCAGCGGCATTTAGCTTTTAGCTGAAAGCTGTTGCTGCCAACGTTAGTCGTTGTTAACGTGAAGGCCAGAAACATACCCACCTACAGAGCAGGAGCAGGGAAAGGATCTGAACGTGGTTGACCAGAGATACCTGGGAGGTACAGAGCCCCATGCCACACTTACCAATGCATGTAAGGTGTAGGTGAATTGCTGGGCCCGCTATAGACAGGGAGAATCTGTACGCCCCCACATTCCTTTAAAAACCCGTGTGTTTTGTACCCAGGAAAGTTCAGAGTCACACCGTTAAGGATGCCAACTCCGTGTCGACCGTCGCCAGCCTCGCGTAAGCTCTGACAAGTCTGGTTTCTCAAATGGTTCAAATGGCTCTGAGCACTATGGGACTTAACATCTGTGGTCATCAGTCGCCTAGAACTTAGAACTACTTAAACCTAAATAACCTAAGGACATCACACACATCCACGCCCGAAGCAGGATTCGAACCTGCGGCCGTAGCAGTCACGCGGTTCCGGACTGAGCGCCTAGAACCGCTAGACCACCGCGACCGGCCTGGTTTCTCACTTGAAGTGCTGCTCTCAAAGTTATTGCTTTACAATGCTTCTACTGATTGCTATTTCTGCTACCACTCACGCCACGGACTCAAGACACTGACTTTTTTTGTGCAACCAGTTGCATCCTATACTTTTTCCCGTGTTTGGAATTAGCGTTCAGTGTAGTAGTTTGATTTCAAATAAAAAATGTTAATCAGACCCCTGATTTCCTTGAGTCTCCTGCCGCGAACATCCTATCGATTACTAAAATCCACGCTTCTCGTAGGTGTCCTGTGACAGTATTTGGCGCTGATCCAATCAATCAACCTGCCATCGCTGAAAGTTTGTCTTTCTGCATTTTCTCCTAACCTCTCGAAAATGGCAGACTGATCCGCAACCTCCTGTCTTCCCTCTCTCCTGTGTTAGAGCACGACCCTTCTTTTGTAAAAATTGTTGTTTCATACATCACTTACTCAAAAGTAATGAAGATATGAATAACTTTTGTAATTACGTCATTGGACGTAATGTGACCTGACCTCCCTGACTCTTTATGGGCCTGAAAACAACCACAGGAACGTAGCGTCCGCGACAGATCATGCAAACATCACGGCAATAAGAATATTGCTAGGGAGGCTAAACCGTAAAGTAATGACGGGTTATATCTGACCCTAAAATTCATGAGGCTCTTACGCTGTTGGCTGCTGAAATAAAACAGTGTTGTACCTACAAATTTATGTTCATCCTCTACATACACTGAAATCCAATCGGCCCATCACCTGTAACTGTCTATCCCTTACAAAGCTTCGGATGTACTCGAAAAGGTAATCACTTTTTCTACCTAGAGTTTTCATGTATTATGACATTAAACGCCCACCGTTTCGACTGTAGTAGTCACGTAGAAAAACATTCACTTGTCATTAGTTTCCTTTCTTCAGTTCCTTTGAATATACAGTCAGATGTGACAGATTTATCGACGATCGTTGCGGAATCTTCACATTTCACTGGTAGTGCCATTTTCCTACGAAGGCAGCATATTGCAGGAAACGTTTCCTGCAAGACTTTGACAATACTTTAAACAGTGAAAAACAGTTCTAAAAACTATTTAATACCTTTGCGTAACCGTTCATGAAGTGAATCATTGCGGAGTCTTCGAACACTCGCGATTTCTATGAAATGAGTAATTCACTCACAGTAAACAATTCGCTCTCTTGTTACTTCCATAACATACCTATTGCTATTCATTAATGCCTTGTAGTCGATAATTGTCTTATTACACGCACACTCTCTTTCTGTAGAAACGCTAACCACTTCGCTGTTGTTCTAAAACAACCGTTGCTTTCGAGCGCTCTTAATAAGAAAGGCGGCCTCCTTACATGCTCCTCACAATCTCGTTAATTCACTGTTAGGGCCACTGTCCTATTGCAAGGACAAAAATGTCGTGACACATGAGAGGTACGATATGTAGAAATCGTAAATTCTGCTGTAATACGCGAAAAGAGTGGTCATTCTGTAAGAAGTGAATTGATCGAATAGCAACAGAGGAAGGTGTCCAGGAAGAACTGCAGACAGGGCCGTCAGTACTGTAAGACTATTCGCTGTGGATGCTGTTGTCCACAGGAAAAGTGTTGTCTTTGGTAGATTGTAGAGAAATATAGAGTGACATAGGGCCAACTTTGTACTTGCTGTAATGAATGGTGGCTCTTTTTAAATGTTGATAAATGTAAGATAAAGCATTGACTGTCATCCTTGCCGTAGGTAGCAGAAATTCAGTATCATTCAACACAAAGCGACGCCGTGACCGGAAGAACAAAAGGCAGTTTCGAGTGGTCGGTAGCGACTTAGCTCACGTAGTGAACGTCTGGCTATTAACAGAGTCTAAAAGACACCAAGGTCGTTGTAAGAGTGCAATATCAATCAAGAGTGAATACCAAAAAAAAGAAAACGTAAAATAAGCAACAATCGGATACTGCATCGAATGTCGCTGTCTGAATGCTGCAAGCGAAGCCAGGCAATTGCCATTACGTGACCGCGCGCATGTACACTCCTGGAAATTGAAATAAGAACACCGTGAATTCATTGTCCCAGGAAGGGGAAACTTTATTGACACATTCCTGGGGTCAGATACATCACATGATCACACTGACAGAACCACAGGCACATAGACACAGGCAACAGAGCATGCACAATGTCGGCACTAGTACAGTGTATATCCACCTTTCGCAGCAATGCAGGCTGCTATTGACGATCGTAGAGATGCTGGATGTAGTCCTGTGGAACGGCTTGCCATGCCATTTCCACCTGGCGCCTCAGTTGGACCAGCGTTCGTGCTGGACGTGCAGACCGCGTGAGACAACGCTTCATCCAGTCCCAAACATGCTCAATGGGGGATAGATCCGGAGATCTTGCTGGCCAGGGCAGTTGACTTACACTTCTAGAGCACGTTGGGTGGCACGGGATACATGCGGACGTGCATTGTCCTGTTGGAACAGCAAGTTCCCTTGCCGGCCTAGGAATGGTAGAACGATGGGTTCGATGACGGTTTGGATGTACCGTGCACTATTCAGTGTCCCCTCGACGATCACCAGTGGTGTACGGCCAGTGTAGGAGATCGCTCCCCACACCATGATGCCGGGTGTTGGCCCTGTGTGCCTCGGTCGTATGCAGTCCTGATTGTGGCGCTCACCTGCACGGCGCCAAACACGCATACGACCATCATTGGCACCAAGGCAGAAGCGACTCTCATCGCTGAAGACGACACGTCTCCATTCGTCCCTCCATTCACGCCTGTCGCGACACCACTGGAGGCGGGCTGCACGATGTTGGAGCGTGAACGGAAGACGGCCTAACGGTGTGCGGGACCGTAGCCCAGCTTCATGGAGACGGTTGCGAATGGTCCTCGCCGATACCCCAGGAGCAACAGCGTCCCTAATTTGCTGGGAAGTGGCGGTGCGTTCCCCTACGGCACTGCGTAGGATCCTACGGTCTTGGCGTGCATGCGTGCGTCGCTGCGGTCCGGCCCCAGGTCGACGGGCACGTGCACCTTCCGCCGACCACTGGCGACAACATCGATGTACTGTGGAGACCTCACGCCCCACTTGTTGAGCAATTCGGCGGTACGTCCACCCAGCCTCCCGCATGCCCACTATACGCCCTCGCTCAAAGTCCGTCAACTGCACATACGGTTCACGTCCACGCTGTCGCGGCATGCTACCAGTGTTAAAGACTGCGATGGAGCTCCGTATGCCACGGCAAACTGGCTGACACTGACGGCGGCGGTGCACAAATGCTGCGCAGCTAGCGCCATACGACGGCCAACACCGCGGTTCCTGGTGTGTCCGCTGTGCCGTGCGTGTGATCATTGCTTGTACAGCCCTCTCGCAGTGTCCGGAGCAAGTATGGTGGGTCTGACACACCGGTGTGAATGTGTTCTTTTTTCCATTTCCAGGAGTGTATTTAAAAATCGTGCCCACTCTACTCTCGGCTTGCGTCTGTTTGCGAAAACACGTGGAACTGTGTCTACCTGCCAGGGGAGTGTTTCACACTCTATGTCGATAGTACGGCTTCGCGGGGAATCCGAATCACTGTCGATGCAAGGATACCAATACCACAGACAAACAACCTAATAGTATAAACATTTATGGCTAGTACCAGGATGTAAAACCAGTATTAGGGAAGGCCAGTAAGAAAAGACACAGCGTCTTAACAGGCCTTGAAGGTACAACGGTAACGACGGACCGCCATGTCATCCTCTACCTCTCAGGCATCATCGGTTGCGGATTGGAAGGGTATGTGGTCAGCATACCGCTCTCCCATCCTCTGTCAGTTTTCGTGACCGGTGAGAAGACAAAGAAAGATTTAAATATGTTAGAGAGGTTTTGGGGAAATACAATTCATTTGTAAAGGAAATCGTATATAACACGCCTGTGTGACCAACTCTAGAGTATTTTCCAGTGTTCAGAGTACTTATCAAGCTGGCCTTCAACAGACATAAACTGCCTGACCTAAAAAAGCGGAGCGCCCAAAAGATATGGTCAGACGTCAATGTAACTTCGTATACGAACACACCACCATCGGTCATATAAACGATAACAGTTGCAAATCCATGTGATAGGTAGAACGGCCGCCAATCTACATTAGTGTTCTTCGAGTTTAGCGTTGTTACCAGGCTTGGAAAGAATATTAGGGGCGTGAACAACATCAGATGTTGAGTCACGATTGTGAAAGACGCGGAGATACGCCGTACCCGTCAGAGATAGCGTTATCAGTACCTAACAGTCTGATAGGGACCTCATTGTGGGTTCCTATTTCGCCCTCTGATCGAATCATGCAATACACAGATTTATGGGCCATTCTAATTTGACACCGGCTCTATATTGGACTGCATAGCAACGTGAGGGGAAGTGTACTCGTTGTAAGGTTCCGATCGACAATATTTGACCGATACAAGGAACGATCACCGTGTTGTGCTCCAAGAACATTAGCCCCCGCTTCACATTAGCGCCTGTCATCCCAAAACAAGTAATGGACTCCCTGTAACATTCTGTATAATCCAGCACCACTGGTCGGAGACTAACAGTAGTCGGAGGATTGAATTACCTCCCTTGTCCGGGCTGTCAACACCACAACACAAACGGCTGCGTCTGCAGCGGTGCCGTGACTGTTGACAAATAGCATCACATCGTGCTCAGTGGTGAATTGCGGCTTCGCACTACACCAGAAGACCATCGTCAGCTAGTTTGGCAGTAACCTGGGGAGAGGCCCCGTTGTTTGCAATTTTTAGAAAGGCACAACAGTGGTACTCCTGGCAAAATGGTGTGGGGAAGCAGTACTGACTGAGAGAACACTGACGGCACAATGGTACTTCATGGACACCCTGCGTCCTCATGTGGTACCTCTCATGCGACAGTATCGTGGTGCCATTTTTCAGCAGGATGACACTTGTCCAAACGTGGGACCTGCTTCAATGAACTGCCTGGATGAGGTTGAGGTAATCCTGTGGCCAGCAAGATCTCTCTATCTGTCCCTGATAGAACACGTGTGGGACCAGCGCAGACGTGAGATCTGTTCCACTGCCAGCATCCAGCATGTCAAGGACAACAGATTACAACAGTTACACGCCACCTTGCCTCAAGAGAGGATAACAACGGCTTTATCACATCCTTTCCAACCGAATCAGTGCATGCAACCACACGAGAGGAGGGCAGGGAGGGGGAAGGGGAGGAGTAGGGGAGGGGAAGGGGGAAGGAGAGAGGGAGGGGGAGGAACGTCCGGGGAGGGGGCCAGCATCATGCTGATACGTGGGCCCATGCCGCCAAGTTGGTTCTGAATTTGACTCGACATTGTAATCACTGAAACAATATCACATACTCTCTCAACAGCCAAAGTTTCGTTTCGTTTCTGTGGGGTCCTGCCCACTCGTCTCTTACAGGATGCCTGAAGGATGCTGCTTTCTCGGATAGCTATACAACAGTTCCAGCAAATCACACTAATGGTTTTTATTACCATGAAGTATAGCGACAATACTTAACTTTGTATTTACAAGAATGTGTCGCAAGCGATTGGCGACATGCGAACAGGCACTGTCCTTCACTATACACCATGTCCTTGTAAGCAGTTGATATACATTTATACTCCGCAAGCCACCCAACGGTGTGTGGCGGAGGGCACTTTACGTGCCACTGTCATTACCTTCCTTTCCTGTTCCAGTCGCGTATGGGTCGGGGGAAGAACGGCTGCCGGAAAGCCTCCGTGCGCGCTCGAATCTCTCTAATTTTACATTCGTGATCTCCTCGGGAGGTATAAGTAGGGGGAAGCAATATATTCGATACCTCATCCAGAAACGCATCCTCTCGAAACCTGGACAGCAAGCTACACCGCGATGCAGAGCGCCTCTCTTGCAGAGTCTGCCACTTGAGTTTGCTAAACAACTCCGTAATGCTATCACGGTTACCAATTAACCCTGTGACGAAACGCGCCGCTCTTCTTTGGATCTTCTCTATCTCCTCTGTCAACCCGATCTGGTACGGATCGCACACTGATCAGTAGACCACGGATTTTAGGTAAAAACCTATTTCGTTCCTGAGTTCCTATTTGCATAAAAATTTGTACTTATGCGTTTCATGACTATTTACACTTAATAGCGTTAATTCTATAGGACCTAAAAAAGCCTATTTCGACGTTAGTGCCTATTTTTGCCTATTTCGGCTTTAATATCCTAAAAAGTGCCTATTTCATCATATAAGACAGTGGCTCCAAGTTTTTCCACACTATACGACAGATGGAAAAAAATATTTTCTGCCCAGCGTGCAGCAAAGTGACTAGTTGATATGCGCTCATGCTTTGTATTTGCCTAACACTTCGGTCTTTTTTTATTTTTTTTATATCGCTATCCCTGTTAATACCAAATACTCTTTATTGGTGTTTTATTATTCATATGTAAAAAATAGATCACGGATCTTTAGGTTAAAACCTATTTTTTTCCTAAGCTCCAATTTGCATGTAAGTTGGTACTTATGCATTTCATCACTAACTAAACTGAATACCGTTAGTTCTATAGGACCTAAAATTGCGTATTTCGACGTTGACGTCTAATTTTGCCTATTTCAGCATCAAAATCCTAAAAAGTACCTATTTCGTTAATCTGACATAGAGTTCCTGTGTTTTCAAAGATTAGAAAAAGGAAGTAAACTTAGGGCTTTACGTCTCGTCGAAGGCGAAGATCGTTAGAGACTGTTTACAATTCCTTTGCTTGCCTTACTACTAACAGCACTCGGCACGACTGAATGGTCACCCATCCAAGTACGCGCCGAGCGCGACAGGGCTTAACTTCGGTGAGCGAATGGGAACCGGTCAAAGACTTGAGTTACACATTAGAATCGGACGCGGGAGTACTAAATGTTATATTTGAAAATATTTCGTTCGTAGGATTCTGGCCAGCTGTGTATTTTCGCAAAGAAACGGTTTCATAGGCCTTAAGCTGAGCACGAATTAAAAAATCACAATGTTAATCGTAGACGCCCTCTACAGCTAAATTACTGCCCTTCGCGCATTTTCTCGCTGCTGTCTACAGGCAGTCCTATCAAACTACTCTGTTTCGTGAAAGGTATTATACGTGAATTTTCCGGTTCGCAAAATAATTTGCCAGTAGTGAGATGTTTTCATCTGAAGCACCGGTAGATTCCATTCGCTTGTTCAGAAGTGGCGGTGATCTGTCAGGTGCCATAGGTCCAGCAACGAATACGGTACTTCCCCTACCGTTCCCATGCACCGCAGTAAAAAAAAAAAAAAAACACACACACACACACACAGGTCATCGTTCACTTTTTCCCAGCGATAACAAATCAGTACATTGTGTAGCGACCGACTTGTTAAGTGTTACTGACGTTCTAAGTGCAAAAAAAATTCTAGTTTCTGTGTGAGAATACTACGCCATGCCGAAAACAGATAGTTCAAAGTCTACTCTATAAGGCAGTGGCTGCAAGATTTTCCACATTGTACAACAGATGGGAAAATTATTTTCTGCCAAGCATGCAACAAGGAGGTTAGTTGATTTTTTTCTTAGACTTCTTATTTTCCTGTCACTTAGCATTCTTTTTTATCGTTATCCTTTAGTAATACGAAATACTCTTTATATGCGATTCTAAACTGCATTTCCCTTTTCTCTCGTATTAGCTTTCGAGTGTTAAGAAATCTCACCTAACTCAGCATGCAGATGGAATCGCACATAAAGCTAATGTTGAACGAAAGTCAAAATTGAAGCAAACTCTTTTAACCAATAAATCTGGTGAATCCTCCGAAAAAACAAGTTCTCCAGTGATTTGTGTCATGCACTTGTGGCAGCAAACATCCCCCTTTCGGAAACTAGAAAACCCTATCTTCAGAGGTTTTCTTAAGAAGTACTGCCATCAGTCTATTCCTGCAGAGTCAACTTTACGTAAGAATTATGTGGATTCAGCT
Source organism: Schistocerca cancellata (assembly GCF_023864275.1). Lineage (NCBI taxonomy): Eukaryota > Metazoa > Arthropoda > Insecta > Orthoptera > Acrididae > Schistocerca > Schistocerca cancellata. Next base: position 484,195,687 of record NC_064633.1, on the reverse strand, counting down.
TACAACGCTGCATTTGCACAGAATCCGAGAAGATGTTGGAGAATCTTGTATATGGATTTCTGTGGATGAAATTACTGACAGTCTTGGCCGTTACATTGCAAACCTGATTATTGGCAAGCTAGATCCAGATGCTCCACCCAGGGCCCATTTGATTTACTCAAAACAGCTTGCAAATACTAACCAACAAACAACAGCACAGTTTGTGAACAATGGGCTCAAGGTGCTATACCTAAACGGAGTGGAAGAGAATAAGGTGCTTCTGGCCGTCACCGACGCTGCTGCATATATGATAGCAGCGTTTCAACTATTAAAAGTATTCTACCCATTGATGCTGCACGTAACTTATATAGTGCATGGGATCAACCGCATAGCAGAGCAAGTAAGGCTACAATTTCCTAAAGAAAATAAAGTAATATCTATGGGGAAGAAAATTTTTGTTAAGGCACCATCAAGAACACAGGCATTCAAAGAACAGCTTCCAGATGTCCCATTGCCGCCAGAGCCTGTTGTCACCCGCTGGGGCATGTGGCTGATAGCAGCAGGATTCTATAGTACGCATCTCTCAGCTGTCCAGAAGGTGGATGAAAATATACCGGAGAATGCTGCATCCGTAACTGCACCAATGGAGTTACTCAAAGATTCTTCTTTAAAACGGGACTTATCTTACATTAGGGCCCACTACACATTTATGGCAAGAATAATTTCACAATAAGAAGGCTCAGGGAGACCTATCTACGACAATATTTCTTTGCTTTAAAATGAAAATTAATCAAGCGCCAGGTAAAGTAGGGGAAAAAGTACGGGCAAAAATGCAAACGGTTTTGCAGACGAACACTGGCCTGAAGGAGTTGTGTGTTGCTGCCGACATACTCAGTGGAAAATCCAGCATTCCTGACTTCAGCATTTCTGTCCGACAAGTGCCGAAAATGAAGTACGCCCCTGTCACATTTGTTGCTGTAGAACGTTCTTTTTCAGCGTATAAATTGATTCTGACTGACAAGCGCCACAGTTTTTCACTAGAAAACCTAGAAAAGATTTTGGTTATTTATTGTGGAGCCAACTATGCTCAGAATATGTGAAACTACGAATGTATTAATTAAACCATTGCAACATCTTTTTTACGGAGACCCTTATCTTGCAGGAACTCAAAAATATTTGGTGTTACGTTCAACATTAATGTTGTAGATTTCTGTGCTCTGTAACCGTGTAAATATTCATTCTCCTTGTTTTAATGACTAGTAACATCTTCATACTGTCAACACTGTGTATTTTAATTTATTTTTATTTTCTCTACATCATTTTTATTAGAGCCTATTTTAGGTTTTATACAGCCTAAATGAACTACTGAAGGAGCCTATTTTAGGTGCCTAAAACACACTTTTTTACGACCTAAAAGTCCGTGGTCTACTGATGAGCAATACTCAAGTATCGGTCGAACGAGTGTTTTGTAAGCCACCTCCTCTGTTGATGCACTACATTTTCTAAGGACTCTCCCAATGAATCTCAACTTGGTACCCGCCTTACCAAAAATTAATTTTGTATGATCATTTCACTTCAAATCGTTCCGCACACATGCTCCCAGATATTTTTCAGAAGTAACTGTTACCAGTGCTTGTTCCGCTATCATATAATCATACAATAAAGGATCCATCTTTCTATGTATTCGCAATACATTACATTTGTCTATGTTTAGGGTCAGTTGACACTCCCTGCACCAAGTGCCTATCCGCTGCAGATCTTCTTGCATTTCGCTGCAATTTTCTAATGCTGCAACTTCTCTGTATACTACAGCATCATCCATGAAAAGCCGCATGGAACTACCGACACTATCTACTAGGTCATTCCAATCTTCGTCTTCCTGCCGGTGCCTGTGGTACCCCGGAACAGTTTCCTCCTCCTCTTTCGGTTGCTTCACTTTTTTTGCTTCAAAGGACGACAATGTAGTCATCGACAATACTTGTTGATAAATATAGAGAACCAGTATTCGAAGAAGGCTGGGCTACCTCGCGTATGGATCATGAGAGTAAAGTAAGAGATTAGGGCTCGTACAGAAGCATGTAGACAAGCATTTTTACCTCAATCAGTATTTCAAATCCTCGTCTTGCCATCCTAATTCCGTTGCATCCATGAAATATTCAATAATACATGGCCAAATCATTCAGGTATCATCGTGAAATACGAAATAACTCACTCTTTCCTGTGACTTCGCTGTGGAATTTAATTGAATTGGTATCTCGGTACCTTTTTTTCAAATGCAGAATGTGAAAATTAGAAGGCTTAGGCAGAGGACACCTAGTAAAACAGGATATGTACAAAATAAAGACCATGTGGACGTGGTAAACAGCTTAATGTTACATGATCATACATACGTGTGAGATTCAGAAGTACTTCCTCCTGGAGTTGAGTTGCCAATCCGGTTCGAACAGCTCGTTTTCGAGCTGTTGCAAGCCAATAATAATAATAATAAAAAAAAACAGACTCGACTTATAGTTGGCAGTGCTGAAACTGTCCCTATGCCTCACTTGTATAATGGAGCGGATTTAGATGACTGACACCCAGAAAGAGGCAATAAAAACAATTGTCTACAGTGGCAAGAAGGTGGTGAGAAAAACCACTTGTCACTTCCTGCTGCAGCAAGTCCGGAGGTAATGTGGAACCTGTTTTATGATCGTGCGTGATGTTCTTTTTGCAGATAGAACAACTTCTCCGTCGTGAATTCAGTAAACTATGGTCGTATGAAACCCAGGTCGTTCTTTTCGTCCTCGACAGACAGCAGGTGGAGCCCAAGTTCATGCAGCGTTTCATGACACCCGGAAAGTTGCACACAACTGTCGTTATTTAAAATGTGCAGTCAATCAGTAGAACCAGTCGCAGCCTTTCATTATCTGCAAAGGTCCAAACAGGACGTTTCGAGAAGGAACGATGACATTAATACAATGGTGAAGATGTCAGGTGGTAAACAAGGAGTCATTAGGGGAATAATAAGTATAGTTCACCCAAAAATTATTTCAGATACAGCAATCTTTCTATAGATTCCTACATGGGACCATCACAAGCCTAACTTATCGAAAGAAAATAGCCGATTCAGCAAAGAACAGAGCACTCATAACATCTACAGCTATATTCCTGAAGCCACAATACATTGTATGGCGGAGAGTGCTTCGTGTACCACTGTCACCCCATTCCCCATTTCAGTCCCGAATGGTCCGCGGTAAGAACGGTTGTCATTAATCTTCCGTGTGAATTCGAATCTTTCTAATTTTACCTTCATGGCCTTTTAGCGACGTATACGTCGGAGGAAACAACGTATTGGATGACTCTTCTAAGAATGTACGATCCCGGGTTTCAGCAGCATTCTACATCGTGATGCAGAAACCCTTTCTTGCAGAGTTTTGCACTATAGCTTGCTGTACCATCATTGCGGCGTTTTCGCGCTGACAAAGAGGACATGCAACGAAAGACGGTACTCTTCTTTGAATCTTCTCTATTTCCTCTATCAATCTTACCTGGCTCGACCCCTAATTGACGAGCAATATCAAGTACTGGTCGAACGAGGGATTTTTTTAATGGGATCGTTTAGTCAATGCAAATAAAGAAAAAAAATTCAGAGAACTCCAGTGAAAGGTGCTACAAAAATACCTTGTCTTTACGAAAATACCTCCAGGTAAAGGTTAGAAAGTGGCCGCCCAAAGACGAATCGATACCATATAACAATGCGAGTGAAGTTTTAAAGTTTCGAGAATACGTCCAACGTACCGTCAGTCACATGTCAGGAAAGATGTGGCAGATGGGGAGGGGGAGGTGGGGGGGAATCTGTCACGAATTGTATGGTTCTGTTGGAAGAACAGTTCTTTTATTGTCCTACTCGACAGAAACGTATTAGAAACATCATGAAGTCAGTGGATCTGCGAGTAGTTGTAAGCAATTAGTCAGCGGCAAAATTGCAAAAGTTTGGCTCGGAGCAGCGGAGAACAGAGAACTTCTTTCTTTCTTTACTGCTAATACAAGTCCGCAGCTCGTGGTCGTGCGGTAGAGTTCTCGCTTCCCGTTCCCGGATTCGATTCCCGGCGGGGTCAGGGATTTTCTCTGCCTCGTGATGACTGGGTGTTGTGTGATGTCCTTAGGTTGGTTAGGTTTAAGTAGTTCTAAGTTCTAGGGGACTGATGACCATAGATGTTAAGTCCCATAGTGCTCAGAGCCATTTAAACCATTTTTTGCTAATACAAGATGGCGAATAGCGTGAAAATTCGTCACCAGACTCCATGAAGAAACGTAAATTTTAGTGTTAAAAAGAAACAGTGCTCAAATTGTAAAGACGAAATTCGAAAGCTGAACGAACATGTGTCTAGTTTACACTAAAGATGGATATCACGAAACTTCATATATATATGAGCACTATGGGACTTAACATCTGAGGTCATCAGTCCCCTACAACTGAGAACTACTTTAATCTAAATAACCTAAGGACATCACACACATTCATGCCCGAGGCAGGATTCGAACCTGCGACCGTAGCAGTCGCGCGGTTCCCGACTCAAGCGCCTAGGTCCGCTCGGCCACCGCGTCCGGCGACTTCAAAAAGAAAATAGGGAGCTGAACTCTTCAAAATCGCGCCATGACAGCTCGACTCTGTCAGAGAAGTAGATGGAAGTGAAGTTAAAAGGAGGCAAATAGAAAGTGGAAAATCTAGACAACAGTAAAAGGAAGATAAGTCTAGTGCACGAAATTACTTTAACGTTATTTCCAAATCGGAGTGTGATAGTGTTGTGACCAACTGAAGTGTACCAGGCGTAAACACTAAAATTATAGCAAAGCGTGACGCGAAGACTTCTGCTCAACGGAAAATTGTAGACAGAAGTAAGAAGTGACAATGATATGGTAAACCTATAGAAACAGCTGTTCATTCTGACTGTCAAGAACACAATCTTCCAGAAATCTTAATAAAAGATTTCAAAGTGAAAGTCTGTGAATACGCATGAAGTTACCAAAAACATCGAGCAGCTCAGTTCAGATATCAAAAACGGAAGTACTGGGTTGATTGGGGGTGCAAATGATATTTACAGAAATGAAATGCCAGCTGCAGTCCAAGACAGTTTCTTCACTGTGCAAGTAGGAAAATTGTTACTGTAGCAGGAATACCACACACACGATCTTATGCCTACTTCCTATGTAAATGCTGAAATTAAAAAGGCAAACAGGCAGTTTCACAAGATCTGTAAAATCTACATAATTCCACAAAAACTCAGCGAAAAAGTCGCCCAAGCGTTAGAAAAACACAGCTGGCAAGAAGACGGTCTGTACAAACCTGCATTCCCAGTGAGGTATCCAAAAATCTGTGGTACAGAATAAGCAGTCCCAGATGAAGTAATTACAGAAACAAAAACAGCAGAAGCAGAATTCCAAACGAAAGGGTCAAGCCTAGAAAAACTGCAGTAACAGAAGAAACATCTGAATCAGTCTCAACAGAAACAGCTGAGCTGCCATCAGCACCAGAGTAGACACCAACAATAATTACAAAAATACAGTTTTAGCAACGTCTACAGCAACAACAGCAAAAGGAGAGAAGGCGTTTAGAACAGAAGAAACTGGGTCAAATACTGTGCGCAGGAGAAAAACAGTGCCGCCTTCGCGTTTGAATGATTTTTAGTCGGAGGCAGACAAGATAAATGGTCACGGCGCCTCCTGTAACTTGAAAAGGAACAACATAGAAGCAAAATCACCACACTATGTAACAAGTAAGTTTCAAATCCCAAAGTTGTTTTCAAATTTCTATGTACTTCATTAAGTGTGCAGTCATTGACAAATAAAATGAGTGAATTTCAAGTGATTCTAGAGACTGAACTAAAATTTGTTACTATACATTGCGTAACAGAACATTGTCTTGAAGAAGAAAAACTAAAATTGTGGAGTCTGGAAAATTTTGTTTTGGGTAGCTTTTTCTGAGGAACTATACAGACCCATGGATGAAGCTGAATATTATTCTTATTAATATTAGTCGCAAAGCTCCCAGAGTGGAAGACGCTATGTAAAGATGGTTCATTCTCCGTTCGTCTTGTTCTTCTGATTCTTTTTATTGGCCCACCAGTTTTTCATTGTTTGTGAGAATTTAGCTCTTCTGTCTTCGCTCCATTTTGCTCCGGTTCTTCGGGCTTTTGTCTCTGGTTTAACCTCCGATTTTCTACTTTTATTCTATAATATTTCCTTATGTCTATTTCCACTTTGGTGATTTTGGCTAATTCCAAGTCTTTTGTCTTTTTTAACATTCTGGATCCATTATCTTCCATTAGCGAGAGAATCTACGTATTTTATTATTATTTTTATTAGTCTTTGTTCAGGAAGCCTCATTATGTGGTCATAGAATTTGAGGCGTCTTTTCATCATGTCTGTCTCTATGTTAAATATTCTTCAATTTTTGGCGTTTTCTGTAGTCTATATCCATTCTCAGTCCATCTTGGTCCCGAAATTTTAATAATTGCTTTTCTTTCTTCTTTCTTTCGATTTTCTATACCGGTTTCCCTATTTAGTGCCAAGGTTTCACTGGTCTATATATATCCTTGATTGTTTAATTACTGTTTTTAATGTCTAATTTTGGCATTTAAAGGTAAGCTTTTTTATTATAGAGGTTTTGCACTAATTATAAACCTTTACCAGCTTTTTGTATTCTTTCTTGTTTGCATATTTTTTAGAGGTAATTCCTCCTAGAAATTTAAAGTGTGATAATCTGTTAATTCCTCCATATTTGCTTTGTAATTTGAAAATTTCTAAATCTGCTGTTGTAAACACTGTCTTTTCAAATTATATCTGCAGGTCGACTTTCCCTGTGCATTCCCTTAGAGTTTCCATCTGTTTTATAGCCATCTCACAAGAATCTGCCATTACTGTGAATTAGTCTGCAAATGCTAAGTAGGGAACTTGTAGGTCTTTTTATTGGTTCCTAACGGAATTGGTTTCCAGTAATTTTCTTCTTCTAGTTTCTTTTCCCATTCTTCCATGGCTATCTAGAACTACATTGAACAACAAAGGCTATAACCTACCACCTTGTCTAACCTCAGTTTTTATCTCGAATAGTTTAGAAAATTTTCCCATAAATTTCACTTTGTATGTTATATTAGTTAATGTCTGCTGAACGAGTTTGTGTATTTTCCAATGCAGTCCTTTTTCTTCAAGAATTCTAAATAGTGTGGATCTGTGAATAGAGTCATAGGCCTTTTTGAAGTCGACAAATTTGCACCTGTTCATTTCCGAAAAGGTATACCTATCAAAAGAGTTTTAGGACTATCTGAAGCTGCATTAGTAGCTGAAAATGTAGCTACTATTTACTTTTATAGGGCTCCAACAAGCAATACACCTACCTTGTTAAGAAGTTTGGAATCATACCTCCACTTCTTCACAAAAAGGTGCAAAAATCTCATTATGTTTGGAGATTTTAATAATAACTTTGCGAAAGAATCAAAACAAAAAACTGATCTTTTGAAGTTCCTTTTAACTTTTAATCTAAAGCCTACAATAGAATCAGTAACACGAATAACAGCAACATCAGTGTCAACTATTAACCAAATATTTATAAATATGCCATGTAAAAACAATAAACAAACTTTCAGTACATTCTTTGGGGATCACAATGATAGTTCTGTAAAACTAAAAATCATCATCACTTTTCGAAACAGTCTGTATTAGCTGTTGTTAGGTGCTACAGTTAACAAAGTATAAATTCCTTTCTGTATTTACTAACCTGGAAAAAATGGGAAGAAATTTACAACATACCAGGTACAAATTAAAAGTTTGAAGTTTTCAATAACGTATTCTGCTATTACTTTGAACTATGTTCCCCCCAAAACTAAGCAGGTAATACAGAAAAATGAGAAAAGTAAATGGCTCATACCAGGCATACTGATATAACGTAAGAAAAAGAGATTTCTATATGAAGCATGAAAATATACCGAACAACCACCCTATTTTGATGCTTATTATAGGAGATATAAGCATATCCTAAACAAATTCATTAAAATGGCTAAGAAACGGACAAGTGAGAACTCTGTAAAAACTGCCCCAAATAAAACAAAAGCTATATGAGACACAGTAAGAAAAGAAATAGGATAATAATGTGAAGAACACCACAACATTGACTTACTGGAAAGCTCAACCAAAATATCAGACCCAAAACAACTGCAAATAAATTTAACTCTTACTTTACACAAGTATCAGAAAATCTTATCAAAATGCATCCACCAATGCTAGTACAGTACAACTTCCAAACAGTTCAAATAAGTGCCTCTTTTATATCTGGCAGATGACAAAGCAGTATCAAATGTCATTATAGGACTAAAATTAGAACTCTCGTCTGGCACTGATGGTATTTTAAAGAAATGCTCAGCAGTAATAGCAAAAGCCTTTGAGGATGTTTGTAATTCTTCATTGGCTACTGGAATTTTTCCTGAAAAAAAAAATAGCAAATGTGAGGCTTCTGTTTAAAAAGGGCCAAAGAACAGAGGTAAAAAATTACAGACCAATCTCTGTACTGTCTGGCTTTTCTAAAATATTAGAAAAAATATTTTATAAGAGGCTGATTCATTTTATAGAAGAAAATAACCTCTTCTCAAAATCACACCACAGTTTCCGTAAATGTAGGTCCTCAGAAATTGCCATCTCTGATTTTATAAATAAAGCCCTTACCTCAGTAAACCATAAACAACACTTACCTGCTACATTTTTGGACCTCACCAAAGCTTTTGATGCCATTAACCATATACTACCACACTCAAAATGGGGGCATGTAGGTGTCAGGAGACTGGGACACAAATTGATACAATCATGCCTGGAAAATAGACAAACTTAAATATCAAGAAGAAAAAAAATTGCATATGTATGTCAGGGAAACAAAATGTTAAATGCGATGTGCCCCCAAGTTCCATTCTAGATCCAGTCCTGTTCCTGCTCTTTATAAATACCTTAGAGTCAGCAATCCCTTTCCAGACACGTATAAAATTTGCAGACAACATCAGCGTCCTTTATATGAACTGGAGAATGAAATCAAAGTATGCACATTACACATAACTAATTCGTTCTCCAGAAACAGTCTTATCATAAATGCAGGAAAGACAGTAACTATGCATTTACATACAACACGAAGTATACACCCCTCAAGCCCTGTCATAATGTTATGTGCCAAACAATTACAATCCGTAAACAGCACTAAATTTCTTGAAATATGAATCCAATAAAACGTAAAATGGGACAAACATGTAAGTTCCATCAACAAGAAATGAAGTACCACTATACTGCCTCTCTAATTAAAGAGACTTATTTCCGATAGTACACAGTAGGAGGGCATTGATGATGCACCTTTTGCATTTCTTGCTTTTGTGTTTTCGTTTCCTTCAAAGACAAAGAGAAAAGGTGAAGTGGTAGCCCAGTGTAGATCCTGCGCCTATAGTTATGTATTTCTGATTTACAAATGTTAAAAAACATAAGATGTTTTTCCTGTTCCTAGGTGAGAGGAAGGTCTCGCTCTCTGTTAATGAACGAAGGAAGAATATAGCGTTATTTTAGCAGTGAAGTTGTATGAGTTGTTGCCCCAAATACTACTGTAATATATAAAAATCCAAGAAGTCCACCTGTGTACTGCGGAGTTATCACAAAGATCCGACTACAGCATTATGGTTGGTTGGTTGTTTTGGGGAAGGAGACCAGACAGCGAGGTCATCGGTCTCATGGGATTAGGGAAGGACAGGGAAGGAAGTCGGCCGTGCCCTTTGAAAGGAACCATCCCGGCATTTGCCTGGAGCGATTTAGGGAAATCACGGAAAACCTAAATCAGGATGGCCGGACGCGGGATTGAACCGTCGTCCTCCCGAACGCGAGTCCAGTGTCTAACCACTGCGCCACCTCGCTCGGTGTACAGCGTTATGGACACAGTCAAGATTTTGTAGGTGGATATGGCAATTGGACGTAGTATTATTAATTGGTAAGCATAAATCTACAAAAATACAAAGACTATTTCGCTTATGTGGAACTAATATAAAAAGATTCTTTACCCACTTACAGGCATAGCTCAGCTTATTGTGCATACCCGACATGCCAGAAAAATAATCTCATTATTTCATTATATCTAACCCTTATTTTTTTATTACATTATAACACCTGCCATTGCATGAAAATTCTTACTGGCTGCATGACACAACAAATGATGAAAAATATATACTACACACAGCTGGAATCACTGTTGAGATATGGCATAATTTTCTGAGGCAACTCACCTGCCCACAGAAGCTGCTTTAGTGTCAGAAAAAGAATTATAAGGACCATAGGAAATGCAACTACTAGAAGCTCATGCAGCCTGCTATTTAAGAACCTGCAAATTCTTTTACAACTTTGCTTACGCATTTTGGAAGTTACATGTTTCATCAAGAAAATAACTGACGCAAAAGACTAGCTAGTACAATAAAATGAAGCAATTCATAAGTACAATACATGAAAGCAAATGGAGCTGCATAGTGAATATGCAAAAACGAAACTTAGATGAAATGGACTCATACTAACAGGGAAAAATTTTTACAACAAGTTTCCACAACACATTGCAGAAAATTAAGAAATTTTAAAATGTCTCTAAAAATGTATCTTTTAAATAAACTGTATTATGGTATTGATACTTCAGTTAGTGTTAGTGTATGTCATATAAACTGTAAATATTTTTTAATGTTTAAATTTGGGCCATTTGTACACATGGAAAAGGTGTAAACTGTAGTCAGGAAGGTACCACAATAAGTGTTAATATTACTCTGCCTTTGTGATTATGAAGAGTGATAGTTGTTAATTCATAAGGTAAGTGTTATGGTTTAATGTGAATTTGTTTTCATTAACAAGTAAAGTATTGTAAGGTATGATCAACACAATCATGTAAAAATCTTCTTGCTTTTTTATTAGAAAACTGATATAAGTTCTTGAGAAGAGCATGAAGATGTTAACCTGTTTGTATACATTCGCTCATAGTGTTATATATGTAAACTTATTCATGTAATGGTAGGTAAACAACTCCGAATCGTCACTTAAGCCACGTTGTCTCATCATGTCACAAAAATAAAGTTGTCCAATATCAATTTGTAACTGTGTAAAAATGATGAAACAGACCAATAAATCCATCAATCAGTCAGTTATACTCCCACAAGGAGCGAAACAGCTGGCAACAAGCACAAAGTGTTATGTGGTTTATGATGATGCATTATACCGACAAGGTCTCGGTGATTATTCAGAGATATTTTCTCAGTATTTTGATGTAAGGGACTTCTTGGGCACTGATGGCTGGTCACAGAATAATTTTAAGTCGCACGACAATGTATATACACCATGCATGAATTACTATGAGCAGTTGCACTGTAACGCCGGAAATGCATATCCTCCTATTTCCATCTATTGTACTATAAATTTGTTTTCCTTATTTTTGTTACCTGAATATATGACATTTCTGTGTCTTTACATATTGTAATTGTTTTACTATTTGTATATATATATATATATATATATATATATATATATATATATATATATTTATTTATGCATTTATGCCGATGTATAATTGGTTTGTTTCGTAAATATTATTTGTATTTTTACGCTGGGTCTTGCCTAGGGAAAACTGCTATCGAACGATTACATCGATAAGTCGTGTGAAGAATCAAAGTGTGTAGGATCTTTGGTAGTGTGAACTCTGCCGCGTGGAGCGCGGGCAGAGGGAGTCTGGCTGGAGTAGCGAGTGGAGCAGGTGTGTTGTGAGAAGCTCCCGCGAGTTGCCGCGCTTTCGGGGTTTGGCAGCATGTAATTGCGCTCGACTTGCGATGATAGTTTCTGACATGGTGTCGCGGACGGGAAGCATTAGCTGGCGCACATCAAGAGCCCGTTTTGTCTGGTGACCGTGTCGAGATGAAGGCGCGCCGACATCCAGCTTCTGCAACAGCGACGGCCGACAATTAGTGACTGTCGCCACCTCCTCGATCGACGGCTTCAAAACTTCAATCAACCAACAAGTAAGACTGGAAGCACGTAAAGTTTTAGAACTGTATGGCAGACCTCAGCTTTTCAAACTTTTAAAATTGTTGCATCACAAAATTACAGCAACTTAGCATGAACCTTTGTTGCTCATTGTCTCAATCGCATTACCAAGCAGGGTCCCTTCCTTTTCCGAAATGAACCCGAGTGTCGTTGAAATTCAGACGCCAGCATTAAAGTACAATATAATTCAATTTCGCTGCTTTAATTTCAAAGTTCAGTTAAAGTATTCATAGCTGGCTACAATACTTGGATAACACAAGCACAAATTAAGAGTGCTAGTTTTGTTACCATATTTTAGCTTACCTGTGACTGCAGCTCAGCTTGGTACGTACTAAATTTTACTATTGTTAATTGTTCAGAATCATTTAATTCAAGTTCAAAGTTAAATCTCTTATTTCTAAATTGTGTAGATTCAAGTAGCTTTTGAAATGATTGTTGAGGTAGTCCAAGACTAACCGCATTTTACTGAATTTCGTTGTGCTTCAGAAACAAAGCTCACTGTTAATTTCAGTCACTAAATTAACTTTCAATTTTCCGGTTTTATTAATTCTTTTGCTAAATTAAGTCAGAGTGTAGCGAAATTTATTACTTCTGACAAACTTTCAGTTTTCACACTACACTTGTCAACCTTCAGTTGCCACACTTCTAGTGCTAATTATATGTGTAATAATCTTTCTTTTTCAGTACTATAGTAATTGTCCTTAGGAATGGCGACCGTAATTTCCCCCAAATCTCAAATATCTAATTACCGCTAGTTAATTGTTAACGTAACGGCCGGACATTTACTTTCTTTATTAACTTTAACCCTTTTCAAAATTAATTTCCACCAGTTTCATTTGCATTTTTCCTTTCATTTAGATGTAGCCCTTTCCTCCCTCTTTACCGACAGATTAACTTCGGTGACGATTGCTTTTCCCAAATTTCCATTAGGTACACGCGGTTTAATTTTTCACTGTCATTAAGGTCGATAAGTGAGGGGGAGGTTACAGCACAAATGTACCTCTTACCACACAAAATTTTGAACTTAATTTACTAACATTATGTGCAACTTGAGCTTACTGTCCCATGGTCTTTATTTGTAGTTTATTTATTTCATTGTATGGCTAGGGCCCCCCGTCGGGCAGACCATTCGCCAGGTGCTAGTCTTTCAATTTGACGCCACGTCGACCTGCAGTCGATGAGGCTGATAGGATGATGATGAGGACAGCACAACACCCAGTCCTTGGGCGGAGAAAATTCCCCGACCCAGCTGGAAATCGAACCCGGACCCAGAGGATTGACAATTCGTCACGCTGACCATTCAGCTACCATGGGCGGACTTATGTGTAGTGTATAGCATTTATACTATATAATAGTTTGTCACCCAGAAGCACTTTAAAAGACTACTTGGCTTAATGTATAGCATATAGCATTTGAATTTTATTCATATCACTTCAGAAATAAAGCCTTAAACATACGTACTGCAGCTTTATTCCATTACTTCTTAGAATGAGGGAGTAAGTGGATCAGAATTGTGAAATGTATGACAGATATTCAAAAAGTAAGGTCCATTGCTCTTTTCAGTTCTGAGCACACACTGAGCGCATAAATATGCCTCGAACAATAGTATCTCCCACAAGTATGGGTGCTGGCTGTGGAGTTTCGCCTGATTTCATGCAACCACACGTAACATATCTGTCATGCATTTTCTTCTTCATGACAATTCTCGGCCACACACTGCAGGAGCAATGGGGACGGCCCTGCAGCGTTTTCGATGAGAAATGTTTGATCACCCACCATACAGCCCGGACTTAGCTCCCTCTGATTTTTATCTTTGCTGACATGAACTGCAGGCTGTGAAGACATTATTTTTGCACAAACAACGAACTGCAGACCAGAGTAGAGAAATGGCGGGAAGTGGCAACGATGTAGAGAAGCAGAGGGAAAGTGTAGCAAACTACTACAAATAAAGCATATTTGATTTTAACTGTGGTTCCCATCTCTCGACCGATTGGACCCTACGTTCTGAATAGCCTTCGTATTAATTTGATACGCGTGAAGCAACGTAAAGGATCGATGTTCCTTGACTACTTTCTGTGCCTCATCCGCGATTGGCATAGCGAAAGTGTGGGAGGGTAAAGGGAGTCGGCGATTATATTTATCACTGTTTCCCATCCGCCTCAAGTATACAGTGCTTGGCGGAGTACAGATATAGGTGAAAAGTTACACGCCACTCACACCGAATGTAAATTCAGTATCGAAATTTCTGGCATCTCAATCTGCGAAAGAAAGATTTCAACAACAGATACGATCGTAAATCTATCATTTTCCTAGCGTCGCAATGTTCCCTTTGTCTTCGTGATTTGGCAAATTTATTTTATTTTAATCTGTGATCGGATGCCATTTCTGTCTCACTACCGTTGCCTGTGCAAGGGATGAAGCCGTTTGTTCCGTCTGTCTGTAGGTCGCGTAGGCCCTGAGCTTTGTTCTGTACTTTGTTTTGTTTCTGTAACGCACTTTCAGAGACGAAGATTTGGGACCAGACAATGATTTGCGTACAGACAGTAGAAAACCGCCCAACAACCACAGTGAGGCAAGCCGACGTGCCAGTAGGTAATCCGCCACTTGTATATGACCGGATCTGGCTCACCTCTCTGTCTCGCAAAGTAACGCACTGCGCTTTAAACTATACGAGCAGGTGATTTCAACGGCTTAGGATTATGTAAGTGAATATCCTTTACATTTGGCACCATTTGAGGAAAAGTGAGAGCTGTAGCAGAAATTTATGAAAGGAGTACAATCACTATGATAGATCACATTCATTGATGCTCCTTTATACACTGATGAGCCAAAACACACTGAGGTGAAAAAACTCATAGGACAGTAATATGCACGTATGTATGTGGCAGTAATATCGTACAGACGAGGTATAAAAGTGCAGTGCATTGGTGGAGCTGTCATTTGATTCATTTGAAAAGGTGTGATTATGGGCGCACAACGGTAATTAACAGACTTTGAACATGGAATCCTAGTTGGAGCTAGACGCATGGGACATTCCATGTAGAAAATCGACAGGGAAGTCAATATTCCGAGATCCACAGGGTCAAGAGTGTGCCGAGAATACGAAATTTCAGACATTACTTCTCACCACAGACAGCGTAGTGCCCGACGACCTTCACTTAACGACCGAGTCGACACGGCACTGTGCATGCTGGTGGTGGCTCCATAATGGAATGGACTCGTTTCTCTGGTCCAACCGAACCGATCAATGGTTATTTTCGGCTACTTGGAGACCTTTTGCTGCCATTTATGGACTTCATGTACCCAAACAACGATGGAATGTTTGTGGATGACAATACCCCACGTCTCCAGGCCACAGTTGTTCACAATCTGTTTGAAGAACATTCTGGACAGTTCGAGCGAATGATTTGGCCACCCTGATCGCGCGACACGAATCGTGTCTAACATTTATGAGACATAATCGAGAGGTCAGTTAGGGCACAAATCCTGTTTTGGCAACACTTCCACAATTATGCACAGCAATAGAGGCGGCATGGCTCATTATTTCTGCTGGGGACTTCCACCGACTTGCGTCCGTGCCACGTCGAGTTGCTGCACTACACTGGGCGAAAGAAGCGGCGACACGACAATGGGAGGTATCGCCTGACTTTTGGCATCTCAGTATGTAGTGACCATTGCTCACAGCAAGAACGAATGGCGCTTGGAGTCGTTGCGGGTAAGGAAAGTATATAAGCAGAGCAGAGGCGAATAGGGGTCATTCTAGCGTCGATACGAGTAGAAGGTTGGAAAACTTACGACGTAAGCGACTTTGGCAGAATGTAGATCGTTATGGTCCGGCACATGGGAACAGAATATGAGAAACGGCGAAGTTACTGTAGTGAGCACCCATGGGAAGTGGTTCGAGGGCAGTGAAGCCACGAATAGGTGACAAGGCGTTGAACGTCCACACTTTACCACAGAGCGTAGAGGACGGAGGCTTGCCTGCTGTGTAAAACAAGAGAGGTGGCGATCCGTGGCAGGTCTGACTGCTGCGTTTCTGAGCACAGCGTTCAGTATGCATTGTTCAATATGGGGATCCGCACCAGACGATCACTAAGTTACCCCACTTGCCCAATGACGTTGTCAGCTACAACAGTGGTGGGCACGGGATCATCGGAACTGGACTATGGATCAGCGGAGCGGTGTATCCTGGTGGATGAATCATGTTTCTTGCTGCACCACGTCGATGGTCGCATTCAGATACGCCGTCATCCAGGTAAACGCCTGCTCCAAACCTACCTGGTGCCACGGAAATAGGGTGGTGGGGTCAGTTTTATGCTATGGGGAACGTGTACCTGGGCTTTCGTTGGACCTGTGGTAATAATCGAAGGGCCCATGACTGTCTGTCAACGGTCTTGCCGCAGTGGATACACCGGTTCCCGTGAGATCACCGAAGTTAAGCGCTGTCGGGCTTGGTCAGCACTTGGATGGGTGACCATCCAGGCCGCCACGCGCCGTTGCCATTTTTCTGGGTGCACTCAGCCTCGTGATGCCAGTCGAGGAGCTACTCGACCGACTAGTAGCGGCTTCGGTCAAAGA
Organism: Schistocerca cancellata; assembly: GCF_023864275.1. Lineage (NCBI taxonomy): Eukaryota > Metazoa > Arthropoda > Insecta > Orthoptera > Acrididae > Schistocerca > Schistocerca cancellata. The sequence continues at coordinate 484,179,067 of NC_064633.1, read as the reverse complement.
AAACCATCATAACGACCGGGAGAGCGGTGTGCTGACCCCAAGCCCCTCTTATCTGCATCCTCCTCTGACGACGACACGGCGGTCGGTTGGTCCCGGTAGGCCACTTGTGGCCTGAAGACGGAGTGAGTGCCATGACTGTCTAGGCTACGAGGATATTATTTCGGACCATCTGTATCTCTTCATGTTTGATGTATTTTCTGACGGCGATGGCATCTTGCATCAGGATTACTGTCCGTGTCTTAACCCAGTGTCCTGTTACAGTAGCTTGAGGAGCACGATAATGAACCCACGCTGATGTCTTCGCCACCAAATGCGCACTTTTTTAACCCATCGGTTCCCAGATTCGCATCCACAAACCCCTGGCTCATAATTTACGGGACCAAGTGGACCAACACGTTACTGAGCAGGTGGTCATATTGTGTTGTCTCATCAGTTAAACACGAGGTATAGCGTACTTCTTCAGTACTTGTTATTTCAGGACTGCTTTTCCTTAGTTCTTACGCACCGAAGGCCGTCTTCTTGAAGCACATACACCATTATCGGCTCTCAGACACTCACCAAGCCCACACTCGTCTATCTGAGTTGCATATGATGTGCAATGGCGCGTTTTCTACACTCTAAGAAACGTCACACATTCTTTCGTGTGCTACGTGACTTCCGACAGGCTCTACGGACCGCTCTTTCTCAGACTTCCGTTCCCGAATTGGAACGGAAGTCTTCTGCCGCAGTTGCACAAGATGACTGGTACGTGCAAGAAGCTTTAGAGTTCGACGGTTTCCGTGAGCTAATTTCTTCGGGCAATTAGAACGATGATTGGATTTGTGCCTCTACATTTAATAGCTTCCGACCAGTCACACTGATTTACATGCAAATTGCTAGGCTTAATACCTATGTCCACTTACTTTCGAACGTCTAGTAGTAATTACATTTTTCATTAAGTTACCACTTTATGACACTTAAATTTCTAGATGTGGATCTGCCTGTTTTCCCACCAGTAGAGAGAGTAAAGAGCAATGCCAGTGTGATAATTAGTTACCGTAGTGTGTAGCTATGGATTTTCATACAACTATTTTTCACCGTTCATAAAACAGCTATCTAATTCAAATGACCCCTGTCCGTTGCAACGGCTATTTCGTTTAAAACGCCTCCTCCTTCGTTTCCACGAACGCATAGGTAAACTCTAGTACTCATCGAATTTCAGCAGCGAACCGTACGGGAGATGCGTTGAGCACGGAAAAGTTTACTGTTAAAATTCCGAGAGCGCGCTTTCTAGGAAGAAACAGGAAACACGCTTTCTCTCACATGGATGCCGCTAAATTACCACGATGTCAAAAACTGAGGGAAAACAACTGTGGAGGAAGGAGTCATGCTGGAAGAAGGACTCAGACAGCTTGTCATAGGGTCAGTGGAAAGCAGTTGCTACAAAAAAGGAGATGGTGATGAACGAGCAGCGTGTGATACCAACACTGCAAGAAAGGGAATATTTAATCAGTTCTGGAATATCGCCAAACACATATATAATCACTGTCACCATAATCTACATGTTAGAAGCTATTTTCCTTCCAGAGAAAGAAATACCAAGATATTACGCCACAACAACGAAACCAAATAGATGGTAAAATATTTCAATATTACGTTATACTGAGTGATTTGTATCATACAATAAATAATAGGTATTATGCTCCCCTGCCCTTTCTAATGGCACAGACTAACAAGGAAATTAATTATTTTGAATATTATCGCAGGTAAGATAGTTTCTGAACTAATGGATAAGGCTGCAGGTTCGTTTTGAATTGTTGCCTCATATAAATGCAGTTCGACGTAAGGTCTCCACTTAAATATGTTGCTTGTACTTGAACATGTTTATTTTCTAATACAATGCTTCTCAGGCCAAATATCACACTGCAGCGAAGTGTCATATCTATTATACACATATTCTTTGGATTTACATCCAGTGTTTACATTCTGTAAGTATGAGATCAAGAACAGTTAAATATTGTATATATTTGTGAGTATACCTGATAATGTATATTATGGGAATGGATTTGCTATGGATACCATGATACAGTGCACTGTAAGTACCTAAAACGAAAGAACATTTCCGTTCCACACACGTTTCGTTACCGAATACTAAATTTTCGTAATTTTTGGCAGCTCCATCAACGCAGCGTCCATCTACACTTGGTCCACGATATAATGTTCTTGTAACACCTCCATGTGAAGATGAGCTTTCTGTGGCTCGAAAACTAGTTAATGGTACAATAAATCGTATATAAGATCCAGAAAAGCGACTGGCTGCATATTTATACGCAGGTAAATTGCCAAAGGTCTAATACGTATGTTCTTTAAAACCTTGAATTATTATAACTAACATATTTTGTAACCTGTAAGCAATGTAATAAGAACACTATACGCGATATTATGATATAACAATTTGCACTGTTAAGGAATCACTGTCCAAACCCAGAGGCAACGCAAATTTTCTATTACTTCGTCAGATATATGTTACAACGTGTATCATCTTTGTGGTAAGTTCGATATGGTGTGGAGATGTTAGGATTTTTATAAAAGATACGGTTACTTAATGGAAATATGGGTTTTTACTTAAATCACAACGTACTACAAAATTACATAAATGCTACCCAACCACACACATACATTCTCTAGTTAAGAAATTTATCTGTTGCGTAAGGGTGGACAACCATCAATGGCTTCAATTGAATTTACATCTCTGTGATTCCATTGCTTCTTAGGCAGTCAGTTTCTACTTCGATGAAAACAGTTGAGGATATTGTCAAAAGATATTTTTTTTCGACAGAGAATTAATGCGACAAGTACACAGAGAAAATTTAGTACTACACTATTATAACTTTGTTTTTAAAACTGTTGTTTGTATCAGTGAGACAGAAATCTATAACCAACCACAGTATTTCTCAATAAATAAGTCTTTCTCCATAAACTAGAACGACTCCAGGCCCAAATATGATCAGAAGGCAGAGAAAACTTTTCTTATGGAAAAATAAATCATTCATTCAAAAATAGTGTGGTTGCTTGCAATTTTCCGCTGATATTTTCAAATCAGCCGCCGCTTTCTCAAGCCATTATGGATACAATAATATTTTCGTTGTCTACAACGATCTGTAACTCACAAAGCACATGGGCTAATATGTTTGTGGGTGAAAACTTTGCGCTTTTCAGTATAAGAACAAGGTTAAATTGTGAAAAGTGCCCCTAATGCAGTCAATGGGTATAATGGTTTGACTCATCAGTAGATGTGACAGTATATCTACATACTTAGAAATTTTGATTGCTGTTGTAGGTCAGCGTTAGTATCAGGCGTATGTCAGCATGAATGGTAGTTATTTGGTGAGAGGGGAGGGGGGAGATCATAGTTTGCCAAAACAGGTAAGTGTATGTCTATATGAGGGATGGTACAAGTCGTTGGCGATGGTGCTATATCGGGACACTTCGTCCTTTCTCACAGCAACCAGTGTTACTGCAGCATCCAGTAGGTGGCCTACATGGTAAGACACAGGGACCACCTTTGCAGGTGACAGCCAGAGAGCTTCACGTGCTGACTTGGCCAGTAGGTGGCACCCAGATCACCACAAGAGGCCGTTGGCTTCGCAGACCTATTTGCTTCCATGGGACCAAGTGGCCGAAAATAGGTCTGGCAGTATCCTAGTGGAACCAACTTATTTAGACTGACACCTTTGCAGTGCCACGTCAGTTCAGTCATAGTGAGATTCCTGGGACAGACTCCGACTGTACTAGTACTTCATCAATCAGAGTCTCACTTAGGAACCACTGAGCCAGCAGTTCTTTGACACCCATCTACCTGTTGGAAGCCGCTGCATTGTTGAAAAGCCTCTGCTTGTGTCGAATCTTGCTGAGACGTGGCCTCTTCTGCATGGACAGTTGCTGTGTTGCGTCAGTGAATCTTTTATTCATTTGCGAATCCAGAACTTAATTTTGCTATGCAATTTGGCCTTCTGGCAATCGAATCGATATTGTGACTTTTAGTGACAACCAGACTCAAACGCAGTCATTTTTTGGATGTAACACTAGCTCGTAGAGGGAGACCTAAGGTCATGTGCATATTAATGAACTCTATACTCAGTGTTTACCTGAGCATTACTTCTTGGGTGGCCATCAGCGAAGTACTTATCGAAAGGGTCAGCTTAGGTTGGCTCAAGTGGTACATATATGAGAGGCAGTCATTAATTACCAATTATCACCTCTAACAATGAAGCTATGACCATGAAACTAGGTAAAAGTTAGTCATTCTCTACATGTTCGAACTGAAATGAGATACATTTTTTCCAACGATGTATGAATTGTATGAGGAAATGCTTTTAGAAATCTGAGTTCAGATCCTGGAACTGACTGCCATGCAGTTGTTTCTTTATCTAAGGAAAGGGGGAAGAGTCGCTGGGTTCCATGTCAAGACACTAAGGAAGGGTGAGAAAAAATTTCCTAGGTCAAAGTAGCAAGCATGTGTGACAGAATCCAACACAGAGTGAGGTGGAGCGTTGTTGTTAAGCAATAGACACTCGCTTGGACAGTATCCGGCGATGCTTCGTCTTGACATCCTTCCGTAACCTCCTCACGAGATTCCGGGAGTATTACCTTGTAACTGTTCGCCCGTTACGAGCGTTATCTGATAGTGCCACACACTAAGGCAGTCCTCAAAATTACTCAGAATAACTTTGCCCGATGACGGTTGGGTCTTCGCCTTTTTTGGCGGTAGTGAATCCGCATGTGTCCAGTGCTTGCTTTGCTACTTTGTCTCGGGCTGATAGTATCACTTTCAGAACTCGCCCGTGATGATTAGGCGGCTGAAGACTTTATCTAGACTAGCCTGACGCAGTTTTTAACATTTCCGATTCTGCCTTGGCGGGCGGGCGCTTCTGAAACTCAGTGGGCAGTGACCTTTGTCATGTTCAAAGTACCGTGCGAAATATTTAAAACTGATCCGTTAACGACTTTCACACTTTCGACAATCGCTTCGATTGTGCTACACCGGGTTTCGAGCACCACGACCTCCAGTTCTCGCGCGGTTCTCTATTTTTCACACGCAGATGGCCGGCGACTGCGTTCTTCGTCGCGTTTGACAACTACGCCTGTGCCACCTTACCATTGTGTTACACGATAGTACATTGTTACCAGACGCTTTCGCCTCTGAGTTTGGACTGTTCCAGTGTTGTTTCTGTTCAGATACAGGAAACTAATTACCATGCAATACTCCATTTCATTAATGGGTTGTTCTATTGTGCTATGGCTTTTCTAGCAGAACCCTACGGTATTATGGTGCGGGGATTACAAAGGATGCCAGCACTTCAGACATTTACCTGCAGACAAACAAAAAATTAATAATGTAACCTTATTTTTTCGATGATATAATTAAAGATGAGGTAGACACAGATCAGCGTGAGGTGCAGGCATAGCGCTATAGCCTGGACAATGGATAGGCAGAAGTGTCATGGCCTACGACAACAGCTGCCTGTGTTAACGTAGGAGAAACTGAGAGGCGAAATCAGAAACGCTAGTTGACGCAGTGTGCATACAGTCTAAATACAGATGCAATTACGCTGTGATCAATGGGGTCCAATTTCTTCCTTACAATAGATTGTATGGTCATGATGAGGTGTATGGCAACACATTTGTATCAAGTGTGCTGTAAGTTCGGGACTGCTAACTCGCGTTCGTGTGATTTCATAGCTTAGCTTGTATACTATGCGTGGGAATGCTGAAGGAGGACTTTTGAGAAGTGGGTCCCCCACTCCAGCTATGTGGAAGAAGCAACACTCAGCCCACTAGTACCAAACTCCATACAAGGTGGCAACTGTTATTAATCATCTGTACCATACAAGGCGAAGAATCTTTGCTCGCATCCATACACGAAGAGAGTCTAGTACAAGTCTGCTAGTTCCGTGATACTTTCCGAAATCTGTTACGCGCGATTGACCGGCTGTTCCTGACACAGGAGAAAATGGGCAACAGATAACCTAACCTATAAAATCTCACGTTTTCTTGAATACAAAGACTCTAGGCGTCAGTCACACGGAAGCTGAACCTGTGACAGTCGATCTGCGATGCAGAACTTCGCATTCTCACGTCTCTCCTCTCCACAGTTAGCACTTGTAGTAACTTTACCTCTCGTACGACTTCAATCTTTGGTACCTTTCCAGTGCACCACCTGTGTGCTTCTTGTGTAGTTGCTTAACGATAGATAATACGTACCGTTAAATGTCAGTGTTGGTTCCTTCGAATTTCTTTTCCCTGAAGGTACCTTTCATATCCGAGTCCAATACAAGTTTCTCTCCACTAGACACTTACCTACCTCAATTTTCAGGATTACCTTTACAGGAGACAGGTGCGACTTGTTTTACAGCAGGTCAGCAGGCTGTAATACAGTTACTCAGCATTCGAAGAGTTCGGCGCCTGTGCTAGATGTAGAGTAATGTGGCCTATCTAAGGAAGAGAGAACATGAACAGTTTTTGAAAGAAGTATATTCATACAAGGGCAACGGCCTTGCCACAGTGGATATACCGGTTCCCGTCAGATCACCGATGTTAAGCGCTGTCGGGCGTGGCCGGCACTTGGATGGGTGACCATCCGGGCCGCCATGCGCTGTTGCCATTTTTCGGGGGGCACTCAGTCTTGTGATGCCAATTGAGGAGCTACTCGACCGAATAGTAGCGGCTCCGGTCAAAGAAAACCATCATAGCGACCAGGAGAGCGGTGTGCTGACCACACGCCCCTCCTATTCGAATCCTCAGCTGAGGATGACACGGCGGTCGGATGGTCCCGATGGGCCACTCGTGGCCTGAAGACGGATTGTATATTCATACAACTTTCGTCACTATGTTGTAGCATTACATTCAACAAACATTTCTAGAAATGCGTGTAAGTGTGAGATCAATACATAGATACATGCACAGTATGCAGAAGTTAGCATGGTGTGTAGGGAGAGAAGGATTCTAGTCCGATGGCTCAACCTGTGTTGGAAGGAGCTTCTCACATAAGAAGCTGAAGGAGTACAAATGAACTAACTAAACAAATCTTCTAAATAAACGTGACGTAGAACATGAGAATAAAATCGAAGACATTCGAGGAAAGACAGATATCTACCGACAATTGTTCTTCCTGTGCAGTTGTTGTTATTCTGGTCTTCTGTCCGAAGATTGGATTGCTGCTCTCCATGGTACTCTATACTGTGGAATCCTCTTGATCTCCGGGTAATTACTGCAACATACGTCATTCTGAATCTCGTTACTGTATTCATCTTCTGATCTCCGTCAACGATTATGACCCTCCCCACCCACCCGCCCCCACTCTTCCCTCCGGTACTAAGTTGGTGATCCCTTGATGTTGCAGGATGCATCCTACCAACCGATCCCTTCTTCTAGTTAGGTTGTACCACAAATTTCTTTTCTCCCCAATTCTGTTCAGTGCCTCCTCAGTAGTTACGTTATCGACCTATCTAATCTTTAGCATTCTTCTGTTGCACCACATTTCAAAAACTTCTATTCTCTTCTCGTCTGAACTGTTTATCGCCCATGTCTCGCTTCCATACATGGCTACACTCTGCAGAAATACTTTCAGAAAAGACTTCCTGACACATAAATCTATACTCGATGTTAATAAATTTCTTTTCTTCAGAAACGCTTTTCTTGCCATTGCCAGTCTACATTTTACCCATATCCTCTCTACTTCGACTATCATCAGTTACTTTGCTGTCCAAATAGCAAAACTCATCTAGTCTAAATGTTTCGTTTCCTAATCTAATTCCCTCAGCATCACCTTATTTAATTCCACTACATTTCATTATCGACGTTTTGCTTTTGCTGATGATCATCTTATGTTCTCCTTTCAAGACACTATCCATTCCGTTCAACTGCCCTTCCAAGTCCTTTGTTGTCTCTGACGGATTTGAAGTGTCATCGGTAAACCACCAAGGTTTTATTTCTTCACCTTGAGCTTTAACTGCCACACCAAATTTTTATTTTGTTTCCCTTACTGCTTGCTCAGTACACAGACTGAATGACATCGGGGATAGACTACAACCCTGTCTCACTCCCTTGTGAACCACTACTTCCTTTCGTGCCCCTCGACTCTTATACGTAACTGCAGTCTGGTTTCTGTACAAATAGCAAATAGCCTTTCGCTCCCTACATTTTATCGCTGCCACTTTAAGAATTTGAAAGAGAGTATTCCAGTCAACATTGTCAAAAGCTTTCTCTAAGTCTACAAATCCTATAAACGTTGGTTTACCTTTATTTAACCTATCTTTTATGAGAAGTCGTTTGGTCAGTATTGCCTCACGTGTTCCCAAATTTCTCCGGAATCGAAACTGATCTTGCCTGAGGTTGGCTTGTACAAGTTTTTCATTCTTCTGTAAAGAATTCATGTTTGTATTTTGCAACGATTACTTATTAAACTGATATCTCGGTACTATTCACACCTGCCTGCATCTGCTTTCTTTGAAATTGAAATTATTATATTCTTATTGAACTCTTAGGGTATTTCGCCTGTCTCATACATCTTGTTCACGAGATGAAAGAGTTTTTTCATGATTGGCTCTCCCAAGGCTATCACAATTCTAACGGAATGTTGTCAACTCGAGGGGCCTTGTTATGACTTAGGTCTTTCAGTGCTCTGTCAAATTCTTCTCGCAATATCATATCTCCCATCTTAGCTTCATCTACGTCCCCTTCTATTTCCGTAACATTGCCCTCAAAAACAACTACCTTGTATAGACCCTTATATACTCCATCCAAATTTCTCTTTCCCTTCTTTGCTTACCGGCTTCCCATTTGCGCTCTTGATATTCGTACTGGTAGTTCTCTTTTCTACAAAGGTCTCTTTAATTTTCCTGTACGCAGCATCTATCTTACCCCTATTGATATATGCTTCTACACCCTTGCATTTCTCATCAAACCATTGCTGCTTAGCCATTTTGCAGTTCCTGTCAATCTCATTTTTTAGGCTTTTCTATTCCCTTTCGTCTGCTTCATTTATTGCATTTTTATATTTTCTTCTTTCATCGATTAAATTCAGTATCTTTTGTGTTACCCAATGATTTCTAAGAGCCCTTGTCTTTTTACCTACTTTGCATTATTCTGAGAGACAGAAAAAGACCAAGACGGTAGGTATAAGCTATCGGACAACATGCAACTGCAATATGGACACATGCGGATGATGAGCTGCGACATAAACGTATGCAAATCACTTTTTATAGTTTATCTCTAACGAGACAGACCATGAGCAACGTATTGCCCCTATATGCTGTACACTTAATAAATAATACTATATAAATTCCTGGCATATTATGGGTTCGAGATGTGTGGTTGCTTTTTAAATTTTCTTTGGCCGTTGCGACTAGGTGACAAACGCGCACCTATCGCGTCAACCAATAACTCGTCATACTGACAAAACAGTTTAAATAAATGTAGCCAGGATTGTGAGTGTTGATAAGTTTAAATAATGTGCAGAACTCATAGGGTTTGTAGTGTGAATAAATAAAATTTATTAATGTCTTTAAGTTTCTGAATTTAGTCTATGACAAAAAGAAATGTTTCTAACAGGAGTCACTAACGGCAGCACAGAACTTAAGCGATAGACACTAAGTACTAACAGCTAGCTATCGAAACATTAATGTAAAGTGCACTACCTGAATTCAAATACTAAAGTATCGACCAGGCTAACCGACCAAAAATACAAAATTCACTAATAGCTTAACTCGCGGAAATTACAAGTCCAGCTGCCATCCCCTTGCGAAAATACAAGTTCACTGCTTGCTCTCGAAAAATCAGAGTACCACCTAAGTTAGCAAGTGACAATTACCAAGTTCGATACTTAGTCACACATTAAAAAAAATTGAGGTTTTCCAATGGGCTGACAAGAGATTACACTAAGACAAAAAAAGAAAAAAATCTCACCGCGAAGGAATTATCAAAATAGGACAGAAATTGGTAGATGTGATATACATATACAGACAAACAAATTAGAGGAAGAGCTTCACAAGTTGAGCAAGTCAATAATGCGTTGGTCCACCTCTGGCCCTTATGCAACCAGTTATTCGGCTTGGCATTAATTGATAGAGTCACTGGATGTCCTCCTGAGGGATGTCATGCCAAACTATATCCAGTTGGTGCGTTATATCGTCAAAATCCCGAGCTGGCTGGAGAAGCCTGCCCATTATACCCTAAACGTTCTCAACTGGAGAGATCTCCGGGTACCTTGCGGGCGAAGGTATTGTTTGTCAAGCACGTAAACAAGAAGTACGAACTTTCGCCGTATCGAGAGGGCATTATCTTCCTTTACATGTTAGCGCAAGATGGCTTGCAACGAAGGCCAACAAAACGGGTCGTAGAATATCGTCGACGTTCCGCTGTGCGGAAGATGACAACCAAAGGGGTGGTGTTACGAAAGGAAATGTCACCCCAGACGATCACGACTGGTTGTCGGACCATATGACGGGCGACAGACGGTTTGGTATACCACTGCTGTCCGAGACGTCTCCTTACACGTCTTCGCTGGTGATCGGGCTCAGTTCCAAGCGGGACTCATCACCGAAGACAATCCTACTCCAGTCAAAGAGATCCATGTCGAACTGCCCGACAGCACTGCAAAGGAGCTCATTGGTTTACAGAGGTCAGTGGTAGTCGGCGGAAGAGGCGCCGTGCGCTCAGCTCCTTTCGTGAGCTATTAATGATCCATGCGGCCACTAAAACACCAGCTGGACGACATCTACATCTACATCTACATCTATACTCCGCGAGCCACCTTACGGTGTGTGGCGGAGGGTACTTATTGTACCACTATCTGATCCCCCCTTCCCTGTTCCATTCACGAATTGTGCGTGGGAAGAACGACTGCTTGTAAGTCTCCGTATTTGCTCTAATTTCTCGGATCTTTTCGTTGTGATCATTACGCGAGATATATGTGGGCGGTAGTAATATGTTGCCCATCTCTTCCCGGAATGTGCTCTCTCGTAATTTCGATAATAAACCTCTCCGTATTGCGTAACGCCTTTCTTGAAGTGTCCGCCACTGGAGCTTTGTCAGCATCTCCGTAACGCTCTCGCGCTGACTAAATGTCCCCATGACGAATCGCGCTGCTTTTCGCTGGATCATGTCTATCTCTCCTATTAATCCAACCTGGTAAGGGTCCCATACTGATGAGCAATACTCAAGAATCGGACGAACAAGCGTTTTGTAAGCTACTTCTTTCGTCGATGAGTCACATTTTCTTAGAATTCTTCCTATGAATCTCAACCTGGCGCCTGGTTTTCCCACTATTTGTTTTATGTGATCATTCCACTTCAGATCGCTCCGGATAGTAACTCCTAAGTATTTTACGGTCGTTACCGCTTCCAATGATTTACCACCTATGGCATAATCGTACTGGAATGGATTTCTGCCCCTATGTATGCGCATTATATTACATTTATCTACGTTTAGGGAAAGCTGCCAGCTGTCGCACCATGCATTAATCCTCTGCAGGTCTTCCTGGAGTACGTACGAGTCTTCTGATGTTGCTACTTTCTTGTAGACAACCGTGTCATCTGCAAATAGCCTCACGGAGCTACCGATGTTGTCAACTAAGTCATTTATGTATATTGTAAACAATAAAGGTCCTATCACGCTTCCTTGCGGTACTCCCGAAATTACCTCTACATCTGCAGATTTTGAACCGTTAAGAATGACATGTTGTGTTCTTTCTTCTAGGAAATCCTGAATCCAATCACAAACCTGGTCCGATATTCCGTAAGCTCGTATTTTTTTCACTAAACGTAAGTGCGGAACCGTATCAAATGCCTTCCTGAAGTCCAGGAATACGGCATCAATCTGCTCGCCAGTGTCTACGGCACTGTGAATTTCTTGGGCAAATAGGGCGAGCTGAGTTTCACATGATCTCTGTTTGCGGAATCCATGTTGGTTATGATGAAGGAGATTTGTATTATCTAAGAACGTCATAATACGAGAACACAAAACATGTTCCATTATTCTACAACAGATTGACGTAAGCGAAATAGGCCTATAATTATTCGCATCTGATTTATGACCCTTCTTGAAAATGGGAACGACCTGCGCTTTCTTCCAGTCGCTAGGTACTTTACGTTCTTCCAGCGATCTACGATAAATTGCTGATAGAAAGGGGGCAAGTTCTTTAGCATAATCACTGTAGAATCTTAAGGGTATCTCGTCTGGTCCGGATGCTTTTCCGCTACTAAGTGATAGCAGTTGTTTTTCAATTCCGATATCGTTTATTTCAATATTTTCCATTTTGGCGTCCGTGCGACGGCTGAAGTCAGGGACCGTGTTACGATTTTCCGCAGTGAAACAGTTTCGGAACACTGAATTCAGTATTTCTGCCTTTCTTCGGTCGTCCTCTGTTTCGGTGCCATCGTGGTCAACGAGTGACTGAATAGGGGATTTAGATCCGCTTACCGATTTTACATATGACCAAAACTTTTTAGGGTTCTTGTTTAGATTGTTTGCCAATGTTTTATGTTCGAATTCGTTGAATGCTTCTCTCATTGCTCTCTTTACGCTCTTTTTCGCTTCGTTCAGCTTTTCCTTATTAGCTATGATTCGACTACTCTTAAACCTATGATGAAGCTTTCTTTGTTTCCGTAGTATCTTTCGTACATGATTGTTATACCACGGTGGATCTTTCCCCTCGCTTTGGACCTTAGTCGGTACGAACTTATCTAAGGCGTAGTGGACGATGTTTCTGAATTTTTTCCATTTTTGTTCCACATCCTCTTCCTCAGAAATGAACGTTTGATGGTGGTCACTCAGATATTCTGCGATTTGTGCCCTATCACTCTTGTTAAGCAAATATATGTTCCTTCCTTTCTTGGCATTTCTTATTACACTTGTAGTCATTGATGCAACCACTGACTTATGATCACTGATACCCTCTTCTACATTCACGGAGTCGAAAAGTTCCGGTCTATTTGTTGCTATGAGGTCTAAAACGTTAGCTTCACGAGTTGGTTCTCTAACTATCTGCTCGAAGTAATTCTCGGACAAGGCAGTCAGGATAATGTCACAAGAGTCTCTGTTCCTGGCTCCAGTTCTGATTGTGTGACTATCCCATTCTATACCTGGTAGATTGAAGTCTCCCCCTATTACAATAGTATGATCACGAAACTTCTTCACGACGTTCTGCAGGTTCTCTCTGAGGCGCTCAACTACTACGGTTGCTGATGCAGGTGGTCTATAGAAGCATCCGACTATCATATCTGACCCACCTTTGATACTTAGCTTAACCCAGATTATTTCACATTCGGATTCGCTAATAACTTCACTGGATATTATTGAATTCTTTACTGCTATAAATACTCCTCCACCATTGGCGTTTATCCTATCCTTGCGGTATATATTCCATTCTGTGTCTAGGATTTCGTTACTGTTCACTTCCGGTTTTAACCAACTTTCCGTTCCTAATACTATAAGCGCACTATTTCCTTCAATAAGAGATACTAATTCAGGAACCTTGCCCTGGATACTCCTGCAGTTTACCAATATTACGTTAACTTTTCCTGTTTTTGGTCTCTGAGGACGGACGTTCTTTATCAACGATGATAATGTCCTCTCTGGTAAGCCGTCAGGTATTTTATCGTTTCGCCCAAGGGGGGGGGGGGGGTCCCTCTAAGCTAAAAAACCCCCGTGTGCACGCCACACGTACTCTGCTTCCGGTGTGTAGTGATAGATGATGATTCCGAGTCTCTGAGTGTCTCTCTGATGATTGCTAGGTCCTGACGTTCTGTTGTCTCTGTAGGTCGACCGATTCCTTCTTCACTTTGTATGCGGCCATGGTTCTCCCATCCTGCCATCAGCAGCTAATAGTAGCATCGCTCCTATCCAAATGTCGAGCGATTCTCCAGTTACTCTAACCGACTTCTTTGATCCAAACTGTGCCTCCTCTCTCAGACGCCGATATCTGCGTATATTGTTCATACGCTTGTCTATGAAGCATACATCCTGTCCAACTCAGTACACGGAATGAAATTCGCGAAGTCTACATGCCCTAGTAAAAATGTAAATGTCGTGTGATTAGGACCTCCCGTCGGGTAGACCGTTCGCCGGGTGCAAGTCTTTCGATTTGACGCCACTTCGGCGATTTGCGCGTCCAAGGGGATGAAATGATGATGATTAGGACAACAACACAACACCCAGTCCCTGAGCGGAGAAAATCTCCGACCCAGCCGGGTATCGAACCCGGGCCCTTAGGATTGACATTTTGTCGCGCTGACCACTCAACTACAGGGGGCTGACTTATGCCCTAATATCGACATATGTCCTATTTGCCATCCTTGTCAGCTGCGCGTTGAAATTGCGCTGCAGTGTCACACATTCATCCATCGGCAGCCAAAGTTTACAGTTTTGCATTTTTCGTCTATACCAATACGAATATCAATCGGCGACTAATTGTCATAATTCCTTCGTAGTGCGTATTTTTTTTCTTTTTTTCTGTTTTTCTTAATGTGTATTCCAAGTTCAGCACTATCCCTCACAAAATCAAATTCGAACTCTGATTAGCAACAGCTAACAATTTTTACACGAACTTTTCACCAATATTACACTCCGCACTGTTATATGCATGTTTCTCGAAGCGGCGGAATATTCTCACGAAATTTCATTCACCAACTTTCTCCTCCGAATGTGAAAATATTTTGTTGACGCCGACCTACATAGGGAGAAACGATCACCATATTAAAAGAAGGGAAATCAGAACTCCCATGGAAAGATATAGGTGTTCGTTTTTTCCGCACTCTGTACGACATTGGAATAATAGATAATTATTGAGAAGATGGTTCGGTTCGATGAACCCTCTGCCAGGCACTCAAGAATGATTTGCAGATTATCGATGCAGATGTGGGATTTCACTCTGTTCCTTGCAAACATAGTAGAGCTCCTTTCCGATATTGTTCCTACACGCGTAACAACATCTTACCAGGTACAAGTACATCTGTGTGTAAGGGTCACGACCAGTTCCGATCAGATAGTTGTGTATCGTTTCTGCTTGCTAATGTTATCGCTGTGCGCGTACGACACGAGGCTCCGTGTACGAGCGTGTACAAATGTCTGCATCAGAAACCGCTGCTTTGTTATTGGCGGCAGTTGTTCCACGGTGAGCTGGCTCCGGGACGTGCACAAGACGTGACAACCACGGCGCCGCTGACCTCTGCCCGTCAGAAGCCATCTCTCAGCTGCGCATGTTGTCAGAAATCGTTTCGGTGTTGTCGGTCCCTTTGCTTCAGACCGACCGCTTTATGCTGTCAAGTTGCCTTTAGGTCTAGTTTCTCAAATGGCCTGAACAAACTCAGTCAGGTGAATGGGCACGAGGTAGTGTCATGAAGGACCTAACTGTTGCATTCTTTCCTCCATTTATTCCACTCACACGTTCAAATGAATGCAAAAGTCAATTACCACAGCCCTTTTCTATTTCGAATATTTTATTTCCTTTTTTTTATTTTCGGCATTTGGCACGAAAAGTATTGTACACGCATACATGTTACAACACATTTAAAAAATTGCTTACAAATCTGGGCTTAAATATTCATTTTTTGAAAACAGATTATCTGTGTGTTGCCGATAAGATCTATGTGTGTGGGGTTCAACTGATAAGAGCTATAATGTAATTTGAGATGCCAATATATATGCATACTAGTTGAGTAACTATGTATTCATTGCAGTTCTGTTAGTCCATCTCGTCCTTCTCCCTCCATTTGACCATCTCCTCCGCCAACCTCTCTGTCCATCTCCACCTCACCACTTTCTCTGACCACCTCCTCCACTCCCCACTGCCAAACTCCTCTTGTCCCTTTTTTTATCCATTTGCTCCTCTCCACTCTGTCTGCCATCTGCTTCTTCCCCTCCTGTCCACTTCCTCCACACTCCCTCTGAACTCATTTCTCCTCCCCTCTATTTCCTACTCACGCCATTCATTTCCTACTCCCCCCCCCCCCGTCTCTCAATCCACCTCCTCCACTTCCTGTTCTCCCTCCATTTCCCCCTCACTATGTCCGTCCTTCCTCCCTCATATCTACGTCCTCCTCCCTACTCTCTGTCTGCCCATCTCTTCTTTCGTCCTTCTCCCTCCACTTTATCACTCCTACCCCAGTAGGAGGCTGCTGCTTCTTACATCCACAGTATGTCTTTCCAGACAGTAATATGTGTTCCACGTTTGGATGAAATCGGTCCAAGGGTTTAGGAGCAGCTTTTTACTCTTTGCTAGAGTAGACAAATGTTACACACACACATCAAAAAAAGTTTTGCATCATCCCGGTTCCAAGAACTCCTGAAGACAGACGTTGACTATGGATATTGTATCACATACACTGTCCCTTTGACTGTTCAGAAGTGTCACTAAACCCGCCCAAAGATGTAAACAACCATGCATGAGCAGCGTCTATTAGACGGAGGGGTTCCGACAGACCATCAATTCCAGTCATTCCAGCAGGAAGGAGGTACACCGCTCTTGTTGTCTGTAGTTCAACCACGCCTAGACGGTCAATACCACTGTTCGATCGCGTCTGCAATGTTACTTTGTGCCAGGAACAGCTCACAACAAGAGAAGTGCCCAGGAGTCAAAGAGTGAACCAAAGCGATATTGTTCGGACATGGAGGAGATACAGAGAGACAGGAACTGTCGATCACATGCCTCACTCAGGCCTTCCAAGAGCTACTGCTGCAGTGGATGACCGCTACCTACGGATAATGGCTCGGAGGAACCCTGACAGCAACGCCACCATGTTGAATAATGTTTTTCGTGCAACCACAGGACGTCATTTTACGACTCAAACTGTGCACAATACGCTGCATGATGCGCAACGCCACTCCCGACTTCCATGACGAGGTCCATCTGTGCAACCACGACACCATGCAGCGCGGTACAGATGGGCCCACCAACATGCCGAATGGACAGCTCAGGATTGGCATCACGTTCTCTTCATTGATGTGTGTCGCATATGCCTTCAACCAGACAATCGTCGGGGACGTGTTTGGAGGCAACCAGGTCAGGCTGAACGCCTAAGACACACTGCCCAGCAAGTGCAGCAATGTGGAGGTTCCCTGCTGTTTTAGATTGGTATTATGTGGGTCCGACGTACGCCGCTGGTGGTCATGGAAGGAGCCGTAACGGCTGTAAGATACGTGAATGCTATCCTCCGACCGATAGTGCAACAATATCGGCAGCATATTGGCAAGGTATTCGTCTTCATAGACGACAATTCGCGCCCCCATCGTGCACACCTTGTGAATGACTTCCTTCAGGATAAGGACATCGCTCGACTAGAGTGGCCAACATGTTCTCCAGACATGAACCCTATCGAACATGCCTGGGATTGACTGAAAAGGGCTGTTTATGGACGACATGATCCACCAACCACTCTGAGGGTTCTACGCGGAATCGCCGTTGAGGAGTGGGACAATCTGGACCAACAGTGCCTCGATGAACTTGTGGATAGTATGCGACGAAGAATACAGGCATGCATCAGTGCAAGAGGACGTGCTACTGGGTATTCGAGGTACCGGTGTGTTTAGCGTATGGGATCACCAACTCTGAAGGTCTCGCTGTATGGTGGTACAACATGTAATTTGTGGTTTTCATGAGCAATAAGAGGGGCGGAAATGATGTTTATGTTGATCTCTATTCCAATTTTCTGTACAGGTTCCGGAACTCTCGGAACCGAGGTGATGCAAAACTTTTTTTATGTGTGTATATGTCGCAATATATATTTAACATATTTCATACATATCTGTACATATATCTCACTTGTATCTGTCGCGAATTTTCTCCTGCAGTTTCGATTTCTCGCAGCTCAATCTGTATGACTTCACGTCTTCTGAATAATGTGTTCTTCAATGGTATCATTTTGCAGGCACGTTCAGTACTTTATGTGCATACCGTCTGCAAAATGTATCGTAATTACAGCTAGTAGTAAAGAAGTATTAAACTAAAACGTCATGCCTGATGTGGCAGTTTTACTGCATGATCAGCGAAAATGTAGAAACCGACAAACTTCTTTCGTTTGATAATTTTGTGGTGGTTTTCAGCGAGAAAAAGTTTCGCAAACCTTTGACATTAAGTATAAAGCTTGTTGCAAGTCAATAAGTAATCTCATTCTCAAATAGTGGATGAATAAATTGTTTAAATTCGAGCATCTTGAACTACACTACTTTTTCATCCTAATCGCTGCCCGATTGACAGGGAGATGATTCTTACCCCCCCCCCCCCAAGCTATTCTTGCAAGATTATAAGAGATATGTATACCAAGTGCGGTTGAAATTGGTCCAGTGGTTTAGGAAGACCTGTGGAACACACACACAAACATACAAATATGAGCAGGGCCATATTGTAGGAAATTTAATGTAGTTAAATATTGTAGATTCGTTCCCGCTAGAGGACACAGTTTTTGAGTTATTCAATAAAAACGTAGAAAAGTGGCCTTCAAACGCAGCCTCACTCCCAAATTCATCCCTACCGTTCAGGATTTCTAGTATATTGTTCATGGAGTACCTTCTTAACACTGTACAAAAATTTACACTAATTATTTCCCACATTCGATCTTTTTTGGTCTCCATTGATTGGCCTAATTACGCCAATGGCTTAGTCGAGAATTCAAAAATTCTAAAATCGACGTTTGTGTAAATTTTACCTAACAATTTTATGCATTTTAAAGCATGAAATAACCATTTACAGTGTTGTATTCGTCAGGTCTTCTGAGTACGAAACTGATGTGCTTGTAAGTGTCAAGTTTGGATCGAACGTAATCAGTTTTAACGTAATGTTTACAAAAATCATTTTCCTCTTATTATCATCACGGGCCTGTTTAAATTAATAATGTTAAGGAAATGGCCGACTATGCAGGTGGCGTAAAATCAATAGAGGGCAAAAAAGGTCGAATATCGGGAATAGTTCGTGTAGTCGGAAATTTTTGTATGGTGGTAGGAGGGAGTGATACGAACAAAATGCTAGAAATACTGACTGGTGAGGAATGAGTGTGGGTGTGGAGGGGGCATTTGAAGGTAACTTTTGTACATTTTTCTAGAATAACTCTTAAACCGTGACCTCCAACGAATACCTATCCCACTACAAAATATCACTACATTAAATTTCCTACA
The DNA here is from genome assembly GCF_023864275.1 of Schistocerca cancellata. Lineage (NCBI taxonomy): Eukaryota > Metazoa > Arthropoda > Insecta > Orthoptera > Acrididae > Schistocerca > Schistocerca cancellata. Next base: position 484,159,921 of record NC_064633.1, on the reverse strand, counting down.
GAAAGACTGTGTTTATTTGTTCTGTATATATATATATATATATATATATATATATATATATATATATATATATATATATATATATATATATACCTCAGTGAGGAGAGGGGCTAGTGTAATTGTTTAATACAAACCATAAAAAAATGCACGGAAGTATGTTTTTTAACACAAACCTACGTTTTTTTAAACGGAACCACGTTAGTTTTGTTAGCACATCTGAACATATAAATTGTCGGCCGCGGTGGTCTAGCGGTTCTGGCGCTGCAGTCCGGAACCGCGGGACTGCTACGGTCGCAGGTTCGAATCCTGCCTCGGGCATGGGTGTGTGTGATGTCCTTAGGTTAGTTAGGTTTAAGTAGTTCTAAGTTCTAGGGGACTTATGACCTAAGATGTTGAGTCCCATAGTACTCAGAGCCATTTTTTTTTGAACATATAAACAAATACGTAATCAGTGTCGTTTGTTGCATTGTAAAATGCACATATAACCAAATACGTAATCAGTGCCGTTCGTTGCATTGTAAAATGTTAATTACATCCGGAGATATTGTAACCTAAAGTTGACGCTTGAGTACCACTCCTCCGCTGTTCGATCGCGTGTATCGGAGAGCACCGAATTACCTAGGGATCCAAAGGGGACGGTGATGGACCTTAGGTACAGAAGAGACTGGAACAGCACATTACGTCCACATGCTAACACCTTGTTATTGGTCTTTTTCACTGACGCACATGTACATTACCATGAGGGGTGAGGTACACGTACACACGTGGTTTCCGTTTTCAATTACGGAGTGGAATAGAGTGTGTCCCGACATGTCAGGCCAATAGATGTTCAATGTGGTGGCCATCATTTGCTGCACACAATTGCAATCTCTGGTGTAATGAATGTCGTACACGTCGCAGTACATCTGGTGTAATGTCGCCGCAGGCTGCCACAATGCGTTGTTTCATATCCTCTGGGGTTGTAGGCACATCACGGTACAAATTCTTCTTTAACGTACCCCACAGAAAGAAGTCCACGGGTGTAAGATCAGGAGAACGGAACGGGCTGGCCAATTTATGCGTCCTCCACGTCCTATGAAACGCCCGTCGAACATCCTGTCAAGGGTCAGCCTAGTGTTAATTGCGGAATGTGCAGGTGCACCATTATGCTGATACCACATACGTCGACGCGTTTCCAGTGGGACATTTTCGAGCAACGTTGGCAGATCATTCTGCAGAAACGCGATGTATGTTGCAGTGCTCTCCGATACACATTATAGAACAGCGGAGGAGTGGTACTCAACCGTCAACTTTAGGTTACAATATCTCCGGATGTAATTAACATTTTACAATGCAACAAACGGCACTGATTACGTATTTGTTTATATGTTCAGATGTGCTAACAAAACTAACGTGGTTCCATTTAAAAAAACGTAGGTTTGTGTTAAAAAACATACTTCCGTGCATTTTTTTATGGTTTGTAATAAACAATTACACTAGCCCCTCTCCTCACGTTCGGTCTGTGGAATCGGTTCGTCAGTATTTGATGTGGTTTACGAAATATATCCAGCGGTAACGTTAGGTGACTCACCCTGTATACATGTGTGTGTGTGTGTGTGTGTGTGTGTGTGTGTATGTGTGTGTGTGTATGTGTGTGTGTGTGGAATTGCCACATTGCCGTAATGGATACTGGGAGTACCACAACGTAATGGGCGGAAGCTCTTGCCCCGTCTCTTCCACAAAAACCTGCCTATGAATACCACACTTAGAAAAAGCGAATAAAATGTGGTTCAGATCAGCATAAGAGATATTGTGACCGTAATAATAAGGAAAATTCAAGATTCGTATTCCATGAAGATCTGCTGTGAAGTATGCATGATAGAGACGCATATTAATTCCTTTGTTAACATTTTGTCATGGAACCAAAGTTTATGTGGAATGGTATTCGAAGCGTACCACTTGCTATTACTACACGTAAATAAATTCTAGTCTTGTTTCCGATGGATATTAATTTTCTCCTTAATCTGTACAGTAAGGTATGATTAAGGATGCCTTCTGACTCACTGTTACATATAGTCAACATGTAGATCAATGTTCGTTTGTTACCTTAATGGCTATTGCTTCTGCTCCGAAGATGGAGGAGGGAGAGGTGTGGGGAAAAAAATTAACTGCGATAGTTATAACCACAAAAAAGTGCACCCACCTGATCCACTGGATCCTATTTCTGAACCATCTGTAAATATTACTATCTTCGAAGCTCTAGTTCATGACATCATTGTTCCAAGTATAAGGAGAGTACATTGTCAATTTACAATAATGGCACATCATATTGCTTAATTGATAACTGAATGGGAATTCAAATGACGCACTAACCTCATTTTTGTAGTTACGACACTGACCCTTTTAAATGGTGTCTGACATTATATTTCTATCATTGACAGCCACGTACTGCGTTGAGCTTCAAACCTGAAATTATACGGTCAGTCAGCCAGACCATGCCTGATTCGAGAGTAGCATACCTGCGTGTTAGTACAAGTACCTCGCTTTCGGCTGGTTTTCCATTCTCTTTCAGAAAAAAATGTTGGGCTCTTCTCAAAGTAGCACGCCCAGTAATACCGGCCTCCACAGCCGAGTCCACTACTGCACTCCTGTGCGGTGGCACTCGACTCTGTGGTAGTCATTTCGAACCGTGGTGGTGGCTGAAACTTGCAGGCGAGAGGAGGAGAGACGGTAGCTTTAATTCCCTGATCCCAGACTTTGTGCCAATGTGTTAGATGAAATTCCTGACCTGTTGCCGTACCCTCAAAGAGTAAGGGCGTGTGTCATTGTTGATGGTAATCTGTCTGTCGGATGAGGACATTAAGTCCCCTTCGCGTCATTCGGCCAACAATGCTGCCGCAATGGCACTAACAGTTCCTGTTAGATAGACCAAGTAAAACACTGTCAGGCTTAGCCAGCAATTGGACTGATGGCCGTCGGCGTCTGCCGAGCGCTGTTGGCAAGCAGGGTGCCCTCAGCCCCTGTGAGGACAATTGAGGGGCTATTTGATTGATAAGTAGTGGCTTCGGACACAGAAAGTGACAACGGCCGGGAGAACTGTGTGCTGACCACTTGCCCCACATGCCCCTCCATTTCGGCATCCACTGATGCCTGTCAGCTGAGGATGACACGGTGATCGGTCAGTACTGTTGGATATTCCGAAGCCCGTTCGAAAGTGGTTCATCTTATTCGAGAGGAGTAGGTTATATGCGGACACGAGTACTACCCTTTTCCCTTCTGTCTCCATCACACAACATAACCAGGACACTGTATGGCTGTCACCTGCACTCAACAGATAAACTAAGGACAAAACATTGATATATCTGGTGGGGATAAGGGGGGGGAGGGGGGAGACACTAAACGCGAAGGAATGAAGTTATTTCCCTTTAGGCGTCTGAGCTTACCCCTCTGTGTCTCCCAGCCGACAAAGCAATAAGACCTTTCTTTAGCTTCGTAATGAGGAGTATAGTGGCGAGTCTCACAATCATGAAATAGAACCACAAAACGGAAGCCAAATGGCCTTTTCTTTCACTATTCTCGAGCAGTTACCATGTTCTCAGCTTCATCACACACAGTGTTATTGTTGTCTTCAGTCCGAAGACTCGCCTAATACAGTTCTCTACGCCAGTCAGTTCTGCTCACGTCTCTTCATCTCTGCTTAGCTAGTGTAACCCACATCCACTTGAACCTGCTTATTGTAGTAAAGCCTTGGTATCCATCCAAAAAAACCACCATTGCCTTCATTACCAAACTAATTATTTCTCTATACGTCGTATGACTCCTGTACACCTATCCCTTCTTTTACTCAAATTTCTTTTCTCCCTGATTCTTGCAGTATCTCAGTAGTTGCCGATCTCTCCACACAATCTTAAGCAACCCCTCTGAAAATATTCCACACATTCCAGACAAACATGTTCAGAAAAGATTTCCTAACTTATAAGTGTTCCCCCCACACTAACCCCTTTCCCTCGCCCCTTGCGGCTTTACATGCGATAGATCTTGCCGTTGTCTGATAGCTTGTATGTCTCAACGGCATAAATAGATATATATACTCGTAGTTAGTGCAACAACATTTGAGGGGTATCTGTAGAGAGCCCAGACTAACGTATAGTTCCCGAAGAGAAGCAGCAGCCTTTTCCGCAGTTACAGGGGCAACAGTCTCTGATTACTAACAAACATGGCCTTTAACATTAGCCAATATGACCCTGCTACGTTGATACTGCGAACGGCTGAAAGCATGAGGAAACTACGGCAGTTATTGTTCTCCAGGACGTGCAGCTCTACTGTGTGGGTTAATAATGACGGGATCCTCGTGGAAAAAAAATATTCCGAGGGCAAAACAGTCCCCCATTCGGATCTCCGAGCGAATAAACCTAGTGTCCTACGTGTCGGAGCGTTGAATGTTAGATTCCGTAATCGGGTAGACAGGTCAGAAAATTTAAAAAGAGAAATGGATAGATTGTAGTTAGGTATATTTTGAATTAGTGAAGCACGGTGGCAGCAGGAAAAATTTCTGGCTAAGATAATACAGTAGAACCTCGATAATCCGACCTTGGATGGTCCGGCTCCCCGATTAGTCCGATCATTCCATTTCCGGTATTTGTGTACGTACACAGGCCGGTGCTATAATACTTATCGATGACTCATCGTCTGCCATTTGGATCACTAAGTTGTTGGCCGTTGCTAGATACGATAGTTCTATCAGTTTTAGTATGAAATAATTTGTTTCTAACTCGATCAACAAGTGTCATCTTATATAAATTAATGACAGTGTTCTTATTACATATTAAATTCTGTAAAACAAAATAATGCCACCAACTATGCGCGAGCATGTGACGTTGTCTTTACGTTGAGTCCTGTGACGTAAATGAGAGCGTCAGTACAACTGAAGTTGGCTGCACAACAGAAGCAGAATTAACTGATGGCCAAATCATTGACGCTGTAACTCGAACAACCGATGAAACGTGAAACATGACGACAACCAATCTTGGGCTCGAGTACCACATACAGATGATGAATATTGCTATGGTATAGCCTTTCAGTACATCGAACAAACCACTCCGTCTCCTCTCAGTAGACATTTTATGAATTTGGAAACGACGGTAAATGCCGCAAAATCAAAGCTGTGGTCTGCTATGCGAAAGAACATTGTAGAGTTTTTTTTCGTCCTGCTTAAGAATAGAACAATTTTTACTGCGTGATTTATCTTGTTTTAATCAGTTAAGCGCACGTCAGTTGTGTGTCAACGCAGTAGTGTAATAAGATATCTACAGTAACAGTAACAGTATCTCACCATACGAAACAGATGTATTTTAGAGGGCAGACGCTGTTGTACACTAGAGTTTCGCCTAAGATTTTTAGTGCGAAAACCTTTTTTTTCGTTTTGATACTGTTTCAACATGGATCTATACTTCAGACAGTATTTCCAGTTGAACATTAAAATTGTGCTGTACTATATTGTGATATCAGTGGCAATAAAAGTGTGCCTCTGATAATCTGACCTTTTTTGAGTCCCGACCATACTTTCTGTCCCGTAGGGGACGGATTAGCGAGGTCCTACTGTATACAGTTATAAACACAATAACAAACAAGGGTGATGCAGGAGCTGAAATAATAATGAATAAGAAAATAGAAATACGGCAAGTCTACTACGTACAGATAATAAAATACTAAAAAGAACATTCTTTATCACATAAAAACTCTTTTACTCATCAGTGGTGACGGGTTTCAACCCGACGTCGATCATTCTCAGACCATGCTCCAGTGATGACGTGTGGAAACGATGGCACAGAGCAGGTATTGTGGAAACCACCCTCTGATTTCAACAGCAGTATTATATTATTAATTCATTGCGAGCGCTGCTGTTCCCAATATGTTTACAAAGATTACCATGTACAGCATAATGAACGTGTTATCATGGCCATCTACAGTAGTATAAGTGTATATGGTTACTAACACCGCAGGTGATCAGAGGCTGAAAGAACCTAACTGTGATTAGAGACTGGAATAGCGTAGAAAGAAAAAGGAGATAAGAGAAAATAGTAGGAAAACATGGACTGGGGTACAGAAGACAAAAGGGAAGTTGCTTGATAGAATTTTTCACAGAGCACTATTTAATCATTGTTAACAATAACGAAGGAATGATACATACGTGGATGAATTCTGGAGACATCAGAAGCTTTCAGATAGGTTATATGATGGTAAGGTTTCGAAACCAGATTTTAAACTGTTAAACATTTTTTAACCTTTTTTAAATGTTCGGTTAATAAGTTACCGTCTCTTTATCTAAGAATAGATGATGAATGCAGCTAGCCGCTATCTCTGTGTAATGTCTTGTCTGTATAGACGTGTATCTGTTGCCTTTAAGATCCCTTCACCTTCACACATAAATCTATACAGTAAAGTAAGGCCCACCCCGTTCTTGGCTGATCCGTGATAAGACAGGCGAAAAATTAGACTAATGGAGGATTATTAGTATTATCTCTATTTTCATTCGCTCTCTCTCTTTCTCTCCTTTATCTATGTACAGTTTTTAATATAATATTTCATTACGTGAAATCAGCCAAATAGGATCTTTGGTTGAGTCCTTCGTCTTGGTAATCAGCGGCTGGCTTGCTGTAAGAGATCTTTACATTTATTATTACTGTTAAACAGTGCAGTCAGTCGGGAGAATCAATCGTTTGGACAATTTGTTCCTTTTACGAAAGAGTGCGAATTCCAGATGTGTACGAAGCCTTTTTGGACGATTTAACACAGACTCAGTGATTGCAGGCTCTCTTCGACACAGCTGAAACTTCCCCACTAATTACAGGGCCAACGTGATCATCAAATGATTCAGAAAAAACTCATTCGTTCATTCACTCCAGAACAAAAAGTCACAAACCTTATTTATGGAGGAAATTATGTATTAAATCCATCTCCATTACATGTCCAGATCTCCGGTGATTCCACGCCTTAATTATCTTCCGTTCACAGTCTCTTTCTCTTCAAACAAACCGCTAGCGGCACAAATGTTAATTGGCTCGCTTTAGCGAGAAGAAAAGCAGAATATGTATCTCTCAGAAACACGTCAATCCCTCAACAGATACTCCAGAAGCTGTCCTAGTTACCACTCCAACAACATTGGAGAATGCATATATGCAACTCTGTTATTTCAAAGAATAAACGCACTAGAAAATACTTTGGCGTCGACGAGCTGTCGCCGCATATATTACGAGAAAATCAGATCAGATAACTTTTCCAAAGTGAATGAATGTGGATGGTTTGATTGAAAATGATTAATTGGTGCGTGGTAGAGGGTATTTTCTGTGGGGACATTACAATTTCCAGGAGCAGAAGCGGACGCTGATCGTAATTTGTTGGTATGTGCGGCAGACAGAAAGTGAATAAATTACAGATAAGTAACGAATTAAGAATATGTGGCTTGGATACATTGAAAGCGGTCGTTGAAAGTTTCAAAAGGAGTATTAAGCAATGTTTAAAAGTACAGGGGAAAGGAACTCAATATAAAACGAATGGGTAGCTTTGACAGATAATAGTAAAGGTAGCAGACGATCAAATGGGCGAAAAAATAAGGCTCAGTACAAGTTCTTGAATAAAACACGAGATATCGAATTTAACTGACAAAATGAAAACATTAAAAAATACAGCTAATGAAGTAGTCAAAATGGGATACAGAGATCTAATGACACTGACAGAAAGTGAGGAATGGCTAGACGAGAAATGCAAAGCTGCAAGGCTATGCGTGGCTATGGGAAAGATAGCTGCCGCCTGAAAAAATCCTTGGAAGGTAAGGGAACCATTTGTATGAATTTGACGAGATACAGTGACAAGCCTGTATTCAGCAAAGAGCTTGCTGAAATATGTGGCAGTGCCATACAGACAGAGAAGTGGAATCAGATCAGAATGGGATGGGAGATGTGATACTGTGTGAGGAATTTGGGAGAGCGCTAAAGATCTAAGTCAAACAACGTATTTGTAACAAACGACTTTGCATCAGAATTATTGAGATCCTTGAGAGAACATATCGTGAAAAAACTATTTCCCTTGGTGTGCAAGATAGATGAGACAGTCGAAATGCGCTCAGATGAAAAACAGAATGTAATAAATCCAAATCCGCTAAAGGAAAGTGCTGACATGTGTGACAGTTACAGAATCGTAAGTTTAATAAGTCGACGTTGCAAAATGCTGACACGAATTATTTACAACTGAATGGTAAAACACGTGGAAGCCGCCGTCGGGAAAGATCAGTTTGGGTTTCAGAAACATTTAGGAACACGCGAGTGGATAATGAGCCTACGATTGGGAATATACACTCCTGGAAATTGAAATAAGAACACAGTGAATTCATTGTCCCAGGAAGGGGAAACTTTAGTGACACATTCCTGGGGTCAGATACATCACATGATCACACTGACAGAACCACAGGCACATAGACACAGGCAACAGCGCATGCACAATGTCGGCACTAGTACAGTGTATATCCACCTTTCGCAGCAATGCAGGCTGCTATTCTCCCATGGAGACGATCGTAGAGATGCTGGATGTAGTCCTGTGGAACGGCTTGCCATGCCATTTCCACCTGGCGCCTCAGTTGGACCAGCGTTCGTGCTGGACGTGCAGACCGCGTGAGACGACGCTTCATCCAGTCCCAAACATGCTCAATGGGGGACAGATCCGGAGATCTTGCTGGCCAGGGTAGCTGACTTACACCTTCTAGAGCACGTTGGATGGCACGGGATACATGCGGACGTGCATTGTCCTGTTGGAACAGCAAGTTCCCTTGCCGGTCTAGGAATGGTAGAACGATGGGTTCGATGACGGTTTGGATGTACCGTGCACTATTCAGTGTCCCCTCGACGATCACCAGTGGTGTACGGCCAGTGTAGGAGATCGCTCCCCACACCATGATGCCGGGTGTTGGCCCTGTGTGCCTCGGTCGTATGCAGTCCTGACTGTGGCGCTCACCTGCACGGCGTCAAACACGCATACGACCATCATTGGCACCAAGGCAGAAGCGACTCTCGTCGCTGAAGACGACACGTCTCCATTCGTCCCTCCATTCACGCCTGTCGCGACACCACTGGAGGCGGGCTGCACGATGTTGGGGCGTGAGCGGAAGACGGCCTAACGGTGTGTGGGACCGTAGCCCAGCTTCATGGAGACGGTTGCGAATGGTCCTCGCCGATACCCCAGGAGCAACAGTGTCCCTAATTTGCTGGGAAGTGGCTGTGCGGTCCCCTACGGCACTGCGTAGGGTCCTACGGTCTTGGCGTGCGTCCGTGCGTCGCTGCGGTCCGGTCCCAGGTCGATGGGCACGTGCACCTTCCGCCGACCACTGGCGACAACATCGATGTACTGTGGAGACCTCACGCCCCACGTGTTGAGCAATTCGGCGGTACGTCCACCCGGCCTCGCGCATGCCCACTATACGCCCTCGCTCAAAGTCCGTCAACTGCACATACGGTTCACGTCCACGCTGTCGCGGCATGCTACCAGTGTTAAAGACTGCGATGGAGCTCCGTATGCCACGGCAAACTGGCTGACACTGACGGCGGCGGTGCACAAATGCTGCGCAGCTAGCGCCATTCGACGGCCAACACCGCGGTTCCTGGTGTGTCCGCTGTGCCGTGCGTGTGATCATTGCTTGTACAGCCCTCTCGCAGTGTCCGGAGCAAGTATGGTGGGTCTGACACACCGGTGTCAATGTGTTCTTTTTTCCATTTCCAGGAGTGTAGATTGAAGAAAGGAAAACCTGCGTTTATAGAGTTGGAAGGTTTAGATAATATTTTTTGACGATGTTGGCTAGAATGTACTCTTTGAAAGTCTTTCGGTTGCAGGGAAGATTATCTACAACGTGTACAGAATCAGACTACAGTTCTAAGAGGCAAATGAAATGAAAGGGAAGCAGTAGTTGAGAAGGGAGCGAGGCAAGGTTGTACTCTAGCCCCAATGTTATCCAATCAATACACTGAGCAAGCATTAAAGCAAAAGAGACACATGTAAACAGAATTAAAGTTCATGGAGAAAAAAACGGCGAGTTTCAGCAAAATTCTCTTGAGCATTAGGCTGCGTCATTTTTAAACTAAAACCGCTATTAAAACTATTATTTCGACCGTCTTTCCAACGGTTCTCTTTAAGGCGACTAAGCTGCTGGTTTAAGTTCATGATATTACGTGCATATCGTCCCATTTCGGCTGTTACGTCACAACTGACGAAACATTTCTTAACGTCACTGGATTTGGACATTTCATATTCAAAACGCCTGTGGAGCTGTGGAGCTCTGCTACTCTATCAGGCTTCTAGCAGGCAAGAATGAGTCTGCAAATTGTACCTTCTTTATCAGCTTCTTTAAACCATTTAATGGTATCGGGCCTCTCCTCAGAACGATTTAGTCGGCGATATTCTGTCAGTGTTGGAATGTAACTGCTGCCGTTCACACGAAACAGTGTCGCCAACAGCGCACGGTCTCCCATCTCGATAGCCGTACTGTTCAGTCACGTTTTGGTTGTCAAATGTCATGGTGTCATACAAACAGCTAATAGCGTCAGATTTACACCTAGTGGCCACAACTGAAACTAATTTGTTTTCCAGCGTAAATCGCTTCCGCATTAACGCATTAGCATTTCTACCAAGTTTCACAGCCATAGGATAATTACAGCAGACTCTGGACCTCCGCGAGTCGCTGCACCTTAATTATAACCATCCGGTACCTGGCAGAAGCAGGCATGGAAATAAGCTTAACAAAAAGTGATGAAAATTAGCAGGAAAAGTGAAAAAAATGAAGGGTGTAAATTGCAATGGAAAAATTATTAAAGAAGTACTTGTTTTCAAGTATTTAAGAAGTAAATTAACCAATAAAGGAAACTTCAAGGATGAAATTTTGGAGAGAACAGAAAACTATTCGAAATTTTATTATTGTGTATTGGAATAGTGAGATATTGGGAAATACCAATGCAAAGATCGTGACATAAGAGTCGTATTATATGCCAGTTTTGACCTGTGGATCAGAACGTTGGGCTTCGACAAAGAAAGATCTGAGCAGAATACAAGCAATAGAGACACGCTTTCTACGAAGGATCCTAGGTAAGACGTCAAGATACAGGATGAGAAATGAAACAATAGGAAAAGCACTCCTAAAAGAAAATGTACAGAGTAACGTGCTGAAACGGTTTGGTCACATCAAAAGAATGGAGCCAGAAAGACTTCCAATAACAGCCTTAGAACGGACAGAATTTGGACGAAGACCACGAACAAGATGGAGAGCAGATGAAGGATGATGCGAGCCGAAGAGGACTGCAATGGGAGGAGAAGCTAAATGACAGACTGTGGGAGGAAAGAGAAATTTGGAAGAGGCTCTGAGAACGACCTGTATAAGTACAACAGTTTCCGGAAGAAGAAAAAGAAGAACCATTAAAATAACTTCGTGACTACTTTTAGTACTCTGGGGCCAGCGAATAAGTTGTTAATAGGGCTTAGGACTCAATCGTCCTTCTCTATAGCTGTACGAGTCTCTGTGTTTGTGCTGTGGCGCTTAAGATGGCCAAGATGGGGATATCTTTGAATTTAGCTGTACGGGTATGGTTCAAGTGGCTCTGAGCACTACGGAACTTAACATCTGAGGTCATCAGTCCCCTAGAACTTACAACTACTTAAACCTAACTAACCTAAGGACATCACACGCATCCGTGCCCGATGCAGGATTCAAACCTGCGACCGTAGCAGTCGCTCGGTTTCAGACAGTAGCGCCTAGAACCGCTCGGCCACCGCGGGCGGCTGTACCGGTATGTCAGAAATCATTACTAGTAGAGGGTATTGCATTGACTGACTATTCCGTTGGTTGCTGATAGAATATTTTATACATTAGGAATGAAAAACACACGATATACGTTTATATTCTACAACATTTATTATTTTACGGCTGTTACGCCACTGTCAGATTCAATGATAAATATGTGCAGTTGCGTGATTTTTGTGGGATCAAACACTGTAAACTTTGTGCTTCAACAGAGGATCTCAGTTGATTTTCAAACATGACAGTTGTTAACATTTCATTTAGTACTAAAAAGCAATGTAAAACTATTTTAGCTTACAAGAGGAGGCCACGGCATTCGGACTACAGATTTACTTCAAATTCTGTACACGTTTAATAGTGCCTTAGGACAACATAATGTGCCAGTAGTAAGACGTACTAATGAGCTGATCTCGAGAAACTCGCAAGAGAAGTTTTGCGCGTCAATGATGCAACGAACTTTTGTGAGCCTCTGGGCATGAGCACGAGGGGGCGGCGGTCATGTTGTTAGCGTTCAAGCATCGTACTTGCTGGGTCCCTTGATCGAAACTCACTTATTTTTCTTTAATTTATATTTTTTCAACACTAGTCTTCGTACAAATTACATTTGAAAGGTAACATTATGAAAGTTTGTACTTGGACGAATTTCAACTGAATTTCCAATGTTATTTGGCTGTTCACTAATTTTGCTTATTACAAAAATCATTCTGCTACTTTGATTACTATAGGCAAATTAAAAACTTTATCAAGCGCCTTCAAACTGGTTCTTACTGGACTGATAACGAACGAGAAATTGCTTCTCGTGAGGATGCTATTAAGATGCATTCAATCTACAGTGCCAATTTTTTGCACCAATATTTAAGAAAATGTTGCGTTACGCACGATTTCCTTCCCATCTGTCAGAAGAAAGAGATATTTTACAAAATGTGAATGAGCTTTGTTTTTCACTTAGAAACTTTGAAAATTCCTTGTGCATGATGGAAAATTGCATTCATTCGATGTAGCAGATGACGTTTTAATTTATATTTTCCGTGTCTGTATAGAAAATATCAGCCTGCAAACGTGTAATGTCAAAAGCACACCCATATTGTAACGCATTGTATTACTGAATAAAGTTATTTACATCTTTATTTTTCGATGTTTGACTTGGATTTTTGAGCCTGTCACTCGTTCTTGAAACCTGTGTCTGCAAATCTAAGCGTTTAGGTGCAAAGCAGTTCTCGGGCTACCCGATTACGGGTATAAGATTTCGGAAATTACGACCGGCATACGATCAGGAAACTTGTATGTGTTTGGTCGTTTACTTGTAGATAATTACAAAAATTAAAATTGTGTACTAATATAAATTAGCAAACAACCAAAAACATTGGAAATTCATTAAAAGTTCATTCAGATTTACGTGTATTTGCATCGTACTACTTAATATTTATGAAATAATGTGACTAATACTGGAGAAATATAATTAAAAAACCATCCAGAGATCCAGCGATTACAGCGTTGGAACGCTAACCACATGACCGCCCCATTTCGCGCTCAATGTCGCAACGCATCTGTACTCACTGACGCGTAAAACTTCTGCGATTTTCTCGAAATCGCCTAAGTAGTACGTCTTACTACTCGCACATTATATCGTCCTAATGGACTGCTTAGATGCGTGACCCGAACGGCGTGGCCTCGCCTGTTACATAAAATATGGGACACGATAAATAATGAACTGTCACACGTAATTCATTATTCGATGTGTCGCATGCTTTGTCTAAGCTGAACAGTTCTGCATTCTGTTTTACTGAAATTATTCCTCTAGTTTCAATCCTCAATCAAAGATTAGTTATGTTTGAACACCAACAGCGATTCTCTGTAGATGCACTAGGTTTCAAATCTTTGATCGCACAAAAATGGCGTAATAGCCAAAAACCGCCACTGTAGAATATCACACCAGTGGCGTAGTCGTGTTTTTTTTCTCATAATAAACCACGTGTTTACATGGTATCTCCGTCTAATACGTACAGTCACGACGCATTCTGATTTGAAAGTTGTTACTGTTTGTCAGCTCAAGCGACTCTTGCGCTCCAAGCGGTGACAAAGCAGTCACATGCGTCGTAAGGACAACGTAGGTTTTTAATTATTTTCTAGTTAATATTTGTTACTTTTTGCGTTCCATGCGTTGGTAAATTACCAAAAGACGTGAATTATCGAAAAATACCTATGACAACGGCCGAGTCACACTGATTCATTGGCATAACTTACAGCTTACTCATAAAGAAATACTTTCGGTTATGTGTATATTTGTAGTTCACGCCTCTGAAAACGGACGCCTTATATAAGGTGATTAAAATAACAATAAAGAAAAAAAACAGGTTTTGCCCGCCGTTTTTATTGTATTATCTGTGCCACCTATATGTCATATTATTGTACCACCCACGGCTAAAGAGCAGCGTAATATGCTGCAGACAGCCCGCTTTGTATAAGGTGATTAAAATAACAATAAAGAAAAAAAATCTGAAAACAGAAGAGTATAAACACATATTACAAGTAAGAGAATCGTATATTTCTGTTGCAGTTTGTCATTATTATCACAGGCATTTTCCTCGCTTCTTAAAATTTTTTTATGGAATCTAACGATTCGCCCATTCTTACACTTTCCTCGACTTTCAGATACACGTATATTTGCAAACGTGATTACTTTTGCCCCAAAAACGAATGTGTTGAAGATTTTTGTGGTCTGTGATTCAGATTGTGAGATAGGTTTCTTCTGTGTTGGGGAACAGTTTTATTGCTTTCCACGATTACTTGTCACGTCTGTGTCGTTTTCCCTCAAGCTACCCATGTAATGGTTTATTTGGTACGTTAAATGATGCAGAAATGACATTCCCTATAGGTTTCCTTCGTTCGACATTTACGTGCTTGGCTGAGTGTTACAAACAAAACTCCGTTGTTTTTGGGCAGATACTCGACGTCTTTCAGCAGAACGTCAGATGTTCAGGTGTTTACTAGCAGCTTTTTGTTACTAAAGGAAAACAACATCATTCAGTAAATTTCTGCTCATTAAAAGAGAATCGTAAGTAAATTGTCTTCCAATATACCATTTCATACCTCCCAGGGTCCGGTCATTCTGAGATATAGAGTCCTGAAGTTAAATGACCGCTGAAAAATCTGCATTTGAGATACCAGAAATATTCAGGTAATACATACTTGAATATTTCAGCGCTCATTTAACTTTAGGGCTCTGTATCTCAGAATGAACAAAAATGGACTTGCACCACTATTGAAATAAGCCCTTCGAATATGGTGTCATTTGCAATTACTGTAGATTTTTACGGCACTACATACGCTCCATATTGTAAAAACTGTGTTATAAATCAATTTAAACGTTAGTGTTCGCCTCATCCGATATCGTATTCGTAAGTGTCGCTTCCTGGCCACTTGGGGCGCTGCTGTCGCTGTGGGCAACAATACGAGATGGAGTGCTACGTTAGACTGTGACAGTACTTCCCGTTTGGAGTAGTGTGCACTACCAAATTCTTCCTGAAACAAAGAGAACAACTACCGAAGAAAGCTGTCCAGCATCTGAGGGAGAGGCGCTTATGGCAATAATTTGCCTGCCACATAGAAGAAAAGAGTCTGAGTAACAAGGGAAGAGCGAGCGGATTAGAACTGACGTTGGGCTTTTGTTTTCCGCTCGGTGCTCGAACGAGGCGTACACAATCTCCGTCGCCACGGGAAACAACCAATAAGCGGCCGCCAAGCGGACGGGCGCGTTTGATTAATGCGCAGGCGCTCGTCGTTTTTTCTATTAGCCCTCGCCGTGCGCTGCGCGAGTTATTACAACGTGTCGGGGGCCGCATGCCTAGGCCGGCTCGTCTATGAAGTATTAACTCGCGGCCCGACCAACCTGACTCGTGTTTACTTCTTACGTGTCTCTTTTTTGTTCTTTTTTCCCCTTTTTCTCCCTGCCTCTCCTTTTCACTCGGCGCGCTGTGGTGTTGTATTTATTAAAGGCACGCTTGTATAACAAGACTTGGCCATACGCGGTGACTCGTCGGGGCTGTTGAAATATTTATAACTGATAATCTCTTACTAATAATGAGGTCATTGATCAGGACGGGTAATTTCTCCTCCCAGTAACACGATGCGCTTTGCTGCTGGAAACGGTCAGAAGAGGGGAGGGGGTTGCAGGGGAGAAGCTGGTGGGGGAAGCCGCTATCGAAGTAGACTGATGTGTGGGCTGTAGGTCTGCATTAGAACATTTTTAATTGTGGTTCGCCGGCGAGCGCCATGCGCCCCAAAAAAGCAATCGGCCAGTTACAAATTTCGAGTCGCCGGTAAAAAGACACGAGAGTCGCGGGCGTATTTATCCGTTCGGTAATTCGAGTCGGAATAAAAATATTATTGCGACGAGTTTCACGTGTTTTGAATCAGTAATGCATCCTCGCCAGACAATTTAGTGGCGTGTAGAAGTAGTTATATGCAAATCGCGGGACATTATTCACGATTTCTCTCCTCTTCGTCCTTCTCCTTTTTTTTCTTTTACAGAGAGAAAAAAATGGACGAATATTACGTCGCGTTTTGATTTATCCCGGCGGCGCGCGGGCTTCGCGCGCTGCCTGCGCTTGCGCCCGGCCGGACCTGCCGTTGTTTATGCGCTCCGACTGTTTCCCCCGCGCCGCTGCTCAACAAAACGTGAGCGCGCTTTCACTGACGGCCAGAGATTACTCCGCTATGATATTTATTGCTACTAATTCTCGGGCTGCAGGCAACATATGTCACGCGTTATGTCCGGCTGTGCTGCGCGCGCGAGCTGCTCGCCACCGCGCATGCGCGTCTTGCGCCCGGCGTCAGCCAGCCAAGTTCCTTCGATCTTCTTTTGTTTTACCCGGTTTTATTTATTACGCGGCGAGTTGCTGGAAAAAGGCCTCTCCCGAGACCATAGATGGGAAAAACCGACCTGTTAAAACCGATACCGGTATTTTAGTTCAGAATAACCGGTATTTTACGGTATTTTTTGGTCTCCTTTTTAAAAGGTGTTTTTATTTCTTACTAATAGCGCTACAGCCTGGAACCGCGCGACCGCTACGGTCGCAGGTTCGAATCCTGCCTCGGGCATGGATGTGTGTGATGTCCTTAGGTTAGTTAGGTTTAAGTAGTTCTGAGTTCTAGGGTTCAAAATGGTTCAAATGGCTCTGAGCACTATGGGACTTAACTGCTGAGGTCATCAGTCCCCTAGAGCTTAGAACTACTTAAACTCAACTAACCTAAGCACATCACAAACATCCATGCCCGAGGCAGGATTCGAACCTGCGACCCTAGTGGTCACGCGGTTCCAGACTGAAGCGCCTAGAACCGCTCGGCCACACCGGCCCGCTGAGTTCTAGGGGACTGATGACCTCAGAAGTTAAGTCCCATAGTGCTCAGAACCATTTTTTCCTTCCTAAATAAAGTTTTCTAAAGAAAGAGTAATTTTTATTCGTAGAATTTGTGTTGCTTTGAAATATTGCGTTACTATAGGAAATGGGGAAAAGCGGTCAGTGTTATTTCAATAACTGCGCACAGAAACGAGCAACAAACAAGTCACTTACTAATTGGTAGAGCATTCCTGAGATAATGATGCAGCTATTAGATGATACGCGTATTCATCCAGTGTGCAAGACTTGCCCAATCTGGTCTGTATGGTAGTTCGTCACAGTCTTCGTCGGGTAACGTGTGTTACAAAATTGCAGCACCCGTAATCTGGAAGTATTTTACGAAGCGCCGTGTCACTGAAATACAGGGCTTCATTTGATTTGTAAGATTAAAAACGCGAGGAGGCACAACAAACTTGCAACAATGAGTAGAAAAAACTTAAAAGTTAACAATCGATTCAAAGTTTACAATAAAAATGGAGTAGAGTACTTCAGCCTCGAACTCACCCTTATTCATAATGTCCAAATAGTATCTTGAAACTGAGGGAGTCAAAATTTTTCAATCTTTGTCCAAATGGTTCAAATGGCTCTAAGCACTATGGGACTTAACATCTGGTGCCGTCAGTCCCCTAGATTTAGAACTACTTAAACCTAACTAACCCAAGGACATCACACACATCCATGCCCGAGGCAGGAATTCGAACCTGCGACCGCAGCAGCAGCGCGGTTCCGGACTGAAGCGCCTAGCACCGCTCGGCCACAGAGGCTGGCAAACTTTGTTCGATTTTTACGTTTATTACAGCTAATAATAGGAATCAAAAACGTAAAATAGGTTATCTCAGAAACCGATTATATTAAGAGATTTTAACTGTCATGGTAACTGGCACTGAGAAAACCGATATAACTGAAAACCGGTTGTTTCAGCAATAACCATCATCCCTACTCTACCATTAGTAATCCCTTCCACTCTTCTTATTCTTTAACGAATCCTAACCCCATGTAAAAAACAGCTTTAAGCGTCTGATTGCATTGCAAATGAGTTAATGTGTAAATATCTGACGAGTATTATAATTCAAGATACGAAACCATAACTA
Organism: Schistocerca cancellata; assembly: GCF_023864275.1. Taxonomy (NCBI): domain Eukaryota; kingdom Metazoa; phylum Arthropoda; class Insecta; order Orthoptera; family Acrididae; genus Schistocerca; species Schistocerca cancellata. The sequence continues at coordinate 484,141,619 of NC_064633.1, read as the reverse complement.
TGTCTGTTTTATGAGTTGCACATTATTCAGCCATAGACTAAGTGTCGTAAAATGATGCAATTTTGTAGATATCTTCAGTGGTATACGTCGATATTGTCGTCCGCCGCTCGTGGTCTCGCGGTAGCGTTCTCGCTTCCCGAGCACGGGGTCCCGGGTTCGATTCCCGGCGGGGTCAGGGATTTTCACCTGCCTCGAGAAGACTGGGTGTTTGTGTTGTCCTCATCATTTCATCATCATCCAGGAAAGTGGCGAAATTGGACTGAGCAAAGATTGGGAAATTGTACGGGCGCTGATAACCACGCAGTTGAGCGCCCCACAAACCAAACATCATCATCATCATCATCACGTCGATATTGTCTGCTAAAGGGTAGCAAACTGAGTTAGTAGTAAGGAAATAATAAATTAAGAAGTCGTGCTTGATGCTGAACAACGAACTTCTTTCATTATTTTGTGCGGCTGTAAGCGAGAAATTGTTTAGAAAAGTTTTGAAATTATGTTTAAAGTTGGTTGAAAGTCGCTAAATGCTCTTATTTTCAGTTGTTGGAGGATAATATTCTGGGTAATTTGTGCGCAATGAGGTCCGCTGCCTCAAGATGTATACACGTAATCGTAATAATGTAATACCAAGTGTAATCGTCCACATGGCTATGGAATAAGTCAAAAAATCTTAAATACAATTTCATTTAGGAGGCATTAACAAACTCGTCACATAAGCGTGTAAATGTGTAATACACTAAGGTAAATGAAAGGCTGGTACTTAAGTTCGTAGGGGTTTTGTTTTGTATATTGGTATCCGGATTCCTATGAGTTTATTTATCGATTATCATTTTTTACTTGTAGTTTACTGTTCCTATTTGAATGTATATATTGTCATTTTGTCATTTGTAGATAGTGAGTAGAGCTGTGGAAGCTACAAAATTGAGTGCCAAGTGGAGAAATCGTAACATATCCGACATATTCTTCTGTTTGATTCAGTAGAGGAGTGACAGCAGCGAAGGCATATGGAAGCATTTGCGCAGCGTGCGGGGATCTAATGCTAATGGACAGAGCACGGCAAGAAAATGGTTTTCTCGTTTTAAGGACGATCGTTTTTACATGAGTGATTCTCCACGTCCAGGAGGCCTTCGGGGTTTTATGAAGATCGTTTAAACGCGTTGATACACAATGATCCCACGTCAGTGCACTCGAGAACTGGCAGATGCGATGAACTGTGATCATTCCACCATCGTGCGACATCTGCATGCAGTGGGAAAGGTTCCAAAATCGGCTGTATTGGTACGGGATGCTCTAAGACAAAATCGCAAAAATTAGCGGGTGGCCATATCTACATGTTCGTCATCAACTGGCACGTAATAAACACATATCATTTCTATCCTGTGTCGCTACTGGTGACGACAAATGGTGTCTTTATGCTAACATAAGGAAAAGAAAGGAATAGTTCAGCCCAAACCAAGTGGCAACTCCTCGTAGAAAGACGTACACAAAAGATAATGTTATGCATCAGGTGAAACAGCGACGATGTTGTGTACTACGAATTGCTTCCCCGAGGTGTAACCATCACTGCTGATATTTATTGTCAACGAAGACCCAATCCAAGAACAACGACCAGGAAGACTACGCGAAGCGATCTACTCCACGTTAACCCCCCTCACATTCCGCTATAATGACAAAAAACAATAGATAGGAGTTGTGTTGAGATGCTAATCCACACCCACCTTATTCACCTGCCTCGCCCTCAGGTTTTCTCTTTTCTCACCCTCTACAGAACAATCTTCAAGGAATTTCCTTTCCGGATGATAATGCGCCACGAACGTGGCTTGACGAGTTCTTTGCCTCGCAACCACGTGATTTCTACAGCCGCGGAATCGAAAAGTTACCCCAGCGTTGGCAGACTGTTGTATACAGGGTGTCCCATTTATCTTGACCACCCTAAATAACTGTTTGTCCAGATGCAAATTACAAAATGTTTCAAGCAAATGTTCTTTATCCGTCAGGGGGACATCAATCAGCATGATTACCTTTGTTCTAGCTTGGCTTCTTACAAATATATGAAGAGCGGTATGACTTTTTTAAATGGCACCTTGTATTTTTGATTCGGTAATTCATTTCTTTCCAAAAGACCTACTCAAAAATGTATCACAGTGTACCACTGACTGAAGCATGACTTTATTAATTACATAACACAACACTGACGTTGACGCTCCCAGCGCTTAGTTCAGGTACTCGGGGTAATGGAACACGTCCACGTGCTGACGTTGACAGCGGACAAATGTAAACATAAGTAGAATGCACACTCGTCATTCCGTCACCCATCGTCACTTGAAGAGTTGTGTGAGTAGAATGTACACCAACGAAGAGAAGGTAGAAATGCTACTCAACTACAGGGAATATAAGTTATGAGAGAAGTAATTGCAATACTACTTTCTTATGTACGGGTATATTTAGTACAATAGTTTAATCCTTTTAAATACTGTTGTGTAGAGTAGGCATACAGTAAAGGCTGTCCTTACAAACTGCATAGACATAACGTTTCTTTTATTGTTGTTGTTGTTGTTATTGTTGTTGTTGAGGGTAGGCGAAATGCTACGCAGGTAGCGGAACTGTACCGTGAGCGATATCCTGACAAGAACGCGAAGGATGTTTTCTCGTCTTGTTCTGACGCTTCAGGAAACGGGAAGTTTCAACCCATGACAACGCAACCGTCGTAGCACTCGCACAGACGAAGCTGCCGAAGTGCTATGGATCCACATGTGAGCACACGGCGCCTTGAACACGAGATTGACATTCCTAACACCAGTGTAAAAAATGGTTCAAATGGCTCTGAGCACTATGGGACATCTGAGGTCATCAGTGCCCTAGAACTTAGAACTACTTAAACCTAACTAACCTAAGGACATCACACACATCCATGCTCGAGGCAGGATTCGAACCTGCGACCGTAGCGGTCGCGCGGTTGAAGACTGAAGCGCCTAGAACCGCTCGGCCACAATGGGCGGCAATCCAGTTTACATCGTATTCTTACACGTCACCGGTTCCATCCTTACCATGTTCACCTACATCAAGAATTGAATGGGAATGATTTCCAGAATCGTGTACAGTTCTGTCAGTACTCGGGGTACAGCAGCAAATCCTCGCCAACCCGAATTTCTTCTCCAATGTTATATTTACCGATGAATCTTCCTTCTCAAACGAAGGACAGGTAAATACAAGGAACATGCATTACTGGTCCAGCGACAACCCAAGATGGCTTAGACGGGTGGAACATTAGCGTCAATGGTGAGTTAACGTCTGGTGTAAGATGCTTGGTACTACAATTATTGGCCCTTATTTCAGCAATGGCAGTCTAAACGGCACAGCGTAAGCCAACTTCCTCAGACGAATTCTTTCTCCTCTACTGGATGAAGTGCCACTAAAAAACCAGAATGCGTATGTGGTATCAACACGATGGATGTCCAACACATAGTGCCTTGCTTGCACATCGTGTTCTGAACCGAAGGTATCCTGCCAGATGGATTGGTCGAGGAGGAACAGTTACTTGGCTTGCTAGGTCTCCTGATTTAAATCCTCTGGACTTTTTTCTTTGGGGCTGCATTAAAGACGTTGACTATCGCAATATTCCAACAACGCCAGAGGACATACAGGAACGTATCGTACTTGCTTGTAATTCTCTTCAGCAGGCAACACTGGCATCAGTAAATAATTCTTTCATTCAAAGAGTGCGCCATTGTATCGGTGTCCGGCGTCACCACTTTGAGCACCTTTGAATGTTCTGCACCTGGGCAATGGTACAGGAGAGTCAAAGTCAAATTTGTGTTATGTTTTCACTTGGTTTTCATTTGTTTTCTGACAACTCCAGCGCGTGGACGAGTTTGAGATCCCAGGCTCAACTATCGGTGTTGTGTTATGTAATTAATAACGTTGTGTTTCAGTGAATTTTGCACTGAGATACATTTTTGAATAGGTCTTTAGGAGAGGAAATGAATTACCGATTAAAAAGTACAGGGTGCCATTTAAAAAAGTCGAACTACTGTTCATATCTTTGTAAAAAAACAAAGCTACAACGAAGGCATTCATGCTTATTGATGTCCCCCTGACGGCTAAAGAACATTTCCTAAACATATTGTAATTTGCATCTGGACAAGCAATTATTTAGGGTGGGCAAGATAAATGGGACACACTGTATAGTGAAGGAGAACATATCATTGATGCCTGAAGTCTCTCTTATGTGTATCTGTTGTGTTTATTAAACGTATGGAAAAATGCTACGAACATACGCACCAAACCAATACGATAATTCTTAGGCTATTTTAGGCACACTTCATCAAACAGAATATCAACACACAAAACTCACGTTATTTCACACTATTAATGATAAATACTTCAACTGGCTCTGCTAATAAATTCGTCAATGGAGTACGGTCAGTTGGGAACCATTAAGTCCTTCAACCTTCTCTTCATCTTTATTGGTAGCTGCAGGTTTTTACGGCTGCTGCCACCTTATTGAAAATGTATGTTCCTGATTAAAGGAGACCTTTACGGACGAAGATAAGTGATTTTAAATCTTTCTGAAGGTTATTTTAATTTCCGGTACTGATCCCATAAAATGAGCTGTTGGTCACGAAAAAGATATTTTATTTATGATAAATTTCATGAAGCAGTAAATATGTCGAGAAGCAGTACTTAATATCCCCAGATCTCTGAACAGGATTCTGCAAGGCATTGCAGAGTTCACACCACAAATAATTCGTATTACAACCTTACCAGCTCGAAAAATTTAACGTTGACTTGATGACTTTCACAAAAAAATTGTCGTATGACAATATGAAAGGTAAGTGAGCAAAGTATGCATTTTATTAGTATATAATCTTTGTCTGACAACATCCCTATCTCAGGTAAATAATTGTTTAGGGACTTTATATATTCTGTGGAATGCTCCTCCCCTGAGTGGATTATGAAGTTGTAATCCCAAGAATATAACGCTATCAATCTCCCTAATCTGTTTGACATCTTACGAGTATTTTAGACATACACTGCCAGGTAATCTCATTCGTCCGGGACTGCTCACAGTGTATGTTTTCAAAGTTAAGTGACAAATTACTGGCTTTAATTTCATTGAGCGTTCTCTCTAAAACTTTAGTTGATTTGCTGTTTATTGTATTATTTATATCATCTGCAAACGAAACACCGTTCCCGTATGCTAACGTTAGCAACAAAAAGTCATTAACAAACACAAGAAAAAGCGATGGCCCTAACACGGGAACTTGTGGGAAACCATATATAATTAGTTCCAAGTAAGAATATAAGAGACAGCTTGACACAGGACTCTTTATCGTTGACAATCTTTGTTTACTGCCAGAGAGATGCGATTTTAACCTCCAAGCCGAATTTAAGCATCTTACAATACACATGGTGGAATTTGGAGCACTTGTGCGCTTTCAAACAAACTGACTTTCTTGTAGATTTTATTTGGTATTCCATAGCAAAGTAATTTTTCATTATTTATATCAGAATTACTCATTGTTGCCCCGTTCTCTTTGAACCTAAGCCCACACAAGTTCGTAAATATGCAGCTGGTTCAAAACATTTTTGAGAAATCGATGTTCTCAGTACATGCTTACATTTAACTTTTGGTCAGTCGCGTGTCTATGCACATCAGACATTCTACAGTCACAATATATTTTTCTTGATCTAGATGGTTTCATATTTCAAGTTCAATTCTTTAGACTTCAGTTTTCAGTAGATAACAAAAACAGGACAGTTTTTCTTCTCAAAAGAATAGTGTCAAGTGGGATACCGTATCACAAATTATTATAGTTCAGAATTTATGAGAATTAACTTGCTTTAGCTACTGAGCAACTGCTTTCTACGTAAGTCACAACAGCTGCATTACCAGTTCAGAGTGACTCTTTTCGTGTACTGGACGACTGAAAATCCTGCTCATGATTTGCTATTTATGTTTCCCTGGTGTTAAAATATGTGTTTTATGCTTTATATTATTTAGTTTATCAGTGGGTATTGTTTCACGCAATGATTGCTAGATGGCTTAGAGTGTGGAAAGATGAAAAACCGGAATGGGAGAGAGAAAATTCAATTTTTTTATTGTATTTTTTACTTTTGAATATAAATATATTTCACAGGAATGTCTCTGGGCTAACGCACTTTGCTGAAACACTTCCAGCCTTATCGGTGTTTCTACAACACTGACAATTTAAAAGCGTAAACATTCGGAACCAAAATACAATACCAAATACGTCCGATACCAGTGCGGGTATAACAGCAAATTACAACTTGCGAAACGTCTTTCCAAACCCATATTAAATATCTTTATATCTGAAAGAAGGAAAAGATATTTAAATGAAATTTAACTGAAACTTCCTGGAAGATTAAAACTGTGTGCCCGACCGAGACTCGAACTCGGGACCTTTGCCTTTCGGGGGCAAGTGCTCTACCATCTGAGCTACCGAAGCACGACTCACGCCCGGTACTCACAGCTTTACTTCTGCCAGTATCTCGTCTCCTACCTTCCAAACTTTACAGAAGCTCTCCTGCGAACCTTGCAGAACTAGCACTCCTGAAAGAAAAGATATAGCGGAGACATGGCTTAGCCACAGCCTGGGGGATGTTTCCAGAATGAGATTTTCATATCAGCGCACACTCCGCTGCAGATTGAAAATCTCATTCTGGAAACATCCCCCAGGCTGTGGCTAAGCCATGTCTCCGCTGTATAGTTTGGAAGGTAGGAGACGAGATACTGGCAGAAGTTAAACTGTGAGTAGCGGGCGTGAGTCATGCTTCGGTAGCTGAGATGGTAGAGCACTTGCCCGCGAAAGGCAAAGGTCCCGAGTTCGAGTCTCGGTCGGGCACACAGTTTTAATCTGCCAGGAAGTTTCATATCAGCGCACACTCCGCTGCAGAGCGAAAATCTCATTCTGAAATTTAACTGTTTTTCTGTAGCACAATGAATCGATTTGGTTAATAATAAAGAAGGCATTGACTCATCTAGCACGCAACTAAATTAGCTAATGACGTAAAACCAACTTCAGGGTTGCAAAACACTTTGTCAGACCCTCCTAAGACTGTTCATGTTGTACAACTACCCACCAGAGAGCATTATCATAGCGCGAAATGGTACTTGCAGATCTTTAACAAAATTCTGAGAACGGTTGAAGTATCGCTCATGTGCGTTACAGAGACTAGAGGAGATAAAACTAACTAATCTTTGGTGAGAATGGTTTTGGTGGACGTCAACACAAAACAATGCATAGTATTTTGTTCAAATGGCTCTGAGCATTATGGTACTTAACATCTGAGGTCATCAGTCCCCTAGAACTTAGAACTACTTAAACCTAACTAACCTAAGGATATCACACACATCCATGCCCGAGGCATTATTCGAACCTGCGACCGTAGCAGTCGCACGGTTCCAGACTGAAGCGCCTAGAACCACTCGGCCACACCGGCCGACATACTATTTTGTATCATGTACAGGAGGAGAACAGTGTTTATCGTTCAGCCGACAACGAGGTCTTTAGAGACGGCGCACCAGCTCGTGTTGTGTATTTTGTACAGTTGTTCCATTATATACAGTTGGAAAAGCACAACGGTGTTTTACTTCGTACGTTTCATTTAACATTCGGTCAAGCAAAGCTGCTGAGATGCACGCAACGACCGTCACTGCAAAGCCGTGAATAACGCTACGGCGTATTTATTACTGTTATCATCGGCACCATTAATAACCGTACATGACTTCTCCTCTTCACTCCTATGAGTAATTGACAGTTTATCGTTTGCTAATAAAGTCATCTAGGAGAGCATTAGCATGTTAAAACCAGAAGGCCGCCTCTCCCTCATCCCCAACCCGCTTCGCGTCTGGCTGCCTCGCTACGAGGCGAAATTTATGCGGCCGTCGGATGAAATAAATCTGGTATCGTATCCTGTCAGTATTTCATGGGAACACGACCGTGTCCGCCGCGACTGCTATGAAGAAGAACGCCAGCACGAGACGTCGCCTACGGCCAGGCAGGTCCTGTGTCCTTAGTCCTGTGCTGCTGCCTGCCAAACGAGCGGTTCGTGTTTGATGGCAGTACTCGTTTTCCAGCCGTTCGGCAAGGTATCTCCCTGAACGACACCAACAATTCGAATGGCAAACAGTAAATTTGAGAACTGAGCTAAGCACACGATGGTTTCTGCGGACTGGCTGTAACTTCTTAATCGCTATCTCGAGACAGAGAAATGAAAGCTTTTGAGTTTTTAAAGTTTCGAGAACTGATTCTAGCTTGTTATTTTTATGTGAACGAGTCTTCATGCCACCAACTGAACACTGCATTTTATCTTGTAATATTTAACCAAAACAAAATAAGAATAAAAGAAGATCCCAATGACACTTCACTGGAAACACTCTGTGTGTGTGTATATATTCAGACTGCGCGACGAATGAAAATTTGTACCAAGGGCGGGATTCCAAGCCGGGTCTCCTGATCATCTGCTCACTAAGTAAAAGCGCTGACCACTATGCCACCCTGAACAACTTCACAGATCACCCTGGCACGCCTACCTCGTCAGTCCAAATTCCCATCCATGCCTCAGCCCACTTGCCGTTCTCACTAAACTCTAACATCATTGCAGAGTCTCTCCAGCTGTATTGCAGTAGCATCTCAGCATCGAAAGAAATGAAGGATCCTGCCCGAAACCCAGGCATAGGTGCTTTAATCAAATGAAACTACATGGTTCCAGAGGCCTTCCCAAAACCTCAGACATCATATATGCAGACTAAAACGATGAATTAAAATTTGTAGCAAGGCCAGGATTCGAACCTTGATCTCCTGATCACTAGGCAGATGCGCTTACGACCACGCCAGTGTGGCATAGTGGCTAGCGAATCTGCCTAGTGACCAGGAGACCCGGGTTCGATTCCTAGCCTTGCTACAAATTCTCATTCGTCACTTCACTCTGCGTGTTTCCATCATGAATGTCTGAGGTCTGAAAAGGCCTCTGGAACCCGATAGATTTATTTGATTCTAGCTACAATCACTTCATTCTTACGGCCGAGCAGTTCTAGGCGCTTCAAGTCCGGAACCGCGCGACTGCTACGGTCGTAGGTTCGAATCCTGCCTCGGGCATGACTGTGTGTGATGTCCTTAGGTTAGTTAGGTTTAAGTAGCTTTAAGTTCTAGGGGACTGATGACCTCAGATGTTAAGTCCCACCGTGCTCAGAGCCATTTGAACCATTTTTTGAGCTTCTTTCTTATGACTAGTAATACACAACTAGACTAGAGCATCTAGATTAAATATCTGTTGGTAACAGACAAATGCCAGTCGTCGTGTAGGCAGAAAATTATGTCGCAGTCTAACCTCAAAACAAATTAGTGTACTTGTTCTATTTGTACTTTTTCTCCTCAATAATGTAAAACAACTGCATCAGTTTTTATGATATTATGATCTTTTATCATATACCAAGTGCCTTGTATGTCCTTACTCACATTTTTAGTTATCTGTAACATAAAAAAGGAAGACAAATGCTGGTTATATAGGCTGTACACCAAATACCATTAAGAAAAGAGTATGTGGTGGAACGAATCTTTAAGAACACCTTCATCTTGGAGGAAAGGAACGTATTTTAGTTGTAGAATATTTAACTGACGCAATCTACTTATACTTCATTTTAAATACTTAGGTTCATAGGAAATGTTACAGGAGACGACTACCATAATCAACGCATGCATTACAGCTGCGCTTAAAATTTACTATTTTCTAAAGTATGCCTGCTGTCTGTTGCACAATGAGGTAGCCAGCTTAGGACCCTAGCAACCAATTTCTCTCAGTTTATACTGGAGTTATGCACACCACCAAGTTCGTGTAACACACTGGAAAAATTCCACAAAGACAAAATCCGACAAACGCCCTGACCGTGGGAGAGGGTTGTCCATTCAAACCCAACGCTGTTGGCATGTGTTCTTATGGCGTTCACGTACCTCGTCTTGAGGTTGGATACTTCAGCGTCATGTTCAAAACTTACGCTCTCATGGACAACGAGATGTACGTTTTCCAACAACTACGGAGGAACATTTCTGATAAACACCATAGGAATGTGTTGTCCCCTAAGTGGATGGAAATACGAGTAAATGTATTCCTGTTAGCTAATCTTGCACGTCTGCTGCGCAGAAACATAGAGGATCTGTGCCGACGATCCGAGTTGAGTTGTGGCGCATCGATTTTAATCACTCCAGAGATCACAATTTAAGTAATTTTAAAAATAACATCCAGGTTTTAAGAAGCCTCATCCGTGAATCTGTGAACAAACGAACTGCAGAAAGTTCGGAATCGGACTACTGCACTGGATGTTCCACTGACATAACTGAAACCAAGGTTTTAAGTCGTTTCCGTCCTATTGGCTATGAAAGGAGTGTGACTGCTATTCCAGCAGTCAGTTCTCTCTTCTAAATGTGCGTAGCAGAGGACAGCTGACAGATTCTTGTTGATGAATCTTCTCCTTACAGTCCAACACCATGCCCAGAAATTTCACGGTGCGAACACTTTTTGTTGAGAACCTTGGCTCACTCTTTACAGCACGTTTCTCGTTTGAGTGCTCCCACAACAATACATTTCTTCCAGTTAAAATGTTATTACGAAACACAAGCAGTTTACATGAACGTGTTCTCGTATGCATTGCTCATGCGAGACCTCGTACCGCCTGGAATATTCCTTTTTCTACGTAATTAAATTCTCATTCTAGGATTATTTAATATATGTTTAATTTCGACCTTAAAGGTTTGGGGCACACAGTGTATATGGTAACTTGACCACTTCGGTCTTAACACACGATAAAATAATAGAGCAAGAAAAGGCCACTAAGTGAAATAAAACTGATTGGTAGGAGGCAGGTAGATTGTGAGGTGCCAAGAACAGTTTTCACCTGGAAATTACCACAAAGTTTTATTAGCTTAGTGCTCGACCCAAAATTAGAAACGTTAAGTTTCTTTAAAAAACTTATCATAAAATAAAATTTACTTCATTCTGATTTAACAATATCTGTAACGTTAATAAACAATAAAAGGCTTTTAAACCTGTTTAACTAAACAACTTTTACTTCAAAAAATTAACCAAATACTTGTAACGCTTACATAACCAGGCGACTTGAGCCTTGGAATAGGAATAACAATTAGTCAGGATCACAGATATTACAGAACTATGAAAGAGAGAAAGAAAAGCAGTTAAAAATGAACATTTAGATCACTAAAATACCTGTTTAAATCAGTAATACAATCTGGTTACCAAAACACGGGAGGCGTCAATTATATACTTTCATACATTTGAAGATTACAACAAATATACGCACAAAAGTTGTGATTAAGGGCTGCAGAAACAATCTTCCACTGGCACTCCCGAAATTATCTTGTAACTCAAGAAAAACTTAATGGTTTTAAAGGTCACCAGCTGATGTAATACTCATAACTTAAAACATTTAATACAGTGTACAACGTTAACCATTTAGAAAGAGATAAGGGAAAAGAAAGAGATAAGGGAAATGTCATCACATTATTCACAATAAGTAAAACAGATAAATAAACAAATGAAATGTTAACCACGGCGCGCAGCAGTAAGTGAATTTTGAGAGCCAATTTTCCGATGGGAGCCATGTGGACAATTTTATAATGAAATTCTTACCAAATGTTTCTTCCCTCTGTGATCATTTGTAACGGTTTCATAGCCGTCGACGTCGTGTGCCAAAGGCTACCTTCCATCTCAAGGCACTTCACGAAGTCAACACACGTCTGAACTGCAGATACGCACCGGAAATAGAAGGTGCCAAGTAGCAGAAGTTTCCCGCTCTGCCGCAACATGGAATCATGTGGTAATGCAGCGGCTCTAACCCACCACCAGTGTGAATGACCCAATTTGTTTTTCTTCAGTTTACATTTATTTCTGGATTGCTTGATTGACATAGAGACTGGGAAAAGGACTCTAAAATCAAAGATGAAATAGCTAAAATAAAAAATGAAATAACGTTGAAATAAATACTTTATTTTATTCGATCACCAAATGGTGATCACGGCACATCCCAGTCTCCTTTCATATTTTCTTAGATATTATATGCCAGGTAAAGAAGCATTCAATATGGAGTCCCACGTTGCACGCAAAGCACCGCTTCCTGCATTTTTCTTGAAACTTCCTCATTTTCTTCGTTCCCCCTTTGTCGTGCATTCAATCACGAGCCGTGTTGCTGAAGTCCTGAGTTCAATAGTAACACCTGAAGAAGATACATTCAGATATGATGAACGTCCTGCCCTTTTTCGATCTGAGGCAGGGGATGTCTGAGCATAATATACGCTTATCACCATTCTACTGAATTTGAGAAGTGGAATATTTTCGTTGTTAAGGCTGTGGATGACGTGGGCGTTGACCAATGATACATCCACTGCTTTGGTGCAAAATGGAAGATACGATTCTTGACCTCGAACTCTCACATGGTGCTTCTGCACATTTCAAACTAATTTGTCCACGCCTCCCATATGCTTGTTGAATACTGCTACCATTATTGGTTGTGGAACTTGTACTTCTTTATCCTTAGCTTCATCACATCTCTTTGCTTGATGGATGCACTTCCTCGTGTTTGACAAGAGTTTTACACAACTGTTATCTTTCCACAACCGCTACTGCCATTATCCTCATGTACTTGTCAACTCTACTGCCACACTTTCCTCTTTGTTTCTGTTTCATGCTGTTCTCACTTTCTAGTGGACAGTTATTCATTCAGTTCATTCGGGTGACCCCGGTCGCGCTTTCTGCCATTTCTGTGAGGTCTTTAATGTGAAACTAGTGAAAAAATTGTCAGAAGTGATTTTGTGAAGTTCAGGAGACTGAATAACAGAAATCAAATACAGTGCCACTGATCCACTAAGTCTCAAAAGTGGAAATGATCCTTCGACTTTGATTCGGAAGCAGTACATCGCCCACTATTTGAATCTGAATCTCACTGTTTTCCCGCAAAATGAACGTTGCTCATCACTGCTCCAGTTATCAGAAAATACCTGAAATTTCATGACGTTCTTTTTCAGCATATCCACAAAAGGGACGAATTTTGCAAAGTTTTTCCTATCGTCATCTATGATAATGTTCAGATGTGTGTTGTCACTGAGGTAAAGGTGGGGCTTGATTGCCAGATATCTATTATGGCTCATACTGTGTCGTATGCAGCTGATATCAAAGTCATCTTCATTCCAGTATAACTGTGCCTGCGGGAGGGCAAGGTACCCAGTGAAGAGCAGTATCCCTAGGAACTCTTTCGTGCAGTCATTGGACAACTCAAAGCTGTGATTGTTTTTCTGTGCAACATATTGGACACGTTCACTGGCAATCAAGTTCAGTAACTGTTCTTCAAAACACTCAACTTCCGACTTCCATTTAGCGTTGTGATTGCATTTGCGTTGCTCAGTTTTGCTAGATCCGGGTAGGTTACTGTAAGCTTCATCTTCTGTTGTGTAATTGAGAATGGTATTAGCTTTACGTTTCTGACTGCGATGGCCTGCATTTTCCTCATCCTCCTTTTCGTCATTAGTATGAACTTCTAAGGTACCTGGCACACCAGCTCAAAGAATAATTTCCAATATATTTTCATCGATGTCATCACAGACACCGCATATATGTGATCTGGAGAGAACTGGACAATGTCAATGGTCTCATTCACATCACCCACATCATCAGAAGAGGTCATGAAATTAGGCCCATTTACAATTTCTTCAGTTTCCTTTTGTATAAAGTACTTTGTGGCGACTTATCATGCCTGGAAAGAAAAACTAAATGTTGTTTTATGTGGAACCTGCCATGTGCCCCAAATTGGGATCAAACTACAGAAAGCCCTCGTGGGAAAATAAAATAGGCCTTGGAAATAAATAATCGATAAACATCTTCTAAAATCATCACAGAACATGTCAGTACTCGGATGCTGGAGTTTCCATTGTTTGATAATATAAGCTACACCGTTTTGAATATGTTCAACTCTTATAACTGTGAAGAACTGTTCTTCTTTACACAAATAATCCTGTGCAGCTCACTCGTTTCACAACAACTATTTAACTATCAGTGCACAAGCTTGACAGAGATCTAGACAACAATTCAGAGTAATAACTATTACTGCCAACATAGTTACAAATACAGTACTTCCGTTACAAAGGCAGGTTCCCAAATCGGGATCATGGCAATTGATGGGGTTCAAATGGTTCAAATGGCTCTAAGCACTATGGGACTTGACATCTGAGGCCATCAGTCCCTAGAACTTAGAACTACGTAAACCTAACTAACCTAAGAACATCACATACATCCATGCCTGAGGCAGGATTAGAACCTGCGACCGTAGCAGCCAAGTGGTTCCGGACTGAAGCATCTAGAATCGCTCGTCCACAGCGGCTGCAATTAATGGGGTTAAGTCGGCTAAGCGCCGGCTGCCCCCTGTGGTCGCGTATGGTAAACACTTTCCCGCGAGTCATGCAGAGTATCAGAAACTCACAGGCATGGATTCCATGGGGCCGTGGAGGTTGGCGGTGGTGCAGGGAGGAGGTGAGGTGTAGGAGGGGTGTAGTTGGCGCCCTCATGAGCGTCATACCCCCCTCCCAAAAATAAACTGCCAGTAGAAGCGTTTACATTGTTATGTATATTAATTTTCAAATTGCACTGTTAACCTTCTGAGAATAAAGTATCATGAAACCTAAAAGTCTCAAAAATGGTAAGGAATTCCATAAATAACGAGCTATATATTTTAACACAGGTTAATTTTTAGTTCCTTGTGTTAGGGCCTGCCTAAGTGGACGGTCTTATGACGTGAGCAACAGCATAGCCACGTAGGGTCGCATATTGTAGTGGGACGCGAAATTGAAGCGTCACCCATCCACCAGTGTCAGCCCAGTTTGCAGGTGACTATAAGTGTAATTTAGTTTGTTTATATATTTTTTTATTATTTGTAATAGATAGGAATTATCTAAAAGTTTTGTATTTTTTTTTGTGTGTTTCATGTACGGAGAGGGCGGCGCAACGAACGGAGACAGCATCTTCGTTGCCGCGACCAGAGAGGAAATTGCTGGCCGCTATACGTCGCGGGTCGACAGCCAAGGAGCAACAGAAGATCCTGGAACCGAGTTGTTGCGTCGCGCTTCTAAAAATTAAAAAGAATGTTTTATACTCTTTTTTGTATAACAATGACGTCATAGAGATCTTAATCTTATTGAAAAGTCAGTCCAAATCTGTTAAGCCTGAGGTTCAGAACGTCTGTATGTACGAAGCTAATAAATTAGTGGAGGTTACTAAAGTTGAAACACGTGTTCTGGTGAATTATTTATGAAGAAGTATGTGAAATGATTAATAGTATATTGGACAAGATTATTGTGGTCATCGCAACTTTGAATCTAAAAAGTTTAGTCAATGTGTGATTTTGATATCGATCAAGTCAAGATAAAGTGTGTCAATATAAGTTCTGAGGAGAAACAAACGAAATTTAAATCGAAAAGTTCACGCAAACCAATTGGCCCAAGTGACGAAATTCTTTGCATACGACTCGACTGATGTTTTACAGTTTCGTTCAAGAACCATTCTGTGACAATTTAAAAAGAATATAAATCATTCTGAAGTGGGTTGTAACTGACGTAGGTGACGAAGTCTGCACATGGTCATATGATAAACGAAAGTCATTCCTAAACAAAAACAAAACCACGTCGTTACACTACAATATCCCAGGCTGACCGTCTCCGCTGTCACCAATAAATCCGACACGATTCGTAAGTATGCAGGTAGAACTGACACACCACAGAAATTTTAGGAAGGTAAGCTGCATAGGAAAAGGTCCTGAACAAATAAAAAATATCAGAAGGACCGATGTCCCGAACTTAGACTGAAACGACTGCTGAAAACAGCTATTCTCTCAGTGTACCCGTACACATAGCCGTAGTCTTCTGACCAATGTTCACATTCGCAGTGTTAAATCAGTTATTGATGATAAAGATTGCACACTTCGATTCTATATAGTATAATGCGGAACGCTGTCAAAGTTGCGAGAGTTTGCTACTATTACAGCTCTTAAATTAATTACGTGACACATATTCTTCTCAAATTTTTGGA
The DNA here is from genome assembly GCF_023864275.1 of Schistocerca cancellata. NCBI lineage: Eukaryota > Metazoa > Arthropoda > Insecta > Orthoptera > Acrididae > Schistocerca > Schistocerca cancellata. The sequence continues at coordinate 484,125,515 of NC_064633.1, read as the reverse complement.
CGAATGATTTTCAGATCCTGTGATTCTCTGAATTGGAATTTCTTGAATGCTATGCTAAAGTGGTATAATAAGTAGTAATGTAAACAAACTATTTTTATTTTACCAAACATTTTACTTATTTTACTATTAATATTATCAAAATAGTAGGCGTCTGTGGACATTAAAAGTGTGACTAACTGCAAGTAAGATTTGTGGGGTGGGGAGAGGTGGTGGAGGCAGAAACAAACTGTGCCCTCCCTCAGAATGAACTGTGCTCAGCATTCGACACTTACTGATGATGCATAAATTTTTTAATTAGCTGAGGTAAAGAACACAGTCGTCTTGATGTGAATTCCAATGGTTCCTACTGAGGTAGTGACCACCAATATATGAACATAGTTGGTACATCAGTTACAAACAGCTCAAACACTGAAAATGAGTGTCACATTTTAAGGGAACAAGGTCAAAAAAGACTCAGGCACTAGCACTTTACGTTAACACTAGTCAATAAATTTTAAGTTTTTGTTTGCATCTGGTTTGTAAATGGTGGATTCAGCTCATTTTGAGTTGCTGAATTCGCTGGTAAAATCAGCTTTTCTTTACCACGTCACATTTCATAATTACACAGCAGAATCAAAAACAGTATTGGCAAATAATGACAGAATTAAAACAGACAGGAAATACATAGTCAGAGTTCAAATTATTTAATAAGAATGTATCGATACATTTCAGTGGAAGGTCTATATCAGTTCACAACAAAGTTTCAACCTTAACGTTCTTTGATGTTGAAAAATTATGACAACGATGTTCTTCATTTGATTGCTCTTTCATTACTCTTCTTAACAAGACCCCAGCAGTAGTCGTCCGCCATCAAAGGGTTCCAGTGATTTTGATACCGTTGTTCCATCGTGTGAATGGCTTGGTGAAAACGTCCACTTTGTTCTTCGCTTTTAGCTTGGAAATTTTCCAGAAAGAAATCAAGATGGGAATGTAAGATGTAAATTTTAAGCGGCATTCTACAACTCATGTTATTACAGCTGTTTGATAGGTCATTCACATTCGAAATACAGTTATCATCTCTTCTGTTCCCCAAAAATCCCTTCACAATTGCTTTGAAAGAGTACTGAGCAGCTAATTCGATACTTTTGAGTTTGGTATCGAAGACTGGAACTCTCATCAATTTTTTTATTTGTGGTCCAACACGTAAGTCTTCCTTCAGATTTGCTTCACTCAGTTTTTACAAAGTTCTTCATAAGGCAGAATCTGAGATGAAAGGGAGGCAGAATGACTTTGTTAGGCTCACCCAGCTAAGTGTTTTTAAATCCCCCTCTCCCTGTGACATATGATTTAGCTGTAGGTCATTACTTGACTGTGTAGAGGTTCTTGGTATAACAGCTGTCCGACCTGAAAACACATAAGAAGTGCAGCAACTTTTAAATCACAGCAGAGTTGTCATTAGTATGGGGATCCTGCAAGTTCTGGGCAAAAACGCTGACTTGGCATCCGTCAGTACTTTTTTCCAATGTCATTTAAAGCTGATGCAGTTGTGAATGTCATACTCAGGGTCACTGGTGACATTTGTGAAGGCCCCCCCCCCCCCCCGAACCTTCCCCCACCAGGTAGATGGTTCAAATGGCTCTGAGCACTATGGGACTCAACTGCTGTGGTCATAAGTCCCCTAGAACTTAGAACTACTTAAACCTAACTAACCTAAGGACATCACACACATCCATGCCCGAGGCAGGATTCGAACCTGCGACCGTAGCGGTCGTGCGGTTCCAGACAGTAGCGCCTTTACCCGCTCGGCCACTCCGGCCGGCCCACCAGGTAGAGGAGGAGAAGGAGGGGAGGGGAGGGGAGAGGGTGGAGTGGGAGAGGAGGGTTAGGTCAGTGAGACAGAATCAAGCCCCCACCCATCTCTCCTTTTGCTTTCGTCCAATAGGGAACATTTGAGCTCTGTGCTCTGCTGTGAGAAGACGCAGACCATTTTTGGTCTGAATTTTAAAAAAATGGTGGCATTATCAGACTGTTAAGTTGATGCCTCACAATGTTAGTTGAACAGTGTATTATTTTGCAAATACGCCAAGGTGACATGTAATATCGCATATAACATGCATCAAATAGGCCAGTTGATACAGTATGATATATGTGAATACAACAATGAATGTCATATGACAAGTCTAAATACATTACCTAAAATGCATAACTAGTGCTATTAGTTATGCAAATTCCAATGCCTCTGCTGGTCTCTTGTGTACAGTGGCGGTGCCAAACGCGCCACCATGCCAAAACACCGCTGCCGCAGCACTGTCAGAGATACGATGCACACTTACTCATTGCTCACGTATAAAAACGTTTATGCTTCGTGTATTGACAAAAAAAAAGGAATTACACATTGATATGTCGTAATTTATGTTAATACTTACATGAAAATGCTTCAAAATAATCCTCAAATTAGTTTTCCATTCACATTCAAGATCAGTATTTTTTCACTTTATTCGCTGACAATTGTTTCATCTGTTACTCAAAATCTGACCAGCTTTCGAAAACACACGTTCGTCAGGGATGTGTGTTGCTACAACACACAACTTCCGGGCAGCTAAATAGTGAAGGCTGCGATACTGAAGATTTCTCCCCAACCACCATTTTAACAGATCTGCCTGCCTGGCTTTTAAGAGGTCTTCCAGGTACCTGTAATAAAATGATAAAAATAAACATTATTTCTCTAATCTGAATGTTCAATAACCGAGATAGAGTTTTAGTAGAATGTCACTCTGAATATTTTTAAATGATGGAAATAAAAACAGCAATAATAATATATGTACGAGTTTGCTTACCTGTTTATTTCTACAATAGCTTCTTGAATCGTGGGTGTTGACGGAGCGAGGTGGCGTAGTGGTTAGCACACTGCCAAGATACACTCCTGGAAATTGAAATAAGAACACCGTGAATCCATTGTCCCAGGAAGGGGAAACTTTATTGACACATTCCTGGGGTCAGATACATCACATGATCACACTGACAGAACCACAGGCACATAGACACAGGCAACAGAGCATGCACAATGTCGGCACTAGTACAGTGTATATCCACCTTTCGCAGCAATGCAGGCTGCTATTCTCCCATGGAGACGATCGTAGAGATGCTGGATGTAGTCCTGTGGAACGGCTTGCCATGCCATTTCCACCTGGCGCCTCAGTTGGACCAGCGTTCGTGCTGGACGTGCAGACCGCGTGAGACGACGCTTCATCCAGTCCCAAACATGCTCAATGGGGGACAGATCCGGAGATCTTGCTGGCCAGGGTAGTTGACTTACACCTTCTAGAGCACGTTGGGTGGCACGGGATACATGCGGACGTGCATTGTCCTGTTGGAACAGCAAGTTCCCTTGCCGGTCTAGGAATGGTAGAACGATGGGTTCGATGACGGTTTGGATGTACCGTGCACTATTCAGTGTCCCCTCGACGATCACCAGTGGTGTACGGCCAGTGTAGGAGATCGCTCCCCACACCATGATGCCGGGTGTTGGCCCTGTGTGCCTCGGTCGTATGCAGTCCTGATTGTGGCGCTCACCTGCACGGCGCCAAACACGCATACGACCATCATTGGCACCAAGGCAGAAGCGACTCTCATCGCTGAAGACGACACGTCTCCATTCGTCCCTCCATTCACGCCTGTCGCGACACCACTGGAGGCGGGCTGCACGATGTTGGGGCGTGAGCGGAAGACGGCCTAACGGTGTGCGGGACCGTAGCCCAGCTTCATGGAGACGGTTGCGAATGGTCCTCGCCGATACCCCAGGAGCAACAGTGTCCCTAATTTGCTGGGAAGTGGCGGTGCGGTCCCCTACGGCACTGCGTAGGATCCTACGGTCTTGGCGTGCATCCGTGCGTCGCTGCGGTCCGGTCCCAGGTCGACGGGCACGTGCACCTTCCGCCGACCACGGGCGACAACATCGATGTACTGTGGAGACCTCACGCCCCACGTGTTGAGCAATTCGGCGGTACGTCCACCCGGCCTCCCGCATGCCCACTATACGTCCTCGCTCAAAGTCCGTCAACTGCACATACGGTTCACGTCCACGCTGTCGCGGCATGCTACCAGTGTTAAAGACTGCGATGGAGCTCCGTATGCCACGGCAAACTGGCTGACACTAACGGCGGCGGTGCACAAATGCTGCGCAGCTAGCGCCATTCGACGGCCAACACCGCGGTTCTTGGTGTGTCCGCTGTGCCGTGCGTGTGATCATTGCTTGTACAGCCCTCTCGCAGGGTCCGGAGCAAGTATGGTGGGTCTGACACACCGGTGTCAATGTGTTCTTTTTTCCATTTCCAGGAGTGTAGTTCCTTTGAAATGGTACGGCATATTTCCTTCCCCATCCTTCCCTAATCCGAGCTTGTGCTCCGTCTCCAATGACCTCGTTGTCGACGGGACGTTAAACACTAATCTCCTCCGCCTCTTCCTCCTCCTCCTTCTTCTCCTCCTCATCCTCCATAGCTATTGAAACTTGTGGTTTCTGATATCTAGCTAAGGCCTCATTGTAGGTAGCCCATGGCGAAAATCTGCATAGTTCATCTTCATCAGCAGCTGTGCGTGTAGCAACAGGATTTCGAGTTACCTGTGAACACTCTTCCAGGTGGGAACTTAAACGGCGAGGATGAGGTTTTCAATTGGGAGGTCGGTCTGCTGTAAACAGTTTCTTAGAACTGTCATTGCTATCGTGCTTGTTTTGAAGTGCTTCACGGTCTCCCTCACTTTCTTCAGAGTAACTTGTAACTCACTCTGCTTCAACACAAAATTGCACTATTAAGTTCAACGTATAAGCGAAACAGCCAAATGTAATAAATTTACTATGTTAGATTGCGCGAACAATATCCGGAGCATTGTCGCACACAGCAGTTACAACTTTCTCGTCGATGTTCCATATGTAACATATTTTGACGGCAGTTCATAGTCAGTATTCAGAGCTTCGGTGTACTCCACAAATCCAGTATCATTAACCAAAATGTACTGCTGTAAATCCATGTACAACATTTCTGCTAAAGCGAGATCTATTTTTCTAGTTTTCTTATGGCGAACGCAGTTACCGTCATCTCGTTGTTAGCCTTGAAATAGGTACCTCAAGAAATGGAGTAACCGGTGAATTTACAGGAGAGGCAGATAGGTCAGGAGACCGACTAGAACTAGAAGCGCTGTTTCGACACTCAACTTCCCGTTGTTCATGTCTTGTTTCTGCTTACCGGCGTCTGAGTCACTTCTCCTCCTCGAGGCAAAACCACTGTCGGGTAGCGATGAAGCATACTCCGTTTTAAACATTGTATCATCGACATGTCTAAGTCTACGTCTACGTGATTACTCTGTTATTCACAACTAAGTGCCTGGCAGAGGGTTCAATGAACCACCTTCATGCTGTCTCTCTACTGTTCCATTTTCGACCGGCGCGTGAGAAAAACGAGCACTTAAATTTTTCTGTGCGAGCCCTAATTTCTCTTATTTTGTCGTGTTGATCATTTCTCCCTATGTAGGTGGGTGCCAACAGAGTGTTTTCGCGATCGGAGGCGAAAACTGGTGATTGAAATTTCATGAGAAGATACCGTCGCAGCGAAAAACGCCTTTGTTTTAATGACTGCCACTCCAATTCACGTATCATGTCTGTGGCACTATCTCCTCTATTTCGCGATAATACAAAACGAGCCGCCCTTCTTTGTACTTTCTCGATGTCATCCGTTAGTCCCACCTGATGCGGATCCCACACCGCACAGCAATACTCCAGAATAGGGCGGACAAGCGTAGTGTAAGCAGTCTCTTTGGTAGATCTGTTGCACCTTCTGAGTGTTCTGCCAATTAATCGCAGTCTTTCGTTTGCTCTACCCACAATCTTATACATGTGTGTCCGCAGCTCGTGGTCGTGTGGTAGCGTTCTCGCTTCCCACGCCCGGGATCCCGGGTTCGATTCCTAGCGTGGTCAGGGATTTTCTCTGCCTCGTGATGACTGGGTGTTGTGTGCTGTCTTTAGGTTAGTTAGGTTTAAGTAGTTCTAAGTTCTAGGGGACTGATGCCCATAGATGTTAAGTCCCACAGTGCTCAGAGCCACTTTTTCTTATCCATGTGATCGTTACAATTTAGGTTATCTGTAATTGTAATCCCTAAGTATTTAGTTGAATTTGCAGCCCTCAGATCTGTGTGACTTATTGCGTAATCGAAATTTATCGGATAACTTCATACTTTTCTTTATTCAGGGTCAATTGCCACTTTTCGCACCATACATATATCTTATGTAAATCATTTTGCAATTCTTTTTGGTCATCTGATGACTTTACAAGACGCTAAATGACAGCATCATCTGCAAACAATCTAAGACGGCTACTAAGATTGTCTCCTACATCGTTAATATCGGTCAGGAACAACAGAGGGCCTATAACACTTCCTTGGGAAACGCCGGATATTACTTCTGTTTTACTCGATGACTTTTCGTCTATTACTAAGAACTGTGACCTTTCTGACAGGAAATCACGAATGCAGTCGCACAACTGAGGCGATATTCCATAGGCACGCAATTTGGTTAGAAGACGCTTGTGAGGAACGGTGCCGAAAGCCTTCTGTAAATCTAAAAATATGGTATCAATTTGACATCCTCTGTCAATAGCACTCATTACTTCATGAGCATAAAGAGCTAGTTGTGTTTCACAAGAACGATATTTTCTGAATCCGTGCTACGTGTCAATAGATCGTTTTCCTCGAAGTACTTCATAATGTTCGAATACAGTATATGTTCCAAAACCCTACTGCAAATCGACGTTAGTGAAATGGGCCTGTAATTCAATGGATTACTCATACTTCCCTTTTTGGGTATTGGTGTGACTTGAGCAATTTTCCAGTCTTTAGGTAAGAATTTCTCTGTGAGCGAGCGGTTGTATATAATTGCTAAATATGGAGTTTTGTATCAGCATACTCTGAGAGGAACCTGGCCGGTATACAGTCTGGACCGGAGGCCTTGCGTTTATTAAATGATTTAAGCTGCTTTTTATTACACCGAGGATATCTACTTCTATGTTTCTCATCTTGGCAGTTGTTCTTGACTGGAATTTAGAAATACTTACTTTGTCTTCTTTGGTGAAGGAGTTTCGGAAAACTGTGTTTAATAAATATGCTTTAGTGGCACAGTCATCAGTGACTTCACCGTTGTTATCGCGCAGTGAAGGTATTGATTGCGTCTTCCCACTGGTGTGCTTTATGTATGACCAAAACCTCTATGCGTTTTCTGCCAGATTTGGAGATGTCAGTGGGTGCACATTTCATCTCAGTCTGTGTGTTCACACACCGTCTTGGCATGTTGGAGCAATCGTTCTAGGGTATACTGAAATGCAGATAGTTACATTGGAGGTGTTTGAATATATGCCATTCGTTATGAATTTCAGAATCAGCATCAGTTGATGGTTTCTTGCAGGCATAGGCCCATGCGAGCCTCTCTCTATATTGGAAAACTCGTATCATATAATATTTGAACTGATGCACACTCCTCATTCTGAAAACAAAATTTCTTCCTCTGCCCCATGTCTGACGACTCCAGGATATCAGTCAATGATATACTCTTTTTTAAAGAAAGAAGCATGTATTCATCCACTCAGCATTGATGTGAAAAGTGTTCAGGCTGTGCACAGTCGCAGGCATCCACCACTCCAGTGAGCACTCATATGACACTCCACGAAGCTGGTTCACACCAGCGATATGCGGCACCTTAGGTTCAAAGAACCACCATGTAATCTGTGCAGAAGCAAAACATCTGTGAAAAAACCGTGACACGTATACACCAAATCCAGTGTGGCATCACAATGCTGAAGAAATGATGCAAATATGTTCACGCACACAGCAGGTGATAGACATCAAATTGTGACAACCGTTGCACATTACTGTGGAGGTGCTAGAATATACGGTACACCATTCACTAGAAATTTTAGGTGCCATATTGCACATCATCTTGATGTGTTCGCAAAAAAATAATACATGGCCCCATATAATTCAATAGGAAGTGTTTGAATACACACCATCATTTATGCATTTCAGCTGGAGTACTAACACATGTCATTGTCATTTGTTGCCACATTTACACATGTCACAGACCATAATTCGGCCTATTTACTCGTCATACAGTAAATTACGCATCATCTCAGCATGTGCACTTACAAGGGAACCTCCCCATCGCACCCCCCTCAGATTTAGTTATAAGTTGGTACAGTGGATAGGCCTTGAAAAACTGAACACATATCAATCGAGAAAAGAGGGAGAAGTTGTGTGGAACTATTAAAAAAATTAGTAAAATATACAAACTGAGTAGTCCACGCGAAGATAGGCAACATCAAGGACAATTGGACTCTGGGAGCGCCGTGGTCCCGTGGTTAGCGAGAGTAGCTACGGAACGAGAAGTCCCAGGTTCAAGTCTTCCCTCGAGTGAAAAGTTTAATTTTTTATTTTCAGTATATGTGACAAACTCTTATGTTTTTATCACTTTTTTGGGAGTGATTATCACATCCACAAGAAAACCTAAATCGGGCAAGGTAGAATTTCTTTTTACCCATTCGCTAAGTGTACAAGTTAGGTGGGTCGACAACATTTTCCCGTCATGTGACGCACATGTCGTCACCAGTGTCGTATAGAATATATCAGACGTGTTTTCCTGTGGAGGAATCGGTTGACCTATGACCTTGCGATCAAATGTTTTCGGTTCCCATTGGAGAGGCGCGTCCTTTCGTCTACTAATCGCACGGTTTTGCGGTGCGGTCGGAAAACACAGACACTAAACTTATTACAGTGAACAGAGACGTCCATGAACGAACCGACAGATCATAACTTTGCGAAAGTAAAGAAAGTAAAAGTTTTAGTCTAGGGAAAACTTGAACTAACGACCTCTCACTCCGCAGCTGCTCACGCTAACCACGGGACCACGGTGTTCCTGAGCTCAACATTTCCTTGATGTTACTTATCTTGCGCATGGACTACTCAGTTTGTATATTTTACTAATTTTTTTCATAGTTCCACACAACTTCTTCCTGTTTTCACCATTGATCTGTGTTCAGTTTTTCAAGGCCTATCCACTGTGCCAACTTAAAACTAAATCTGAGGGGGGTGCGATGGGGAGGTTCCCTTGTTAGTAATGCACTGGTCAACTAGCATTGTAGGGCATCATCTTAACAATCCAATAATAACGTAATATTTTTAATTCAGAGCAAAAATTACCTGTGGCCTTCTCACTGCAGAGCACAAACTTGAATGACCCATGTTGGACGAGAGCAAAATGGGGGTCCAAGAGAGAGATTGATTCAGATTGGCAGAACTACCTCTCTTCTTCCATCCCACTCACCCTCCCCTCCTTTACCTGGGGAAGGGGGATCTTTACACGTCTGGGCAGTGACCTTTAAAATGACATTCAAAATTGCATCAGAAATAATGTAACACCAGAAAAAAGTACTTAGGGATGCCGAGTCAGTGTTTTTGCACAGAACCCACATTGACTCCCTACTCAATTCACAGGCTTTAAATGTGATTACTTCTAACAGCTAAGCCATGGTTTCGTATGTTTTTTCATGTCTACTGCTTAAGCCGAAGGCACTGTTGGGATTGTATTGACATTCAAGCTGGCTTTACTAGAGTCAATAAATAGGCGCCACTCCCGTTGATTGTGTTGTACACCTAGCTGCATCATCAGACCACTGACATCCCTGCATACACACAATAATTTGTGGGTGTTGAAATGCTGCGTGACCGAAGTAGCTATTGATTGTTGTCCCTAGAGCTAGAAGGTTCTATTGTTTCAGTCTTGACCCCAAGAGTTCAGCTCGATTTTTAGAAAGGCGTGGATAACGAACCAAACCGTTTTGTTCCTTTTGATTAAAGAGCTGAATTGAAGTATGTTGAGATGAAGGGCAGTACTTTTCTACGTATTCAGCACTTTCAGTTTCACTTGAAGCTGGATCTGATACCGTGGCCTGCAGGTTACAAACAGGAACAAGGAACTCTTCATCTCAGGACACAGACAAATGCAATGAAGATACATTTGGTTGCTTCATTTTATGTGTAGTTTTGCTTCAATGCCCTGCAGAGGTTTACACCATTCCACTGGAATTACGAGAAGTATGGCTCGGTGCTTCCTTTCCAAGAATTTGGTTATGGTGATAAAACAGGTTATAAGGCAATAAGATGTGCAAAATTTTTACCTTGATCACAAACAGAACAATCAAAATATAGTTTATATGGCTTCTTAACTAAATCAATGAATGCTTTTCTTTCAGATTCTGGGGCTAATTTCCCACATACATAGCAGAAGTTGTCCGGGTCGTTTAGACAACAAGGATGTTTGCCAGTTGCTATTTTTACAAAATGTTAATTGTAAACGCCACAAAATTCCACTCTCTCACACAAAAAAACACTCACTGAGGTGACAGAAACTCGTAGTACACTGTTGAGCCAAGGCTAGTATGATCTGAAGTCCACCACGAGTGTTCCAACAGGCACTAGATCATAATGTCTCTTTGATACTGTAGACCATCTTGCCAACAGGTCAGTAAAGTTTATAATGTTTATCATATCACCCATCTAGGGTTCATTTGTAGATCTTCTGTGGTGTCACCGCCAGACACCACACTTGCTAGGTGGTAGCCTGTAAATCGGCCGCGGACCGTTAGTATACGTCGGACCCGCGTGTCGCCACTATCAGTGATTGCAGACCGAGAGCCGCCACACGGCAGGTCTAGAGAGACTTCCTAGCACTCGCCCCAGTTGTACAACCGACTTTGCTAGTGATGGTTCACTGACAAAATACGGTCTCATTTGCCGAGGCGATAGTTAGCATAGCCTTCAGCTACGTCATTTGCTACGACCTAGCAAGGCGCCATTACCAGTTACTGTTGATACTGAGTCATGTACAGTCAAGAGCGACGCTCATCATTAATGGATTAAAGTTAAGTATTCCACCAGCTACGTCCGTTTTTCTAAAGTCTAATTTCCCTGTCCTGTTCCAGACCTCACGCCAGCCTGCGTGAGCTAAAACGCGTGCCTTTCGGCTTCCTCTAGTAAACCGGTGTTGGCTCTCCTGCCAATCCACAACACCTTCTACAATTTCTGTCGCAAAAAGAAGAACGAGCACCTAAACAGGGAAACAGTAAACAGTGAAATACGTAAAACAAACGAAAACCGGTAAAAACGATTAAAAATCAAAAATCTTAAACGCTAGAACATTTTGAAAGGTAGATTTAGATTTTACACACCAAAATACACTCCTGGAAATTGAAATAAGAACACCGTGAATTCATTGTCCCAGGAAGGGGAAACTTTATTGACACATTCCTGGGGTCAGATACATCACATGATCACAGTGACAGAACCACAGGCACATAGACACAGGCAACAGAGCATGCACAATGTCGGCACTAGTACAGTGTATATCCACCTTTCGCAGCAATGCAGGCTGCTTTTCTCCCATGGAGACGACCGTAGAGATGCTGGATGTAGTCCTGTGGAACGGCTTGCCATGCCATTTCCACCTGGCGCCTCAGTTGGACCAGCGTTCGTGCTGGACGTGCAGACCGCGTGAGACGACGCTTCATCCAGTCCCAAACATGCTCAATGGGGGACAGATCCGGAGATCTTGCTGGCCAGGGTAGTTGACTTACACCTTCTAGAGCACGCTGGGTGGCACGGGATACATGCGGACGTGCATTGTCCTGTTGGAACAGCAAGTTCCCTTGCCGGTCTAGGAATGGTAGAACGATGGGTTCGATGACGGTTTGGATGTACCGTGCACTATTCAGTGTCCCCTCGACGATCACCAGTGGTGTACGGCCAGTGTAGGAGATCGCTCCCCACACCATGATGCCGGGTGTTGGCCCTGTGTGCCTCGGTCGTATGCAGTCCTGATTGTGGCGCTCACCTGCACGGCGCCAAACACGCATACGACCATCATTGGCACCAAGGCAGAAGCGACTCTCATCGCTGAAGACGACACGTCTCCATTCGTCCCTCCATTCACGCCTGTTGCGACACCACTGGAGGCGGGCTGCACGATGTTGGGGCGTGAGCGGAAGACGGCCTAACGGTGTGCGGGACCGTAGCCCAGCTTCATGGAGACGGTTGCGAATGGTCCTCGCCGATACCCCAGGAGCAACAGTGTCCCTAATTTGCTGGGAAGTGGCTGTGCGGTCCCCTACAGCACTGCGTAGGATCCTACGGTCTTGGCGTGCATCCGTGCGTCGCTGCGGTCCGGTCCCAGGTCGACGGGCACGTGCACCTTCCGCCGACCACTGGCGACAACATCGATGTACTGTGGAGACCTCATGCCCCACGTGTTGAGCAATTCGGCGGTACGTCCACCCGGCCTACCGCATGCCCACTATACGCCCTCGCTCAAAGTCCGTCAACTGCACATACGGTTCACGTCCACGCTGTCGCGGCATGCTACCAGTGTTAAAGACTGCGATGGGCCTCCGTATGCCACGGCAAACTAGCTGACACTGACGGCGGCGGTGCACAAATGCTCCGCAGCTAGCGCCATTCGACGGCCAACACCGCGGTTCCTGGTGTGTCCGCTGTGCTGTGCGTGTGATCATTGCTTGTACAGCCCTCTCGCAGTGTCCAGAGCAAGTATGGTGGGTCTGACACACCGGTGTCAATGTGTACTTTTTCCATTTCCAGGAGTGTACATTGACGAACCAAAATATAATGACCACCTGCCTGATAGCTCTTTTGGCTACCTCTGCAAAACAATACATCGTAGATTCTACGTATCAGGAATCCGTCAGTTTGTTGGTAGATTGTGGAGCTATGTGGGGCATAGATTATATAATTTCCGTTAGCAACGGGCTGCTGATTTGTAGGCGCGGCGTTGGCGCCTGATAGTGACCCAGATGGGTTCTATTAGATTAACTTCAGGCGCATTTGGTGGTCAAGATATCAACATGATTTCACTATCATGTTCCTCAAAACACTGTAGCACTGTTATAGCTTTTGAGATACAGACAATTATCCTGCTCAAAGATGACATCACCGTCGGGTAAGACACTAAGCACGATGCAACGCAGGTGGCCAGCAGCTGTCAGCGTATTTTCGATTGCTACCACAGGTCCCATGCGAGCGCAGCAGAATGTCTCCTATAGCGTAACACTGCTCGCACCAGACTGTGTCCTTGGCGCGGTGAGTGTTTCTAACCGCCGTTCGCTTCGATCATGGGGTTTATGGAGACGACGATCGACTTAGTATAGAAAAAACGTGATTCTTCCAACGAGTCGACACGTTTCCATTGATCCACGGTGCAATCTCGACGATCCCATGGCCGCTACAATCGTAACTGACGATGCCGTAGGGTCAACATGTGAACACGTAGGTGTCGTCTGCTGCGGAGCCCCATTTTTAATAACGTACGATGAACGATGGGCTCGGAAATATTTGTGCGTCCAGCATCGTGCTCTTTCGGCAGATCACCATCTGTCCTGCTTTACAGAGCAGGCAAGCCTCCGATTCTCATGTTCTGGGAAGATTCGTAAGCGTCCAATCACCTATCGCCCAGTGGTAGTTTCACTGTCGTTCTACCACTTTCCATAGATCCTCAGTGCAGTAGCGCGTGAACATTTGACCAGCTACGCCGTTTTCGAGATGCTCGTTCGCTAGCTCTGGGTAGTATCACCTTTATCAGAATGACCTATGTTAATAGATTTTCCCCATTTCTGGCCCGTGTTGTCGCTAGAAATGATTACCCATCCGTCTTTGGTCCACTTTCATACTTTCCTTACCGAGTCACGTTCCCACATCGTCACCAAGTGACATTCTACCTCGCCGTGGACAGTGGCCATAATTGTTTGGCTTGTCAGTGTACATACTGTCTGATACATCACATCCCAGATGCAAAATGGTTGTTGGGTTGTGTAATTAGCTCCTTAGTAATACGAATACCTTTATTTATTTCGTGTCTATGTACCATAGATCAACTCTTGTGCCTGTTTCATATATGAAATCCCTGTTCAGATGAAGAAATGGGTGACAGAAGTGCTGTAATCTGAGGTCTTTGAAGATAAGAGAAATTAGATGCTCATCTGCACCGCATCTGCAACCCTCTTATCTGTTGCCGTAAGTGTCTTATCCGAATTCACAAACATAAAAATTTTGTGAACCATTTTAAACCGGTACGCTGGAGCGCTGACGGTAGAAATGTCTCTCGCATAAATTTTAACCCGCTAATGTCGGACCTCGTAATTTATATTCCATTGACTAAGAACGTAGAGGCCGATTATGAACACATTTTAATACTTCATAGCCTGTCATATTCTTGATAGTTCCATAATTAATATTTTCTGTCGAAATTAATGAAACGGATTTGAAATCTTCTGTGGAATGTTTCAGCAACATTAGCAAATCAAATGAGATCGTGTTACAAATTGTCGACATATTCCATGTTTCTTGAAGTTAGTCCTATAATTCTTTTAACACACGTACATTAATTCACAGTAATGATGTATCTTATTAACGTGGTGCATTTCTCAAATAATAACGTTGCAGTGAATACTTGCAACCATATTTAAGAGGAACGTTGTTACATTCGTGAAGTTTACAGCAAACATTATTTGTGTCGTAAATGGTGTCCAAGTAGGAGTCGGGCCATAAAGCGAAGACTACAATGGACGGAGTGTGTTAGAACAGCCTTTATGCTGCTTTGCCGCAGCTTCCGGTAATTACGTAAGTGATCAGTAAATTAAACAGGAATGACTCAGACATAAGCCAGTGCCGATACGACGGAAATAGGTTGCACGTGCAATTGTGTGGAAAACCAGGAAGAAGCACATGTTACTATCTTTATCCCTTGCAGATGCCAACAACTCATTTACTGTTTCCAGCGGACCATGCAGGCTTCTATCCGGAATGTACACTTGTGTCCAAAACTTAAGCAACCAACGAAAATTTTGCAAGTTTGCATTGATTTCTGCTACAAAAAAGTAAACACAGTTGATAGTAAAATGGAAACAATGTGAAGAATATAGAACGTAAACAACTGCAATATACATAACGATAGATGAAAACGTTATTCGTTTTTACCATATTAACGGATTTGCCCACACATTCCGACAACTGGTTAATGTGCTCAGTATGAAGTGTGACTTCCTCTGACAGTAATACAGGCCTGACAACGACGGGGCATGCTGTGAATGATGTTATCCATCTCAAATTGGGGTAATAACGCCCATTCTTCCTTCAGATCTGCTCGTAGGTGGATGCTGACGTGATGCAATCCTCCTCCATAGTGCATCCCACACATGTTGTATGGGATTCAAATCATAAGAGTGAGCAGGCTACGCCATTCGTACAGTAGCTTCCGTTTACAAGGAAACACCAACGACCCGTGCTCTACGAGGTCGAAAATTATCGTCCATCAACACGAAGTCTGGGCACACAGCATCTCATAACAACCGCACATGAGGTCTCAAGATCTCGTCACGATACCTGACAGCAGTTAAACCAAGCTGATTCACCTGTACAATTCCATGAAGAAGTGTTCGAGTGCTCGCCATAATCGCTGCCCAACCCATTAGATATCCTATTCGATATCAGTCTCTTTCCGCAACTTTTGGGTCACGAAATCGTGCTCCATATTCCCTCCAGACGCGAATCCGTCGGGAATCACTCCCCAGACCAAATTGGGACTCATCTGTGAAAAGAACATTGGTCCACTGTTCGACTGTCCAGGTGTCATGTTGGTGACTCCACTCTAGAAGTTCCCTTCTGTGAAGACACATCAGAGGTTCACATAGAGGCCATTCTGCTGAAGCCTTCTACACACCATTTGCCTCGATACAATGTGTCCAGTGGATGCTGCCAGATCAGATGCCAGTTGCCGTGCGGTACGAAGGCGGTACTGTCGTGCCCTTACAGCCAAATAACTATCTTCTCTTTCTGATGTCACGTGTGGTCGGCCCTGTTCTTGTCTTCGGGATACAGTTTCGGCCTCTATAAACGGTCGCCACATCCGAGAAACAGCAGAATGATTCACAATAAGCCATCAGGCCATATCATTTTGCGACTGCCACGTTTCCATCCGGCCCACCAAAGCTGAGAGTCTGGTAGGCATATCCTCTGTGACATACTGCACTATCTGTGACTGTGTACACAGTTATTGACGATGTAGGACTACCCGCAAACACTGCCTCCTTTGGTAGGTGACTTGACATCATCGTTTGCGTTATTGTCCGTTGACCGGATGCCATCTTCCGTGCAGAACACGATCGTACGGACGTCTGTTGACTGTTTGTGTCTTTATATAGTGAACCAGACACAGGACGGGGAAACAGAGGTTTGTTGCTTTAATTTTGAACACCAGGGTAGTTATTACTGCGGATATCTGTGGATATATCCTGCATCTGTCAGTCTAATAAGTACGAATAGTTTATACAATGTTAATCCCTATTCCGCTAATTATCAGTGCTACTGTAGTACACAAAGTTTTTCTGTTCAGGTGTTAGCATTCGCATATGAACTATGACGTACCTAGAGAAATGTATACAGCCTGTAAGATACTAGACTAGCAGCGCAGCATAATGACAAACGTCTAGAAAGATCACAACCACTCTGCATCTATTCTGCTCTACCAGCTCCCGATTTCTTTAAATTTGAAATTTTTGCTGTGACGTTATTATTGATTCACCGGTAATGTGAAATTTATGAATATGCAAATCAGGAAACAAGTAAAAGCAGTACCATAAATTGTAAATTTTTTATATGTCAACAAATTATTACAGGAAGAGGAATTCTTTCTTTCTAGTCCAGTAAAAAATACTTACTGAATTCAGCAGATGTAAGCTTTCGTAGCCAGTGTAAGTAATGCAGGTTAGTGTGGTGTCTAAGCTCGGATGTAACAGTCAGAATCCTAGCGGTGAAGGAAATTATCACCTCCAGCGTTTGTCTTGTTAAAGGGAGAAAAGCGGAGCTGCGTAGTTATCATTGCGGTGTACACAATGAGTCATAACTACAGATGAATCAAAAATCTTCAAGCAGGCTCATGAAGCGAGGGTTTGTGACAGTGTCGATGGCAACACATTGTTTGGATGTGAAATTTCAGAGGCAGGAAAAAAAAAGTAGTCTCAAAAGAAGTAAGTATTTTGGATCTCTGAGACTGGGCATAAGCACAACCCAAAGAGCTTACAGACACTTCGTAACTACCAAAAGCAAATCACTGTAGAGTATGCCATCCATAAGGCAGACATAAATTCTATATTCCGCAATATGGTCAACATTCCATTGATATCTACTGTTATGTACAACTTTGTACATAATGGAAAGCAGAGGTGAGCTACAAAGTGGTGTGACAACTGCCGTCGTAGGAAAGCTGGACAAGAGCAGAAATGATTAGTGAACTAGTAACACACTAAACAGAAGATCTGCGTACCTTATATTTCCCCAAATGAACAAAAATTAATTACTATGATGCAGCTAGAAATAAAGTCCAGCTATCTCAGTGTCAACAGGGAAGAAGCAAGAATGAAGATGTAGCATAGAGGCTCTAAGAGCAAATGAGTTGAGTGGCTGCCGCAGGTGGCCTACATCGTAGCAGCAGATGGGGTTTGTGGTACGGAGCCAACACGATAAGCGCGAACGCTATCGGCGACGAATGCAAACTTTCAACTCCGTTACCAACGTAACGACGCCCATGGGGTGATATCGATACGTAATACCACACCTACCAGTTCCCACAGTTTGTTGGAGAGCCTCAGCATTCAGCATAAGCTTCATTCTTCCCCACATAGCGCGAGTGCTTCATGCATTAGCGCATACTGGTGCTCGAGATGCCGTGCGTTGCCTGGAGTCAACCAATGAAAAATTGCAGATCACTCTATTATTTTTCCTGCAGTATACACCCTGCAGTGGTTTGTTGTCTGACACAGCACTTTGCTCAACCGGAGTTTTTGAACAACAAGGCAGCTGATAAAAACTGCCTAGGGAAGCTTTTTCTAAACGAGCAGATGGAATTTAATTACAGGAAAAACAACTTTAATAAACTGGGAAGTAGTAAGAATGGACAGTTCCAGCAAGGAGCGGTGACGCAACGACAAATTTCTTTAGATCAGTGATACAAAAATTACGAAACTCAGTGTCTCGGAATGTACAAGGAGCGTTCAAGATCTAAGATCTCTGATTTTCTTTTTAAAAATTAGTCAAGTAAAAAATTTAA
This sequence comes from Schistocerca cancellata, assembly GCF_023864275.1. Lineage (NCBI taxonomy): Eukaryota > Metazoa > Arthropoda > Insecta > Orthoptera > Acrididae > Schistocerca > Schistocerca cancellata. The sequence goes on along the minus strand of NC_064633.1, from coordinate 484,107,334 downwards.
ATTTCTGTCATTCATCAACGTAATCACCCTGCAGCCACACACATTTGTCACTACACTTCCTGTAATACCTTATTGTAAGAAGCTGGAACAACGAAGGGTACCTAGCGTCTCCAAAAAACCTCAAGTCATTCACGTTTTCAAGAAGGGTCGTAAGACAGTGAAATGTACCCAGTTCCCACAAAGATATTATAGCGAGCAATTAGTTAATGCAAACATTTTAGTGTTTACCACATCTATTTTGTACTTCGATTTAGTTGAAGTGGAGTACATTTGAGAGGCACCCACATGCCTTGCTCATACTGTGGCATCAAGCAGTCAGGCCTGCAAGATGAGTGGTCTGCCAAGCGAGTGGATTTATTCTTATTTCTCGCAAAAACATCAATGACTGATGATGAGCTCTAGTACCCACAGTGAAGCTACAGATTATTCTCCTGTTTGAATAACACGCAACGGAAACGGCTAACGCACACCTGACTCTTAGTAATTTACACAACTCTGATTGTTCACTACGCACTGGCAATACCACATTTTCTTTCTTACCCAACGGCTTTGATCAACACATGGCCATCGCACTGAATATGAATGGCGCACACATTATAAATTCTGGATATCATGACTACACACTATTCGAAGAACAAGGCCACCAATCTTTTTCTTTTCACTATCTAAATTCTGAAAGGCAAACCTACGTTTCTAGCATTTGTAGACTTAGAGAAAGCTTTTGACAATGTTGACTGGAATACTCTCTTTCAGATTCTAAAGGTGGCAGGCAGGGGTAAAATACAGGGAGCGAAAGGCTATTTACAATTTGTACAGAAACCAGATGGCAGTTATAAGAGTCGAGGGACATGAAAGGGAAGCAGTGGTTGGGAAGGGAGTAAGACAGGGTTGTAGCCTCTCCCCGATGTTATTCAATCTGTATATTGAGCAAGCAGTAAAGGAAACAAAAGAAAAATTCGGAGAAGGTATTAAAATCCATGGAGAAGAAATAAAAACTTTGAGGTTCGCCGATGACATTGTAATTCTGTCAGAGACAGCAAAGGACTTGGAAGAGCAGTTGAATGGAATGGGTGGTGTCTTGAAGGGAGGATATAAGATGAACATCAACAAAAGCAAAACGAGGATAATGGAATGTAGTCGAATGAAGTCGGGTGATGTTGAGGGTATTAGATTAGGAAATGAGACACTTAAAGTAGTAAAGGAGTTTTGCTATTTGGGGAGCAAAATAACTGATGATGGTCGAAGTAGAGAGGATATAAAATGTAGACTGGCAATGGCAAGGAAAGCGTTTCTGAAGAAGAGAAATTTGTTAACATCGAGTATAGATTTAAGTGTCAGGAAGTCATTTCTGAAAGTATTTGTATGGAGTGTAGCCTTGTATGGAAGTGAAACGTGGACGGTAAATAGTTTGGACAAGAAGAGAATAGAAGCTTTCGAAATGTGGTGCTACAGGAGAATGCTGAAGATTAGATGGGTAGATCACATAACTAATGAGGAAGTATTGAATAGGATTGGGGAGAAGAGAAGTTTGTGGCACAACTTGACCAGAAGAAGGGATCGATTGGTAGGACATGTTCTGAGGCATCAAGGGATCGCCAATTTAGTATTGGAGGGCAGCGTGGAGGGTAAAACTCGTAGAGGGAGACCAAGAAATGAATACACTAAGCAGATTCAGAAGGATGTAGGTTGCAGTAGGTACTGGGAGATGAAGAAGCTTGCACAGGATAGAGTAGCATGGAGAGCTGCATCAAACCAGTCTCAGGACTGAAGACCACAACAACAACAACATCTAAATTCTATCATGATCCAAAGATAACCTAAACATACCATTACATTTTATACAACAATTAAAAATGAGAAACTCCGCTCAGTGAGCATGGCTTTACATTGGTGATACTTTATCTTATGGTCTCGTAATTATCTAACGCTACAGTGCACTTTCTGGACAGGATGGTGGATCTTTTGCTATATCTCACACTTTAACTCTCACACCCGTTATCACGAAAATTTCCTCCAGACCGAGCGGTACAAAAAGGAACATGCATAACCCACTGCTTCTGAACCTATCTTGCTACTCTCCCATGCAAACCACACATACTTAAATTACATGAAATACATCACACTGGCAACATAGAATACATCACAAAGAATGGTCACAACGTTAGAATCACTTCACTTTCAGCTTTCTACTTCAATTAGTATTCATCCCAGTTTCACACGACACTGCCCCACTTCGTAACTTTTCTTTCATACTACGAACTCTGGAGGATATATGCACGTCTTCCTGTGTAATACAAGCCAAGTGCCGTTGCTGGATAGACGGCTGACTCACCTTGCTTCTCTCTCAGAGTATTAGAGTTTGAATCTAGCGTCACACGGAAACATAACATGCAAAGTAATATTAAGAACATATTCGTCACACACGCGAGTCCTCAACTGATACCTTGGACGAGTACTTCTCTTTATCCTTTGTCTCATACACAGATTGAGACTCACACAGTACTCACCACGTGGAAGTACTCGTCTCTAATTTCAAGTCCTGCACACTCCATTTCTTAAATATTTCCAACTTATAGTTCACACGCCAGTAATTCAGCTTAACTTTAGCACTTGGAAGTATTTCAATTTAGTACTAGCACTCGCAAGTATTTCACCTTATTGCTACACGTGGTTTCATTGTGACCATTGGTCACTTCCGAGGATTACTACGATCCCCTTAATATTACCTATCTGTCATTTAATTATCCCCCCAAAAGTTCCTGAAATACAGAAATAATTATTCCAAACTACTCTTAAGTATTCCACAGGCATACCATTCTCTCCACTATTTTGTCTTTACAGAGCATACCTAAGACACGTCTTACCAACACAAGATCCAGCGTGAGAGTGCTGAAACATGGCCGTTCTTCAGGTCATCTCGCACCTCCGCTGAGGTGGGGGAGCACCTTGCTACCGTATTGGTCAGCCACATTTCAGGCGCTCAAAGCTCAGGTAAATTTAATCTCTTTGGTTCCACCAAAGGTGACCAAAGGACCGTCTCAAAGATGATCATATATTGCACATTCACTATCTGCGGTTAGCAGACGACCATACATTCATTCCTTTCACAGATCTCACCAAATTGGATATAGGGATTTATTTTGTGCGAATGCACATGTGATCAATTAAATATATAACTTGTCCTTCTTTCCTTCACTGGTATCCGGCTTCGGTGTATTAAGTGATTCGGTGTATGAAGTGAAATTGAGTTATTACTACAAAAAATATGTTGTTCTGACAAGAATAACGAAGAATGTTGTACCTATTTTCAGTGTCGGGCGGTACTGTACCCTTTCACAATCAATAAATGATTGCAGAAACTTAACTTCAGCATCGATGTTCGAGGTTCGTTTCCTCTGTTAATCTGCTGTTAATAATGGTGCAAGTTTTTATAAGTTACTTGAATAAATCACAAGTTTTCTATGTGGCTCTTTATTCATAATTTCTTTTCTGCAGACAATATATTCCATTCACATCACATAAATTCTTTATATCAAATTCACTACCTTTGCAGTCAACAGTAATTCACAAATCAGGATGAAATAACTAACCAGATAGGTGCCATAGCAGCACTTTCCAACTGACCCCTCCTAAAAGTAACTTGGACTACTGCCACATGTCAATACGTAATACCCAAAGAGTGTCGTAACGCTAACGCAAAACTTACTTCAAAGATGTTAAATTGATATTGAAATGTAAATTATGATATTAACTTTGTACATTTGGAAAATAGCAATTCATGTATTACTGCAAAATATAAGTAGTACTGACACCAATAATTGTGTCTAACTGCTTTTATTTCAAGTAGAACATAGAAATACCTGGATGACTACTTTCTTAGAATGCGGGTATTTTTGCATAAAACGCATACTGCATGTACTCTTTGTTAACTACACAAAAGGATACATGAATAGAAATGGTGAATGAATTCAATAGAAAACAGCACCTCAGCAAAAGCCGAAAATTTCGTGAATATCGACAAAAAATGCTATCGGGCGTTTCATTAACAGAGAGACACGCTTCGAATGATTCAATCTAGAAAGAAAAAATCCACGCTGGGTTGTTACAACAGATACACATAACTAAAGGCCTACGCAATTACGAAACAGGTTTTATGCTCACGTAATATGAAGTTTTTGGAGTACGAAAATTTCCTCTACAAAAAGCAGCATCTTGCGAAACTCAGTTCGCCTATTCGTCCACGAGACCAAGAGTGCAGTAGACGCAGACGACTAGACTGACGGTGTGACCTTTGATTTCAGGAAGGCTTTCGATACATTTCTGTATTGTCCTTTAGTGAATAAAGTACGAGCGTAGCGAGTATCGCAACAGTATCGCAACAGAACTACCTTGCAGACAGAACTCCGCAGATAGCTCTTAACGGCACAAAATGGACAGATGTCAAGATAATTTCATGAATACCCTAAAGAATTGTGATACGACACTTACTGTTTACAGTATAAAGAGTGTAAAAGAAAGATATGGCCAAACTTTCAGGAAACATTCCTTCGAGTAAGGGAAGAGCGGACATGAGTCCGGAAATACTTTATTTCAGTTTTAGAGCTCTTTTTCTACTTCTCTTCATAATCACATTAATTATGCGAAACACACAGGAAAAGAAGGTATCAGCAGAGCATGAAACATTTTCCTCACTGAAATGTTCAAAATACCCCCCCTTAGCAAGAACACATCCATGGACCCGCTGTCGCATTGAATCCTATGCTCCAAAAAATGGCTATCAGTTTTTTTAAACGTCGTCCTGTCGGGGCACCATCGTTCTCGAAATACCTCCCGATACACACGTTTTTTTCGTGTATACCAAGAAACATTCGAGATTTTAGAGGGTTCCAGCAGAAAAATAAACCGAAAATGGAAACCCGTGTCTGAAACCGTCATTCACCGTAAGATCATCGCATTCATAGGAGACAAGGCTTGTCTAAGCAGCAGGCGTCTTCGTCGGCATTGTTTTGTAACATTCTGTAGATAAACGGTTTATCGAATACAGTCAGCAGCAAAATACAGATTCTTTGGCTGGCCCTGAGCAATAGGGGACTCACCTGCTGAGGTCATTAGTCCCCTAGAACTTATAACTAGTTAAACCTAACTAACCTAAGGAGATCACAAACATCCATGCCCGAGGCAGGATTGGAACCTGCGACCGTAGCGGTCGCGCGGTTCCAGACTGCAGCGCCTTTAACCGCACGGCCACTTCGGCCGGCGTACAGGTTCTTTGCTGTGCTGTCAATATTGTTATCAAAAGGATTATTATTCCTGATAAGTAGTTGTAAAGAAATGCGGAACGACTTATACAATACTTCTCACATAGTGTACTAAATGGTGGCTCGCTTCAAATGTTGAAAAACGCAAATTAGTACCAATAAACGAGAGAAACAAAACAACAGCAGTCTTTTACAAAATCACCGGCACATTTCTGGAGTATGTTACGTCGTTTAATTAACAAGCGTTAATTTTAACAAGTGATTAGAAATTAAACTAACATACGAAATCAGTAACAAAAAAGGCGAGTGTTCGAATTACAAAGAACCCACTGAGTACCAGGTCGCAAAAGGCCAATGATTTTTATGGCCTTCGACAACCCACATCCGAGTATTGTCTACCAAGTAAACACGAAATTCGCTGTTAATGTGCTGATGGCAACAGGAGGTGGACAGGAGGTATCCAGCGGTGGGCACAGCATGAGGTTATGGAGCGTAGCTGAACTGCTTAGTCGATGAGAAACTCACAATAGTGCTACAGTACTAGTGGTGCTGATACAAAGCAGAGCAATGGCAACGATAACCAAAGCAAACATTGCATTATGTCTACAACAACAGTTTCCGAAGTTGACACTTCGTCAGAAATGAACCCATCAAATTTCGCAAAGTGAGAAAAAAGTGGCAGATGAAATACTAGCTTTTATGCAAAATGAATCAGTGGAATGTGTGGTGTCGTACACGCTCGACTGTGCGGACGAGATACATGAGGAGTGCTGTGATGACAATACACGATTAACAAGTCAAAGTGACACTGAAACAGATGTCGAACCGTGTAGTTCACCATCTTTGTCAGTGAGCGAGCCACAAATCTCGTCTCCAGTGAAATATAGTAAAGGGCAATCGTTACCCAAGGAGCATGTACTATTCATAATTAGGTACATGGAAGATCATTCGCTGCACAGTAAAAAAAACTTGCGAGCAGCACAAAAATCCTTAGCAATATAACCGTGTAGTGCATATGAACAACTACGGACATTCAAGGGACAACAAGGTGCACTTGTTACTAACACTGGTGCTCGTGCGTTTCAAGGATGCGCGTTACAATTTACGAGATGTAAATAACAGTAACCTACTACGTTACACACATCAAATTACGCGCGACGTACACTGAAGAGCCAAAGAAACTGGTACACCTGCCTAACATCGTGTAGGGCCCCCGCGAGCACGCACTAGTGCCGCAGCACGACGTGATATTACTCGGCTAATGTCTAAAATAGTGCTGGAGGGAACTGACACTATGAATCCGGCAGGGCTGTCCATAAATCCGTAAGAGTATGAGGTGGTGGAGATCTCTTCTCAAAAGCACGTTGCAGGACATCCCAGATATGCTCAATAATGTTCATGTGTGGGGAGTTTGATGGCCAGCAGAAGTGTTTAAACTCAGAACATTTGTCTTCGAGCCACTCCACTCTGTAGCAATTCTCGACTTGTGGGGTGTTTCATTGTCCTGCTAGAATTTCCCAAGTCCGTCGGAATGCACACTGGACATAAATGGATGCAAGTGATCACACAGGATGCTTACGTATGTGTCACCTGTCAGAGCCGTATCTAGACGTATCGGAGGTCCCATATCAGTTCAACTGCACATGCTCCACACCTTTGCAGAGCCTCCACCAGCTTGAACAGTCTCCTGCTGACATGAAGGGTCCATGGATTCAAGCGGTTGTTTCCATACCCGTACAGGTCCATCCACTCGATATAGTTTGAAACGAGACTCGTTCGATCACACAACATGTTTCCAGTCATCAACAGTCCAATGTCGGTGCTGGCGGGCCCACGCGAGACGTAAAGCTTTGTGTCGTGCAGTCATCAAGGGTATATGAGTGGGCCTTCGGCTACGAAAGCCCGTATTGATGATGTTTCATTGAATGGTTCACACGCTGACACTTGTTAATGGCCCAGATATGAAATCTGCAGCAATATGCGGTTGTCACGTTGAGCGATTCTCTTCAGTCGTCGTTGGTCCCGTTCTTGCAGGATCTTTTTCCGGCGGCAGCGACGTCGGAGATTTCATGATTTACCGAATTCCTGACATTCATGGTACACTAGTGAAATGGTTGCACCGGAAAATTCCTACTTCATCGCTACCTCAGAGATGCTGTGTTCCATAGCTCGTGCGCCGGCTTTACCACCACTTCCAACTCACTTAAATCTTGATTACCTGCCATTGTAGCAGCAGTATCCAATCCAGCAAGTGCGCAAGACACTTGTTGTCTTATATAGGCGTTGCCGATCGCAGCGAGGTGGCGTAGTGGTTAGCACACTGGACTCGCATTCGGGAGGACGACGGTTCAATCCCGTCTCCGGCCATCCTGATTTAGGTTTTCCGTGATTTCCCTAAATCGCTTCAGGCAAATGCCGGGATGGTTCCTTTGAAAGGGCACGGCCGATTTCCTTCCCCATCCTTCCCTCACCCGAGCTTGCGCTCCGTCTCTAATGACCTCGTTGTCGACGGGACGTTAAATACTACTCTCCTCCTCCTCCTACATATATCTGTATTTGAATACGCTTGCCTATACCAGTTTGAAACTTCCTGGCAGATTAAAACTGCGTGCCCGACCGAGACTCGAACTCGGGACCTTTGCCTTTCGCGGGGTACTCAAGTTTCATATCAGCGTACACTCCGCTGCAGAGTGAAAATCTCATTCTATACCAGTTTGTTTGGCGCGTATGGTGCAGATTACAGTGATTTCAAGGGAAGAAGTGGATGGATGCATAAATTTAAACAGTGCTACAGAACTGGAAGACGTGAGATGACAAAATTCAAATAAAGCGTCAGCTTACGATGCACAGCAAACTACAGAACCGGCCTGAAAGTTTGTGGATCTGGTGAACAGACTTATACCATCGTTCAATAAGAACTTTGTTTTCAACTCGAATTAACCGAAATTTGTAGAGAAAATGCATGTGAAAGGCACCCTGGAAGTTAGGGGTATCAAGAGAGTTGTATCAAGATCAACTAACGTCAGTGCCTTAACGCTTTCGCATACAATTATGCCTATTGTATTCTGGATGGTAAATTGGCTGGAAAGATATTTACTGCGCTGCGAGAAGTTGGTGACGCTCTGCCCCCTATGATTATTTCTCGTGTGCGTTATCTTGCAAAGTCACAACAAGCAAGGGTGGGAAAATGGGGCAAAGAGAACTACAACTAAGGTATGAGCACTGCTTTCGATCAATAGCTGGTCGAAATAACCTACTTTTTCTTTATTCCTGGCCAGAGTATAAAGATCATACCCCTTTAGAGCATACTACCCCTCCTAAAAATGTGTGAGATTGCAATTCATACCATCTAGAACCACTGGACAAATTCAGGCTCTCGAAGTTAGTTTTTACCATGCTTATAAAACATATTATCGTATTATCTGCAGTTAGAACTTAAAGGAAACCCAGTTTCACGATAATCTCCACGACAGACTGATTCACATTCGGTTGCACCCCATCACATTCTAATAGTTCTCACCAACCCGTTACATCAGTATGGTTCTACATGCATTCTATAATAGTGGGTACCCAGCTGAATATTCTGCACGTTTTGTAACTGTCAAGGTCTTCATGGTGAGAACCTTTCTGTCACTGTGCGTGCTATTTTTCATTCGATGTTCGTGGCGCAATTTAATGGTTTGTTTTGAACATTTCTTGAATTTAGACGATCTCCGTTTCCTGAAGTGTAATACATACACCCGACGGAAGGCTGATCTCTCCACCTCCAGGGTACTCATTTTCTGTCGCCTCCTGATGCACATGGTGAGTCGTCAACAGCTAATATTTTTCCTGTAATAGTTGTCAGTTAACACTTCCAAACTGAATCTCACTGAAGTTTCGACTCCACACTGCAAGGGGTCCCTTGTTAGATTTGCTTGGGTGACTCGGAAAGAGTGTAATGCATGTGTTCAGGAAACCACATGACAGGCACACAGTTGGGAAAATTTTGAGATCGGAGTGCATACGGAGGCAGACAGTCATTTTTCCCAGAGGGGAGTGGGTGGTATTCCAAAGAAAAAAACATTCAGTATGAACTATACAGTAGCTAGAGTAGTGGATTTCAGGATTAGATGAGGGTTGGAAGGTATTTCTCTTTTATCAAAAGCTATATAAAAACACCTTAAAGACTTCTTTGCTCGGCATTTGAATATTTCTTGTCTCCCAGAAAGGGCCATTTGAATAGGCAGGGTTTCATGATCAATAGTAAACATTTTAGGAGTTATTGGTATAGACTAATTCGATTGAGACATTCCGTATAATGTACGTAGCCCATTATTTTATTATTTTTATAAACTCCCCTAACAACTTCAAAACACTTACTTCTAATTCTCTTGCCAGCACCATGTGTAGATCTACTCAGGTCGTCTTAACGTTCTTTTATAAGGGTACCAACATCCACAAACCGAACGATCGATTCGTCTCTCGTATTTACTTTTTCTTTGTACACTTCGCCTTTCAACCATCGTCACCGGCAAAAGGCTACAGGGCGTAAGGTCCAGGGAACTTGATGGCCAAGGACGTGAACATACCTGTCGATCCACCTTCCCAGGAATGTTTGGTTTAGATGATGTGACACCTGATGACTAGAATGTGCAGGGCCCCCATCCTATTGGAATAATCTACCCATCCTTATAGCCAACGGAATCTCATCCAGTGATGGTGCATACCCGTTTTCAGGATAAGCTAGGTAATGGGTCCAGTAAGACGTTGCCCCAGTCACACGCAATTCAATGAAAACGAAAGTAAACACTCTTGAATTTGACACTCTGCAATTACAAAATCCACAAAGGTATTTTCTACTAACAGTGTCAGCTAATCCGTTACAAAACCCTTAGATAAACACATCGGCAAAGGTGCAACATGCATAACGATGCAGTAGAATTGGCCGACAAATCACAAGGCAGCTGAAAAATTCAATTATATAAACTCAAGAACACGTAATCAACTTCAAAACTAAAATGACAATCGATAAGTAAAGCTACAGCACCTGGAGTACCAACAAGTGAAACAGAAATCTGCCTCTGTAACTGTACTGTGTGGTCTAGGCAAAATGCGTCTGTAACCGAGTGTGCGTGTATGCGGGCGTGTATGCACGCGCACGCGCGCTCAGTCAGTGTGTGTGTATGTCTGTGTGTGTGTGTGTGTGTGTGTGTGTGTGTGAAAGCTGGTAGGCGTGTTTCTACATCTGAAAGATTACACCTATTCAAATTTTACGTCAGTCGCATAAGAGTGACGTTAGTAGCGCCATTACGAGGTTGCAAATCAAGTTTGCTTTAAATACACGCTGTAACGTGTAACGTTGTGAGTATGTGGGCGAGTTATTCCTGGTACTGAGAAGAGCTGAATTTGCCTGCTTGGCTGTGTGCGACGCGGTGAGACGAGACGATGCCACCGTTACAGAGACAATGAGCGCGTCACCAGAAAAGGGTGAATCACAGAGGTGCGAATTTGGGCGCACTAAGTTCGCGCTGCTTTTGTGCAGAAAATGCTCCAGGAAACGGCTTAGTGTCAGACAGCCTTAAACATGGTTAAGTTGCAGCTCTGTAAACTCTGACAACGAATCACAGTCTGAATACATTTGCGATCTCAGAAAAATGAGGCGCGTCCAGGAACACAACATTTTAATACCCTTTTTTTAAAAAAAAAAAAGTTAATATTTCACAGCGAAAAAACATTTTCACAATAACTCTCTGAATTATCAACATATGACCGCTTCGCGAACGATATCTCAGATAGCTACCTATCTGTATCTATATTATATATTGATTTACGACATCTTTTATATCTGTTTCATTATACAGATTTTTGTCAGAACATCATATCCACAATAATTACACTACTGGCCATTAAAACTGCTACATCAAGGTGAAATGCAGATGATAAACGGGTATTCATTGGACAGATATATTATACTAGAACTGACATGTGATTACATTTTCACGCAATTTGGGTGCATAGATCCTGATAAGTCAGTACCCGGAACAACCACCTCTGGCCCTAATAACGGCCTTCATACGCCTGGACATTGAGTCAAACAGAGCTTGGGTGGCGTGTACAGGTACAGCTGCCCATGCAGCTTCATCACGATACCACAGTTCATCAAGAGTAGTGACCAGAGTCTTGTGACGAGCCAGTTGCTCGGCCACCATTGACCAGACGTTTTCAATTGGTGAGAGATCTGGAGAATGTGCTGGCCAGGGCAGCAGTAGAACATTTTCTGTATCCAGAAAGGCCTGTATAGGTCGTGCAATATCCTGCTGAAATGTAGGGTTTCACAGGTTTCGAATGAAGGGTAGAGCCACGGGTCGTAACACATCTGAAATGTAACGTCCACTGTTTAAAGTGCCGTCAATGCGAACAAGAGTTGACCGAGACGTGTAACCAATGGCACGCCATACCATAACGCCGGGTGATACGCCAGTATCGCGATGACGAATACACGCTTCCAATGTGCGTTCACCGCGATGTCGCCAAACACGGATGAGACCATCATGATTCTGCAAACAGTACCTGGATTCATCAGAAAAAATGACGTTTTGCTATTCATGCACCCAGATTCGTCGTTGAGTACACCATCGCTGGCGCTCCTGCCTGTGATGCAGCGTCAAGGGTAACCGCAGCTATGGTCTTCGAGCTGATAGTCCACGCTGCTGAAAACGTCGTCGAACTGTTCGTGCAGATGGTTGTTGTTTTGCAAACGTCCCCATCTGTTGACTCAGGGATCGCGACGTGGCTGTACGATCCGTTACAGCCATGAGGATAAGATGCCTGTCATTTCGACTCTAGTGATACGAGGCCGTTGAAATCCAGCACGGCGTTCCGTATTACCCTCCTGAACCTACCGATTCCTTATTCTGTTAACAGTCATTGGATCTCGACCAACGCGAGCAGCAATGTCGCGATACGATAAACCGCAATCGCGATAGTCTACAATCTGACCTTTATCAAAGTCGGAAACGTGATGGTACGCATTTCTCCTCCTTACACGAGGCATCACAACAACCTTCCACCAGGCAACGCCGGTCAACTGCTGTTCGTGTATGAGAAATCTGTTGGAAACTTTGCCGGCCGGAGTGGCCGAGTGGTTCTAGGCGCTTCAGTCTGGAACCGCGCGATCGCTACGGGCGCAGGTTCGAGTCCTGCCTCGGCCATGGATGTGTGTGATGTCTCTAGGTTAGTTAGGTTTAAGTAATTCTAAGTCTAGGGGACTGATGACCTCAGATGTTAAGTCCCATAATGCTTAGAACCATTTAAACCATTTGTTGGAAACTTTCTTAACGTCAGCACGTTGTAGGTGTCGCCACCGGCGCCAACCTTGTGTGAATGCTCTGAAAAGCTAATCATTTGCATATCACAGCATCTTCTTTCTGTCGGTTAAATTTCGCGTCTGTAGCACGTCACCATCGTGGTGTAGCAATTATAATGGCCAGTAGTGTAAATAGAAAATGACTGAAGCATAGATACCTCATACTTTCTCGTACTTATGTATTTGTTTAGTGAACAGTATACTGTTTTGCTAGTAACTTTATTTAAATGTTACTGCAAGTGGTATTAAAAGAAAAGTGCTAATTTAAAAGCTGTCAGTCGCATGTGTTAGTAGACACCACAGTTGGAAAGAGAACCTAAAGATGCTTCTTTCAAGAAGGCATAAATAATTGTTTAAATAATACTTAATAGCAATTCGTTATCATTTAACGTGAGCGCGCTTGCACAAGAGTAGTGTCCTATTTACTTACGTACAAACCTGTATTTTTATATTTATTGTTAATGATCTGAATATAATCGAATGTTTGTAAGATTTCTTTTATTTAAATATTGTTGTAGTACATAAGTTTACTGCGCGAAAGTGGTCATATCGTGTCAAATCATGTCTACAGACCTTAAGGTCGTTGCGTTTTTGGTGGGGACGGCCTTCAGCCAATGGCAATGCAGAAAGTAGCGGAGAACACTACGGGAGTGAAGTGGAGATTGGGATTTTTCGGGTGACGAGCTCAAAGGAGCTATTCTGGGCTCTTAATGTCGAGTTTTGGAAGGAGGCAGACCTGTCTGTGGTAACGAGTGATATTCGATCGTGGAGATGTTTGATTCTGGATGCTCCGGAGTAGGAATCCATTTCCGCTTGATTTACAGAACTAAGAAGAGATATAGTATGAGTTACTATTCTTTCTATCGCAGGTGTTAATTTGTGAATCATAATGTTGAACTCTGAACTGATTGAAGTATGTGAATATTTCATATATTGTGACCAGGAAATGGACATAGTTTTCGCGTATCATCAATCACTATTTAGTTTGTAATTTTGCTACCATTTCCTAACGCTCTCAGTGTAACTTTAGCGCATTTGATAACGATATTTTCCGTCTGTAATTTAAGTGAATGCCGTAGGAACACTTCCAGTTTATTTGAAATATATTTTCTTGAATAAACAATATTCAACATAATTCTCTGTTGTCGACATCAATTACAAAAGTTAGAATTGGACCCTTGTTGTTAATTTATTCATGTAACTTTTTTTTGTATTTCAGTGTGTTTTATTAACTCACAGTTCTAGCCAATGTGTAGACTATTTGACTGCAGCATCACAGCTACAGGTTATTATTTGCAGTGAATTAGCTGCAGGACATGAAAGTAGGTGTGCGCGGGCCGACTCTATGACTACGTTGAGATATTCTTTTTTTTTATTTATTTATTGTTCCGTGGGACTAAATTAAGGAGAAGTCTCCATGGTTATGGAACGAGTCAATACATGAAATTATAACACGATAGTAGAAACAGATCAAATGAAATATAAGTAACATATTCAGGCGACAATTCGTAAGTTTAAATAAAGAAAATCAACAATGTAACACTGGAATTTGCTTAACTTTTCAGCTCTTCCAGGAGCTCCTCGACAGAATAGAAGGAGTGAGCCATGAGGAAACTTTTCAGTTTAGACTTAAAAGTGTTCGGGCTACTGCTAAGATTTTTGAGTTCTTGTGGTAGCTTATTGAAAATGGATGCAGCAGAATACTGCACTCCTTTCTGCGTAAGAGTCAAGGAAGTGCATTCCACATGCAGATTTGATTTCTGCCTAGTATTAACTGAGTGAAAGCTGCTAACTCTTTGGAATAAGCTAATATTGCTAACAACAAACGACATTAAAGAAAATATATACTGTGAGGGCAATGTCAGAATTCCCAGACTATTGAATAGGGGTCGACAAGAGGTTCTCGAACTTACACCACACATAGCTCGAACAGGCCGTTTTTGAGCCAAAAATACCCTTTTTGAATCAGAAGAATTACCCCAAGAAATAATACCATATGACATAAGCGTATGAAAATATGCGAAGTAGACTACTTTTCGTGTTGTACTGTCACTTATTTCAGATACTGTTGTAATGGTAAATAAAGTAGCATTTAGTTTCTGAACAAGATCCTGAACATGGGCTTTCCACAACAGCTTACTATCTATCCGAGCGCCTAGGAACTTGAACTGTTCCGTCTCGCTTATAATATGCCCATTTTGTCTGATCAAAATATCGGTTCTTGTTGAATTGTGAGTTAGAAACTGTAAAAACTGAGTCTTCTGTGATTTAGCATCAAATTATTTTCCACAAGCCACGAACTTATTTCATGAACTACATTATTTGATACTGTTTCAATATTACACACAAGATCCTTCACTACCAACCTGGTGTCATCAGCAAACAGAAAAATTTTTATAACCTGTAATACTAGAGGGCATATCATTTATTTAAATAAGAAACAGCAGTGGCCCCAACACCGACCCTTGGGGAAAGCCCCACCTAACAGTGCCTCATTGGGACTGAACATCACTACCACTCTCAATATTGCGGAGAATTACCTTCAGCTTTCTGTTCTTAAAGTAAGAGGCGAACCAATTGTAAGCTACTCCCCTTACTCCATAATGGCCCAACTTCTGAAGTAATATTTTGTGGTCAACACAGTCAAAAGCCTTCGTTAAATCAAAGAAAACACCTAGCGTTTGCAACCTTTTATTTAATCCGTCCAAAACCTCACCGAGAAAAGAGAATGTAGCATTTTCAGTTGTTAAACCATTTCTAAAACCAAACTGTACATTTGACAGCAAATTATGTGAATTTAAATGCTCCAGTAACCTTGTATATACAACCCTCTCGATAACTTTAGCAAACACCGATGGCATATAAATAGGTCTATAATTGTCAACATTATCCCTGTCTCCCTTTTTATGAAGTGGCTTCACTACCGAGTACTTTAATCGGTCAGGAAACCGACCACTCCTAAAGGAAAAGTTACAGATATGGCTAAGTACTGGGCTAACATACATAGAACAATACTTCAATATTCTGCTAGATACCCCGTCATATCCATGAGAGTTCTTGGTCTTTAGTGATTTGATTATTAACTCAATCTCCCCCTTGTCAGTATCATGGAGGAGCATTTCAGGTAACAGTCTCGGAACACTTTTTTCTGCGAGCGCTATATGATTCCATGTTGGGACTAGGTTTCTATTTAGTTCACCTGCTATATTCAGAAAGTGATTACTAAATACTGCACATATATGCGACTTATCAGTAACACGGACGTTCCCACTACGCACTGATTCTATATCCTCGACCTGTCTCTGCAGACCAGCCACTTCCTCTACGACTGACCATATGGTTTTAATTTTATCCTGAGACTTAGCTATTCTATCTGCATACTTTTTGCCTTCCTAATAACTTTCTTAAGCGCCTTACAATACTGTTTGTAATGGGCTGCTGCATTTAGATTTTGACTATTTCTAACGTTTTGATATTATTGCCACTTTGTTCTACAGGATATTCTTATCCTTCTAGTCAGCCACCCAGGCTGCCTGTTTGTGCTAGTACCCTGTTTTGAACGTTCTAACGGAAAGCAACTTTCAAAGAGCACGAGAAAAGTCTTGAGAAAAGCATTATATTTATCGTCTACTGTATCAGCACCATAAACATCTTGCCACTCTTGTTCCTTGACAAGGTTTACAAAGGTCTCTACAGCAACTGGATCAGCTTTCCTAAAAAGTTGATAACTATATTTAATATGTATTGCAGCACAAAAATCTTTTAGAGTTAAAATTTGTGCATCATGATCTGAAAGGCCATTCACCTTTTTGTTAACAGAATGCCCTTCTAGTAATAAGGAATGAACAAAAATGTTGTCTATGGTTGTTCTACTGTTCCCTTGCACTCTCGTTGGAAAGAATACGGTTTGCATTAGATTATATGAATTAAGGAGGTCTACCAGCATCCTTTTCCTTGCACAATCACTTATACAATTAATATTGAAGTCACCACATATAACTAACTTTTTGTATTTCCTATAAAGTGAACCAAGAACCTCCTCTAGCTTTAGCAATAATGTTGTGAAATCGGAGTCTGGGGATCTATAACTAACAACAGTTAGAAGTTTAGCTCCACTAAATTTAACCACACCTGCACAACATTCAAACACCTTTTCAATGCAGTACTTTGAAACATCAATTGACCCAAATGGGATACCTTTTTTCACATACATGGCTACTCCCTAGGAGCTCCTAGAAAAGCTGCCAGCCAACCTGTATCCTGGTAAAGGAATCCTCTGAATTATCTCCTTATTTAAGAAGTGTTCAGATATACCAATAATTTCAGAGTCAACATCTATAAGCAGTTCACTAACTTTATCTCTAATACCTTGTATATTTTGATGCAATATACTAATTCCCTCATTAATCGGATACCTAAGCTTTGTCGAAAGTGGTTTCTTTGTTAGACAGACTTCCCTTAAGCAGGAATACCTATCAGCTACTTCAATCTAAAAAAGGTACAGCTCTAACACCCACTACTACAGGAATTTTGCCATTAGTGATCCCACCACCCCCACCTATGCTGTCACCTATAAGCTTTGCCAACCTCCCCTTTCCATACCTGTTGAGGTGCAGGCCATGTCTAGTGAAACCCGTCTTGCTGATAGACTCCACCGACACCACTGAAATGTGACTCATGCCTTCTGTCATCAGCGCACCCCCAAGTTTCATGTTATTACGCTGACGGCTGTATTAAGATGAGGCCGATCGTGACGTTGAAATAGTTCCATGAAATGTACATTCGTGTTGCCAGTCTGAGTGGCTATCTTTTCCAGGTCACCATCTATGTTATACTCCCCATCCCTGACAATACTGTTGAAACGTCCCCTTAGAACAATTTATACAAGACTGTGCTTAAACTGACACACAATATTTTTTAGCGCAACGAAATCTGACTTTCAAAAATCCCTACAAAAGAATGGCCCTGACTAACATTAACCTATACCTTTCACAAATCACTTACCTCACAAAAATCTTCGTTACTCAAGCTACAGCAAAACAGCGAGCGCCACTACTGCCAGCTAAATAACAGATTCAAACTACGGAAGGCACTAACTACTAGTAGGCATAGTTAGCAAATGAAAGATTTTAATAGAGAACAAACAATGTATTTACCTTAATAGTCATCAGAAGTCATAACATATATAGCAGTTCATGACATCCAGTCTTACAAATTTCAAAACTCCGCCATTTCTCTCCCCACATCCACCACTGCTGGCGGCTCACCTCCAACTGCGCAACGCTACGCGCTGTTCACGTCCAGCTGCCCAACACTACAATGGCAGACAACAATGCAAACTAGCCACAGACTGCACACGGCACAGCCAGTGATTTCGTACAGAGCGCTACGTAACGTTGCCAATAAGAAAACATAAACAGCCTACTTACACTGTTACCAGCCCCACAATCACTACCTGATCCTCTTTAGTAAAATCCCTACATAACCCCCCTATGTTAATAGTCACCTGAGCCAATCCTGCATTAGGCTTCACGATGCTGGTGACCTGGTACTCACTGCCCAACACTTCCTGCAACTGCTGGCCTACACCTCTACCATGAGAACTACCTAACAGCAGAACCATCTTCTTTCTCTTAGACTTTGCAACTGTCCTAGCCACCGTAACTGCTGAGGTCTGCTGCATACTTCCTACATTTACAGCTACTAGAGATTCCTCTCCACTAGACTCTGACACTTGGTCATATCTATTGCAAACACCAATAGTAAAACTATCTGAAAATCTCCTTCTCCTAGCAGATCTTTTGCCAACAGCCAGCTCCCATTCCCCAGCCCCCTTCTCCCTCCTCATCCTATCTAGCTCCTCCTTTGCGTTTTTCAACTGCACCTGAAGGGCACAGATCTCACGCTCCTGCTCCTCTATCAACTTACTCTTGCTACATAACCTGCAGTTCCAGAAGAGGATCTCACCAGAATGCCCACTGGCTTCCCCACTGCATTCCTCCCAGTGAAAATACTTCAAACAAGTTTCACACCGCAATCCACTACTCACGAACCTTTCTTAAACAGAGCCGCACATAGCCCAAGTACCTAAAGTATGAGTGGCCGTAGGTTAAGACGCAACTTGTTCGCTCGTATGGGATGCTTTTTGGAAGGGCAACTATTCAACACTAACCGTTAGGCACCATCACAAGCGGTTGTAAGCGTTAGTTACCTTTGAGATTGGACGTGATGGGTTGATATTAGTCATGAATTCCTTTAAGGCGACAAAGACACCATTATGAACACCTCACTAAGTTTGAAAGAGGTCGTGAGACAGGGCTACCAAAAACTGGATGTCCCTTCTGCAATACTGCAGAAAAACTTGACAGGAATGTAGCCACTCTACATGCTTGCTGGCAGCGGTGGGTACCAGAATGTATGGTCGCGGGAAGAGTGGGGTCCGGGCGGCCACGTGACACTACCGAGATTGAAGACCATGGCTTTCGGCATGGGGCGCTGGCGCGTCTGCAGCACCAATTTAATTTGATCAACACGTGGCACCACAGTGACACAATGAACCGTTACAAATCGGTTACATCAAGGACAGCTCCGAGCCAGGCTCCCTGTAGCGTGCATTCATTGACTCCAAACCATCGCCATCTGCGACTTCAGTGGTGTCAAGCGAGATCTCACTGGAGGGCAGAGTGGAGGTCTGTTGTGTTTTCTGATGAAAGCTTGTTCTGCCTCAGTGCCAATGATAGCCGTGTGTTGGTTAGGAGGAGACGCCGAACCCAGAAGACGCACCATCAATGGTAGCAGAGCAGCAGTTTTCTGATGCACAGTAATTTAGTTTAATTTTTTTTTCTCGTGCTTCGGCAAAGAAGTGAGACATACCTGTGCATTTTGCTGTGTAGGCTAGTAGTTAGAAAATTACTGTAAGTTTTTCATTTTGCATAGATCTTGGTACATATCGTTGTGTAAGTCGGCTTCCTAGTGTAATTTTCCCGCCCTCAGACCGCCGTGTCACGCCAATAAGTCTATATCTCGAGCTGGTATACAGTGTACAGTTTAGATCAGCACATTCTGGTTCGCATACTTATCTCGTGCAGCAGCTTTCGGGGAAGCAGACTTTGTAGTAACAGGTAACTGCAGATACATCCACTTCAATACAGAAATTTATTTCTGTTTATCAGCTTGCCATCTCAGGGCATAGTGAGAAACCTACAGAGCAGTTTTTGCTGTTTCCTTATCCTCCTCGTCATTTTTTTGCATACATTCCATTCTCAACAGGGCCTTATGAGATCATACATCTATTTTTTTCGCATTACGTTATTGTTAGGGACTGTGCTCATTGGAGAATTGGCTGCTGTACTTAAATAGCTCGAAGCAGCGTTAGCTACCGCCGACGTACTTCTGTCTAATGCTCTAAGTTGTGGCGACATCGGGGCACTGTGGTGCCGTTGGAATAACAGGTACGAGATGCTGCACAGTGCAGATGATAACTCTGAGCCAGCACGGGATGCCTCTCCTGTTGGGCCAGCGGCCGATTTTCGTGACCACTCCGAACAAGTTCAGAAGGTGGATATGCTTGTCACTGCGTGCTGCAGTGTTAGGCGGGTGATGGGGCCCCTCAGGGAAATAGCAGGCAACGCGGGAAAGAATGCCATCGTGCGCTCGGTATGTCTGCCGGGGGCTCTCGTCCGTGATGTGGAAGAGGTCGTATCGGCGGCTATCGAGCTCACCAGGTGCCACTGGCTGCACGTAGTGGCGCATATCGGCGACAATGCCGCCTGCCGCTTGGGTTCTCTGGGCATCTTCGGCTCGCTTCGGCGGATGGCTGATTTGGTGAAGGCAACTAGCACTGCACGCGGGGTGCAGGCTATGCTGTCTATTTGTACCATACTACCCAGGGTTGATCGCGGTCCTCTGGTTTGGACCAGAGTGGAAGGTCTAAACGAGAGTCTCAGACGACTCTGCAACGGTATCAGATATGAATTTCTCGACTTCCGCTATCGGGTACAGAATTGCAGGGTTCCCCTTAATAGGTCAGTTGTGAACTATATGCAGAAAGGGGCTGCTAGGGTAGCGCAGTACGTGTGGCGTGCACATAAGGCATTTTTAGGTTAGAGAAACCCTCCCTTGGAACCAAAGACGATTTGCCTGATAAATTAGTCACAATGTCTTCAGAGAACGTTCATCGTGGCAGATCAGAGATAGAAAACGTTAATATGATTTTAGTAAACTGTAGGACCAACCAAGGAAATGTCCCAGAATTAGTATCGCACTGAAGGTTATAATGCGCAGATTGTATTAGGATCAGCAAGTTGGTTGAAACCAGACGTTAACGATAACGAAATCCTAAGTTCAGATTGGAATATTTATCTTAAGGCTAGGTTAGGCGCCAATGGCGGCAGCCATTATTGCGGTAGAGAATTCGATAAAATTTAGTGAAGTTATCACTGATTCCGATTGCGAATTTATTTGGGTGAAGTTAAGTATCAAATATCGATCCAAAATGGTAACCGGATGCTTTTATAGATCGTCTGGATCAGGGTTCTGGTGGTAGAGCGCATCAGGCAGAACTTACGTAATGGCGTTAATACACTACTGGCCATTAAAATTGCTACACCAGAAGAAGTGCAGATGATAAACGGGTATTCATTGGACAAATAAATTATTCTAGAACTGACATCTGATCACATTTTCACGCAATTTGGGTGCATAGATCCTGAGAAATCAGTACCCAGAACAACCACCTCTGGCCGTCATAACGGCCTTCATACGCCTGGGCATTGAGTCAAACAGAGCTTGAATAGCGTGTACAGGTACAGCTGCCCATGCAGCTTCAACACGATATCACGGTTCATCAAGGGTAGTGACTGGCGTATTGTGACGAACCAGTTGCTCAGCCACCATTGACCAGACGTTTTCAATTGGTGAGAGATCTCGAGAATGTGCTGGCCAGGGCAGCAGTCGAACATTTTCTGTATCCAGAAAGGCCCGTACAGGACATGCAACATGCGATCGTCCATTATCCTGCAGAAATGAAGGGTTTCACAGGGATCGAATGAAGGGTAGAGCCACTGGTCGTAACACATCTGAAATGTAACGTCCACTGTTCAAAGTGCCGTCAATGCGAGCAAGAGGTGACCGAGACGTGTAACCAATGGCACCCCATACCATAACGCCGGGTGATACGCCAGTATGGCGATGACGAATACACGTTTCCAATGTGCGTTCACAGCGAAGTCGCCAAACACGGATGCGACCATCGTGATGCTCTAAACAGAACCTGTATTCATCAGAAAAAACGACGTTTTTCCATTCGTGCACCCTGGTTCGACGTTGAGTACACCATCGCAGGCGCTCCTGTCTGTGATGCAGCATCAAGGGTAACCGCAGCCATGGTCTCCGAGCTGATAGTCCATACTGCTGCAAACGTCGGCGACCTGTTCGTGCAGATGGTTGTTGTCTTGCAAACGTCGCCATCTGTTGACTCAGGGATCGAGACGTGGCTGCACGGTCCGTTACAGCCATGCGGATAAGATGCCTGTCATCTCGACTACTAGTCATACGAGGCCTTTGGGATCCAGCACGGCGCTCCGTATTACCCTCCTGAACCCACCGATTCCAAATTCTGCTAACAGTCATTGGATTTCGATCAACGCGAGCAGCAATGTCGCGATACGATAAACCGCAATCGCGATAGGCTACAATCCGACCTTTATCAAAGGCGCAAACGTGATGGCACGCGTTTCTCCTCCTTACACGAGGCATCACAACAACGTTTCACCAGGCAACGTCGGTCAACAGCTGTTTGTATATGAGAAATCGGTTGGAAACTTTTCTCATGTCAGCACGTTGTAGTGTGAATTCTCTGAAAAGCTAATCATTTGCATATCACAGCATCTTATTCCTGTCTGTAGCACGTCATCTTCGTGGTGTAGCAATTTTAATGGGCAGTATTCGCATCCTCCTCTGAGGATGACACGGCGGTCAGGTGGCCCCGGTAGGCCACTCGTGGCCTGAAGACGGAGTGAGTGAGTAGTGTAGCTTTCCTGAGCATGCTGTTCCAATAGGGGGTGACTTCAGGTTGGGAGATATAGATTGGGAGTGTCATGCTATCAAAACTGATACCAGAGGCGGCGATTCGTGTGACATTTTTCTGGATACCTGGTTAGAAAATTACTTTGAGAAGATAGTTAGAGAACCAACGTGTGAGAGTAGGCCTCCTGGCCTCCCGGACTTACCGAATAAGTCAACGTAGAGGAAGGTATCCGTGATCATAAGGCTGTGGTACCTTCTACGGCAAGGGGTCTGACAAAGAATGTTAAGAAAGGTAGGAAGATATATTTACTTAGGAAGAGTGACAGGATACAAAGCTCAAAGTATCTGAGCAGTCAGCATCAAATACTGGGTGATGAGGACGAAGATGTGGAAAACAAATGGAAAAAAAATTCAAAAGAATCGTGAAATATTCTCTAAAGAAGTACCTTCCGCGTAGGGTCTTAAGGGATGGGAAAGACCCCCCACGGTTTAATAGTCATGTTAGAAAACTGCTACGTAAACAGACAAAAATTCATCTCAGATTTAAGTGAAGTAGAAACCTAGTTGACAAATAAAAGCTGAACGAAGCGAAAATACGCGTAAGAAGAGCAATGAGGGAAGCGTTCAATGACTTTGAAAGTAAAATTTTTTCAACCTATCTGAGTAAAATCCCTAAGAGGTTTGGTCGTATGTAGAATCATTAAGTGGGTGAAAATCTTCTATTCATTTACTCAGTGATCATACTGGCACCGTAACGGAAGATAACAGAGTGAAGGCCGTAATACTGAATTCGGTGCCACGATATTGTTTTCCATGGAAGATCGTAACACGATCCCTCCTTTCAAACGTCATACAAGCGTCCAAATGGCATACATTGAGATAACCAATTGCGGAATGGAAAACCAAATAAATCGCTTAGTATTGGAAAGGCGTCAGGACGAGATGAGATAAGATTCTATAAAGATTATGCGAAAGAAGTAGCAGTAATTTACCGTACAACGCTTGAGCAACGAAGAGTACCTAGCGACTGGAAGAAAGCGATGTTCATTTCCCGTTTGTGAGAAGGGCCTCAACACAAAGGTACACAATTATAGACCTATATCATTGACGTCAATCTATTGTAAAATTTTGGAACATGTTTTACGCTCAAGAACTGTGAGGTTTTTGGACAATGAAAACACTTTGTGTTCTGCCTTACGGCAGGACTTGTCATGGGGGAAGCCTCGTCAGAGTGGTCCACAGCTTGAGCGTCTAGGGATTCCAGTGGTGGTTTCCCGCTGCCTTCCACTGATGATGATGAAATGATAATGAGGACAAAACAACACCCAGTCCCTGAGCGGAGAAAATCTCCGACCCAGCCGGGAATCGAACCCGGGCCCTTTAGCGTGACAGCCCGCCGCGCTGACCACTCACCGCCTTTTATGCAGAACTCAATACGTCGTTCTTAATGGAATGAAATCGTCAGATGTAAAGATAATTTACAGAGTACCCCAAGGAAGTGTGACAGGACCGTCATTACTTACAATGTACAGGGTTATTACAAATGATTGAAGCGATTTCACAGCTCTGCAATAACTTCATTATTTGAGATATTTTCACAATGTTTTGCACACACATACAAAAACTCAAAAAGTTTTTTTAGACATTCAAAAATGTTCGATATGTGCCCCTTTAGTGATTCGGCAGACATCAAGCCGATAATCAAGTTCCTCCCACACTCGGCGCAGCATGTCCCCATCAATGAGTTCGAAAGCATCGTTGATGCGAGCGCGCAGTTCTGGCACGTTTCTTGGTAGAGGAGGGTTAAACACTGAATCTTTCACATAACCCCACAGAAAGAAATCGCATGGGGTTAAGTCGGGAGAGCGTGGAGGCCATGACATGAATTGCTGATCATGACCTCCACCACGACCGATCCATCGGTTTTCCAATCTCCTGTTTAAGAAATGCCGAACATCATGATGGAAGTGCGGTGGAGCACCATCCTGTTGAAAGATGAAGTCGGCGCTGTCGGTCTCCAGTTGTGGCATGAGCCAATTTTCCAGCATGTCCAGATACACGTGTCCTGTAACGTTTTTTTTCGCAGAAGAAAAAGGGGCCGCAAACTTTAAACCGTGAGATTGGACAAAACACGTTAACTTTTGGTGAATTGCTAATTTGCTGCACGAAAGCGTGAGGATTCTCTACCGCCCAGATTCGCACATTGTGTCTGTTCACTTCACCATTAAGAAAAAATGTTGCTTCATCACTGAAAACAAGTTTCACACTGAACGTATCCTCTTCCATGAGCTGTTGCAACCGCGCCGAAAATTCAAAGCGTTTGACTTTGTCATCGGGTGTCAGGGCTTGTAGCAATTGTAAACGGTAAGGCTTCTGCTTTAGCCTTTTCCGTAAGATTTTCCAAACCGTCGGCTGTGGTACGTTTAGCTCCCTGCTTGCTTTATTCGTCGACTTCCGCGGGCTACGCGTGAAACTTGCCCGCACGCGTTCAACCGTTCTTCGCTCACTGCAGGCCGACCCGTTGATTTCCCCTTACAGAGGCATCCACAAGCTTTAAACTGCGCATACCATCGCCGAATGGAGTTAGCAGTTGGTGGATCTTTGTTGAACTTCGTCCTGAAGTGTCGTTGCACTGTTATGACTGACTGATGTGAGTGCATTTCAAGCACGACATACGCTTCCTCGGCTCCTGTCGCCATTTTGTCTCACTGCGCTCTCGAGCGCTCTCGCGGCAGAAACCTGAAGTGCGGCTTCAGCCGAACAAAACTTTATGAGTTTTTCTACGTATCTGTAGTGTGTCGTGACCATATGTCAATGAATGGAGCTACAGTGAATTTATGAAATCGCTTCAATCATTTGTAATAGCCCTGTATATAAATGACCTAGTAGAAAGGGTCGGAAGCTCTCTAAGACAGTGCGCAATTGATACAGTACTCATAACAAAGCAGCAACGCCAGAAGACAGTATCAATTTGCAGAATGACCTGCACAGGATTGATGAATGGTGCAGGCTGTTGCAGTTGTCCCTGAACGTAAATAAATGTAACGTTTCACACAGACACAAGAAAAGAAATCCACTACTGTACAACTACACTATCGATGATAAACTGCTGGAGGCAGTATGTACCGTAAAATATGTAGGACTTTACTATCAGAGCGACATCTAGTGGAATGACCTCATAAAACAAATGGTACGAAAATCAGATACCAGACTAAGGTTCATAGGAAGCAATTTAAGGAAACGTAACATATCCACGAAGGAAGTGGCTTATACGGCGCTTGTTCGACCAATTCTTGAATATTGTTCATATATTTTGGATCCCTACGACATAGAACTGATAGAAGAGGTAGTGCAGAACCAAAGAAGAGCGGCACCTTTCGTCACGGGATCGTTTAGTCAGCACGAGAGCGTTACGGAAATGCGCAAAAAACTTCATTGGCAGACGTTATAAGAGATGCGTTGTGCAACACGGAGAGATATATTTTTGAAATTTCGAGAAAGCACTTTCCGGGAAAACTCGGACGACATATTACTTCCCCCCAATACGTTTCGCGTGACGACTATGGACAGAAAATACGAGAAATTAGAACCAATGCAGAGGCTTACCTACAGTCATTCTCCCCACGTGCTATTCGCGAGTAGAACAAGGTAGGAGGGCTCAGTTAATGGTACAAAAAGTACCCTCCACCACACACCATTCGGTAGCTTTCGGAGTATGATGTAGACGTAGATGAACGAGGCCAGTTGCGGGCCTGCAACCAACCCGTCTGCGTTCTAGACATGCATTACAGACACCTGGAGATGCGGTCTGGAGTGCGATTTCGTATGACGGTAGGAGCACTCTCGTGGCTATCCCACGGGCACTGACTGTAGATTTGTACTTCAGTCTGGTGATTCGACCTGTTGTGCTGCCATTCATGAACAGCATTCCAGGGAGTGTTTTCCAACAGGATAACGCTCGCCCACATACCGCTGTTGTGACCTAACATTGCTCTGCAGAGTGATGACATGTTGCATTGGCCAGCTCGATCACCAGATCTGTCTCCAATGGAGCACATACAGCACATCATCAGACAACTCCAGCATCATCTACAACCGGCATTAACGGTCCCTGTATTGAACGACCAGAAGCAACAGTCATGGAACTCCAGCCCACAAACTGACATTCGGCACCTATACAACACAATTGCATGCACGTTTGCAAGCTCGCATTCAACATTCTGGCGGTTACAATGGTAATTAATGTACCAGCATTTCGCATTTGCGATGGCTTATCTCGCGGTTGCATTAACCTGCGATCTTGCAATGTTAATCACTTACATATTTTGCCTAGACAAATAAACTACCGAAATTTCATTAGTCTACATTAATCATTGCATTTTTTCCATCAGTGTATATTTTAGTTACTTTAGTGATCAGAATAAAAATTATAAGACAATCATCGGAAAAAGTGATTGAGCTGACACTTTATCCATAGTAGTAAATTATTCAGCCATGGTCTGTGGAACAAGCATATAATTTACACACTGGTTTTTTTTTTTTTTTTTGCTTCAAAAATGTATAAATTTTCTTCATGACTGTTTTCAGATGACATGCTGTCAAAACTACAAAAAATGGCATAGAAACCTTTCTGTAAAATGCATTTTCACTACCAATATAATTTTCAGGTGAGCAATTGAAAAAGAAACATAATGTTTATGTTATAACTGTTAGGCCTGCAGTAGATTAACGATTATAAACCTTGTTGATACGTGGCGCTTTTTAGATCTCTGCAGTTGCTGTTTTTTTTTTCCTCCCTACAAAGCATTTATTTAAGGCAATCAAAAATAAAACAAAAGAAGTCCTTTCGACATAAACAAAAGGGTTAAATCAGAAAAACGTATATGAAGGAATATGGCGTTCATTTTAACGTGCCTACACCTTTTTTCCTCCGTCACTTCCACATCGTGTAACATTTAAATCCAAACAAGAGTGTCCAGAAAAAAGGGGGAATTTCAGCTCATCCAACTCCTTGTCAATGAAAAACAAGATACAGCGCATTAGAAAAAAGCTGTCGATAACGTGGCATCCGGAGCCCCGTCCAATGGACTGTGGCCATATATTGGGAAAAGGCACTCGAATCTGCGTCATATGCACTCACCATCACGTAGTGGACATAATGTCCAACAAGCCACATGATGGCATTTTCATCGATCGGGGAAAGAAGGTTGAATCGGGCAGCACGAGAATCTCCCCGAGATAGCCGCCTCCGACGTCCTGAGAAGAAAAGCCAGTTGTCGGCGAAGCCATCTCCAACGGCCATGAGCGCAGGAGATCAACCGATGAGATACTGTATCAGTTTCATGGCAACGATTGCAGCGATCCGTCACACTGAGGCCAATACGAAAAAGTCGCACATTGGTAGGTACAATATCATGAACAACTTGGTACCACGGGGACGCCACTACCATCGGGAAAATCGGGAGGCTAACGTTAGACCAAACAATCTTCCAATTCGTTTCTGGCGACAGGGCTTCCACAGAGGGAATGCTATGAGGAACTGGCCAGCGGCATAACAGCATTTTTAGGGAGAGATTCGCTTGGGAAAGGATATTTACTCCTAAATACCTGACTTCAAGAAAAAAATCCTCAACGTGCCTCAGTTTATAACTGATCCTACCAATATCTACTGGAGGTGTTAAACTCGCTGGTCGGATACAGTCATGAATGCGAGCTGTAAGTAACTTGTGGGGAGGGGGGCGAGGGGGGCGCATAGGCATGTTAAAACGGTGCGACGGATGAATAAGGCAGAAGCCTTAACTCGAATATCAGGGAGGTCCAAACCTCCCAGCAGACGGGGGCGCGTCATTACCCCATAATGCACGCGAAATATAGAGTTGCGCCAGGTAAACCTGCCAGTTAAACTTTGCAACTGGCGGTACATCATCGCAGGAACTGGAAAGATTTGTGCAATAAAATAAGCCTTACTTAACACGTACGTTTCCATGGCCCGGAACTTACGAAGAAGTGAGAGAGAGCGACGCCCGTGTTCAATGATTGCTCCCTGAATCTTATCCGTGACAGACTTCCAGTTTATCGTAGCCATTTTCAGTGGACAACTGTCAATTATAACACCTAACGATCGATATCGGGTCACCTTCAAAGCCCATGGAATTTCAACAGCGTCAAATCCTCGCAAACTGAGTAAGCGACATTTCTGGTCATTAACCCGCGCAACCGTAAGACGACAAAGAGCATCCAAAACTTCCTTCAGCAGTAGTATATCATCATGGGTACGGAGAAGAACCATAAAGTCACCAGCATATGCTCGACCGGTAAACCTTTCTCCAAACAGCGACCTGCCACCCAAACGAGCAGCTATAGATCGCAATAAGGGGTCCAGAAACAGAACGTAGAGCGACTTAGATAATGGACTCCCTTGAAGGACGCCCTGAAGTAAGACGGCAGTTTATGTCAATGGACGCCCGAATACCAGTAATTAGAGAGCTAAACAACCGTCGTGCAACATCGTTAAAACCAACGGTCGTCAATACTCGTATGAGAAATCCATGATTAACGCGGTCGAATGCATGGTGAAAACCAATGAAAAGCAAAGCACTTGGCACAGGAATGGTGGAAGCAATCGAAATTAGATCACAACATTCAGCAAAGGGAGTCAGGAAAGTACGACCCTGAAGACAACTTTGATGGCTCGCGATGATGGTAGCCAACAACACCGACAGTCTGCTATTTACCGCTCGCGCCACTATTTTATAATCATAGTTGAAGAGGGTTACCGGGCGGACCTGATCCACACACAAACATCCTGGCTTCTTGGGGATCAGGACAATTTTAGCAACCTTAAAGCTGGGCGGGATACGGCCTCCGTGGAGTACTTCATTCACCATAAAAGTTATCGTACCTCCTATCAGGGGCCAGAATCGAATATAAAATTCTTTGGGAAGGCCATCGAAGCCAGGCGATTTGTGCGAGGAAGAACGAGCCACAATATCAAGTATATCATCGCGATGGAAAAGAGAGAAAAACTCTTCCTGAAGAGCTGGCGTAACAACACTATCAAGGAGGGAGAGAAAATCACCAGACGGTAGACCGTCTGAATCCAATTCAGTATTAAGTTCGGAAAAGTACTGGTAAAGTTCACGCACGATATCAGTTTGGGAGGACCACTCACGCCCATCTAGAGAACGAACGGTAGTAAGACACGTCCTCTGTGAAGCCGAAGAAGGTGATAGGGAGAGGTCAACTCATCCTGTATGATAGAAAGAGGCTGGCAAAGCAAGCGGACACCATCCATTTGCCTACGTTTGAGTTGTAGAAGTTTTGCCATCACACGGTGGACGTCTACGACTCTCAAGGGGGATCACGAGCATTGTCGTAAAGATCGCGAAGGACAGCGTAATAAAATTCCATAGTTCGCCTTATTTCAGCCGCTTTTTCAGCGCTAAAATGCTTTAGTGTATTTTGAATCCGAGGTTTAGCAAAGGTAACCCACCATTCCAGAATTGACGGATAACGCGCCTGGGACTGGATTGTCCGCCACCATACGTCTGCGATGACGCCTTCCAGAGAGGGGTCCGTGAGTTGTAGAGTGTTTAGCTTCCATGAGTGGCGCGAAAGATGGGCCCGCTGCAGGATGTGGTTAAAAGTCATTGAAACAGCACAGTGATCAGTGAAACTGGCAGGAATTGCATCAATCGATAGAAGCTGACAACTGGGAGCAGATAAATAAAAGCAGTCCAATCTGCTACTTGAAGTAGCTGTAAAAATCGTAAACCGCACCAATGTAGGATATCTGCAAACCCAAGCATCTTGGAGATACAAAGACGTCACCATATTATTAAGTTGAAGACAGTATGTATAATTGGGGGTCTAGTCTACACGACGTAAGAAGCACTTAAAATCGCCCGACAACAAAACCTTGCGAGTGTTCCGTCGGAGTAAATAAACAAGTTTTTCTTGATAAAACCGCGCGTGGTCGGATGAACGACCGGATCCAGACGGAGCGTAAAGAAAAATTAAGGTGAGGTCATAAAAACTACAGCCTACACCGCGACCATCATCTAGCGTTTCGAAGTCCGTCAGCGGGATTCCATATCGATAAAGTAAAGCCATACCGGTAGAATTCTCAGGCGTGACACTGAAAAATATTGATTATCCAGGAAGACAAAACACCTCTTGTAAGCACACGATATGAGCTTGGAAATCGTAAATAAACTGGCGTAACGCAGTAAGCCGTAATTGGGAACATATCCTATTAACATTGAGGGTTAGAAATGTATATGCCTGCATCCGTCAGCACATGTAAGGTCAATGAAACTATACTAAGGAAAATGCACCCATCACGCCCTTCTCTCCTCAACGTCCGGAGGCGGTGGAAAGAAGGTATAATTCTAATCCTCCCCACCGGAAGCCGAAGAATCCTCATTTTTCTTTTTACGACGCGCCACTGCACGTGCAGGTTGAAAACGGTGTTTCACACTACTCCGTGAAAACATACATTCTTGATGTGGAAGGGTTGGGGTCACGTCAAGCTCCGATTTGATAGAGGAACCATCTCCACTGCACTCACTGAAAATCGGGGAGCACAACCCAGAACGACTTACAGCAACATCAGGTACAGAAGAGACAGGTAATGCAGTGCCGGTGACGGATTGCATCACCTGATCATCGGGATGAGATCCCGTAGAATCCCGTTGGCCCGCCGTCTCAGCGTGGAGGAGGGGCGGTATTTCATTGCTGGAACATCTGAACTCACGGGAACCGTCACGTCTACAGGTGAAGTGGGGGATGCATATACAACACACATTTCAACATCAACAGAAGCAGCTACATCATCTCTGGCAATACTCGAATCATAATTAACGTCAGTAGACAACTCAGTACCACCAGAAGGCGCACCCTGCGTCAACGCCGTATCAGAAGAACGAGACTGGAGAGGGACGCTCGCGAAATCTGTACCGTCCTCAGTCCGCCGGCGTCTGACTTGCGCTGCAGGAGCCGTCGTCCCCTCATGGACAGAGGCCGCACTGGGACGCGCCGGTAAAGGTGGAAATTCGTGAGGAGTAGGGGTTAATGTTGCCCCAACATCGTTTAAAGCTGGAGATTGACTGTCAGTAGACTGCGAAGACACTATGTCTGCTAATGTTAAAGGAAGAAGTTTTTGATAAGACGACGTCGGAACAATAGTACGGCGCGGACTATCGGATCTGAGATGACCGCTTTCGTTACAGAGAGAACAGGTTCCTTCTTGCCCTGCATATGTAATATGGATCCGGTAACCACAAACAGTTAAGTGGGAAGGAATATTCTTTTTAACGCGATTGTCCACATTCCGGATACCATTACAACACTGGAAGCGATGTTGTGCTGACCAGCGTTCCCATCGGATATGACGTATTACTACAAACGGAAGCAACGCTGTTTTAAGAAATGAATCGTCCACTTCAGGAGGATTATAAACTAAACCGGGTATATTCGAGTGCCGCATTTTCAAGGAGGACTTGATTAACGGAACCATCTCGATGTATAAACAACACTTTAGAACCAACCCGAGAGAGAAGCCGTTCTACTTGAATAGGATCATACAACTTCACAAAGAATCCTTGCAAATCAGAAACAAAGTAAGCAGTATCTACCTGATCAGGTTTCATACGGATAACATCAGCCAACCAATCGTGAATTTCTAAAGAGCGGGGGTGAACACGACGCGTACTCTTGTCAAAACTGAAACGAACAGTAGCTCGACGAGGAATAGACTTAGAAGACTCGACAGACACCATGGCGCGGGCAGAAAACACCGCCGCCGAGAGAAAAACGACAACAAACTCCGCTATGCACCTACGATGTGACTCCGGCCGATACACCAACAAGACTGAGTAGCTTCGACACAAGCGGCGCTGCGGCACAGGCGGAAGTTAACTACGACCTGCTCGCTCGACGCGCAAGGTGACACTGACTGCAGTCTGGTGATTCGACCTGTTGTGCTGCCATTCATGAACAGCATTCCAGGGAGTGTTTTCCAACACAATAACGCTCGCCCACATACCGCTGTTGTAACCTAACATTGCTCTGCAGAGTGACGACATGTTGCATTGGCCAGCTCGATCACCAGATCTGTCTCCAATGGAGCACATACAGCACATCATCAGACAACTCCAGCATCATCTACAACCGGCATTAACCGTCCCTGTATTGAACGACCAGAAGCAACAGTCATGGAACTCCAGCTCACAAACTGACATTCGGCACCTATGGAACACAACGCATGCACGTTTGCAGGCTTGCATTCAACATTCTGGTGGTTACAACGGTGATTAATGTACCAGAATTTCACATTTGCGATGGCTTATCTCGCGCTTACATTAACCTGATGTCTTGCAATGTTAATCACTTACATATGTTACCTAGACAAATGTACTACCGAAATTTCATTAGTCTACATTACTTATTCATGATATTGCATTTTTCCCATCAGTTTATATTGTAGTTACTTTAGTGATCAGAATGAGAACTATAATACACTTATCGGTAAAACAGCGATTGGGCTGACACATTATCCATAGTAGTAAATTATTTCAGCCATCGTCTGTGGAACAAGCATATAACTTACACTGTAGACTGTTGGACGATACGGAAGGGGAAGTGTTGAATAACAGTACTGATCAAAAGTCAATGGGCGGCGTGGCTTGTAAACGGGGCTGCCAGGTGCTGAGGGCAAGAGGTTCCTATTGAGAGTAGCAATCAGTTGTTTGCGGTAACCGCCAATGACAGCAAATGGCCCTCCACGCCACACCATCAAGCATATTCAGCCACGAGCAGGCGGCGCCCAAACGCGTGCTGGAACGTGGCTTTGAGCCGTCGATGCCTCAGGCTACAGTTTAACTTCACAACACGTGCAACGACCTGTGGACCGACAGCACTCTGTGTTTCGGAGGGAGCCTCTTTTCATGTGATCGTCAATGACATCAGCATTTGTGTTAGATAGTTAATATTATATGAGTACGACATTCGCGTGCGTATAGGATTACGACATATAACATGCGACGTGGTTTGGGACGTCATTGGTATTTAATAGTGCCCTCTACTGCTTGTACCTACGAGAAGTTGTAATGGCAGTGGCTCTATAGAGCAGCTTGTTTTGAATTCCACACCCAAGACATGTCGCGTGAAAGATCCAATTTTTATTCGCTCTACGACAGTGGAGCCCCTCCATTGGCCTTTCTCTAAACATTTCACTTAAATTAAAATGTACAAGATCTGGACAGTTGTAATTGGTTCAGTCTCGCTCCTCAATAGTTTTCCGTAGCTAACTATGAAATTGGGGCGATAGAGTCTACAAGTAGTACCAAAACGACGTACAAAAGTATTTGCTGGATGCTGCTATGGTGAAAGCTCGTACTGCTATTTCTTTATTTCGGTTTTTGTTGTAGATGGATATATGTGTATATTTTAATCACAAGCTGCATGATAATTTTGTAAGGAAACCATTTCGTCATTCAGATGAACAAGATGATTGTATCACATTTATTAATTGCAAATACGAGCAATCACTACTTAAATACTCTTGTCCTAAAGTCTTCATTACAACTACGGCGGATCGCGACTTAAACCACATTTTGTAGGCCTAAGTCTTAATGACACACATGACCGATCATAACCAAAATCAAATTCTCTAGTCTTTAACTCTTAACACCGAGCTACAGAAGAGTCTGACTGAATATTTCTGTCAAGAATAAAGTGATGACAAGAGGGGAAACTTTAATCAATTTCCACCGAAACGCGATTGTCTTCACGCAGGATAGGTATCCACAGCCCACAAAAAATAAAAAAAAGACTTGATATATTTCC
Source organism: Schistocerca cancellata (assembly GCF_023864275.1). Classification (NCBI taxonomy): domain Eukaryota; kingdom Metazoa; phylum Arthropoda; class Insecta; order Orthoptera; family Acrididae; genus Schistocerca; species Schistocerca cancellata. Next base: position 484,072,855 of record NC_064633.1, on the reverse strand, counting down.
ATATGATCATGAAAAGTTAGACCAGCGCAATTTTTACAATAGCCTATATTGGAGTAAGCTTTTTCGCAGAGCTTCGTAAAACACTGCAGGAAAACAGCAAGTGGTTTATGTCTTTTCCTTCTGACAGCTGCAGAGATGATTCTCCTTGATAATTAGTCCAGGTGGAAAGGAGATGGAATACAACTTACCAGGGTAATTACCAGCTTCCTGATCGCATAAAATTTTCGAAACTAGACAGAGATTGTAATTACGTTTTGGACCACAATATAGTGCTGTCCATTATGGCAGATTGTAATGTGTAAATTTATTGTCCATTTCTCGTCAATTTCCATAACCGTATCTTGAATTCCGAGGCTGACTGGGTGAGATTCATTAAAGGCCTAAGAAAGAGGCCTCCTTCGCCAGTTAATCTAGATCTGCATGAGTTGGGACCGGTAGAAAGGAGATCCCCGTACCTTTTATTTGTTCCATTAAGTATCGTAAAACATAACGAGCGATAAAAATTTACCGTTTGAGCACGTTGGTCAGCGTATACGCAACGCGGCGCGACTCCGATGCAGATATGTAAGCACCGACAAGTAGTCAAGGGATTTACTATAGCAATCGTCTGTTTATGGAGTGTGTGCGGTAAATGCGGAAACGTGAACTAATGCTACGTTATCGCCAAGTGTGTCCAAACAAGACTAACGTGCTGTTATTCTTTTCTTGGCTGCCGAATGACAAACACTGATGGACATCCACTGGAGGATGAAGGATGTGTTCAGGGCAGCATGTATGTCCAGAACCACCGTTGTGGAATGGTGCTCCAAGCTCCGCGTTGGTCGCGACTCGTCACAAGACGCCGTTAGATCTGGGAGGTCAGCAGAAGTTACGCCAACTCCAGCGGGAAACACCCGAGCACCCAACCTACAGTCCTGATCTCTTCCCATGCGATTATCACGGCTTCGGTCCTTAAAAAACGCGATGAAGGGTGATAATTCCTGTCAGATGAGGATCTGCATCGTTCATTTATGGACTTCTTTTGTACGGACTATTTCACGCCGCAGGATATGGAGTTCTATATAACAGGTATCTTCAACCTGTTGCGTCGGTGGTATGATTGCCTCAGTGCTCACAGCGATTTTGCCTGATTGGCATACCGATTCTGGACTGTACCGCTTTCGAACGGAAACATTTTGGTCGACCCCTTACATTTTGAATTTGGAACTTCAAAAAAATGGTTCAAATGGCCCTGAGCACTATGGGACTTAACTTCTAAGGTCATCAGTCCCCTAGAACTTAGAACTACTTAAACCCAACTAACCTAAGGACATCACACACATCCATATCCGAGGCAGGATTCAAACCTGCGACCTTAGCGATGTGCAGTTCCAGTTTGTAGCGCCTAGAACCGCTCGGCCACCCCGGCCGGCTTGGAAGCTCATTTTACTGTCCCATGTCAGGTTTTCCAAGAACTGCAAGACGTTCTTTGAAACAAAAAACTATCTGGAACCTCAGATAACGACCAGGTTTTACTGGCTGTAGTTTCGTTAACCTTTCCATAATAGGAAGAGAACAACGTGGAAGCAGTCACAAGTGCATTTTTTCGACTTTTTGCAGGATGCCAAGAATGCTACCCTGTGGCTACAGTATTTTGATATCGAGAGCGGTCAGTAAACCATTTGACAATGTGTGGCCAATAATGAGATACGTAAAAGGTGAAATTTGAATTAATTTTGAGGATGTCATCTTTCCTGAACATGTACTGTTGGACGCTGAGGCTTCCCAACCAGTACCTGGATGGAATCGGAAATGAGGTAGGTAACTGTACGATTCAATCCAGCGGTTGATGGTAGACACGGAGTCCACTGCTACCACCGTAGTACTAGTAGACGCTGTAATATCAATCAAACAAATAAATATTTTATTGATAGTGAACTTCCGGGTGTTCAGGCGAGTCTCAAGCTGCGACTCACAGAGATGGACGGTGGTGCCTTACATACAGAGCATCCCAGAGTGCACCAAGAATCACTTCTCAGGTTTTGTCAAGATCAGTCTGTAACTTTTTGTGTGTGTGTGTGTGGGGGGGGGGGGGGGGAGGGGGGGTAATCACTGTTCTTTGTTTATGATAATATACAGTCAAATCGCCAGCAAGTTTTATATTTTTCAAGTACACCAGATCTTTCACACCAAATATAAGAAGCTTTATCTTGATTCACTTTACGGCGTTCACGAGTCCTCAGTACGAAAGGCGTCGTTGACAAATAATAGGAAGTACCAATATCCTTATTAAAATCTTCAGCAACATTAAAAGTCCGGTAAGCTCTCGGTAGCTCACTATTGATCAGTCACGCGGAGAAAACCTGAGAGACTAAGTATCTTATTGTTCCAAAATTCACTCTTGGCTATGATTCAGCGATCTCTAGCATTTGTATATGATGCAGACTGCTCTGTGAAACTGCCAGTAAATTAGCTTCAGAACGCATGTTTGACCACACGACTATTCTCACGGGCTAAGCAATGACGTTGCACATTGTCATGAATCCTTGAGCGCCAGACGGTATTACGTAATCTCATGCTTAATGTGAAGGTTATCTCCCATTACAATAAATAGAAAAGTCTATCCAGTTGCGAGCTTTTCTTGAACTCATAACTGTTTGAAAACTGAAGCTTATTGGTGTTTTGAACTGAATGGCACAAAGGTGTCTCAGTACAATTCACTCATTAGCATTGTGACCAGAATACTTTACAGATGTTTCGCTTAAAAAGCTATTCCAAATAAACAAGATATGTCTCTTTATACTGAATGGTAACATTGGTTTGTGAGACAGTGAATTGTAGGTATTGCTGTACACAGCATGTGCTACTACCAGTATAAAGCGGTCGTGCCAGTATGTTACTTTAAATTTGTTTCTCACGACGTCGCTTTCTATTTTATGAATACGTCGACACTTTTAAAAAACTGAGCGGTTTTAACGGCTACACAGCAAAAATTCTACATGATCATTCGACTAAATGAATTAGAGATATCAAGTAGATCCTCCTCGGACACCACTCTTGGCGTAAACACGCCAAATCATGGTGACTCATATCACACAGCAAAATATGAAAGCTTGTTGTTTGTCAAAGATTGGAGTCTGTACACCTGTAAGCAACTAGACGCCATCTCCAGAAGCCTTTTTGCCACGCTGGGTAGCCGTGCGGTCTGGGGCATCTTGTCCCGGTTAGCGCGGTTTCACCCATCAGAGGTTCAAGTCCTCCCTCGGGCATGGGTGTGTGTTGTCCTCAGCGTAAGGTAGTTTAAGTTAGATTATGTAGTATGTAAGTCTAGGGACCGATGACCTCAGCAGTTTGGTCCCATAGTCCTTACCACAAATTTCCAAAATTTCCAGAAGCCTTTGGTACCTGCGCCTTTTATTCTTGCGGCCACTTTTGATTCTACGACTTGGACTGGTTATATAGTGCCTCCTGGACCCTGGCAGAAAGTTTGTCTAGAAAGACAATGACTCATCGCGCATCAAATCTTGAGAGGATGTATACAAAACTACAACAGGAAGACGAACTGAGGATAGTTATCAAACTTCCGGGGGAAGAGTTGGGTGCATTCACGATTAAAATGCTGGACAGAAGTCTAAATATTGCAGCAACACCGAAAGTGCCACATATCTCAGGTTTAACCAGTGTAATAGCTAATGCACTCACATCAGATGCAACAGAGGAAGTTCGCCGAGATATGTGCTATATAGCGACCAAAGCGAGGTCATTGAAATGCAACATCTCAATAGAGGAGATGGCAGCACTTCTTGACCTGAAAGAAGATACCACCATTGTGGTGACTGCTGCTATTAAAAGCAATGGCACAGTCGAAATGCAGTATCAAGTGTACGTCGAGAAAGTTTTCAAACTACTTATGGCCCTTCAAACCGACATCATTCAACTCTGTTGGTGAACGGTTTGATTCTGCCACGATGGACTTCAAGAATCACACGATGGATATGTTCAGCCACTTCCTGACTTCGACATTCTTACCAGAAAGAAGAGCAGTATTATGAACAAAATGATGGTGTAACCATGGGTAGTCTACTTTCTCCGCAGATAGGGAACCTTTTCACGGAGCATTTTGCACTAGAAGTCTTGCAGTCATTCATATATAAACCTACCAGTCTCTTCCGATATGTGGACGACACATTTGTCAAGTGGCCACACTGTGTCAAGCAGCTTAACGACTTCGTGCAACGCTTCAATTCACGCCATCTCTACATCAAGTACATACAGCTCAGTAGAAAGTTGTCCTCATGACGTTGGTGGACAGAGTACGTAACTTACCAGACGACGAGAGCCTTGCCTCTGAATTAAAATATTTACACGATGTCTTTCACAAGAATTGGTACTCCACTCGCCAGTCTGCGAGACCGCTGCAGCATGGAGTCACCACAATTTACTTATTGTTGATGCACTACACTGTGTATCTTGAATACAGAAGTAACTGTAAACAGGTCTGTGGAGATGGATGTCGTATTCGCTGAATGTCGACTAGAATCAAGCTCGAAAACAATTTCTGTGCAGTTTTGCATTGTTTGCAAAATTAATCTAACTGCTATTATACGATGGTTAATCATTGTGGATGCTTTCATTATTGCAATCAAAGCAATCGCTGGGAGCCGATGGCACAGTAATTACAATCGAGAAGTCTGTCTGGTCTGTTGGAACGGTGTAAAAGGGTTTCTTGTGACTGGCTGCAACTCATAAGTTAAAATAATGAGTGAAAAGATAAGAACCGACGACACAGTAATTACAATCGAGAAGTCTGTCTGGTCTGTTGGAACGGTGTAAAAGGGTTTCTTGTGATTGGCCTCAACTCATAAGTTAAAATAATGAGTGAAAAGATAAGTGACAAGACAGAAAAATACACGTTTTTGATTAGGACACTATATCTGTCAATAACCAGCTTTGGCAATATGCGAAGTGAGTGCTTTGAAGAAAGAGTTGTTGGAACATCCGTCCCATTTTCTTTCTGGCTTCTGCTTGGTTCCAAATCTAAAATGATTTGTTCCTCGAATAGATACTGAATCCAATCTTGCTGTCATCAATCATCGATGGGCATTTTGCGGACCTTACAGAATCGTATTTTATGGATGGATTTACTCTCCAGAAAAACGCTATACAAAGAAAATTTATCTAAAAGTGGACTACATCTAAAAGTTAATACCAGGCAGAGACATGTTCTCCTTGTTCCCCTAAATATTTGTAGTAGAGTGTCCGGGAATTGTGCTAAATGCTACTGAGCATCTTAGTATTATGATTCTTTGTAAATACTCTACTGTCATGGCCAGTGGAATCAACGTACCCTGCGTCCCCAGATAAATTATAGAACGCAATAAAATATTTCAATACGGTTACGTTATGTTTTTTTTTGTTATTGCCATTTTTTGCACGGGTCCTTGCTACGTGCTTAGAAGTACTAATACATATCGTGGCGTGCCTTAGCATCTAAACACAAAAGTATGTTGCTTAGCTTGATGAGAACACTATAATAAAAGCACATTGTGCCTGAAAGCGACCACTGTGCTACACTCCAGTTTTATGACAAGTCCACCAGCAGGTTTAGAGGCGGTGCACCTTTCGCCTTTAGTTTCTTTAATGTTATTACGTGCTCTATGATGGGTGCAAACTAAATAGAGCTTCAGTGTAACAGACAGTTGTGACAACGGCTTAAAACAAAAGAAAATGTCCAAAGCTTAAAAATTTTATGTTAAGTTTAGTATCTTCAGACACCTGTTAGAGATGGATGGTGTAATCGACTTGGACAAAACGTATTTACCTCATTCAGACGAATAAATATATTTTGTGGAATATCTACAACAGGACCCAGAAAAAGAATTATATGACCATCCCCAACATCTCTGCGAAATACATAGGGCTTTGAACTGAACAGAGCAAGAAAGGAAACTTATACGTAAAATCATGTATTTCAATTAACTTCAAGATTATACAGTAACTCCTAATTCGAAGTTCACTATCCCTGCTCAATTTTTGTTTCTTTTTGTAAAATTTCGATTAAATTGGCTACTAAAAGGTTATCAGCCTGACTGACTATTCGTAGAATGTAGTAACATCAATTATTTTTACATTGCAGGGTACCAGTTCGGTGAACCTGAAACACAAGTAAAACACGTTATCCACAAGTGACTGCTACGTTTTCGCATCGTTCTCCTCAAGAGTTGTAAGTTTTTTTGCAACTATGTCGAATAAAAAACCGATAAACACAAAAAAAGTCACACAGAAATTTCCGCTGTGTGTCACAATCTGTAGGTACAAGGAATTTTTCCTCTTTTTCATTGAAAATTACAAAAAAGTTATTTTAAATCTATTTGAGGCGCTTACACTTACGTAAATACTTGTTTTCAGCAAAAGGAAGAAATCCTATTTTCGTGATCATCTTTTCATGCTTTAAGTTAAGGTAGATTTCATTTGATGACAGGTTGTCAGTGGCAATTTATTGCTTTGCTGTTTCTGACACTAATTGTGGAGGAATTAGCAACTGCAGTCGGTTCTCAGTATACACTATTGCAGTTGCCAGTTGTCTGAGTCTTACCTCCTAGCAATATATATGAAATTTATTCAGGGATGATGCCAGAACCCGGTTAAGAAAAAAAAAGCAAGTAACATTGTACTGAATTTAGAGAGCCACAAGAAACTAAGTGCTTCGCGAACGGTTAACTAAGCTGAAGGTACGGCCGGAAGATATCTACAAAATAGTAAACTGTTGCGAAAATGTCTTTTCGACGGCACTTAATTATAGAGTTTTATGATATTCACTTCCAGTTATCTCATTACTCTTCAGGGATAACTGTTAGGAGAGAAGGAGAGGCACGTGGCAGATATTCTCTAGACGCAGTTTTGCCGCTTAACGCAAAGCATCCCAAGTGAATAGTTAGCCTTCGTAGAAGATAAAGAGAATATTCGCAGTGACGTCATTAAAGACAGATGAAGGTGATAAAGTGAGATGACGGCATTTTAGAAAATATTTTTTTACGGTGTAATGTATGTATGATGGGTAAAACCCCAAATACACAGGAAAGTATTTAAACTGATCGTCAAACACGTCATAAACCATTACATTGACAAATGCTGTTAGACTGATACCTTGCGGATAAGTAGCTATAGCGTGAGACAGAAGCAGCTATAGCGTGAGACATAAAAAATACCGATGTTTCTTCAAAAATAACTTTACTTCTTATATTAATTTTTTTTGTTCTGGAGTTACTTTATACACCTGCATGAGGCATCAGAGTTACCTGGCTAGGAGCGGGGATAGCCGTCAGGAACATTATGGCCAATATCTACCAGTATCAACACATAGTTACTAAATGTTCTGTACGAAAGATAATATTCCAAGAAGAATTATACATATTGCTCATCCTCAAATCTCCGTAGGTTCACAATCATCAACAGCTGAGTTAGAATAACCTGTATAGTAGCGTATGATATCCAAATTCACCTTGACCAAGAGGGCGACACATCGTAGCAACAACTCCGCGAGGCACTAATAGTATTTGTGAGCCATTCTAATCCATAACAACCCAACTGACATCTATAACTCATTGAGAAATCGGATTTGGACTCATGGCTCGCACCACACGTTAGATAATGCCTTATGGGTGCTCAATAGGACACTAATCCACGTCTTCCCTACTGTTATTTCCTTCTATAGATCTTTCTAGCAGCATGGAAGTTATTCTCCAACATCATAAAGTAAATTTATTATCCCAGCTCATCTTGTAATTTTTGTCCATTTCCTCACTGATTCTGCAGAGAATGTCCTCATTTCTTATTTTATTTTATCACTATACTTAATTTTCAACGTCTTTCTGTAACACCACATCTCAGACGCTTCGATGCTCTTCTTTTTCGGTTGTCTGGCAGTCCATCGTACGTTTCTGTGCAGTGCTATACAGCAGGCGTAGATTCTCAAAAATTTGTTTCCCAAATCAATGCCTATATTTTTTTGTAGTAGATGTCTTTTGGCAAGGTAAATTATCTTTGCCTGTGCGTCTTCTTCTTATAGCCTCCTTGTTTAGGGTAGGAATGTCATCAGTAAATCTGATCGTTAATAGCCTTTCACACTGAATTTTAACTCCACTTTCGGATATTTGTTTTATTTCCTTCATCGAGTACAGGTTCAACGGTAGAGGAGAACGGCTGCAATCGTGCCTTACGCCCTCTTTAATTCGATCACTTTTGTCTTAGGCTTCCTTTGTTATTGCTCCCTCTTGGTCTTCGCACATTTTGTATATAAACCATACGTCCACGTAGCTTATACCTATTTTTCTGAGGATTTCAAACATTTTGCTCTGTTTTATGCTTTATAACGCTTTTTCTAGGTCGACAGCTCCTATGAAGATGTCTTGATTTTTCTTTAGCCTCGCATCCACTATTGCAACGTCGGAACTGCCTTGTGGTTTGTGGGTTTAAGGGACCAGACAGCAACGGTCATCGGTCCGGAACTGCCTTCTGGTGTTTTTCTTTTTCTAAAACCAAACTAATCGTCATCTTACATACAACGTACCTATATCCTCCGTTGCATAAAATGTTTTTGTGACACTTTACGTAATGTTACCTAGTTAATGGAAGCAAGGCATCGAATCCGAAAGTCAGTGGTTACCGATAGAATGTAAACGGTTATAACCTGACCGTTATTGCACGAGTGTTTTCTGTGTACAACAACGATCGATATGTATAAACAGTGGTAATAAGTTATAGATTCATTGTAATTGGCCTAATTTTGTACTCCAAAAGTTGTTTGAATAAATTTAGATTATAGAATAAAAACTGTCACCGCTCCTAAACGATCAAAAAGTTAAATTTGGTAAATGACTGTAACGACTTTGATACCACGCAAATACTGAGCAAGAATTATAATGCAGCAACACAGCAAATTGCACTCTCGAGAGCTTAGATGTAGAAAACACGTACAACATGAACACTAAGGACGTTAATTTGGAAGGCAATGACTTTAATTATAATTATGAAAAACCAATAATATGCAACAAATAGCAACACTTCATAGTAACTGTACTATATTAGGTAACTAACAGTAGTGCTCTCTGGATGTTTCCAAAATCATGACAAAATTGAACTACTGTTCTTTGCTGATTATCTTTTATATGATGCCTAAAAACTGCATTTAAATTAATTGCCTACAGTAGTAGTGTAGCAGTGTATGGATACCTAGAGTTAGTACTGGTTTTTTATTACTACAACTACTTATTTGACAATTAACAGTAAATTTAACTGAATCTGTTTCCTTTCAACTATTTCTTTAACTCATGACTTTCTCGGAAGTTATGGTAAACAGGATAGGATCCAGTTAAAGACTTGAGACAATAAAGTTTCATTCGCCAACTTCATACTTTGACTAAACACACTCTACTGTTCCAAAAATTTATTAACACGCTGGAATGCCTATTAAACAGCTATAAAACACTGGCTGGATCATACTTTGCGAAGTGTTGCTTGTGGTACGATTTAATGTTTATTATGAAATTCATTATTGGCACTAGGCTCTTCTCGATTAGAGAGCAGCTTGAATAAATTTTGACCACACAGTATTTTTCATTAATTCCAAAATCTTCTTGCGACCATGTACCGTGTCCATACATGTGCTCGTTCACTTATATTTTGTCTTGCCCTTGTTATAACACCATTTCCAGCACAGTCACCATCTGATATTTGCGCGCCAACGCCCACATCTGTACCACGCCACAATTGCTACGCAACTCCTTCCTGCTCTCTCCTCTACGATTGCACGCTCTAGCGTCAATTATGTTATTGTTACATGAAAAACATTCTTCATGTTACGTACAATACAAATTTCCATGACATTGCCAGGGTGTTTACTACAACGATTTGACATAATTATTTCTCACTTAATCTTTCATCAAACATTACGTTTTCATTAACAATAATTACTGACAAATTACAAAAAATAACTTTAAACTAGGGAAATAAAGTAGCTGAAACACTGGGTTTTAAGGGTACAAACGGATCCACAAATGTCTTTTTCGTTTTACCTTTTTTTATACTGGTCAATAGTTAGGATATACGAATTGTCACACTGACTATCAGATTTTTCTCTCATTTACTTGCCCTTGCTGTCTTCTGGACAGCGTGCATGATTTTCTTCCGAAGGTCCCATGTTACGTCTCCAGTCTCATAAATTCTACACACTAACTTCAATAATCGTTTAGCTGTCTTTACACCGACAATATTAGAAATTTCGAAGAATTGCTTTCTGTCGTTTCTATCTTGTTTGTTCGCAAACCCTCCAAAAACCTGACAAACTCCAACACAGGATGCTCCATGTCCTCCAAACGAATACTCATTTCATTCTCTATCACCTTAAAAAACAGTTCGTCTCCTTATTGGAAACCGTCAGTGTACCCTTTCTATCTACTCTCTTTTCTGCGTATGACAGTACAATGCCTTCCGCAGTCTTAATGCTGACGCCTTTGCTTTTCAATTTCCCCAAAGATATTATGATATTCCTATTTTCCGAATAGGTCCTCCTGACTACCATTGTCTTTTAGATTTCTTCAAGATTTTCCTGCAACCATTTCGCTTTAGTTTGCTTGCACTTCCTATTGATTTCATTCCTAAGTGACTAATATTGTAGTAGTCTTCTCTTGTACTGTACATATCGTATTTCCTTTTTTCGTCGATCAAATGAACTACTTCCGCCGTTACCAACAATTATTTCGGAGTTAATTTCTTCCACCTACATTTTTGGCTCCAAATGTGTGACGGATCCTTTTTAGGAACAGAATACTCCTGATTCACATGTGTCAATCGTTCCGACTAAGGAACATTAGCGGGACATGAGCTGTTGTCGACCTTACACCAATCAATTACTGTATTCAAGCTCCCCCTATAACATGAGACGCTTATGTTCTAATAAACTCTTCGAACAACAGGTATACTTCCAGAGAAGCGAGCTTAGGTTATCAGGAACCACCGCATCGCAGTAAAATCAGTAAGCGGCTCGAAATCAGCTATTGATTCATTCAGACACCTTACTGGCACCGAAACGGAAGATAACAGAGAGAAGGTCGAAATACTACATTCAGTCCTCCGATACTGTTTCAGCGAGAAGATCGTAACACAGTTCCTCTTTTCAATCATCGCACGAACACCGAAATGACAGATACTGAGATAATCGATCGCGGAAAAGAAAAGAATCTACAATCGCTTAGCAGTGGAAATGCTTCACGACCGGATGAGACTCCTGTAAGATTCTACAAAGATTATGCGAAAGAACTTGCCCCCCTTCTGGCAACAGTTCATCGTGGATCGCTGGAGCTACGAACATCTACATCTACATGGTTACTATGCAATTTACACTTAAGTGCCTGGCAGAGGGCTCATTGAACCATTTTCATACTACTTCTCTACCATTTCACTCTCGAATGGTGCTTGGGAAAAAGGAACACCTAAATCTTTCCGTTCGAGCTCTGATTTCTCTTATTTCTCTCTACGCAGCTGGGTGTTAACAAAATATTTTCGCATTCGGAAGAGAAAGTTGCCGATTGAAATTTCGTAAATAGATCTCGCCGCAAAGAAAACCGCCTTTGTTTCAGTGACTGACAACACAACTCGCGTATCATATCAGTGACACTCTCACCCCTATTGGGCGATAACACGAAACGAGCTGCCCTTCTTTGCACTTTTTCGATGTCCTCCGCAACCCAACCTGGTAAGGATCCCACACCACGCACACTATTCCAGCAGAAGACGGATAAGTGTAATGTAGGCTGCCTCTTTGGAGGGTTTGTCGCATCTTCTAAGTGTTCTGCCTACAACAAACGGCTCCTAGCGACAGAAAGTGCCAGTTTTCAAGAAGGGCCGTAGGATAGATAGACCAATATCGTTGACGCCAATCTATTGTAGAATTATGGAACATGCTTTATGCTGAAGAATTGTGAGATTTTTGGAGAAGAAATATCTCCTCTACAAAAATCAACATGGATTCCCCAAACAGAGATCTTGCGAAACTCAGCTCCCTTTGTTCCTCCCTTAGATACATGTGCTGCAGACAACGCCCCCCCCCCCCCCCCCCGATGATGCCATGTTCCTTGACTTCAGGAAGGCGTTTGATACCACCCTGCACTGCCGTTTTGTGAAAATAAAACGAGCTTAACGAGTACTGGACCACATTTGCGATTAGATTGGAGACTTCCTTGTAGACAGAACTCAACACGCCGTTCTTAACGCAACAAAATCGTCACATATAATGATAATTTCCGGAGTACCACAAGGAAATTTGATATGGCCCTCATTGCTTACAGTGTATATAAATGACGTAGTAGAAAGCGTCGGATGGTCTTTCAGACTGTGCGTAATTGATGCAGTTGTTCGGCAGACGACAGTATCGATTTGCAGAATGGTTTGCAGAGAATTGACGAATAGTGCAGGCTCTGGCAGTTGACCCTGCACGTAAATAAATCTAACATATTTCGCATACATAGGAAAAGAAAGCCACTACTTAACAACTACACTGTTAATGAAAAATTGCTGGAAACAGTGTGTACCGTGAAATATCTAGGAGTAACTATCCAGAGCGACCTTAAGTGGAATGTCCACAAGTAACAAATGGTAGGAAAAGCGTATGCCAGACTGAGATTCATAGGCAGCAAGTTAAGGAAATGTAACTCATCTACGAAGGAAGCGTCTTATAAGGCGCTTGACTATTGTTCATTAATGTGCGATCCTTACCAGATAGGACTGGTAGAAGAGTTAGAGAAAACCCAACGATGAGCGACTTGTTTCGTAGCTGGACCGTGTAGATGGCGCAAGAGGGTTGTCGAGGTGCTCGACAAACTCCAGTAGCGGGAGACGTTACAAGGGAGGCGTCGTTCATCACGGAGAGGGTTGCTATTCAAATTTCGCGGGGCACTTTCTGGAAAGAGTCGGACAACATATCATATATCTCGCGTATGACCACGACGAGTATATTCGACAAATTCGAACCAATACTGAGGCTTACCGACACTCATTCTCCCCACGCACCATCCAAGAGTAGAATATGATAGGGGGGATAAGTTAGTGGTACGAGAAGAATCCTCCATCACGTATCATGGCTGGCCCGCGTAATGTGTTGTAGATGTAGATACCTCATTGCCATTACGCAGGTCCAGCTGACACCCTTCCTTATTCCTTGTCATAGATTCCAACATGATTAGCTTAGCCACATTACTCAGTATGACTATAAATGTATGAAAGGAGACCCTCTTTGAGAGTCTTGTTTGAGAAATGTATGGTCTGCTATTATTGAGCAGCTTCTGATAATTCGACAACTGGCTTATAGGATTCCAGAGAAAAGAAGTATTAAAAATAACGGTATAATTCCTGTAATCTTACCAGTGAGTAACCTGTAATCTTACCAGTGAGTAACCTGTGTTGAACATAGAGGGCACGCTAAAACTGTGTGCAGTACCTGAATTCGAATCAAGGTCCCTGTCTTTCAACAGGAGAGTCCATCCGGTTGATTCAGAAGGACACGAATCGCGAACCGATAAGAAGCCACATGCCATTGCCTCTTCTTCTTCTTCTTCTTCTTCTTCTTGCGTCACGGCCTCTGTAGGACCACGGGTAGCCCCTTCGTGGACTGCATTTTCCTCTTCTTCTCCCAGAACCTCTTCATTCTTGCTCTTCTTCTTTCCCGCTCTTCTTCCGAGATCTTCAGTGTCCGTTTCTCCTGTCGGCTCCACTGGCTCATATGCATTCGTTTCATCTCATTTACACCGCTGAGGCTGCGAATAATTCTCACTGGTCTCGAGTTATTATTACCAGTTTCGAGGCTCTCTGGAGAAGAGTCAGTGAGGAGTTAAGCCTTTCGCATTGCAAGTGGGATCTGCTGGAGCGGCTCAATAGGAAGAGCATTACAAGCATAACTATCTTGATTTAAGTCTTATTAATGACATGAAGCTATATCAAGGCAGCTCGGCAACACAGATCCGAAAATACCGCGTACATATCCTCCATTCCATTTCGCTAGGGGTGGGAGCTCTTACTTAAGTTCAAAGTAGGTCTGTAAAATACTGGTTAACTGTACTAAGACGGTACCAGTCTGCTTACTCTAACTATACTATAACTTGAAAGACTGTTCCTGCACCTGCAACCATTTTACCAAAATGAACAAAAATTCAGCAACCAACTCCGTACTACATCTTCACAATATCTTACTGCTTCCATGACAAATTCTCTTTATTGCTAATCTTCACACGCACAAAACGATACTATTAAATCTCTTTACATCTATTCAATTGATAACCGCCTGCCGGCCAGGGTGGCCGAGCGGTTCTAGGGGCTACAATCTGGAACCGCGCGAGCGCTACGGTCGCAGGTTCGAATCCTGCCTCGGGCACGGATGTGTGTGATGTCCTTAGGTTAGTTAGGTTTAAGTAGTTCTAAGTTCTAGGGGACTGATGACCTCAGATGTCAAGTCCCATAGTGCTCAGAGCCATTTTTGATAGCCGCCTACACTGATAAACAACTTTACTAGAGCTACACTGTCTCAAGTCTTCCCTTGCCATTACGACCAGTAGACATACTCTCATACACACATTCATACCGTAAAGTAGAATACAAAAACAGAATAGTAAAATAAGGAAGGAAAGACGATTAGGGTTTAACGTCCCGCCGACATCGAGGTCAATAGAAACAGAGAATAAGCTCGGACTGATTCAAGGTTGGGGAAGGAAATCAGCCGTGCGCTTTCAAAGGAACCATCCCAGCAGCTCCGCGTAGTGGCCGCGTCGTTTAAGGGGTCATGGCACAGATTGCCCGGCCGCTGCCGCCGGAGGTTCGAGTCCTCCCTCGGGCATGGGTGTGTGTGTTGTTCTTAGCATAAGTTAGTTTAAGTAGTGTGTAAGTCTAGGGACCGAAGACCTCAGCAGTTTGGTCCCATAGGAGTTCAGACACATCTGAACACCCTAGCATTTGCCTCGAGTGGTTTAGGGAAATCATGGAAAACATCAATCAGGATGGTCAGACGCGAATTTCAAATGTCGCCCTACCAAATATGAGTCGAATGTGCTAACTATTGCCCCACCTCTCTCGGTAGTTTAGTAAAGCACAAAAATAATTATTACACGAGTAAATTATGTAATGGGCGTCAGGTAATGAGCTGACCTGACTTAAAATTTAAGGAGCACCACGAAACATCAACACTACGATTCAGATACTCTCATGTGGGACAAAAATATGCTGTGACGTATTTTGAAGTTTTCGCATGCAGTCTGTGCGCTAGTAACTGTATTTTTACTGCAGCTGTATGTCAAACGACTGTGACAGAAGCCACTGTTGCTACCAACATGACAGCTAGACTGACTACCGACAGTTGAATTTGGTTCTTCGGTTTACGCATTGTGAAAAGTTGAACCTCTGTTATTTAATTTCTTAGTGTTCAAAACCTCTCTGGTATGTTATTAAAAGATTAACAGCACCGACGTACTGAAGGTTAAAGCATATTATTGCCGAACCACCATATTATTGAATTTCACCTCTCGTGACCGTTATCGAAAGTATGCAGTAACGTCCGCAGCTCATGGTCGTGCGGTAGCGTTCTCGCTTACCACGCCCGGGTTCCCGGGTTCGATTCCCGGCGTGGTCAGGGATTTTCTCTGCCTCGTGATCACTGGGTGTTGTGTGATGTCCTTAGGTTAGTTAGGTTTAAGTAGTTCTAAGTTCTAGGGGACTGATGACCATAGATGTTAAGTCCCATAGTGCTCAGAGCCATTTGAACCATGCAGTAACACTGCGGTAAGTACGTACTGTGATGACTGAGTAAAACACCTCAAACAGTCAATGCACTTAGGTCAGTTGTGCATTTACTATCAAGTGGTTCAGTACGTTCTCGTGAAATACCGTCAACAGCGCAGTGCGGTGCTATCCGTAGTCATAAATAACCCTGTGAGTGGAAATCAGAGAAAGGTATTGCGGAAATAAACACATTTACTTGAAAAAGAGATAGTCTGCAAGAGAAAAGCAGAATCAGGTAATGATACAATTACAGCAAATTAATCTCGCGGGCAGCAAAAATGCCAGGAAAGTCCAAAACAACAGTAAAATATATTTTGAAAGATTTTATGAAATTGGAAGGATGCGAAGAAAAAAATAGGTCTCCTAGAAAAGAAAGGCGTTCTAGAAAAGTAGTTTCCCTACATGACTTAAATAATGCAATTGTCTGAAGAAACTTTTGGAGCATTAGGAGTAAAAGAACGAAATCCCATTGTTGAGAACGCTGCTTGTATTTTCAAAAACTGTAATAAATTTTCAGGGGCGAAGAGCAACAGTTCGAAAAATATTAAAAGAGATGGTATTTCGTTTAAAAAATTAAAAATAAAAGAACTTTCCTAAGAGAACGTTTCTAAAGTTCTTGTAAAGCGTGCGGAATACTTGAGAGAAATCATAAATAGTGAAAAGGAACCAAATAAATCATTGGTATTCACGGATGAAATTCAAATGGCTCTGAGCACTATGGGACTCAACATCTTAGGTCATAAGTCCCCTAGAACTTAGAACTACTTAAACCTAACTAACCTAAGGACATCACACACACCCATGCCCGAGGATTCGAACCTGCGACCGTAGCAGTCCCGTGGTTCCGGACTGTAGCGCCAGAACCGCACGGCCACCGCGGCCGGCGGCTTCACGGATGAGAAGTGGGTGCTTACGCATCATACCATGATGCCACATGGCACCTTGTAGAAGATCCGGGTGTAATGACTAATTGCAGTGCAGGCCAAAGAGCCATTTTTGTCCACGCTAGAAGAGAAGTGGGTTTCATAGTGGGAGCAAAGTTATTTTATGATTCAAAATCAAAATCCCAAGATTATAATTATTATATGAATATGGATAACTATCACAAATTGATAGAAGAGAAACTGATACTAACACCCTAGCTGGTAGTAATGTTGTTCTTGATAACGCACCTTATCACACTGCTCCCACAAATAAAGCCCCCACTAATGCTAATCGCACAAAGGACGTATCTGAATGGCGTTCAGAAAAAAATCAGTTTTGAACCCAGTTAAACGAGAGGTTATGTGTTACAATACACCAAAGCCTGTTTTTTTAAGCAGATGCCGCTTTTTAAGCGCAAACGATATACTGTTCTGAGGCTCCCACCATGCCACTGTGATTCGAACCCTATAGCGCTAATCCGGAATACATCGAAACAAAAAAATGCAGAAAAATTCTTTTATTATTTTAACTACCAAGAAACAAATAACTAAAGAGTCTTTATCTAAAATTACTTAATATAATTGGTTAAAAAATAAAAATGACTATTGGTGCTCAGAAGGATTAACAGAAGGGGCAGTAGAGGATATAATAATCTATGTTGGTCTGGAGCATGAAGATTAATATATAGGCCATGACGACGACAGTGATATGGAAACCGACACGGCGCATTAAATTGGAAAATGTTACAGAACTTGGCGTCTACCCCTTTCGTAATGGCCCATCCACTTCCTAACTCTAATTACGAAGGTTAGTGCAGCTTTCATTGCATAACTGTTGTTCTACTGTCCTTCATTCCTTCCTCCCACAACCCCCTTTACGCTCTTTCTCACGAAAAGGCGACAGAAGCGCCCTCATTCATAGGTGGAACTATAATGTGCTCGACTAACATGTTGTTCGACATACTTTTTCCTGTTGCTGTTTTGAATCTGAAGAGAAAGACTGTTTTTGCACTGTTCACATCTGAGGTCGTAGTAGTTGAAGGAGTTGGAAGCTGAGTGTCATCTCTGACCGCCTCAATGCTGCTGGACCAAGATAGTGACCATATGCTGCCTACTACCGCTTCAGACCATAAATTCAGTAAAAAACAGTTTTCCCTAACTCACACCAAAAATCAACTCGGTGACATGAAACGTTACCTTTCCAGGAAAAACTTCCTAGCAGGACTGAGACCTGGTATTTGTAGGGGAATTCACACACAATTTTTTGGCATCAGTGCAATGATACAGTAGCTATGTATTTTTGATGAGTGAAATGAACACTTAAATGAAAGTTCCACACCAACGCACTATGCCTTTACAGTAAGTTGAAACCAGTTCCAGATAAAGACACAAGGGAATTACAGACATTCGCTGCGAGTGGGAACTGATAAAAATCAAGGGCGAAAGTTGAAAATTTATTCCAGACTAGGATTCGAACCTGGGTCACCTGCTTATTGACAGATACTCTGACCACTAACCCACCTGCACACAGTGGTCATCGCAACTGCGCGGACTACCGTAGCACGCTTCCAAGTAGACCTGAATTCTCAGCTATCCACACTGCTAATGTCGTGTCCCTTGGCCATTATCCTCGTTAGACGTGGCATTTCGCCGATTCCCGTAAAAGTTCCAGCCTGGTGTGCATCCGCGCTGACGAGATCATTGGCCATCCTCGCCTTAGTTGTATATTCTTTCATGTGCTAAAGAACAGACACCATTTTGATTTTTATTTATTTAGCGTATGGCACCTACAGAGTAAAATTGCACACATACTATTAATTAATAATATAACCGAATTACAAATATACACTCCTGGAAATTGAAATAAGAACACCGTGAATTCATTGTCCCAGGAAGGGGAAACTTTATTGACACATTCCTGGGGTCAGATACATCACATGATCACACTGACAGAACCACAGGCACATAGACACAGGCAACAGAGCATGCACAATGTCGGCACTAGTACAGTGTATATCCACCTTTCGCAGCAATGCAGGCTGCTATTCTCCCATGGAGACGATCGTAGAGATGCTGGATGTAGTCCTGTGGAACGGCTTGCCATGCCATTTCCACCTGGCGCCTCAGTTGGACCAGCGTTCGTGCTGGACGTGCAGACCGCGTGAGACGACGCTTCATCCAGTCCCAAACATGCTCAATGGGGGATCTTGCTGGCCAGGGTAGTTGACTTACACCTTCTAGAGCACGTTGGGTGGCACGGGATACATGCGGACGTGCATTGTCCTGTTGGAACAGCAAGTTCCCTTGCCGGTCTAGGAATGGTAGAACGGTGGGTTCGATGACGGTTTGGATGTACCGTGCATTATTCAGTGTCCCCTCGACGATCACCAGTGGTGTACGGCCAGTGTAGGAGATCGCTCCCCACACCATGATGCCGGGTGTTGGCCCTGTGTGCCTCGGTCGTATGCAGTCCTGATTGTGGCGCTCACCTGCACGGCGCCAAACACGCATACGACCATCATTGGCACCAAGGCAGAAGCGACTCTCATCGCTGAAGACGACACGTCTCCATTCGTCCCTCCATTCACGCCTGTCGCGACACCACTGGAGGCGGGCTGCACGATGTTGGGGCGTGAGCGGAAGACGGCCTAACGGTGTGCGGGACCGTAGCCCAGCTTCATGGAGACGGTTGCGAATGGTCCTCGCCGATACCCCAGGAGCAACAGTGTCCCTAATTTGCTGGGAAGTGGCGGTGCGGTCCCCTACGGCACTGCGTAGGATCCTACGGTCTTGGCGTGCATCCGTGCGTCGCTGCGGTCCGGTCCCAGGTCGACGGGCACGTGCACCTTCCGCCGACCACTGGCGACAACATCGATGTACTGTGGAGACCTCACGCCCCACGTGTTGAGCAATTCGGCGGTACGTCCACCCGGCCTCCCGCATGCCCACTATACGCCCTCGCTCAAAGTCCGTCAACTGCACATACGGTTCACGTCCACGCTGTCGCGGCATGCTACCAGTGTTAAAAACTGCGATGGAGCTCCGTATGCCACGGCAAACTGGCTGACACTGACGGCGGCGGTGCACAAATGCTGCGCAGCTAGCGCCATTCGACGGCCAACACCGCGGTTCCTGGTGTGTCCGCTGTGCCGTGCGTGTGATCATTGCTTGTACAGCCCTCTCGCAGTGTCCGGAGCAAGTATGGTGGGTCTGACACACCGGTGTCAATGTGTTCTTTTTTCCATTTCCAGGAGTGTGTTATTAAATGATAGATTTCAAACAACACTATGCGAAAGATTGGGAGACAGCCACTGCAGCTATTACAAGTCCACATCTAAGCAGGTCACCCACTGAACAGCACGTGGAGTAGCATTCATGATATCCCTCCATTCTCCTTCAAACCTCCTCGCAGGACAATCGAAGATCAGGTGAGGAATTGTTTGTTCTTCTGCTCCACAGTCGCATCGTGGGTCATCAGTGAGTTTCCATTTGTGGAGAATGGCCTTACACCTGCCATGGTTAGTCCTCACACGATTAAGTCTGCCCCAAGTTCTTCTGGTTCATTTGCATTCCTTCCACCGGTATCGAAGGGTCAAAATCAGTGATGAGAGGATGGTGATTATTCAGCGACCAGTATTGCCTCCATTCCCTTGCTGTGTCGTACCTATCTGGGAATTTCAGGACTTCGTCTTCCCATATAGGTTTCCTGGATTTTTGGCGGGTAGTTGGTAGATGGTCCAATATTTTTCGGATAGGTATATCTTCAGAGACAGAGGGTTCATTAATTTTCTTCCATTCTTGGATAGCTGCTTGTTGCCTTCTGAGGGAGGGAGGAGCTATATTGCAAAGGGCATGAAGCCATGGAAGTGGAGTTGATTGCAGAGTTACTGAGACAATCCTCATGGTGGTATTAAGATGAACGTCTATTTTTTTCGTGTGTGGGCTCTTGTACCAGACTGGGGCGCAGTATTCTGCCACCGAGTAAACAGGAGATTGTGCTGCGGTGCGTAGGGTGTTAGCTTGAGCCCCCCAGGAGGTTCCAGTCAGCTTTCTTAATATGTTATTTCGATTTTTTATCTTTTGACTGGTTATTTCTAGGTGTTTTTTATAGGTTAGTGACCGATAAAGAGTGATTCCTAGATATTTTGGTTGGCTGTTGTGCGTCAATCGCTCATTGCAGAATGTTACTTGTAACTCTCGTCTTGCCTCATGATTGATCAGGTGGAATACGCTTACCTCAGTTTTATATGGATTTGGACAGAGCCTCCATTCCGTATAATACTGGTTAAGAAGTTGAAGGTCCGTAGACAGATTAGCTTCCCCCTCTTCGAATGTCTGCCGGCCGCGGTGGTCTAGCGGTTCTGGCGCTGCAGTCCGGAACCGCGGGACTGCTACGGTCGCAGGTTCGAATCCTGCCTCGGGCATGGGTGTGTGTGATGTCCTTAGGTTAGTTAGGTTTAAGTAGTTCTACGTTCTAGGGGACTTATGACCTAAGATGTTGAGTCCCATAGTGCTCACAGCCATTCTTCGAATGTCTTGCTCTGTGTGGCTATTAAATGTCATCTACACAGCAGAATTTTTGCGATTTAGTTGCTGGCATGTCGCTCGTGTATAGGTCGAAGAGAAGGGGAACCAACACTGATCCCTGTGGGAGCCCATTGTTTATTGAGTAGGATTTACTCGTAGATTGACCTACGTTCACCCTGAAGTAGCGATTTTTCAACATGTTTTCCAGAAGCTTAGTTGTCTTGCGGCAAGGGATTGCTTTTTTCAGCTTGAGTATGAGACAGTCGAGCCAGATGGCATCATAGGCGGCCGAGAGGTCCACAAAAGCCACACAGGTTTTTTTGGGCCCTTTGAAAGCCTGACTCAATGTATGAGGTTAAGGCAAGAACTTGTTCACAGCAGCTCCGTTTGTTCCCAAATCCTGCCTGTCTGCAGGAATTAGTCTATCTGTGGAGTCATATATTCTCTTGTACATCGGAAAATATCCCAGTAGATGATATCTTCGAGAAAGAGATTAAAGCAGAGATTAAAACTATCGACAGCCAACTCGAAGAACATACGGATTTTTCTATTCCGTTCACAGATTTGGAAATGAATAACTCGATAAAATCTCTTAAACTGAGGAAAGCCATCGGTCTAGACGGAATATTCCCTGAATTCATCAGACACCTGAGCCCCTCCGTCCGTGCATGGCTTAGACAATTCTATTGTGACATCATGAACACCAGCCGGGTTCCCTATCAGTTCAAGGTAGACAAAATCCTCCCAATCTTAAAACCAGGAAATCCACAGGATGACCCAGCTAGCTGTCTGACAATAGCCCTATTGAGCATTTACTACAAGCTATTAGAAAGATCATTTTGATTCAGCAGGTACTATGGATTAAGACACAAAGGAATTACTGACACTGGCTGCGAGGGGGCATTGATTTAAATCAGTGACAAAAGTTATGATATGTGGCTGTCTGGGACTCGAGCCCAGTTCTCCTGCTTACTAGCCAAATGCTCTGACCACTGTACGTATCCGAAAGAACAGACACCACACATATATATATAATTAAGGCGAGGATACCGAACGATCGCTTCAGCGCGGATGCAGACCATGCCCGAATTCCTACCGGAATCCGCCGAAATGCCACGAGTAATGAGAAAAATGTACAAGAGGCACTGAGTTAGAAGTGTGTGGATGAGTTGAGAATTTGTGTCGGACGGGAGGAGTGCTACAGTTGCCCGTGCAATTGCAATGACCCTGTGTCCAGCTGGCTCACAGTCAGCCTTGGCAGGGAAACAGTGTGGAGCGCGATTTCGCCTTGTTTACGTGCTGATGGCCGTTGCTTAGCGTCTGCGATACGTGGTGAACCGATACCGAAAAATTACTTTCTGCAACGACTATACTCGATCCAAGGCACTCGAGGTGGACATCTTCTGCGAGATGAAGTCTAGATCCCAACAACCGATATCATAGGAATACACTTGCCGACCGTGAACGGCACCGTCTATGTTAAAATCGTTAACGACACGGTGTGCGAACACATCCTACGCGAGACTAAACAGGCCCCACTTCTGTCTTGCTGTCGGCAATGTCTGGCCGACGACCGTCGACCACGCAGGCTTAGGCGTTTACATGGTAAACATTTTCACATTGGCACTCCGACCATACGGCACAGTCCACCGCCATACTGCGGAGAAATAGACTGTTTCAGAGATAGCCTGTCCTAAGCGGCGTCCGACAGGTCACCATCGATCGAAATCTCGTTCCATTCTATGTACAGATTGGCGGATGCTGTGCAATAATTATGTACGACGGCCAGCCTCGGACCCGTTCCTGGTGGGGCAAAGAAGGCCACCTTATTACAAATGCCTACAACGGCGCATTATGCAAATTCTAGCCACCGACAGACCAAATGCGTCACAAACTACGATGCTATCAGTGACCTGCACCGCTGCTCTCCCTTCTCCCGCCGCCCCGCAACGACCCCCGGACGCCACAGCTAAGCCAGATCATGCCCCAACGGAGTGCGCTTCGGACGGCTCGCCCCCTCGGCTGGCTGTCAACCCCGCTCTGGCGGTACCTTCGTTGCCAGCTGCTGACTCAACCCTTGACAGCAAGAAGGAGATCGACTAGCTTGTCGTCCCTAAGGCAGCCTCCTTACCAGAGCGACGCGGCTCACTGCCATCGTCGGACACGGAAGGTCGCATAAGGAAACAACCTTCTCCGAAACATCGCAAGAGAAGCCGCCGAACCGTCTCCGGCCAAGGGCAGACGTTGCAAGCCGAAGAGCAGGCCGCCGTCGACCCGAACTCCCTCCACGAAACCGCCACTGCCCAAGGCGGCAACATCTACCTCTGTGCCTTCTCACCACAGGAGAGGGACACCGAACTATGTAATGGACTTAGCACAGCAGAAACTACCCCATGAACCACTTCTCCAGCTTCTGAAAATAAAATGGACGATACACCGGTGATCGCCTCCGTGGCATGGCACTAAAAGGAGTTTGAGGAGTAGTACCAGTTACGGGACCCCGCGTCACAGTGCTGCTCCATTAATCATACTCTCCCCTGAACCCCATGGGTGCCAGCGGGATGATGTTGAAAGTTATCCTGGCATGGGACACCACAATGAAAGCTAACCTGTGGAGCTGACTATATAAAATTATTGAGAATGTAGTAAAATTTACTAACAACGTTTATTTTTCAAAAGACAAAACAGACATAAATTTCAGTTATTGACTGAACTCTTTCAGCAAGTAACAGTTGGGTTAAGAGAACAATGGACAAGGATCCTGGGTGGCAGAAGTGAGTCAAATACGCTGGCCCTAAAAATGTGGATAACGCAATCTGAATTGATCTGACGCTGAGCAGCCTTTGATTGATAATCTACAGAAGATTCTCAATATAGGTGCAGCTGAGATCAAGTGGCGATTGAGATCTGTATGCCCTGACAAGGCCGCAGCAGCAGTACATTACCCTGTTTGCTTCATGCGGCGATGTAAATTGCAGCTGGAGAGAAGTGCGTGGTGGTGGCGAGACGTGGAGGCGGCACCTGTGAATCGACCGCGGCCACGAACATAAATACAAAAATCTCACGGTCTAGCGATCAGGCAGATAGATCGAAATTCACTCTCTAACACAGCCCTGAAATCACGGTAGATTTCAGTCTGTGACACACCCGTTCTCTGGTCGTACCAAGGACCAATTTGGCTCACTTATACGACAAAGCGCACAAGGTTACCAAGCGTCGAGACTGGTAAATCAAAAATGAATACGTGTGACCTCAGCAAACAAGTAGTCTGAGACGTTTGAACTCACACAGCAGGTACAGTAAGAACTTCACCACAGGCACTCCAGTCTAACTACTTGCGAGTGAAGTCACTCTCAGAACAGGCCGCAAGCACCAACCACACACGCCAGAGTTTCGACCAGAAGATGCTTTCAGACCGAAGTCCAGAACCAGAGTGCTTCACATCTCTCCAGATAAAAAAAAATCCGTTTTCCCGCAAAGTGCATCAACGACACCGCCTTCACCCCATCTTGAGGCAATCGCAGGGCTTTAGAGGCGCTAAATTTCCCCTTCTACACGACAGCACAAACTCATGTCGAACCAGCGCAAGAGTTAAGAAACCTGCGTCTCTGAAAAAAAAGAAACAGCCATTTACTGGCATTTTTAAATTTTTGTGGAGGGAGAAGATGCTTTCCTCCAAAATCGTGTTGCTCCCCATGGCAACAAGCGAACACATACAATCTTAAAGGTCTTTGTCTAAATCACCTGTGCCTTGGAGCTTGTAAGTCCTAGCTATGAGGTGTAATAAAGTTTGTATCTCTAAACATTTCGGACGCCAGAGTTTCTTATACAACCGAGGTAGTTGATAGAAGTGGGTCAGAGGCCTATTTGCAGTATTGGCGTACACAAAAACTTGTGAACTTTTACAACGCATGGCTCTGCAGACAATGCCCAGTTTACTACTCTACTGTGTAGACGCATCCCTTCAGTACATTGTCCACAGGCTAGCCTTCTGCTGGCGCCACAGGAGATAGCTCGGCATTGTTCTGCTGAAGAACTGTCTTGAATAGGGGCTGCTCTGTCTGCCCTGTATGGCTGTGGGCCTGTCGGGCAAAATTTACTGAAGGATGGGCTTGCCACCAATTTCTTTCAACTTCCACATGCTGTTTCTGCGAGCTAAGAAGCATAAAAATACTTCATGCTTTCAGCGCCCTACCAGGCTCCATCAACATCTGCTCAGGCTGTTAACTTTCTACAGCCTCACTCAAGGCATGTGAGGCTGTACCAAAATCTTGAATAATTTTTCGTGTACAAAAAATAGGTGAGAGAGTAACTTCTCTCAATGTTCCCCCATGATGCCCATGTCCTTCTGCTGACACCATAATGGGTCAGCCTCCAGTAATCCGCTACCGTACCTGTCAGATAGCAACAATCAACACCAACAACATCCATTCACAGGTGCAAATCCTCCATATGTGGGAAATGTTCTAGGCTTCTGATATTGATTGGAAGTTCGCTTGGCCAGTCTCCCACATATCTATAGTTATACTGCCCACCCCTCCGCAGCTGATCCCATGGGCCATGGAGTGGCCATCTACATCTGTGAAGAGGTTCCTGTCACCCATATCGCCTTCCTTCCTCTAAATCAGGAGATGGCACTCACTGCTATAGGGACATGCTTCATTAATGTCTATGCCCCATCAGGCACCGATCAACGACATGAATGGGCACAGTTTCATTCTGAGGACATAGGCCTTCTGTTTTTAGGGCGGGACAAACACATCCTGCTAGGACGTTATTTTAGCTGAGTTCTGCACCTGAAACATCAGATTCCTCACATACTACCTGACAGGAACTATGTACAGTGGTGCAGGACCTACTGCTCCACGATACCTGGGAAGTCCAACGCGGCAAATCGTTCTGGCCGTACCTTTGTTTACCAGTCATTCTACAAGCCATCTACAGAGGATATATGTCTAACAGGATCTAATGTCTGCGATGCAGGACGCCAAATGCTGATCACTAGCCTTCTCCTCTATTGTACTTTCATCTGTATGGTTCTCCTTCCACCCTGATCTGCACAGCACAGCGGTATGCTGTGGAAACTGAGTACTTCTCATCTGCACAACCCATCTTGTCATCAGAATATCACTGAGGTATGGGCAGCCTTTAGGCGACACTTTACTAGCTACCGCTCGACACTGACGAAGTGGATGGATTGTGCCAAACTGGCGATTTAGAATACACTGATGAAATATGGGAAGGACCTTGCCAAACCTGCACTCTCCATGCAGCAGTCGTCACTAAATTGCGAAAGCAGTTTGGATAAAGCACGCCACCATTTTCTGTTTCTGGTGGCAGCCTGAATGAGCATACCACCTCCCGTCGTCAACGTCATCCAGCGCCTTGACAGCAGTGCCAATACACGAACCCAAATCAACTGACATTTGTCAGGGCCAGTACATATCCACCGCTCAGTTCGGCAAAGTACCCCCCACTCTAACCTCCTGTGTGCTATTGCCCTAGAGCACACAGGCTCTCTGGTTCACGCTTTGACATCACACCTTTCAATGCTGGGCTTACACCATCGAACTCCTCCTCCTGGTCTACTTCTTCTCTGAGATTCTAGCGTTATGGGCTGCTGCAGGCAGTGTCATGAACGTCGCCAAATCTTCTTCAATGTGCATCAGATGAGGCCTCTAGGAAGGTGAAGTGGCACCCCTGCCGCTAGTGTGGACATTCCTGTACCTGAGCATTACTTTTAACGCCACTGTCACACGCACAGCCGCGACCAATTTCGGTCGTCTGTCACACGTCATCGGCAACGATGTCTGCCAGAACCTCCTGCTCCGGCACGACACACTTCAACAGACTGGAGTTCCTTAGTCGTTAATCGTTGGCCCACGTCGCGCACGTCTACCGAAGGTGATTGAGCACAACCATCAGGCGGCCCTTGCCTATTATCGTACGGCTGGTTCTATGTTTAAAGTCCGTTATGAGACACTTACCCTGTCCCCATGGGATGGTAGCCTCAGACTTGTCAACGTCTGTACGAGAGCTGCAGCCTTGTATATGAGTACTATGAAAAGACAAAGGTCCGGATGGGACATAACCCTAACACGCAGTGTGCTTGAGGTCCTCCTGCATGCGTCTCTCATCACCGGTGTCTGTCGACTATATCGCGCCTTTTCGACCTTTCTCATGGATTACAGTTTCGCACATCCCAGCCTCCCACAAATACGTCCACCAAGGACCAAGGATTTTTACAACCTGCTATTGCGCCATATTCCTCACAATGTGCTAGAGACCAAATATCCCTCCATGCGATGGCCCTAAGTGTGGAGTACCATCCACGAACCTTTCCTCCCTACGGACGTTCGGGTAATGTGGTATCACATAGTCAACAGGAAATTTGCCACAAAACGGCGAATGCGCGACATCGATTTGTCAGATTCCCCTCTTGGCCTTTTTGTCGGAAGTTCGCCACTGATGAAATCTGTCTGACCTGCGCCTCTTGCAACGACATCTGGCGATTCGTGCAGCGAATGACTGCCTGCTACATGCGAGTGCCACGGGGTGCGACCGAACCGCGAGTGTATCTATACCCAGCGAACACGTATTTTCCCGCCGCCAAATATCATGCCATTACATGTGTCAAGGGGTGGGCGGTCAGTTACCTACGCCGTGAGGGAGCAAAATCCCGTCTCGACCCTATTTACAAACACCCCATGCAGTGCTCGAATACACTCGAATACCAGCCACCCCCCGCCGCCCCCCAATCGGGCGATGTCTGCTTTTCAGCCGCCTATGATCTATTCCACACCTGACCTATGCGAATGAGACAGGGCGCCGTAAATGACCGTGTTTTTCCCCTCTGCAAATGACGTTTATTCCATATAATTTCAGATTTCTAGCGCAGTACTAGTTACAAAGTTTAATAATTCAAATAGTCACTTCATATCCTGCCACTGACTTCTTAACTGGAATAATTTTCCTCTTAATTCCATATTCATTTTTTCCTTCTGTTTCCAATATTCATGGACACTGGAGAATGAACGAATCCTCAGAAGTCACAATACATCGTCGATATGACTGCAGTTTGAGACTGTGAGCTTCATACACTCACACAATCATGTAAACATACTTGGCATTGTATTACTGTGCAGTCTGTTAATGTAGCGCAGGTTAAGCGAAAGTGATATGCAACAGTTGGCACAATAAGTTGAAGCACAGCTATATTTACAACAGAGAACATTTTCAACGGCAGTGTGTGCTGTTGCCTTGAACGCCGCAACCATACTTGCTTCAGTCCTTGTGGCCTCGTAGTGCATAACTTAAAAATTTGCATTTGCAGACGTTTAACTTCATGTTGAAGCATTTCAGCACATTATATACACCCCCTAGATAGCCGATCAGGTTGACGCACCGCTTCCGGGGTTCTTGGAGACAACCCGCCCTGGGTTCCACCTTGCAGATTAACGACGAGCGCTGATGATGCGGTCAGCGTGGATATCGTTTTTAGGCGCTTCCCCACATCCCCCTAGGAAAATACCGACCTAGTACCAATATCCGGTCTCAGACACACGCTACGCAAAGGTTTATACTTGAACATAAGATTTACTCTGGACGCGGACAGATGGAGTACACAACTTCCATCCTGGGGAAAGGGGTACCTTCAGTAAGGGCAACTGGCCAACAGACACTTGTAATAATGCCAAATCAAATCCCATATAACTATGCCGTCCCCGTCAGAGAATCGGGAAAGTTAAAACAAGAGGGTGCAGTCGCTATACCGAATAAGCCATTCCAGCATTTGCCTAGCGTGAGACAGGAAAATCCAGTTTGAGAAAGGAAAATTAGGGTGGTCATTACGTGAACGTCAAGTGAATTACTGGCAGAAGCTCACTTTTGGATTGGACAAGGATGATGAAGATAAACTGAAGGCGAACCTTTCACTTCCATTCGGACGTTTGTGTGCCACGGTAGGTATCAGGAATTCATAAGACGACTGCCTGAAAACAACGAAACATACAGACAAATGATTCATGTCAGTGGATAAAGTATCTCTCGAAATTTCTATTAGGACGAGGACTATTTTTTTTTCTTCAACCTCCAATCGGACGCGAAATGGAAAACACATTGAAACTCAAAAATATTTTATTAGCAGCATTTAGCTACACCTTCCAGCTACTTCTCTACACAGTCACCGCTTCGACTCAGACATCTGTCGTAGCATTGTACCAACTTTCCAATACCCTCGTAATAGAAGGCAGCCGGCTGTGCTTCCTGCTGATTCCCTACACTGGTCGGCAGCTTGCTATCTGCGGCAAAATACTCTCTTCACAGCCAGCGGTTCATGCGAGCAAGGAGAAGGACCTGAGAGGGAGCCAAGTCCGTATTGTAAGATGGAGATCCAACATTTCCCGTCGAAAACGCTTCAGGAGCGTCGTTGTTCCACCAGAGTGTGTGGCTGAGCACTGTTACGAGGAAGAAAACGCTGGCCAGTCACGTTATGTGGGCTGCATGAAATCAGACAGAGCCCCTCAGCAGGCACGTAACAGCTGGCAGGAGACTCCGTTGTTCTAAGCACTAGAGCCGGCCGCGCTGGCCGAGCGGTTCTAGGCGCTCAGTCCGGAACTGCGCGACTGCTACAGTCGCAGGTTCGAATCCTGCCTCGGGCGTGGATGTGTGTGATGTCCTTAGGTTAGTTAGGTTTAAGTAGTTCTAAGTTCTAGGGGACTGATGACCACAGCTGTTAAGTCCCATAGTGTTCAGAGCCATTTGAACCACTTTTTTCTAAGCACTCTTATGAGCCCACTGTGCGTTCAGAACTGAAAAATGGGACGTGACGCGACAGACGGGCACACTAGAGACTCGATGCAGCACATCTCCACAAAGCTTCATCGGATTTTCATTGTGTTTTCATTTCGCAACCGATTGGAAGTTAAAAAAAGATATCGCCTGTAATACGCTCTGTGGAGTAGTTACACTAAGGGGCAAGCCTGCTAGAGCATGTGGACAAATCATTTGCACCGTCGTATCTACACGAGCTTGGTATGTAATTTTTTTTTTTAATTTGGTAGTGTTAGTGGTGGAGAGTGCCGAATGCCCTTCCTGTCACCATTCCTTCCCCCCTGTGCTCTAACCCTCTTACCCCCTCCTATCCCCTGCGCTCCAGGACGTAATCTGTGTACTCATCTGTTTGTATTTAGTGATATATCGTATGAAAGTGTGAGAACGCTTTCGAAATGTTTGCGAATCGTGCAACTGAGACGCAATGTGGATATCAGCCCAGTATTCACGTACTCAGATGTGGGAAATCGCCTAATAATCACATCCAGGTTGGCCAGTACAATTATCGTCTCCGTGAATTCTGAAAATCGATTCGATGTGGAGCCGGTGCTCCTCTCCAAATCCGGGAGGCACCGTGCTAACGCTGACTGATATCCGAGCGTACTGTCGAATAGCATTAGTTCGCGCCTGCACAGAGGCAAACCAATGAACAGATTTGCAAAGTACGCTGTTGTCACGTCTTCCTGGACAATTTGTGTCAAAGAATTTCGTGCACACAATGACGTTTTCCGCGTCACAAACGGTGGCTAAGATGAGCCCTTGTAATGTGAGTTTATAACTCGGGAAGATCCTCTATACGTTCATATGTGTCTGTGCTCTGTACCTCTTGTAGTTTTTGCGCAGTCGTCTCCTGAAAACCCAGAGGTACTCATCCATGTTTTAATGTTCTGGCACTTGATTTACCGTTATTCGCCTAGAGGGACTGAAACAACTCTGGATGTCCCACACCTCCTAGGATTGCAAAACGGAATGGTTTTCATATTGTTCTCACTAAAACATTAGTTAAAATAACCATAAGTTTATGTCTTTCAGTCTGGGGAAAAAAACTGGTAGTGAGTGGGCTAAACTCTAATCTTCCTTACGGGAAAACTGAATCAGGATGGCTTGACGGAAATTTGAATCCCGTTCCGAAAACCCGTCCATGTCAGCAGTGAGACTGTACACAGTGCCATCTTTGTTTCTATTATTGTATTCGCAGCAAGCTGCGTTATCAGCATGCGGAAGCACAGCAAAGATATATACAGCGAAGCGTGTTTCTAAGATTTACGGGAGCATTTGATAGAACACTAGTAGAAGCATTGTCAGTAGTTCTGGGAATAAATCCTGCCGATATAATCGTCTATTGCAGAGCTGCGTGCTACTGGTTATAGAATAGGGACATTGAGAAGGCGAGGCAGATCACTGGGGAACAAATCACGAATAAAGTGCTATTAATGTGCCGGAGAACCGGTACGTGGCTGAGGGGCTGGGTCAATAAGGGCACTGGCTGTCGTGTTTGACAGTTGTTCCTCGACATTCTTGAAAGGAAGGAATTGCAGTATACGAAATCAAGTAGAGGCATGATCCATTTCATAACGGGACACGTCTGCATAAAGTACGCAAAAACGAATCACATAGATGTGAATATGGAGAGCTCGGTACACTTGAGCACATTGTATTACAGTGTTCTCTAAACAGTGACACCGGGGATAACACAGCTTTAAGTGCGGTCCTTAAGAAAACCTGATTCAGAAGCAACTCTCAGTAACATTGATAACCAAATATCCTACAGAATACTTCAAAAGTCCAGGGCACAAAGAAATAGAAACAGCTGAAGCATCAAGCACATCAAAGATTATTTTAGTCATCTTTTTGGCTAACAGTAAGAAGAATAATGTTTATACATAAATCGGAAGACGTAATATACATGTACAGACAAACAAATGAGTATAATTTAAGAACAACTGACTGATGTATGTAGATATAGATCTAAATGTAGAAGGTATAGATGACTTGTTTATGTGTACGGCCACATACTGACCATTTACACAATACTAAACAGCTCAGTGACTTAAATTTAATGAAAATGAACATGTTAGTCTTTGCCAGTGTCCATGTTACAAATAGACAAAGGTCATGCAGTCGTGAGCACACTGGACTGGTATTCGGGATGAAAGGCGGTTCAAATAACCGTTCAGCCATCCAGTATTAGCTTTTCCTTGGTTTTCCTAAATCGATGAAGTGAATTCTGAGGTGGTTTCTTCACTAGTTCTCGCCAGTCCGTGCTTGCACGCTTCCTTCTATGACACCGTAGGCTATCGCACGTTTAACCTTTAACCTTACTTCCCTTTTTCCATTTTCCAAGTCAAACACGAATTTGACAACAAAGTAATCATAATTTTCTGCTATTTTTCCCATAATACCCAGTAAAACTTTAGCTTGCTATCTGTCATATATATTATGTATTAAGTAAATGACCAAATTTTTGCCAGTGCATACTGAATTTCTGAACCGCACACCACTTTCGTAATAAGTAATGCAGGTAATATTATATCTGTGAACATAGCTATTCTTCTCAAATATGATGGATTTCTTACGACATCTGTTTTTGACGAATTTATATTTTGGAAGAGATGATATAATAATGCCCACAGTATGACTGTGGGTGGACACCCTTTGTTATTCCCACTGCTCGACACCATGCAATCGCGACTCTTACTTAGTGGCGCGTTACTCAAAACATCTTACTGTACATTAGTAATTGTAAATATACAAAATCGCTAATGCCACACCATGCGCTACATAATAGACCATGAGATTAAAAGTATCCGGACACACGAAAAACATACGTTTTTCATATTAGGTGCATTGTGCTGCCACCTACTGCCAGGTACTCCATATAAGTGACCTCAGTAGTCATTAAACATCGTGAGAGAGCAGAATGGAGAGCTCCGCGGAACTCACGGACTTCGAACGTGGTCAGGTGATTGGGTGTCACTTGTGTCATACGTCTGTACGCGTATTTCACCACACCTAAACATCCCTAGGTCCACTGTTCCCGATGTGGACAGTGAAGTCGAAACGTGAAGGGACACGTACAGCACAAAAGCGTACAACCCTACCTCGTCTATTGACTGAAAAGACCGCCGACAGTTGAAGGGGCTCGTAATGTGTAAGTAGGCAGATATCTAACTAGACCATCACACAGGAATTCCAAACTGCATCAGGATCCACTGCAAGTACCATGACAGTTAGGCGGGAGGCGAAAAAACTTCGATTTCATGGTCGAGCGGCTGCTCATAAGCCACACATCACGCCGGTAAATGCCAAACGACCCGTCGCTTGGTGTAAGGAGCGTAAACATTGGACGATTGAACAGTGGAGAAAAGTTGTATGGAGTAACGAATCACGGTACACAATGTGGTGATCCGATGGCAGGGTGTGGGTATGGCGAATGCCCGGTGAACGTCATCTGTCAGCGGGTGTAGTGCCAATTTGGAGGCGGTGGTGTTGTGGTGTGGTCGTGTTTTTCGTGGAGGGGTCTTGTACTCATTGTTGTTTTACGTAGCACTATCACAGAACAGGCCTACATTGATGTTTTAAGCACCTTCTTGCTTCCCACTGTTGAAGAGAAATTCGGGGATGGCGATTGCATCTTTCATCACAATCGAGCACCTATTCATAGTGCACAGCTTGTGGCGGTGTGGTTACACGACAGTAACACTCTTGTAATCGACTGGCCTGCACAGAGTCCTGACCTGAATCCTACAGAACACATTTGGGATGCTTTGGAAAGCCGATTTCGTGCCAGACCTCACCGACTGACATCGATACCTCTCCTCAGTGGAGCACTCCGTGAAGAATGAGCTACCATTCCCCAAGAAACCTTCCAGCACCTGATTGAACGTATGCCTGCGAGAGTGGAAGCTGTCATCAAGGCTAAGGATGGGCCACTGCCATACTGAATTCCATCATTACCGATGGAGTGCGCCACGAACTTGTAAGTCATTTTCAGCCAGGTGTCCGGATACTTTTGATCACATAGTGTATGTTACAAAACTCCCTGCAAAAAACGGTATTCTTTTGAGGTTAATACTTCAGGTTCTATTGGTGATAGGAAGGTAGGGTCGAGTGTTTTGGATAATCATTGGGCTAGGAAGCATTTGCATATCCAAAGAACGATCGTCTTAATGTCATCAATCTACGGTACAGAGTCAAAGTATGAATATTCCACAATTCTTTCTGCTTAGGTAAATGGAGCAAATCGGTTGGTCCTTTTTGCATTTGATGTTGCCTACAGTGGGCTTTAAGGTACTTATGTAAGTACCATTAGTTCATGGACAGTTCCTTAGAAAACATCCAAAAATGTTTTGTTACCATTTCTTCTTACTAAAACCGAACCTCAGATTACAAGCCGGCTATGTACAAGTGGCTGCAATTTGTACGATATATTCCTAAGATCTCCTTTTAGAATAACCTTTAAAATTTTCTTGATATCTTAATCCTTTTCCGTGATATAGAAGTTCAAAGTTATCCTTCTTGTACACGTAAAATACCAACGTAAAATCCGGTGTTTATAAAGTGCCGTAGCACGGAGAAATATGCTGTAAAGCGTCTCCGTTATCGTCAGAAGGTTTCTGGGAGCCCCGTGTTTTAGTACTGAACCACATTTTTTTATTTTATTTATTTATTTATTTATTTTGCAATCGTATTGACCAACTAGGATCACGTTAACAACTTCAGTTCCTCTTCTTCCTTTGTTGTTGTTACCTATTTTTCCAGTATTTCCTTATTTTCTGCCTATGAAGTCCCTTCCTTTCTTCTCTCCATATTGTTCCCGATTTTTTATTTCTTCTGCTTTGAAAGCCTTCCAAATTTAGTATTTTATTTTAAAACGGTTTCTTTCTGATTCTTTGATGTTGTTTCTTTCTAGATCTTTTCTTACTTCTGTAATCCATGCAATCGATTTCTTCTTCCAGAAATATAGGAGTATTTGTTTTGTTAGTCTATTTCCATCCATTTGGTAGAAGTGTCCGAAAAAGGTTAATCTTCGTTTGGCCATTACTTCAGATAATTTCTCTATATTTTGGTAGATCTCCTCATTACGTTTTATTTTCCAACCACCTGCAGTTTTTATTGCACCCATTATTTTTCTAATAATCCTTCTTCCCAGTACCTATAAGTTTATCCATCTTATAGTTCATCGTTAGGCATTAAGATCCATATAAACATTCTGGTTGTACCACTGTCGCGTAGTGTTTTAGTTTTGTTTTTCTATATATATCTATATATACGTTTCTTGCTGTAAATATGTTTGGTCAAACCATATGCTCTTTCCATTTTGTTAATTCATACATCTATTGCAGATTTTTCTAGTCCATTCTGTTGTATTCTGTCTCCAAGATATTTAAATTTATTTACTCGCTCTATTTTACCTATTTGTGTTTCTATGAATTTTGGCGCATTTTTTACATTTGACATGAATTTGGT
This sequence comes from Schistocerca cancellata, assembly GCF_023864275.1. Classification (NCBI taxonomy): domain Eukaryota; kingdom Metazoa; phylum Arthropoda; class Insecta; order Orthoptera; family Acrididae; genus Schistocerca; species Schistocerca cancellata. The sequence goes on along the minus strand of NC_064633.1, from coordinate 484,037,306 downwards.
GTTTTTCAGCTGAAATTTTCAGACCAGTTCTGTTTGCTGTTTTTCCAGGTTTATCTTAATAACTGCTTCTGACAGGTTTTCTGAAAGTATTGCAAAATCATCCGCAGAAACCAAGCAGTTTACCTTAATTCCATTTGTTTTCCTTCCCAGAGTTATTGGTTCAATTTTGTGATTTTTTAGCTCCGAGTTCCAGATTCTTACAATTTTTTCTAGAACACAATTAAACAGTAAATGTGATAAACCGTCACCTTGTCGAACACCAGTTTTTATTTCAAATGGCTGAGATACTTCGCCCATAAATTTGACTTTAGATATTGTACCTGTCAGTGTTTCACGAATTATATTTGCTAATTTTGATTTAACACCAAATTATCTAATGGCCTTATCTGTTGTTTCTCTGTCCATACAATCAAATACTTTCTTGAAATCAATAAATGACACTATTAACGGTTTGCTGGTTAACATTCTATGGCAAATTATTGACTTCAAGTTCAAAATTTGTTCTGCACAGTATCTTCACTTTCGAAAACCACCCTGACATTCTCCCAGTTGTTTGTCTAAAGCATCTACCACTCTGTTCAGGAGAATTTTTGATAATATTTTGTATGCCACTGGCAGAAGTGACACTCCTCTGTAATTACTGACATTTTGTTTGTCTATCTTTTTATTTAGCGGATGGGTTAATGCTGTTTCCCATTCAACTGGAATCTTTCCAGTTTTCCAAATGTTCTCAAAAAGCAGCTGTAGATCCTTTATGATGTTTGGTTCTGATTACTTCAATAATTCTGCAGTAGTGGAGTCTTCACCACTTGCTTTATTGTTTTTGAGTGTTTTGATGGCTTCATGAATTTCTAACTCTGTTAGTGGGAAATGTTCCTCTAGATTTTGAGGTGTCACTGGAAGTTCTAATTTATCTGTTGGAACTGGGCAGTTTAGCAGCTTTTCAAAAAATTTTGCTAAAAGTTTACAATTTTCTTTGTTATTTAATCCCGTTTTACCATCTTCATCTTTGAAACAAATCTTGGTGCCAGATATCCTTTAAGTACGTGTTTAAAAGTTTGGTAAAAATTTCTAGTATTATTTTTGGTGAAATTTTCTTGTATTTCAATAAGCTGAGAATTTTCAAAGTTCGTTTTGATTTTCAGGACTATTTTTTATGATTCTTTTCTTTGTTGTCTGAATTGTTCAAGGTCTTCCTCTTTTTTCGAACATCTCCATTTTTAAGCTCTTCGTATTAGCGCTTCTTCACACTCCTCATTCCACCATGTCTTCTTTTTATTCTTGGCCAATCCTAAAGTTTTCTCTGTTGCTTGAGTTATTTGCATATGGAGTTCACGCCAATCACTTTCTTTACTTGTCTCAATTTCTTCTCTAATTTTTTATATATTTTCTTTTGTAATATTAACTGTAGTGGTGTTATATCTGATCACTTTCTTGGTTGCCTTTTTTGCTTTATATGGGAGAAATTTTATTTTAATCTTAGAGAGATAATGATCTGAATCTAACTCCCCATTTCTGACTAGATTAACATTCATAATTTCTGTGATATACCTTTTAGATGTGGCTACGTGATCCAGTTGAAATTCTCCTAGGTTTGGATTTGGATGTCTCCAAGTTTTGGCTTTTCTTGATAGTTTGCGGAAATGTGTGTTTTAACTGAAACATTTTGCACATATTGATCACCTGTTAGAGCACAAAAAGGTGAAAAGGGTCCTGTTTAAAAGACTCTGATTGAAAAGTGGGGTAGCAGGTATCTCATTTCATGTTACTCAGCACCTTTCAAAATTTTCCCAAAAAGTTTGGCATGCGAACATATTCGCGCTTTTTTATGCTGAGGGGGAAGGAAACAGTGGCAGGGGAAAAGAGACGGGAAAGAAATAAATACTGAAAATAGCAGACAGTGATTGTTGTACAGAAGCAGTGAAGGAGACAATGGCGGTGTGTGAGAAAGAGAGGCAAGCAGTGGCAGTAGAACATAGTTGACAGTAACAGAACAGTGATAGGAAAACAGCGAAGGACACAATGGCAGTGAGAGAGGAGTAAAGAGAAGGAGAAATTGGAAGTGAGTGAGAGCCAGTGACAATGAGGGGCAGAGCCTATGACGGCGACAACGAGGAAAAGAGTGACAGTGAGAAGTGGCAGCAGCAGTGGAACTGAATGCATGAGACAGTAGCAGTAAGAGAGAGCAGGAGGGAGACGCTGAGAGGAGACAGTAGCAGTAGGCCAGAACGAAGCAGACTGTGGCTCGACTATGAGACAAGAGACAGTGTCAGTTCGAGAGAGACTGAATGAGTGAGTGAGAATGGGCAAGTGGGAATGGATGGGTATGAGCGATTTACAGCGAGTAACTAGTGGGTGTGAGCGAGTTATAGTTAGAGGAGCTTGTGGAAAGGGAGATGAGGTGCGTGTTAAAAAGAGCGCAAATATGTTCGCATCCCAAAACTTTTGGGAGAATTTGTAAAGGTGTTGAGAAAGATAAAATGAGGCAGCTGGTATGCCACTTTCCACTCTAAGTCGTTTAAACATATTCTCCTCTTTGTTGTGCTCCGATAGGAACATACTTCCGCTGTATTTTATGACGCAGAAATAACTGTTTCAGAAATAAAGAATTTTGCGAATAGCAAAATCAGCTGAACTTAACTTCTTGACATACATACATATAACTTTATGAATGATATGGCCCAACGAAATCTGCAGTTTTCACTCATTTGTTAACCAACTGAATTCAGCAAATTCATTCGATGCCGTCTTTTTTCTCACTTTCCCATAGAGTACGTATAACACAGTACGAATTTCTCCTTAAACATATTTCGAACTGTAGAATTTTTTTTATTAATTTGAACAAATTCATATTTCAAACTGTAGAATTTTTTATTAATTTGAACAAAGTCAAGAATACATTATTAATGTTAAAGGAACAGATTCGTGTCTGTGGTGGTAATTACTAGTGTTTATTGATAATTCACAAGAAGATGGTTGTCATTATATCACACAAATGAAGGTCAGAAATAATTTGACGATGTTTCCGTTACCGATTTGTAGCCATAGTTTGTACCACTAATCGAGCAGAAAAGACTGGTTTAGAAACAAGGCACGAGACATCTGATTACCTTGATTCACGGCCGTTGGATGTCGCGGTTGGAGAGGGCCGGCTAGTTTCATGAGATCGATTCTTTCGAAGTCTGTGTCGATTGCCACGTAGCCAACTGACCTGTTGAGAACAGGCTCAGAACGTGTTATGGGACGCGCGGACAGGCAGATCTCAGCGATAAGAGGTGGGAACTTAAAGCTTCCCGTTCGCTTGCTCTGTTTTCAAGGATAATGTGAGCTGCGTTCTCAGTAAAACAAATTTGCAACCATTGATTTTCAAACCGGTTCCTGTGCAGTTCTGTCGGTGATAAACGTACCAAAGTAGCAATTAATGTCTTTACTAAGCGTGTCGACTAAAGCCTGGCAGGTGTCCTCTTCATCCCTGACGTTTCGCTTTGCTCTGCACAGGGCATCTTCAGAATTGTGGTACTCCTCCGACGGTCCATGGATGTGTGATATCGTTGTGTGTCTTAGTGTAAATGTAGAAGAGTGTGCATTAAGATGAAATATATGATAGACATTCTGGAACCAGTGAGAATAAAAAATGGAGACAGAAAAGTAATACACAATATCCTCAACAGCGCAGTGGGCATAATGAAAGAGAAAGATTATTAAGGATGAAAGCCTGCTTTGCAGCTTATCTTAAATGTTATTGAACTGGTTTCTCGAAGTAACGATTATGAAAGCGGATGCAAATTTTTATAGAGGAATAAAAATGCTGGGGGAATGGCTTCAGTGGTATGAATTACAGAAAACGTAGTGCTTCAGGCTGTGATAGGAAAGTCTTCGAAGATCTGTTGAATGGAATAGACCGCGTCCAACAGCCCTGCTGAAAGTAGCAAACGACGTCCTAAGCACAGAATGTGTCTTAGGGAAGAACAAAGTTAATGGAACTTTCGTAGAGACTTTCATATTGACTTTCTGTCCGACAGTACCTAGAGTTTTTGACGTACGAATTTGGATAATTTGCGACAATATACTCGCATGTTTCAACGACTTTTGAAGGACAAAATGCAATAACTGCTAGAAATTTATATTTAGAGCAAATTAGCTTCAGTGGCATTAATTTGAAAGTGGTATACAATAATTTGGCAATCTATTTTGGTCGAGAAAATACGTTGACCCGTCAGGTTCAGACTACAGAAGAAAAACTATCGTCTCACAGAACCATAACCTATAGCACGATAAAAGATGTCTGGAGAGAAATTACGGAAAGAACGGCCGGAGAACATTTATAAAGCAATAAGTGTAGATGTAAAATTCAATTCTTTCTTGAACATGTACCTATAGCACCGTAAAATCGTCGAGTCAGATGTTCAAAGAAGCGAAACATAATCCATTACGTATGTACAAAAATCTTAAACACCTTCAGCATAAAGCAAAACGTGTTCAAAAGATCGATCTGCATCTACATCCACATTCTGCTAACCACTGTGAAGTGCGTGGAAGAGGCTACGTCTCATTGTATCAGTTATTAGGGCTTTTTCCCGTTCCGTTCACCTACAGAGAGTGGTTAGAATCACTCTTAAAATGCCTCTGTGCGCGCTGTAATTAATCTAATCTTGTCCTCGACATCCTTATGGGAGCGACTGGTATAAGGTTGTAGTACATACTTAGAGTCGTCATTTACAACCAGTTCATGAAACTTTGCAAGCAGGATTTCTCGGGACAGTTTCCGTCTATCTTCTGGTGTCTACCATTTCAGTTTTCTCAGTATCCGTGTGGCATTATCTCACAGGTGAAACAAACCTATGACCTGAAACTTTCTGGCAGATTAAAACTGTGTGCCGGACCGAGACTCGAACTCGGGACCTTTGCCTTTCGTGGGCATGTGCTCTGCCATCTGAGCTACCCAAGCACGACTCACAGCTTCAATTCTGTCAGTACTTCGTCTCCTACTTTCCAAGCTTCACAGTAGCTCTTCTGCAAGGTTCGCAGAAGAGCTCCCTTTATTACGAAAAATGCGGAATATTCAGCTCCGTAGATTAAATTAAATTACACCAAGAAGCAATACCGATTTCAACATGTTTCACTGAATAACGTAATGCACAAATATTTAGATGTACGTATTGATAAATACTTGAAGTTGAGAAACAATCTAGTGAGCTTCTAAATCAGCTACGGTCAGTAACTTGTGCTTTGTACACAGTTGCTAGTTTGGGAAACAAATATAGCAACGTCAGAAAATATTTCCTGAGGTTACTCATAACTCAGGAAGAAAATTTTTGACTACACCAAAGCGAGCAACGAGAATAAAATATGGTGTTCACTGACAATGAAGGAGTGAAGGAAATTTTAAAAGCTAATCTGAAATCATTTCTCCTGGGTAATTCGTTCTGGCACAAAGACGAGTATTTAGTTAAAGACTGGGTAGTATGAGTATAGTATAATATATTTACTTTGTTGTGAAATCTCTGATCCACTTGTAACACAAGTAATGTCAAATAGTAATACATTCACTTTTTTAAAAATTTGTATCACTGTGCTATTTAGCCGGCCGCAGTGGCCGTACGGTTCTAGGCGCTTCAGTCCGGAACCGCAGGACTGCTACGGTCGCAGGTTCGAATTCTACCTCGGCCATGGATGTGTGTGATGTCCTTAGGTTAGTTAGGTTTAAGTAGTTCTAAGTTCTAGGGGACTGATGACCTAAGATGTTAAGTCCCATAGTGCTCAGAGCCATTTGAACCATTTGAACTGTGCTATTTAGTAACATATACAGTTGCAAGACCGCTATTTTTTGATGATGTTATTGAATACGTTAATATTTGTAAAAGAAAATGATATATTTGAAGAAGTGGTCAGAGAAACAGTTGTTAGGCAAGTATCTGTGTGTGCGATGCCAGCACTGTGGGGTCGTACAATCCCTGACAGTCAGTAGTGGGTAGCTGCGCGGTGCGGCAGGCGGCGATTCGTTGAGTGTACAGTGTAACGCATGGACGCACTTTTGTAGCTATGTGAATGGCAGATTTATTTCGAGAAGGAATGTTGACTCAGAACAATGGCTGGATAGCATACGGACATAAAAAAGGTCTTGAAATGAAGAACAAGGCATATTTGACGAGGTAAAAAGTTTATTTTTATTTTTGTAAACTTGTATTGTTGGTCCACATCTCCCTTGGCACAGTCGAGTTTTTGATAATTATTCTATTGATTGACCTTCTGAGTTAATTTACTGTACAATGGAGGTTATTAGATTAAATAAATTTTCATATTAAAGTCTACAACTGTTTTCTTTGATACGTTATTTCCCAACTGAAATTTCAGTATTTACAGGTTGAGTCATGTTTTTCATTGGTACTTTATGTCATGATTATGAATCCAATTACCCTGGCCCAACTGTAGTTAGTTTTTAGCAGTATTTTTTTAGCTGTTTGCAGAGTTTTGCTGTGTTGTTGTTTCTGCCAGTACTTCATTTTGCAGGTGGGATTCACAAAACGTGATTGTTTCATTTTCTTTGTGCAATGTAGGTTCTGTCAGATTCTTTATTTTACCGGGTCCACAGGGTCAGTGCAGAAATTTTCGCGTGTTTCAAGTTACGTTCTGAAACAGATCGACTTTACAGTTTTTTTGTACAGATATGTTTTTCTTTTCCCTCTTTTATTTATTTATTTATTTATTTTTTCAAGGACTTCGCACTAAGTCTACTGCTGGGCATGAAATTATTGGTTTGCTTATGAATGAGATCGGTGTTCACACACAAAGCATTCTTTTCAGTTTCGTGTAAGTGACCTGGCTTTGAGCTCAGCAACACATTTAGGTTGTCAGTTCACATTCCCAGATTTGTATTTACGATAACATACACACAGATTTAAAAAAAATGGTTCAAATGGCTCTGAGCACTATGGGACTCAAATTTCTGTGGTCATCAGCCCCCTAGACTTAGAACTACTTAAACCTAAGGACATCACACACATCTCTGCCCGAGGCGGGATTCCAACCTGCGACCATAGCAGCAGCGCGGTTCCGGACTGAAGCGCCTAGAACCGCTCGTCCACAGAGAGCGGCACAGATAAAGACTATTCATTTACCTAGTTAACTTCCTCATAAGTAGAGAGTTGATGAACGCATATAGATGAACCGTACAGTCTTCGAAAATCGGAGAAAACTCTCGACGCACTTCCAAATGTCAGACACAAGAAGCTCATCTGCTGGACCACGGGCCATCAAAGCGGCATGCGTATTACATATTGCAGTGAAAGTCCTTACACAGGTTTACCACTTGCCACGCTACGTGTAATTGATGTGCCAGCATTTACTCTGAAATCAACTCTGTGACCGCAAAAAAAGCACAAAAAAGGCCAAAGAATTTTACTTCCAGCTTTTTATAACGCTTATAGATAATGCAGTCTTCAGCAATACTGGAACTAAATCCCTGCAAGCGTTTGAAATTTAAAAATAATGTAACAAAACTGATTCACTGTCTTCTGATTCGGAAATCTACACTAAGGCGACAAAAGTCATGCAGTGGTGATATGCACGTATACAGATGGCGGTAGTACAGCGTACACAAAGTATAATAGGGCAGTCCTTTAACGGAGCTGTCATTTGCACTCAGGTGATTCAGGTGAAAAAGTTTCCGATGTGATTATAGCCGCACAATAGGAATTCAAAAATGGCTCTGAGCACTATGGGACTTAACATCTATGGTCATCAGTCCCCTAGAACTTAGAACTACTTAAACCTAACTAACCTAAGGACAGCACACAACACCCAGCAATCACGAGGCAGAGAAAATCCCTGACCCCGCCAGGAATCGAACCCGGGAACCCGGGCGTTGGAAGCGAGAACGCTACCGCACGACCACGAGATGAGGGCCAAACAATAGGAATTAACAGACTTTGAACGCAGAATGGTAGTTGGAATTAGGCGCACTAGACATTCTATTTCCAAATTTGTTAAGGAATGCAGTATTCCGAGATACACAGTGTCAAGGGTGTGCCCAGAACACCAAATTTCAGGCATTACTTCTCAGCACGGGCAACGAAGTGGCCGACGGCCTTCACTTAACGAACGAGAGCAGCGGCGTTTGCGTACAGTTGTCGGTGCTGACAGATAAGCAACACTGCGTGAAGTAACCACAGAAATCAATATTGGATGTATGACGAACGTATCGGTTGGGACAGTGCGGAGAAGTCATGCATTACTGGGCAATGGGAGCAGACGACCGACGCGAACGTCTGTCCCAACAGCGCGACGTCGCCTGCACCGACTCTCCTGGGCTCGTGACCGTACCGGTTGGACCTTAGATGACTGGCAAACTGTGAGCTCGTCAGATGAGTCCCGTTTTCAGCTGGTACGAGCTGATGGTAGGGTTCGAGCGCTCCGCAGAGCCGACAAAGCCATCGACCCCTGTTGTCAACAACGCACTATGCAAGCTGGTGGTGGACTCCACGATGAAGTGGAATGTGTTTACATCTAATGGACTGGGTCTTCCGGTCCAACTGAACCGGTTATTGACCGAAAATGTTTATGTTCGGCTAGTTGTTCCCGAAAAATTACGGAACTGTTATGGATGACAGTACGCCATGTAAGCGGGCCACAACTGACTGCGATTGTTTTGATGAACATTCTGGGCAATACGAGAGAATGATTTGGCTACCGAAATCGCTTGTCGTGAATCCCATCGAACATTTATGGGACGTAATCGAGAGGTCAGTTGGTGCAAAAATGCTGCACTGCCAACACTTCCGCATTTATGGACAGCTTTAGAGCAGGATTGCTCAATGTTTCTGCAGGGGTATTCCGACTTGTTGATTCCATACCACGTCGAGTTGCTCCACTACGCTGAGTAAAATGAGGTCCGATACGACATGAGGAGATGTCCCGTGACCTTTCTCACCTCAGTGAATAATACAGTGGCTTTCATTTGCAAAAGCATCATCGATGCTGTTTTATTTGCGAAGGCGGTAATGGAGTAGAGTTCAAAAAATGAAACACACCTGAAGATAACCCTTAATACGAGAGTAACTGAATTATTATCGGCAGAGTAGTTATAAAATTTTATTGTAATCAAATAGGAAACTTACAAGAACGTCATTTTTGACATAGTCTCTACATCTACATCCACATCTACATCCATACTCCGCAAGCCACCTGACGGTGTGTGGCGGAGGGTACCTTGAGTACCTCTATCGGTTCTCCCTTCTATTCCAGTCTCGTATTGTTCGTGGAAAGAAGGATTGTCGGTATGCCTCTGTGTGGGCTCTAATCTCTCTGATTTTATCCTCATGGTCTCTTCGCGAGATATACGTAGGAGGGAGCAATATATGTGGTGAAGGTATGTTCTCGAAACTTTGACAAAAGCCCGTACCGAGCTACTGAGCGTCTCTCCTGCAGACTCTTCCATTGGAGTTTATCTATCATCTCCGTAACGCTTTCGCGACTACTAAATGATCCTGTAACGAAGCGCGCTGCTCTCCGTTGGATCTTCTCTATATCCTCTATCAACCCTATCTGGTACGGATCCCACACTGCTGAGCAGTATTTAAGCAGTGGGCGAACAAGCGTACTGTAACCTACTTCCTTTGTTTTCGGATTGCATTTCCTTCCAATGAATCTCAGTCTGGTATCCGCCTTACCGACGATCAACATTATATGATCATTCCATTTTAAATCACTCCTAATGCGTACTCCCAGATAATTTATGGTATTAACTGCTTCCAGTTGCTGACCTGCTATTTTGTAGCTAAATGATAAAGGATCTATCTTTCTGTGTATTCGCAGCACATTACACTTGTCTAAATTGAGATTCAATTGCCATTCCCTGCTCCATGCGTCAATTCGCTGCAATTCGCTGCAGATCCTCCTGCAGTTCAGTACAATTTTCCATTGTTACAACCTCTCGATACACCACAGCATCATCTGCAAAAAGTCTCAGTGAACTTCCTATGTCATCCACCAGGTCATTTATGTATATTGTGAACAGCAACGGTCCCATACACTCCCCTGCGGCACACCTGAAATCACTCTTACTTCGGAAGACTTCTCTCCATTGAGAATGACATGCTGCGTCCTGTTATCTAGGAACTCCTCAATCCAATCACACAATTGGTCTGATAGTCCATATGCTCTTACTTTGTTCATTAAACGACTGTGCTTGCGTTTCAAAGCACTTGGTCCATCGTTGTACAAGCTTCCTGATGCCATCATAAAAAAAGGTTCTCGGTTGAGCTGTTAGTCAGAAATCCACCGCTTCTTTCACTGCTTCGTCCGAGGCAAATCGACGGCCCCTTAATGCCTGTTTGAGTGGACCAAGCAAGTGATAGCCAGAAGGGGCAAGATCGGGAATACATGGAGAATGACCCAGTACTTCAAATTTGTGTTTCTGGAGCGTTTCAGCAGTGTGGGCAGCAGTATGCAGACGGGCATTGTCGTGCAACAACACAACACCTTTTGACAGCTATCCTCGGCGTTTGCTTCGAATTGCAGGCCTGAGCCTGGCAGTAAGCATCTAACTGTAACGTACACTGTTTGTTTCTGTGCCCCATTCCCCATAATGGTCCAGTACTGGATCATGTGCGTCCCAAAAAACCGTAAGCATCATTTTTCCTGCGGACGGTTGGGTCTTGAACTTTTTCTCGCACGGCAAATCTGGATGTTTCCATTCTATACTCTGCCATTTACTCTCCGGCTCGTAATGATGGATCCATGTTTAGTCACCATTAATGATCCTGTCTAAGAAATTGTCCCCTTCGTTACCATAGCTATCCAAATGTTTGTTTTTTGTTTTTGTTTTTTTCAGATATCCAAGCGCGTTTGTTAATGCAACTGTGTGAGTTGTTTTAGGACCCATCTTGCACAAACTTTATGAAACCCAAGTCCGTTGGCAGAACCGTGACTAATTTGCAGACTATGTGACACTTCGTCAGTAGATAATCGTCTGTCTAAGAGAATCATTTCACGTGAACGCTCAATGGTTTCTTCATTTGTGGCGGTAAACGGTCGTGCGGCTCCTTCATCGTGCGTATCACTTGTTCGGCCATTTCGGAATTTTTCAATCCATTCATAGGCATTCCGCTGTGGCAAAACACTGTTCCCGTACTGTACCGAAACTCTTCGATGCATTTCGGCCCCTGATACCCCTTCAGACCACCAAACACGGATCACTGAACGTTGCTCTTCTTTGGTGCAAATAGGCAGCGGAGCAGCCATGATTCACAGCACGGCACGGATAACGAAACTAACCTAGCAGCTTGAAAATTGCAAAGATATAACAACAAATATGCATCATCAACGTAAAACGACAGTACTACCAAAATAAACAAAAATATAACTAAACTGCGGATAATAATTGACTCACTCTCGTATATTGTGCTGAAGGAATCTACCGATCGTTATGGTGCAGTGGCTAGACGAAAGAGGTTTACATCTCCGTTCAGCGATTCAAATTTAGCTTTTTCGTTAGTTACCTGTATCGCCTGGAATGAAAGCCAGGATGATTTCTTTTGTAAAAATCACGGCCAATTTCTTCCCAATTACCGTCCATTTCGAACCTGAGCTACATCTCTAATAGCTCGTCGTCGAGGTTTTTTTTCGTGATATCTGACTTACATAGAAGTGCTCTTACTAGCGCAAGCCGTCACACATTGTATTCATAACATAGCACAAGGTCAATAACATTTTTTTCCTCTATTTGCCACCAGTATCTTTCCTTTTTCCTCTCTAGGTTAGCGCTTTCTTAGCAGAGTGTTGGAGCTCAGCAACTTTGACCTTCTCATTAGTAAAGATGTGATATACTGCGGCGCTGCTAGTTTGATATTCACGCGCGATAATCGGTAATTACTTCCTTATTGTATACCTTTAACTTGTGATTCATGTGGTGGTTGTGTAGCAATTGAAACAACTATTGCTGCAAATAATAGGGTAGCGAAAAGGTGTGTATGAGCAAAGGTACGCGAGGATATTTCACAGTGAGTTACAACTTTGACAGCTCACACAAAACCTTTCCTCTCATTAATATTCCACAAAACTCTCTGTGTTGCTTTATAAATGCATACCGTTAGGCGCGTCAGTCGTTACTCTACTGAGAAGTGATTAGGAAAAAAGTTTTTAACTGTTCGAGAGGTGAGAGGTTAAACGAAGCAGGCAGACATTAATCAGCTGCTACCGCCAGCGATCAGAAAGTCGGATTGGCGGCCGCCGCCAGATGATAAATATTTACGTAGCGTGCTCGTTTTCAGGCCCGATACGTGCCCGCTTTGCAAAACACGACACGCCACGACTAAAGGCTTCGCGTTCTGCCGCCGCTCGCTGGACAAGTGACCGTCCACGCCAGACAAGACTTGCGGAACACACGGTACCCGGCGCACACTGTATTGAGACTGCTCCGCGGACTACAATCAAGTATTATATAGAAGCAGCTTACACACAGTTAACAGCTAACATTAAATAAAAATAGACGACGGCGGCTGGGAGGGAAGGATTTGAAGCAAAAGGACGCTGAAGAAGCGGGGGAAGAAGCATAGGAGCTCGGGATGAGGACCGAGGCGAGGGGGCCGGATTCCTCAAACCTGTTCTGGTACCATGTATCAGCCCTGATGGATCTTTTTGGCTGCGCGCCCGACACCAAACAATCTACCAACAGGATAATTGGCAGAAAATAACAAAAAACACGAGTACAGTTGCTGCCCCTTCTGCTCGAATCTTGTCCATCCCCTGTTTTATTTCCCTTAATGCTTCCATACATTAATGTATACCAGAAGCAAGGGCGTTGCTTTTTTACAACGAAGAGTAGCTCTGCCGATCCTCATGTAAAACGGACTGTATTTATTAATTACAGTCGGCTTTCTCTCAAAGATGATGTCAGCAGTTCTTCTTTATCTGACCAATTTTCTTATACATCACAACTCGTAACAGTACTTTGCTTTGTATGAAACACGAAAATTCGTCTGAAACACATCAAAAAGGTTATATCAATACAACTAACAGATACGAACCCCCTGCATGTCGCAGCAAAAATGGATGAGCTACTTATTTTGTTTTATTAATTCTATTGCGTGCGAAGCCATCGAAGTTGCAATGCGAAATTCCTTTATTAGAGGTGACTAATTTCGGACACAAAATCCATTATCAAACCATCACCTATAAACAAATTACAAGTAGATATACTTACGTTTAAAATGAAAATTTACATAAACATAGGACACAGTTCTTGCTTTTTTGAACAAACAATCAAGTACCTTCATCGTAACTACTGAAATGCATTTCAATACTTACGATGAAGGTATACCTTCACCGATAATGAAGAATATATCGCATCATAACTTCGATGGCTTCGCAAATAGTAGTTTTGATAAATAGAGACATATCTGTATAACGCACTGCTTTTTAGATGAAATGTATCGTCTCCTTCAGCCTGAATGTTTGTTACGCTGAACTCAAGTATTATTGACAGAAAGGCGTAGCTGTTTTTAAATACAAATTACTTTCTATGCATTTTTGGCACTTATAAATTATAGTCCTCAGGCTCTGACCTTAGCTGCACTACATCCAAAAAGCCGAACCTTCTCTCAGTGTTGTTAATCGATATCCAGATAGCAACTTTCCGACACACACGTGTCCTAATTCATCTGCGTAAACCATTCTTTTGGCGGAATTGTATATCTTCTGTCGTACTTCACTTGGCTGTTTCAGTGGACCCACCAATGGAAAAGGAAAGGACGACGATTTAATTTTCATACCCTGTTAAAGTTCCAATCATTATGCAAAAAAGACAATGATTTAGTTGCAGAAGGAAATTTGCCTGTTTCCTTTAGAAATTATGCCAACGTGCACGGAACCGATTTAGGAAAGCTACAGGGAACCTAAACCGACATTTGAGCACAGCTACTTGCAAATTGCGACTCCAGTGTATCGACAGCTGCGGCAAATAGTTCGTTTTTTAATACTGAAGTCATAAAAAAATATAAGCGTTTTTATCGTTTTCAGTCTTTCTGGAGACACTGCGTTCCTTAGAGTACCAATATTCCACATCATTTACATAAATTTGGAGAAAGCTGCTGCTGTATTACTTACAAACCAGGCAAAGGAGAGAAGGCAGAAATAATAAATACGGTCTTTCGAGATTGTTTCACAGCAGAAAATCGTAACACGTACCTTTGTACGAACGTCGAAATGGCGGATATTGAGGTAACCGATCGCGGTATAGAAAAACAACTACAATCGTTTGGTAGTGGAAAGGAATCAGGACCGGATGAGATACTTGTAAGATTCTGCAGAAATTATATGAAAGAACTTGCTCCCCTCATCCAAACAGCCATTAATCTTAGGTCGCTGGGACAGCGAAGGGTACCTGGTGGCTGGAAAAAAGAGTGGGTTATTCCTGTTTTCAAGAAGGGTCGTAGAACAGGTCCACATAATTATACCCCCTTTTGGTTGTCGTCAATCTGTTGTAGAACTGTGGAACGTGTTTTATGCTAAAAAATTATGACACTTTTGGACAACGAGAATTACCTCTATAAGAATCAATATAGGTTCCGAAAAAAGAGAGCTTATGAAAATCAGCTAGTTCTATTCCTCCATGAGATCGATAGCGCTGTGGACAACAGTGCTCACACTAATGCCGTGTTTCTTGGCTTTAGGAAGGCATTCGACACCGCCTTGCTCTGCCGCTTTGTGAAGAAATACGAGCTTATCGAGTATCGGACAAGGTTTGTGACTGCATTCAAGACGTCCTTGCTGACATAACTCAACACGTCGCACTTGCCAGAACAATATCGACAGACGTAAAGATAATTTCCCGAGTACTCCAAGCAAGTGTATAGGACCTTTATTGTTTACAGTGTGGGTAAACCATCGAGTAGAAAGCGTCGGAAGCTTTTTAAGGCTGTCCGCAGATGACGCGGCCGACTATAAAAAGTTCAAAACTGGCTCTGAGCACTATGGGACTTAACATCTATGGTCATCAGTCCCCTAGAACTTAGAACTACTTAAACCTAACTAACCTAAGGACATCACATACATACATGCCCGAGGCAGGAGTCGAACCTGCGACCATAGCGGCCATGCGGTTCCTGACTGAAGCGCCTAGAACCGCACGGCCACACCGGCCGGCGACTATAAGAAGTAGCAACTCTATAAGACAGCATCGATTTACAGAATGGCCTACAGAGGACATATTAATAGTGTAGGCTCTGGTTGTTGCCCTGAGCGTAAATAAATGTAACAAAGAGCGCATACATAGGAAAAGAGATCCCTTACTATACAACTAAACTGTTGATAGCAAATTGCTGGAACCAGTATATACCGTAAAATACTTAGAGATGGCTATCCAGAGCGAGTTTAATTGGAATGACCACGTAAAACACATAATAGGAAAAGTAGATGTCACACTGAGACTCACAGGAAGAATACTAAAAAAAAGTAACGTATCCACTAAACACGTTTCTTACAAGGCGCCTTTTCGCCGATTCTTGAGAATTTTCACCAATGTGGGATCCTTACCAGATAGAACTGATAGAAGAGATCCAACGAAGAGTGGCGCGTTTCGTTACTGGACTGTTTAATCGGCTCGAAAAGTTACAAAAGAAGTTTACTACTGAAATTTCGACAGAGCACTTTCAGGGATCAGTCTGACAACATATTACTTCCTCCCACATAGATCTCGCGTAATGACCACGACGAGGAAATTCAAGAAATTACAGCTAATATAGAGACATGCACCGTTCACATGTGGACCATGGAATGGGGATCAGTAGTGGTCCAAAAGTACCCTCAGCACCATACCGTTAGGTGACTGTGAATTATGACGTAGATATATATGCAGATCCCGATATGTTTTATCCCTGTAGCATCTAGGGATGAGCTTTCTGAATAGATACCATCTAAAATACGTCGATGTTACTTGGCATCGTTTGAAATTCGCTCTATGTAAAGTGCTGTAGAGGAGTCTTGGGAAGTTATGTACTACGGTCTGTAAGAAGTAAACGTTCCATCTGAGGCCACTGGGCACCGTTGACCGCAATGAGGACTGAGTACGCACAAAATGCTACAGAAATAAACGCCTTCTCGCCGACTACACAATGACCATCATGCTGGACGACGTTTTGATCTCGGTCGTTATTCGGTATCACAGGTGACGTCAGCTGCATCGACTTGCAGATACTGTCTGGAGATACATACTTGAGTTTCAAGACTCGCTGCTACGCTGATGATCCATGACATTACCGCCACTGACACGACGATGTGGAATTTCGCGGCACTTTCCGCGGAGCAGAGGTCAATGGGAAAACATTCAAGCGGAGATACGAGCTCCAGATGGAAAAATCCACTGACACAAGAGACTTTGACAAACGGCAGATTGTTAAGGAACAACAATTTGGAACGAGCATATGGGGAATGACGAAGCAAGTCGTCTGGTTGTGTGCTATTGTCGCGAGTGCTTAAAGGAACTGATTGAAGAATAATGAAACCAAAAGTAGGTGACAATATATTCGACGTAGAAGCCTTATCAAAGAACATGGAGGATGGACGTATGCCCAACGCGTAAAACAGGTTGGGCGACAATCTGTGGCAGGTTTGGCGATAGAACACAATGCTGGTGCAATCATAGGTATTGCAGAGATCACGGTTCAGCGCACATTGTTGAAGAAGTTTTCTGCTCTGTAGCCCCATGTTCATGTTCCCGTGTTGATCCAGCAACATCGTCAATTATGGTTGAAGTGGGCACATTATCATCGAGATTTGACCGTGAGTCAATGGTAAGGATCGCCTAGACGGCTAAATCACTTTTCTTGTTACACCACATCGATGGTCATATCCACTTACTGCGTCATCCAGACAATCAGTCGATTCACCAGTGCGAGCGGTACTATGCTATGGGGCACATTCGCCTGGGCTTGTAGCGGACCTGTGGTAGTTACCTAAGGCTACGTGACCATTATTGACAACCACGTGCATCCTTCATGCTTGATGTCTTCCACCATGATATGGCATCTTCCAGAGGGATAACTGTCCGTGTCATAAGCGCAGAATCAGGCTTCATTGTTTTGAGGAAATTCATAATGAACTCACGTTGACGTCCAGGCCTCCAAACTCACTCGATCTGAAAACGGTTGAAAACATTATATATTCCATTGTGCGTCAGTTCCGCGCTCACCAATCACTAGTCTGTAATTTATGGAAATTGCGTAACCTGTGCGAAGGCACCTGGTGCCATACACCTCACGATACCTACTGAGGACGTGTCGAATCCACACCAGGCAGAATCCCTACTGTATTGCGTTTCAAAAGTGGTCCAACACGCCATTAAACAGGTGATCATTATGCTTCGACCAATTAGTGGGCTTCCTTAGTACAATGTATTACCACTCAATTCTATTCTACCAGGACAATCCTCGTTCGTAAATTGAAAAGGATGTTCGGTACTGTTTACGTGTGTAATACAGTCTGCTAGTTCAAGTAATATGTCGTCAATTGGACAATTCTGTACGTTAGTCGGTTGACAAATTACTCGTGTCGTTATTCCAGAGGCGATAAAACTGTATTTAAGACTTGTACAAAAGTTCACTGGAAAGTCATCTCCATAGGATACATTCACCGTCTGTCTGATTCTTTGGTAAAAGTTAAAACTCATATAGCAAGGCATGAAGGTCCCAGCAACATCTCATTTCAGGGAAGTGTTTTTTTTGCTACTGCTCCTTACATTTTATTGTGTATTTTCATCACTATTGGTCATAAGAGAAACAAGATTTGATACACTTCCAGCGACTTTTTTATGGCACTGTAATTTTCACTAATAGTGGTGTGATTTGATTCAAAGATTTCTTCACTAATGTAACATAATAAAAACACTATTTATGAATCATTTACAGTTGCAGATTACTTTTTTTTAACTCATGCAGAGACTTTAATGGTGTGGACATGTGTCCCAATTGATTTGCACTGCACCTGAGAGACTTTCAATTCTGTTAAGTAACATAGTGGTTGAGACAATGAACTTCTGTTCAGCGGAACTGGGTGTTAATCATCCACCTCTCAGATTGTGTGATGTGTGTATAAGCGAGCGTAAAGTACAGGAGAAGCATTTCCTTGTTACACAATTGTGCAATAAGTTATTCTTTAATAAGTCATCACTCTTCTGACTGGTTTGAAGCGGCCTGCCAGAACTCCTCTCCCATGCCATCCTCTTCATCTCAGAGTAGCACTCGGAACCTACGTCCTCAATTATTTGTTGTACGTACGCTAACCTCTATCTTCCTCTACCGTTTTTATCGTCTATAAACTCCTGCAGTACCGCGGAAGTTATACCCTGATGTCTTAACGCATATCCTACACGCTGTCCCTTCTTATTTTCACCGTTTTCCATGTTTTTCTTTCTTCGCCGATTATGTGGAGAACCTCTTCACTCCTTACCTTACTAGTCCACCTAATTTTCAACATTCTTCTACAGCATCACATCTCAAATGTTTCGATTCTTTTCTGTTTCGATTTTCCCACAGTCCATGATTCACTGATATACTATACAGTGCTCCAAATTTACATTGTCAGAAATTACTTCCTCAAATTAAGGCCTATGTTTGATACTAGTGGATTGCTCTTAGACAGGAATGTCCTTTTTGCTAGTTCTAGTCCGCTTTTTATGACTTTCTTGCTTGACCGCCTTGGGTTGTTTTGCTCCCAAGGTAGGACGACTCATTAACTTCGTCTGCTTCGTGATCATCAATAATAATGTAAATTTACTTGCTATTCTCATTTCTGCTACTTCTCATTACTTTCATCTTTCTTGAGTTTACTCTCAGTCCTTTTTCTGTACTCATTAGACTGTTTCTCCATTCAATAGGTCCTGTAATTCTTCTTCATCTTCACTGAGATAATAATGTCATCATCGAATCTTATCATTCACATCCCTTCATCCTGAAATTTAATCCCACTCTTGAATCTCCCTTTAACTTTCGTCACTGCTTCTTCACTGTACAATTTGACAGTAGGGGCGAACCATTTGTGTCTTAAGCCCTTTTTAATCCCAGTACTTCTTGATCTTCTAATCGTGCTGTTTCCTCTTTGCTCTTATGCATACGGTATTCTAACTGGATACCCTGGCTTTGCCCAGGTATTTATGTGTTTCATAATACACACGCCTTATCACAAATTGTGCTCCTTTCATCTGCCTCCTCACACACTCTCCATCTTTTGCCTCATACCCTCTCTCTCTTCCAGCTGTTTTTGCACAAGCACTACGTTTCTCACCTGCCAACTATCCTTTATCGCCCGCATCTCGTGGTCGTGCGGTAGCGTTCTCGCTTCCCACGCCCGGGTTCCCGGGTTCGATTCCCGGCGGGGTCAGGGATTTTCTCTGCCTCGTGATGGCTGGGTGTTGTGTGCTGTCCTTAGGTTAGTTAGGTTTAAGTAGTTCTAAGTTCTAGGGGACTGATGACCATAGATGTTAAGTCCCATAGTGCTCAGAGCCATTTTTTATCCTTTATCAACCCCCACATGCCTCGTAGACCTCCCTCTTTCCCCCCTCCCCCCCATCTCCTCCTTCCAATTCACTCTCTCGATCTCCTTATCCATCTCTTCCACTTTTCTCTCTATCCATCACCTCCTCCATACTTTCACTGCCCATCTGTTAATGCATTGACTCCCTCCTCCCCCCTCTCTCTCTCCCTCACTGTCCATCTCTTCCTGCCCTTCTCTATCTGTTGAGTCTCTCCTGCCCCCTCTATATTTGCACCTCCTCCTCCCCACTCTCCCTTTCTGTCCATCTCCTCCTCACTCCCCTCTATTATCTTCTTATCCCCCCTCTTAGTCCATCTCCTACTCCACTCCTTTCCACCCATCTCATTCTCCCACTTCCCCATTTCTATCTTCTCTACACTCCCTCATGTCTCCTCCTCATCTAATATATTTGTTCTTCTCTTTCTGCCCCCAATCCCTATCGCTCTCTTCCCATGCCTCTCTCTATCAGCCTTTTATTTGACACCTCTCCCTATTCATTTCCTCTTACCCCCTCCCCCTATCCTTGCCTTCTCTTCATATTCGTCTCTCTCTTCCCCTTGTCTCTTTGTCCACCTAATCCCTCCCCCTACCTCTATCCAACTCCTCCTCCCTGTCTCCATCTGTCATCCATACTCTGTCCTTCCAGTCCAGCCCCCCTCTCTGTCCAGTCCCACATGCCCTCTGTCTATGTATCTAACACCTCTGGCCCTCATTTCTCTATCCATCCCTCTGTCCACCTCATTCTCCCACCTCAGTTCTCCCATTCCCTATTCTCAGTGTCTGCCCATGTCCTCTTTGCCCTAAATTCCACCCATCTCCTCCTCCCCCTCTCCTCCCCCACTCTGTCTACCCATCTCCTCCTCACCCTCTCTGTCTCTTTCTCCTTTCCTCCCTTCCCATGTCCTATCCCTTTCTCTTCCCATCTCCTCCCCCCCCCCCACTCTATCTATCTCCTCCTCTCCCCTATCCCTATCCATCCCCTATTATCCTCCTCTCTCAGTTCATACTCTTCTCCATCCATCTCAAGCTTCCCCCAGTCATGTCCAGTCACACACACGACCCTAAAAAATAAGTCAATATAGCAGGCCAATATTATTTCCACAACATATCTGCCATGCAGGGCAGCCTACACGTCAGGAGTTTCAAAAGCGTTTTTTGCCCCTGACATGTAGGATTCACAACAAAGCAGGTTGATAAGATAAGCCAAAAGTACTCCATCAGAACATACCTGTAGTGAAAGACAGCCTACATGTTGGTGGCTGGAAAGATGTGTCTTGCCTCTGATATGTTGGCTGACCTGCTAAGCAGGTTAGTAAGGCAGGCCAATACCACTTGCACACATCATGCCTCTTGTGGGAGCAGCCTGTATGGCAGGGGCTCAAAAAGCTCTCACATTGTGCCTGTTGTGCAGCACAGGCTATATGCTAAGGACTTGGAAACCATTTTTTCCCATGATGTGTGGGCTGCCGATGAAGTAGGTTGCTACTGCTCCAACACAGTATGTAAGTTGTGCTGGGTAGCTTACACATTGAGGGGCTGGAAAATCATTTCTTGCCCCCGACATCTAGGCTGGCCTGCAAAGCAGGTTGGTAAAGTAGTTTGATACTATTCCCACATAACAGAACTGGCATGCAAGGCAGCCTATGTGGCACATGCTTAGAAAAACACACTTGTCTTAATGTCTGTAAATATTAGATCTGGAGTGTTGTAAACCCACCTATGGATCGTCCCCTTTGGAAAATTTATGAATTACTGTGCTGATAAACCTCTTACATTATTTTATTTTCAAACAGCTGAGCAAAACTGAACGTACTCAGATATTTCTCTCTTTACTTATTCTGATCATCACTAAACTGACGCCGGACGTGGTGGCCGTGCGGTTCTAGGTGCTGCAGTCCGGAACCGCGGGACTGCTACGGTCGCAGGTTCGAATCCTGCCTCGGGCATGGATGTGTGTGATGTCCTTAGGTTATTTAGGTTTAAGTAGTTCTAAGTTCTAGGGGACTGATGACCTAAGATGTTAAGTCCCATAGTACTCAGAGCCATTTAAACAATTTTTTGAACTAAACTGACACACAATATTTTTATCGCAACGGAATCTGACTTTCAATAATCCCTACAAAGAAAGGCCGTGACTAACAATAACCTATACCTTTCATGAATCGCTTACCTCACAAAACTCTTCATTACTCGAACTAATGCAATACAGCGTGCGCCAATACTGCCAGCTAAATAACGGATTTTAACTACTGAAGGCACTAGCTACTGATAGGCATAGTTAGCAAATGAAAGATTTTGATAGAGAACAAACAATGTATTTACCTTCATAGTGTTCAAAAGTCATAATATATATATAAGTTCGTGACATCCAGTCCTACAAATTTACTCTGTCTGATGGGCACACGTCCAGATCATCCGCTCTCAAAACTCCACCATCTCTCTCCCCACATCCACCACTGTTGGCGGCTCACCTCCAACTGCGCAACGCCACGCGCTGTTCACATCCAACTGCCCGACACTACAATAGCGAATATTCCAACAGTGCCAACCAGCAACAGACAGAGCCTATGAATGCGTCTTAACTTTTCTTCAGTTTTGCTTCCATTATTTAGTGCAATGTCAGGACTGTCTCTCTGGTGTCTTTACCTTTCCTAACGCAGAACTGATCATCATCTAACATTTCATCGATTTTCTTTCCCATTCTTCTCTATATTACTCTCGTCAGCAACTTAGATGGAAGAGCTGTTAAGCTGACTCTGTGATATTTCTCGTACGTTTCTGTCCTTGTTACTGTCGGAATTATTTTTAATTTTATTGAAGGTTGTTTTGCCTTTTCTATAAGCTGAGTCAGTCCATCTGAAGTATTTCTTCTTTTAGCCAGGGCTTCTTCACTGTTGCTTTCCCAAAACCTATGCTGGCAATGGCAAGGAAAGCGTTTCTGAAGAAGAGAAATTTGTTAACATCGAGTATAGATTTAAGTGTCAGGAAGTCATTTCTGAAAGTATTTGTATGGAGTGTAGCCATGTACGGAAGTGAAACATGGACGGTAAATAGTTTAGACAAGAAGAGAATAGAAGCTTTCGAAATGTGGTGCTACAGAAGAATGCTGAAGATTAGATGGGTAGATCACATAACTAATGAGGAAGTATTGAATAGGATTGGGGAGAAGAGAAGTTTGTGGCACAACTTGACCAGAAGAAGGGATCGGTTGGTAGGACATGTTCTGAGGCATCAAGGGATCACCAATTTAGTATTGGAGGGCAGTGTGGAGGGTAAAAATTATAGGGGGAGACCAAGAGATCAATACGCTAAGCAGATTCAGAAGGATGTAGGTTGCAGTAGGTACTGGGAGATGAAGAAGCTTGCACAGGATAGAGTAGCATGGAGAGCTGCATCAAACCAGTCTCGGGACTGAAGACCACAACAACAACAACATGCTGGTCTTTCCAACTTCTGAAATTGTTCTTTTTAGAGAAGACCATTCCTCTTCAAGTGAACTGCCTACTGTGTTATTTCTTATTACAGTATCTACATCTTTTGCCAATTTCAAACACGTCTCGTCCTTCCTCTGTGCTTCAACCTCTTTCCATATTTATTCTTCCAGACGATTCTCTTAAACGTTAGCTTACTCTTCGTGATTACTAAATTGCGATCTGAGTCTATATTTGCTCCTGGGTACACGCTATAATCCAATATTTATTTTTGGAATCTCTGTCTGACCATGCGGTATTCCAATTAGAATCCTCGCAGCTCTGTGTGCCTTTTTCATGTGCATCCCTCCTCCTCATGTGATTCTTGAACAGAGTATCCGCTAGTTCTAGCTGCAATTTATTGTAGAACTCAGTTACGCTTTCTCCTCGCATACTCCTACTACCAAACCCATATTCCACTCCAGACATTGCTTTAACACCAACTGTACTTATATTGAGGGAAAGAATTTCCATTTTCAGACTTTCTAGCTTCCATGATACGTTAAAACTTTTGACATTTCCACGCACCTACTCGTAGACAGTTAGTTTTTGGTAGGAGCATCCAGAAAGCCATTGTGGGTGTGAATCCTAGGAACGGGACCCAAGGCTTGATGTGGCCTGCACATCGACGATAATTGTTTTGTTTCATTACTGAGAACACCATCTTGAGTCAAGATGGTGTACTCAGTAATGAAACAAAGCAGTAGGCTCTGCCAGAAATATCGAATCTTAGACAATGGTCTAATAGTGTACTTTAATACGACAGTATACAATCTTAGACAATTTTTAACACTTAAAACACTTGATAATGGCACTTTGAAGCCGAAATCATGATTGTATAAGTGTAAATGTAACACTGTAAATAAACAATAGTCTAATAGCGGTACTGACTTTAAAGAAATACTTGAGAGATATCAGCAAACTAAACATTTCTCCAGATGGAATGATTCTAAAATTGACTGTTTTGGCAAGTAATTATTTAGAGCAGGAAAAGGGGTCGTTACGCAACATTAACAAAAGTCGCCGAAGGGTAATCATCCAAACTAATACATCGGCCACAGCTAAGCTTGCAGAATACCATTCGAAAGAAGAGTCAGAGTGAGACTATTGCTGTGGGCCTTGTTGGTGCTGATCCTGCTGTGACAACTCCAGTTTCTGCTACAACATCGCTAAAGACTTTAGCTCCGAGGGGAACCAATGACGGTGCAGCTAGAGTCATTCTCTGTAGACGCCTTGAACAGTCCAAGTCAATCGTTGCCACGAACTCAACCGCCACTTCTGACAGAGAATGCTTTCTTCTAGGGAGCAGCGTGCACATCATGCCTTAGCCGAAACGTGACACGCCAGTAAAACGGTTATGGGCTGGTAACGGCACGCATCAAAACAGTCTCATTATTGTTTCGATAAGGACAACTGTCAGAGTGAGACTATTGCTGTGGGCCTTGTTGGTGCTGATCCTGCTGTGACAACTCCAGTTTCTGCTACAACATCGCTAAAGACTTTAGCTCCGAGGGGAACCAATGACGGTGCAGCTAGAGTCATTCTCTGTAGACGCCTTGAACAGTCCAAGTCAATCGTTGCCACGAACTCAACCGCCACTTCTGACAGAGAATGCTTTCTTCTAGGGAGCAGCGTGCACATCATGCCTTAGCCGAAACGTGACACGCCAGTAAAACGGTTATGGGCTGGTAACGGCACGCATCAAAACAGTCTCATTATTGTTTCGATAAGGACAACTGCATTTAGTTTAGATTTCATCCAGAATAATTTTCTGAAAATGAAAGCAAGCATACTGTATTTCATTACATTCCTTCGTCTGGCATATTTAATCCTTTTATTTGTTATTGATTGCAAATGTTGCACAATAGTTTGAGATTTTATAATTAATATGAATTATCACATCAAGGTATGTAGTACGGTAAATTCATCATCTGTTGTATTGGCCTCACCAAAGGCTGCAAAAAGTGGTCAGTGCAAAAATAGCTTCCGAAGTTGGAACCAGAAATACACTTTAGGAATCCCCGTAAAGTGTAAGTTGAAGTCTTCTTAGATTACTTAGCTACTATGTCAGTTACATGTCCCATAAATCGAACATGCTATTTCTACAAAGGTGATGTGGAATAAGTCAGTTTAGAATCAACATATAAATAATTAGTATGTGTGTATGCCGTTTACAAAACAGCAGAAAGGGCAGTGGCTTAAATTTACTACACATTACCAGATTACACTTCATTAACAGTTACACGTAACAATTTTACGGTAATAGAAAGGGATAATGCATACATAAACAGCAGAAACGAAAACCAAACCTTAATCTATGGTGCAGAAAGGATTGTTGAATATTATTTATATTCATACATACAAAGTGCGACATACACTGGTCCACAGGTCGACAGAAGTGGACAAGTACATATTATCTGAACACGGATACCGAGGGAGGTGCTGCAGTGGTTAAGACACTAGACTCACATTCGGGAGGACGACGGTTCAAATCTCCCTCCGGCCACCGAGATCTACGTTTAGGTTTTCCATAATTTCCCAAAACCACTCCAGGCAAATGACGGGACGTTTCTTTGAATGTGCATCCTTAACGAATAAATCTGAGCTTATACTCCGTCTCTGATGACCTAGTTACGACGGGACGTTAAACCGTAATCTTCCTTGTTTTCCACACAGATATTATGAGCTGCTAACGTCACATCACTCAGCACGTTCTCCATCTCTATCCATGTTAATTTTTCTAACGTGGTACATTTTGAATGGGCGCATGCTCTGACTTTCGTCCTCTCAGATCTGTTGAGAAAAAAGCACAGTTATCCAAATACTGACCTACAGTTATCCAAATACTGACATACAGTTATCCAAATACTCACATACAGTTTTCGTAACTTTAAAAACACAGAGGTAACTATCAAGTATAATGCCTGTGTCCTAGAGTGGAGTCACAAATATTATACTTCTTTTACAACACATCATTAAAATCATGGAATTCAATTCAGGTTGGTATCTGATTTTATTTCTTCTGCTTTCCAATTCATTCTCGGTGCGGGACTAACAATGACTTTGTATATTAGCAATATTCGGTACGTTTTCAAAGCAGACGTTTTGGCGTGTACTTTTTCTACATTCATTTCCTCCTGTCTGCCGACGGAAATTTTCTACAAGATCTTAATTGCGTACGTCTGTCTCGAGAGCCATTCCGCAGTTGTCTAGGCGCTGCCGCTTTGGCGATAAACGTCTGTGTATAGCGACAGGAAGTTCAGTTAACAGCATTTACAATTGAAGTTAAATAATTTTTTAATCATCTTACTGCGTAGTAGCACAATTAAACTGCGTAGACTCCGGATCTAATCTGCACTCACTATGACGATCGTCCGTCAAGCACACCAACCATTCTGAGTGTGATTTTTAAGTGGTTTCCCACATGAATTTACATGAATTGCTGACCGGCTCTCCATCTGAGAAGTATTGGACAGGCTGCAGTCGGAACTCTAGTGTCAAACTTAAACAGGACGACAAAGATTGTATTAAAAACAGTCCCCACTATTATTCAGGTCTGCCAACAAACTAACTCCGTTTGATGTGGTTTACTAGATGAGTGTTTTGATGCATAAAGCTATTGTCTAATGCCCTTTAAGAAATTTATTAAGTTTGTTGAATTGAGCATGCATGAAAGATTACGTTATTCCAGGGAATTTAACGGAATGCCAGATTTCGCCAGTCGTAGTGAGCAGTGAGAGGTGGTGTGTCAGTCTCTAGGCAACCCATGACCAGATGTTTTCAATGCGTTAGAGATTTGAAACGGACGCTGGCTAAGGCAACAAAGAATCTAACACCCCCTGTGCCGAGGTAGGTTATGATTATACGAGAACGTGCGGTCTTGAGTTATCTTCTTGAAAGTTAACGAAATGGAGACCTCAAAGTCAGAGTACAGCCACTGGCCCACTGGCCTCAGCATTCAGAAATATATAATGTACCAGTTGCTGACCAGATTCTCGGCTATGTGACCCAGAGGTCGTCGTGTATCCAACGGTACCCCATACTATCGCGCCAGGTTCTGTGGCCTTATGACGAATGTAATCTGATAACGGTCTCTCTCTTCAGGATGGACACAAATGTATACGTCCATTATGCTGAACGCAGAACCAGGATTCATCTGCAGAGTCGATGTGTTTCCAATCGTGTCCACTGTTATCATTGGGCACTACTGTAGTGTACCTCTATGTGCTGCCGCGCCGATGGAATCCTGAACAATGATCAATGTACTAACAGTCCGTGGTCCTCTAGGCGGCGTCGCACTGTGGATACTTGTGGATACTTGTAGTACTGCAAACATGCCCGCTTCCTGACTCAAGGTACGTGAAGTTACTGTTCCATCGTTCATGGTCGAGTGAACAACATGTATCTTCCCTAGGTCGCTAATCAAATGGTTCAAATGGCTCTGAGCACTATGGGACTCAACTGCTGTGGTCATAAGTCCCCTAGAACTTAGAACTACTTAAACCTAACTAACCTAAGGACAGTACACAACACCCAGCCATCACGAGGCAGAGAAAATCCCTGACCCCGCCGGGAATCGAACCCGGGAACCCGGGCGTGGGAAGCGAGAACGCTACCGCACGACCACGAGATGTGGGCAGGTCGCTAATCGATTGGAGCCGTTCATCCCTTGCATGTTGTTGAGAGTGGCCCTCCTAAGCCCATCGCCTCCACAGTCGCACGAAACTTGTAGGATTGCCACCAAAGCGAGGAGCGACATCGAGGAACAATGAACGGCAGGTTTACTTTTTCATTTTTTCGCACAAATTCCTCTCCTGTACCAATCTCTTCCCCTCACAGTAGCTCTTGTACGCAATGTTCGCAATTATTTGTTGCATGGATTTCAGTCCTTGTCTTTGTCCACGGTTTCTACCCTCTATAGCTCCGTCTTGTATCATGCAGGTTATTCACTGATATCTCAACACAAGTCCTATTGTAAGTAGGCTGTTTAGGTTTTTATATTGGTAACGCCACGTAGCGCTCTGTATGAAAATCACTGGCTGTGCTGTGTGCAGTCTGTGGCTGGTTTGCATTGTTGTTGTCTATTGTAGTGTTGGGCAGCTGGATTTTAACAGCGCGTAGCGTTGCGCAGTTGGAGGTGAGCCGCCAGCAGTAGTGGATGTGGGGAGAGAAATGGAGTTTTGAAATTTGTAAGACTGGATGTCATGAACTGCTATGTATATTATGATTTTTCAACATTATTAAGGTAAATACATTGTTTGGTCTCTATTAAAATCTTTCATTTGCTAACTATGCCTATCAGTAGTTAGTGCCTTCCGTAGTTTGAATCTTTTATTTAGCTGGCAGTAGTGGCGCTCGCTGTATTGCAGTAGTTCGAGTAACGAAGATTTTTGTGAGGTAAGTGATTTGTGAAAGGTATAGGTTAATGTTAGTCTGGGCCACTCTTTTGTCGGGATTTTGAAAGTCAGATTGCGTTGCGCTAAAAATATTGTGTGTCAGTTTAAACACAGTCATGTATAATTTTTCTAAGGGGACGTTTCACTATCACCCTGTCCCTTCTTCTTGTCAGTGTTCCCCATATGTTCGTTTTTCCGCTAATTTTGCGGAGAGCCTCGTCATCCCCTACATTATCAGTCCATCTAATATTCAACGTTCTTCTGTAGCGCCACATCTCAAATTTTCGGTTCTCTTTTGATCCAGTTTTCCCGCAGTTCGATTTTCTACCATACAATGCTGTGCTCCGAAGGCACACTCTCAGAAATGTCTTACTCAATCTAAGGCCCACGTTTGTTGCTAATAGACTTCTTTTGACCAGGAACCCCCTCTTTGCCTGTGCTAGTCTGCTATTTACGTCGTCATTGCTTCGTACGTCATGTGTTATTTTGGTTGTTTTGCTTACGAGGTAGCACAGTGCGACGGATTTTTACGTGCGTGTGTGCGATGCTCCAATTGCGACGGATTATATGTTGCTACTGCAATGCAATTTCATTTACAATTTTTGTTCACATACCTCTTTACAGCGGTAGATCTTCGCACGTAAACTCCTGACTGCAGCTACTTACGAGATCACAGAAAAACAGTGTTGAGGGAACTGTAACCTCATAGCTACACACCGGAGGCCGCTATAAGTAAAATTTGCTGAAAATTTTCTATGTACTTTAAAGAAATGATTCGGAAAGGGGATGTCACTCGTACTTTAAACGTGAAGTTCAAATTTAAACCTTCAATAGATCTTTATTGCCGTTAAGCAAGATCATCAGCCCACATTTATGAAAATTACTAAAGTTTCTGCTGACAGTTATCACCATACCTAAAACAGCCAGAACTTTTACCTTCCCAAATTCCGAAACCAATTACTTTTAACACAGTGAATGATCGGCCAATTACTTCTGCACACGATATTCAGTGGTTGTCTTTAGTAAAAGTTTATGCTCGCCATAAAATACTCAGTAAGAATATACTCAGTACCGCCACGCTATATAATTCAAAGTTCACTCGCGATTTTCGTCGGAACGAATTATCACAACACTCTAAAGTTTTCATAAACTGTTTCTGGTCACTACCAGATACCATTAACACTGGATCATAATGTGGAAGTCATCCCAAGACTTCATCTTACACATAATGCGAAAAGTCACATCCAGCATAACCGCCTCCAATCAAAGCTAGCTCGCCACCCTCTACTCACTCTCCCACACTCAAAACTATATCTCCTCGCTAGGCGGCCAACCGTCTCGCTTCTCATTGACTGTCAGCACTTACGACCAATGAGAACTCACTTCTAGGGCGCGGCTCGCGCCAAAATCTAGCAAGCACCAACCACTTCTCTAGGCTCATTGACGTCATCAAATTAAGTAACACAAAACTCTCTACTTAAATAAACAAAACAAAATGAACTATAAGCTTTATTCTACGTCTGTAAATTTATTATGTAGTCGCGAATGTTCTGGCTGTCTTATACATAAGCATACATACTTGGACATCTGACATTCACTAGTAGGGGAACCACTAGTGGATACGTTCCCACGTTACAGAGTTGGAACACTTGCCAGTTCCTGTAGAGAATTACATGAATGATTTTTAATAATGCCGAACGTCCCACATACTCCCACGCATGCATTCTCATTCACATGCACCCTAACACACAATACATATATTTACTTAGAATTCTTGAAATTATTATTATAGAAAAGTCACAGAGGTTTTCTGAAACTAAAAACTTTCCAAATTTATATATGAACACTGAAAGTGTTATCAGATCATCGTACATAATCACTGAATATAAACTATTCCATCACTGTATTTATTTAAATTCTTGACTGTCGAAAAATTACGGTTTTTTTATGTAATTTTACTAACTTCCAAAATACAACCATTTTTGATCTCAGACTTTGACATATTGTTTGTTTTCACGACAGAATGTTGTACATCAAATATGACGTTCTTCAGGTTATTCCTTTACTAGTTATTAATATTTTTAGTTTCGTATAATGTAAGTGGCCTGCCAGCGCTACTCCACTGCTTTCACACGCGCAGCTGCAACAGATGATCGTGACGTCAGTCTGCAGGACATAAATCGCCCGTTACTGACCGTATAATACTCTACTGGCTTACATTGCAGCCCACATACATTCTGAAGTAAAGCTTTTAATAGACAAATGGGCGATCGCGCACTAGTTGCGACGCCACAACAGTTTCTTAACTTCATCTACATCGGTATCAACAATTTTGATGTTATGTTTCTCACCATTCTCATTCTCCTACTTGTCATTGCTTTCGCCTTGCTTAAGTTTATTCTCAATTCATGTTCTGTACTCATTAGACTTTTCATTCTTTTCAACTTATTCTGTAACTTTTTTCAGCTTCGTTAGAAGTAACAGTCACCAGTGAATCTTCTCATTGATATCCTTTCGCCCTGAATTTTGATTCAACTCTTAAACAGTTCTTTATTTCCACCATCGTTCCTTCTGTGTATACAAGACGTCCCAGAAATGCTGCGACGAACGTCGAGGTGTTGTAGAGGGTTTCTTGAGAAACAAATAGTGCATAGGAAACATCACCCAACAATGCTACAGAGTGTCGACTTTATAGGTGCCAGTGCCTGCCACAAGGCTACCTCTTCGGCGACAAACTGCGGATCGAAACCTGATTCTCAAACTTTCATCTGCCAATGCAACAGAGCATCGCATTCAGAGAAGAAAAGGCCTTTATTCGCAGCACCTAGCCCCATCTTCTCCAGTGGCGATAGTAGCAATCAGTCGCAATCGCTGATTAACAAACAACGTTGCGAGACGTTCCGCCTATGGTCCGTCAGGGTACAAAGTCACGTTTGCTGCCAAGGGGTTTCCCTAGTGACAGGCCCTGGCGCCTGCAATTTTACACTCTATAACATCGTCGAATGACGTTTCCGGACACGGTATCCTATGCTCCATTTGTCCCTAAAGACACACGCTACAACCCTCGAAGTTTGTCGCAACGTTTCTAGGACGCCCTGTAGAATGAACAGTAGGGGCGAAAGACTGCATCTCTGTCTTACACCGTTCTTAGTTCAAGCACTTCGTTCTTGGTCTTCCAGTCGTATTGTTCCCTCTTTTCCTTCTAGCAGGAGGCATAACATTCAAATGCGATTTTTGAACGACAAACCAGCTGTGTGATTTTTTTTTCCTTACGTACAGCTTTGCTCCGACCTAGTTTGTCAAGTAGTGGCACTGAAATGCTACATACTCGCATATCCAAACGTAGTTTGTTACGCGACGACTTCACGGTATTGTAATTTTAATGGCAAGCGGCGTATATGGAAGCGCATATGCGTGCAGTTTCATGTAATTGTTACAGAAACATTTCGATTTATTCGTGGCAATCGATGTCATTAACTCGTCTAAATTTTCTTTTCCGTCCTCAAACTTCAACTATATGCTTACCGGTCCCGTGTGATTTGAATCCGACGATGTTAGTGTACGTATGCTGTGACATAATAAGAGTGAGTTTTGCACATGGAGGGATTCTGAGTGTATAAAATAGTTGGTGCTGCTCCACTTACAATCTATCATCACCATGGCTGCAGACATTTTGAACATCTGCTACAAAGAAATACATCGTCATTATTATGTTCTGCACTTAATGGTAAAACAGTTGGATTACCCTATTTTTTTGTAGGTTTCTGTTACCTCCCTGTGACGTAATGAGGCACCTCAAGCGCGACGGAACGGGAACAAATATTTCTAAGTTGAGCACTTTATTATATTTTAATTAATTAATTAATTAATTAATTTATTTAAGAACTTTAATTTAAGAAAATTCTCTGCTTCCTATTCATTTTTGGTATTTTTAGTTATGATTTCTAGTGGTTTTATTTAGTTTTTAGCTTCAGTCTTTTAAAAGCTAAAGAATATAAGTCTTTGGTTTGAAATACCACAGGAGAGCTAGATATATGTCCCGCAGCGTCGATTTCGCTGATGATCCTCGTCGGAACTGTTCCACCTGAAATCTCTAAAATGTTTATTTCGCTACGAAGATCGTTCGGCATAACTACGTACTATGTTGTATAATGCGTATGGATTGATGAGTCTAACTTCTTTATCAAGGAAAAGTTTATTGCTTCTAAGATATACTCTCGAAGAATATTGACCGTGAAAAGATGTAGGCTCGCACTATCATTCCACACTGAACCTCCAATCGATCTACGTCACGAGATATCTGAAGAATGTTTGTCAAATCTTTTATAAAATGATAAATACACACCTTCAAAACGTATTATTTTCTTGAATTTGTTTATTGTGCCATCGACTAACTAAACATTCGTAATGGAGCTTAATAGCGTCGCACAACAATATCAAAATCCCTCAAACATAAAACACGTCCGATCTCTGTAATCGCTTCGCACCGAGTCCTCCAATATACACTCCTGGAAATGGAAAAAAGAACACATTGACACCGGTGTGTCAGACCCACCATACTTGCTCCGGACACTGCGAGAGGGCTGTACAAGCAATGATCACACGCACGGCACAGCGGACACACCAGGAACCGCGGTGTTGGCCGTCGAATGGCGCTAGCTGCGCAGCATTTGTGCACCGCCGCCGTCAGTGTCAGCCAGTTTGCCGTGGCATACGGAGCTCCATCGCAGTCTTTAACACTGGTAGCATGCCGCGACAGCGTGGACGTGAACCGTATGTGCAGTTGACGGACTTTGAGCGAGGGCGTATAGTGGGCATGCGGGAGGCCGGGTGGACGTACCGCCGAATTGCTCAACACGTGGGGCGTGAGGTCTCCACAGTACATCGATGTTGTCGCCAGTGGTCGGCGGAAGGTGCACGTGCCCGTCGACCTGGGACCCGACCGCAGCGACGCACGGATGCACGCCAAGACCGTAGGATCCTACGCAGTGCCGTAGGGGACCGCACCGCCACTTCCCAGCAAATTAGGGACACTGTTGCTCCTGGGGTATCGGCGAGGACCATTCGCAACCGTCTCCATGAAGCTGGGCTACGGTCCCGCACACCGTTAGGCCGTCTTCCGCTCACGCCCCAACATCGTGCAGCCCGCCTCCAGTGGTGTCGCGACAGGCGTGAATGGAGGGACGAATGGAGACGTGTCGTCTTCAGCGATGAGAGTCGCTTCTGCCTTGGTGCCAATGATGGTCGTATGCGTGTTTGGCGCCGTGCAGGTGAGCGCCACAATCAGGACTGCATACGACCGAGGCACACAGGGCCAACACCCGGCATCATGGTGTGGGGAGCGATCTCCTACACTGGCCGTACACCACTGGTGATCGTCGAGGGGACACTGAATAGTGCACGGTACATCCAAACCGTCATCGAACCCATCGTTCTACCATTCCTAGACCGGCAAGGGAACTTGCTGTTCCAACAGGACAATGCACGTCCGCATGTATCCCGTGCCACCCAACGTGCTCTAGAAGGTGTAAGTCAACTACCCTGGCCAGCAAGATCTCCGGATCTGTCCCCCATTGAGCATGTTTGGGACTGGATGAAGCGTCGTCTCACGCGGTCTGCACGTCCAGCACGAACGCTGGTCCAACTGAGGCGCCAGGTGGAAATGGCATGGCAAGCCGTTCCACAGGACTACATCCAGCATCTCTACGATCGTCTCCATGGGAGAATAGCAGCCTGCATTGCTGCGAAAGGTGGATATACACTGTACTAGTGCCGACATTGTGCTTGCTCTGTTGCCTGTGTCTATGTGCCTGTGGTTCTGTCAGTGTGATCATGTGATGTATCTGACCCCAGGAATGTGTCAATAAAGTTTCCCCTTCCTGGGACAATGAATTCACGGTGTTCCTATTTCAATTTCCAGGAGTGTAGATCTTTGGTTACGTATACTAAATTCGGCATTAATCATTCGCCGCACCTGAGTCAATGTTTTCCACCATTAACGTTCCATTACACCACTTATGTTTGCGTTTCAGGTGGAATAGAGAATATTGGAGCCAGAGATGTTGCAAGGATCAGTAGATCTGTGCAGATAAAGAGACAGCCTTGTGGTAAACAATGGCTATAGAAGGTTCACCGTCGCTGCGAGTGCAGTACAGGCGTCTCATATCGAATTCTGTAAATGACGAAAAATGGCAGAAAACATCAAGAATTTAAATGAATAAATACTACTGCTGCAAACAGTACCAGCAGCAGCTGAGTTACGACAAAACCAAATGCAGTATTAGAAAGGGAATTTTGAGGAGGTGATGTATTCTGGAGTAGTACACCCCTGTACAACAATAAAACTCTCAGTAAATCACGATTTTGGTTTCAGAAGAGTTGCTCTACTAAGGATTAGGTTTACATATACACTCACAAAATTTTACAAGCATTTAATAGCACCTACTGGTATTTTCTGTGACTTGTCTAAGGCATTTGAATGTATGCATCAAAATATTCTTCTAGATAAACTGAGTTTCAGGGGACTGATGGTACAGCCAGAAAGCTGTACTTTTAGTAATTCAACCAATGTAATCAGGGAAGCATCTTCTGGCTGAGGTGAAACCACGTACATGATTCCCCAAGACTCAATCTTAGATCCACCCTTTTTCCTCATATATGTAAACGACCTTCCGTCGTCTATCTAATTTTACATTCGTGATCTCCTCGGGAGGTATAAGTAGGGGGAAGCAATATATTCAATACCTCATCCAGAAACGCACCCTCTCGAAACCTGGCGAGCAAGCTACACCGCGATGCAGAGCGCCTCTCTTGCAGAGTTTGCCACTTGAGTTTGCTAAACATCTGCGTAACGCTATCACGGTTACCAAATAACCCTGTGACGAAACGCGCCGTTCGTCTTTGGATCTTCTCTATCTCCTCCGTCAACCCGATCTGGTACGGATCCCACACTGATGAACAATACTCAAGTATAGGTCGAGCGAGTGTTTTGTAAGCCACCTCCTTTGTTGATGGACTACATTTTCTAAGGACTCTCCCAATGAATCTCAACCTGGTACCCGCCTTACCAACAATTAATTTTATATGATCATTCCACTTCAAATCGTTCCGCACGAATACTCCCAGATATTTTACAGAGGTAACTGCTACCATTGTTTGTTCCGCTATCCTGTAATCATACAATAAAGGATCCTTCTTTCTATGTATTCGCAATACATTACATTTGTCTATGTTAAGGGTCAGTTGCCACTCCCTGCACCAAGTGCCTATCCGCTGCAGATCTTCCTGCATTTCGCTACAATTTTCTAATGCTGCAACTTCTCTGTATACTACAGCATCATCCGCGAAAAGCCGCATGGAACTTCCGACACTATCTACTAGGTCATTTATATATATTCTGAAAAGCAATGGTCCCATAACACTCCCCTGTGGCACACCAGAGGTTACTTTAACGTCTGTAGGCGTCCCTCCATTGATAACATGCTGTGGCTTGTTTGCTAAAAGTTCTTCAATCCAGCCACACAGCTGGTCTGATATTCCGTAGGCTCTTACTTTGTTTATCAGGCGACAGTGCGGAACTGTATCGAACGCCTTCCGGAAGTCAAGGAAAACAGCATCTACCTGGGAGCCTGTATCTAATATTTTCTGGGTCTCATGAACAAATAAAGCGAGTTGGGTTTCACACGATCGCTGTTTCCGGAATCCATGTTGATTCCTACAGAGTAGATTCTTGGTTTCCAGAAACGACATGATACTCGAGCAAAAAATATGTTCTAAAATTCTGCAACAGATCGACGTCAGAGATATAGGTCTATAGTTTTGTGCATCTGCTCGACGACCCTTCTTGAAGACTGGGACTACCTGTGCTCTTTTCCAATCATTTGCAACCTCCCGTTCCTCTAGAGACTTGCGGTACACGGCTGTTAGAAGGGGGCAAGTTCTTTCGCGTACTCTGTGTAGAATCGAATTGGTATCCCGTCAGGTCAAGTGAACTTTCCTCTGTTGAGTGATTCCAGTTGCTTTTTATTCCTTAAACACTTATTTCGATGTCAGCCATTTTTTCGTTTGTGCGTGGATTTAGAGAAGGAACTGCAGTGCGGTCTTCCTCTGTGAAACAGCTTTGGAAAAAGGTGTTTAATATTTCAGCTTTACGCGTGTCATCCTCTGTTTCAATGCCATCATCATCCCGGAGTGTCTGGATATGCTGTTTCGAGCCACTTACTGATTTAACGTAAGACCAGAACTTCCTAGGATTTTCTGTCAACTCGGTACATAGAATTTTACTTTCGAATTCACTGAACGCTTCACGCATAGTCCTCCTTACGCTAACTTTGACATCGTTTAGCTTCTGTTTGTCTGAGAGGTTTTGGCTGCGTTTAAACTTGGAGTGAAGCTCTCTTTGCTTTCGCAATAGTTTCCTAACTTTGTTGTTGAAACACGGTGAGTTTTTCCCATCCCTCACAGTTTTACTCGGCACGTACCTGTCTAAAACGCATTTTACGATTGCCTTGAACTTTTTCCATAAACACTCAACATTGTCAGTGTCGGAAAAGAAATTTTCGTTTTGTTCTGTTAGGTAGTCTGAAATCTCCCGTCTATTACTCTTGCTAAACATATAAAGCTTTCTCCCTTTTTTTTATATTCCTATTAGCTTCCATATTCAGGAACGCTGCAACGGCCTTATGATCACTGATTCCCTGTTCTGCACTTACAGAGTCGAAAAGTTCGGTTTGTTTGTTATCAGTAGGTCCAAGATGTTATCTCCACGAGTCGGTTCTCTGTTTAATTACTCGAGGTAATTTTCGGATAGTGCACTCAGTATAATGTCACTCGATGCTCTGTCCCTACCACCAGTCCTAAACATCTGAGTGTCCCAGTCTATATCTGGTAAATTGAAATCTCCACCTAAGACTATAACATGCTGAGAAAATTTATTTGAAATGTATTCCAAATTTTCTCTCAGTTGTTCTGCCACTAATGCTGCTGAGTCGGGGGGTCGGTAAAAGGAGCCAATTATTAACCCAGCTCGGTTGTTTAGTGTAACCTCCACCCATAATAATTCACAGGAACTATCCACTTCTACTTCACTACAGGATAAACTACTACTAACAGCGACAAACACGCCACCACCGGTCGAATGCAATCTATTATTTCTAAACACCGTCTGTACCTTTGTAAAAATTTCGCCAGAATTTATCTCTGGCTTCAGCCAGCTTTCTGTACCTATAACGATTTCAGCTTCGGTGCTTTCTATCAGCGCTTGAAGTTCCGGTACTTTACCAATGCAGTTTCGACAGTTTACAATTACAATACCGATTGCTGCTTGGTCCCCGCATGTCCTGACTTTGCCCCGCACCCGTTGAGGCTGTTGCCCTTTCTGT
Organism: Schistocerca cancellata; assembly: GCF_023864275.1. NCBI lineage: Eukaryota > Metazoa > Arthropoda > Insecta > Orthoptera > Acrididae > Schistocerca > Schistocerca cancellata. The sequence continues at coordinate 483,999,536 of NC_064633.1, read as the reverse complement.
ACTTGCCCGTGGCCATCTAACCTAAAAAACCGCCCAGCCCACGCCACACAACCCCTGCTACCCGTGTAGCCGCTTGTTGCGTGTAGTGGACTCCTGACCTATCCAGCGGGACCCGAAACCCCACCACCCTATGGCGCAAGTCGAGGAATCTACAGCCCACACGGTCGCAGAACCGTCTCAGCCTCTGATTCAGACTCTCCACTCGGCTCTGTACCAAAGGTCCGCAGTCAGTCCTGTCGACGATGCTGCAGATAGTGAGCTCTGCTTTCATCCCGCTAGCGAGACTGGCAGTCTTCGCCAAATCAGATAGCCGCCGGAAGCCAGAGAGGATTTCCTCCGATCCATAGCGACATACATCATTGGTGCCGACATGAGCGACCACCTTTCCACCCTTTCCACATCTGGAATGACTCCCCCCGGTATGTACACGGAGTGCACATTGGTTTTCTTCCCCTCTCTTGCTGCCATATCCCTAAAGGGCCCCATTACGCGCCTGACGTTGGAGCTCCCAACTACCAGTAAGCCCACCCTCTGCGACCACCCGGATCTTGCAGATGAGGGGCAACCTCTGGAACAGGACAAGCAGCCACGTCCGGCAGAAGATCAGTATCAGCCTGAGATAGAGCCTGAAACTAGTTCGTCAAACAAACTGTAGAGGCCTTCCATTCAGCCCTCCGGAATGTCTTTCGCCCCCTGCCACACCTCGAGACGACCTCCCACTCTACCACAGGTGAGCGATCAGCCTCAATGTGGGCAGTATCCCAGGCAGCCACAGTCGTAGTCCGATCGGGGGATGCGTGGGACGAGCTGGCCGTCCCCGACAAACCCCCATCCGGACCCCCATAGTGATGCCCATTGGCAACAGCCTTAAGCTGTGTGACCGAAGCCAACACTGCCTGAAGGTGGGAGCGAAGGGATGCCAACTCAGCCTGCATCCGAACACAGCAGTTGCAGTCCCTATCCATGCTAAAAACTGTTGTGCAAAGAACGTCTGAACTAATCTACAGAGACCACAAACAAATAGACACAGAATTTTAAACGGTTATTAAAATACAAGACTGCCTAGTAAATGCAGTAATGCTGCTACTTGCGCATTGCTGACACACTGCTCGGCGGCGGAAGGAGACTACGCGATTTTACACTATTCAGGTACTAAATCGCGATGCTACAACTATCAAATACTATAATACGCCCGAAATTTATGAATTAAACAATGCAAGTACCAAAAACACGCAAAGAAATTAAGAATTAAACTATGTAACAAATAAGTGAGCTAGGAGTATACGACTTTCTGCTAGCAGCTGCTTATCAAACGGCGGCAGGGACCACACTGGCTGTGACCAATCGACACTGGCCGTTCAAAACAAAACCAGAAGACAGACGACTACGCGAATTTACACAAGTCAGGCACTAAAACTCGATGCTACAACTCTCAAATACTATAATACGCCCAAAATTTATGAATTAAACAATGCAAGTACCAAAAACACGCAAAGAAATTAAGAATTAAACTACGTAACAAATAAGTAAGCTAGGAGTATACGACTTTCTGCTGGCAGCTGCTTATCCAACGGCGGCAGGGACCAATATAACATTGCGTAGAAAAAACAAAAATGTTGTCGTCTTGAACCGTAGAGAACCGGAGAATATGAATATAGTATGTAGATGTGCTGCATCTATGGGATCAAAGTTAGTCGTAGGAGTTCATGATCGTCAGCAAGACCCTTCGTCCCGGAAGCTATGGTTCTCTTCCGTATAAAACATAATTATGAAAATTGCAGTCAAGATAAAATACACGTTGGAAGCAATGCAACGTCTGCAGCGGTTATTGGACAGACTGAAAGCGCAGTAAGAGGGCACATTGCGTGTGGTGAAAACAGGTCTCTGCGAGATTGTCTGCAAGAATTCCGACAAGAAATATTTTTGCAAGCAGCCAAACAACGTAACATGTAATAAGCTACTGCGTCTTTCTCTGCAGAACGATGCGGGGCGAATTAAAGTGTTGGTAAGTGCAGACTAAACACACCCGGTACGGTAGAACAAAAACGGCTGTAGATCATGCCATGGCCTACCTCCTGCTGCAGGTGAGAGAAACGGCAGAACCGCTACTATGTAGTCCCTGCACGTGGAAGAGTCTCAGCAGGGAAATACTGTTCACCTAACGGGGACGACAATGTCCGAATGCAACTCTGAACATTATGTGCCGAGGTTATGTTGTGTCGATGAACAGTAGAGCCAATTATGTATACTTTGAACAGGAGTTTCTGTAGGTTGCGTCTCTTCATTTAGAATAGGTATTAGGAAACGCACACGGCTCAGTTGTACGAGAAGGGCGGAAGGAGTTAACTTTCTGGACAAACAGTTCCAGAATTCACCTGAAGTAATGCAGGAGTACTAAGGAAACTAGTCCGGCATGAGTCACGGTCTGTACTTAGTACTGGTAGAAGAACCTAGCTAACACTCTCATCCAGCCTCGCTCAGTATTGTTCCTGAGTGCATTTGAAAATTAACACGTACCTAGAGTTCCTGAGCAACGTCACAGCGAACACACAGATTATAATGTTCACGAATTGATGATTCATAATTCATAAAGCAGTGCATATAGATGGAACATTAATTATTTAAAAAGTACTATGGCGTAAGTTCTCACAATTTTTTCAAGTCTTTCTGCAATTCCTTACAATTCTAATGATGGTACTCCCCTGTCGCTGCTTTTCCTAACTGATAAATAGTTCGTGTATACTAACAACATTGTAAGTCCCAATTAACAACATTGTAAGTCCTATTTCACTCCCTTGGGACTTACGCGAAGTTATTTGCATTGCCTTGGAACATTCGCCGTCCAGTATAGCTTAATGGGTTCTGTTAGTCAAATATTCATCTAGCTAAAAACGTATTTCGGAATATACTCATTATAATGGTGTCTTCATTAATATTCGACGACGTGGAACAATTTCGAACGGCTTTCGAAAATCTAGGAAGACAAAACCTACTGTTCACATGCATCTATTTTTTGCAAGATGTCGTGTGTGAATAAAGCCAGCCGAGCTTCACACAAGTGGTTTTTCTCGAATCCATTCTGACTACCGAGCGAGCTGGTGCAGTGCTTAGCAGACTGGCCTCGCATTCGGAGGGTCGACGGTCCAAGTACGCGTCTAGCACTCCAGATTTATGTTTTCCGTGATTTTCATAGAGTAATGCAAGCAGATGCCGGGATGGTCCTTTTGAAAGCATACGGCCGGTTTCCTTCACCATTCGCTATCCTTGAAATATTCAGAGCTTCTGCTACGTCTCTAATTATTTCGATGTAGACGGGACGTTAAACCCTAGTCTTCATTACTTTCTTCCCGCTGATTCTGTGAGAACATTTGTTTTCCTCCAGAAACAAAAAAATGGTTCAAATGGCTCTGAGCACTATGGCACTTAACATCTGAAGTCATCAGTACCCTAGAATTTAGAACTACTTAATCCCAACTAACCTAACGACATCACACACATCCATGCCCGAGGCAGGATTAGAACGTGTTACCGTAACGGTGGCGCAGTTCCAGACTGTAGCGCCTAGAACCGCTCGGCCACATATGCCGGACCATCCAGAAACGTCGTAAAGTTTTAGGTCTGAGATCTTACAATAGACGGACGTCAGCGATATTAGTCTGTAATTCTTTGCACTGAATCTTTTAACCTTTTTTGTAAGGAGGAGTGACCTTCCCTTTCTTCCAGTCACATTAAACTATATTCGCTGCGCAAGAAATTGCCAAGTTTTGAGCTAGGAAAGGAGATAATTCAAGGTAAAATTTAACTGGAATTCACCCAGCCCTTGGTGGCTTGTTCCTGTAAGTAATCTTTATCGTTTTGCTGAGAGAGCTAACATCGAAATCACTCTGAAAACTGAATAACACAGTATTGATATTACTCTCTTATACCTATTTTTTAGCTCGGCTTTCGGCTTTTTAGGCAATCCTCAGACGACTTCAGACTAAACAGGTAGCCCGAATACCATCAGCGACAGTTTATGGCTGTACTGAGACTGTTCTTCCAAAGATATCTGAACTTTTAGAACTAAATATGTACACGAAAAACACAAGCACAACGAAATACGCAAAGACGCTACGAAGAGATGAACTTTACATTACGTTATACTCAAAGAATAAAATTATAAGTATGTCCAGGCCAATACGGAACGCAATTCAGTACTGGCACAGACTACTGTGTTTTCTATGTTATATAGACGAAATAAGCGGTGTGTGTGATGAATGAGAAAAGAAGGGAGGTGTTCAGAGAGGAGGAATGAGTTATTGGAATGTGGCTGGAGAACGATTATAATATTTACAACAAGTATGTTATCTTATGTTGAGAAAAATATTAACTGGCTGTTGCTACTTTAGCGAAGGTGAATAATGGAAGCGCATTTGACCCTTATGGATGAGGTCACGATTCTGAGACCGCCGTTTGTTGATAGCCAGAATGTCAGATAATGTTAGTTTGTTTACTCTATGGAGAAAATCACACTTGATATCATAAGAATGACATTCCTTCAGAATATGGTCAGCCTAAGTAGAACCTTTATTTTTCAGTCTACCCTGCCTGTTTGACCTACATATAATTTACCACATTAGTTGCAGGAAATGCTACAAATTTGGCTCTTTTCTAAAGGTGGAATCTTACCTTTACTGTTGAACAGAATGTGAGCAGCAGTATTCCTAGAATATAAAGCTGGTGTATATTTCTTCCACTTTAGCTTGCTGACAAATACCTACCTTTAGTTTGAGGGACCACATGTTTGGTTTAACCCCTTCTGAAGAGGATACAGAAGTGCTGTTATCCTCTGTCTCTTCTTTCTACCAAGTATTTTATCAATATAACGTATTCCATTTTTGCCGGCCGCTGTGGCCGAGTGGTTCTAGACGCTTCAGTCCGAAACAGGGCTGCTGCTACGGTCGCAGGTTCGAATCCTGCCCCGGGATTGGATGTGTGTGATGCTCTTAGGTTAGTTAGGTTTAAGTAGTTCTAAGTCTAGGGGACTGATGACCTCAGATGTTAAGTCCCATAGTGCTTCCAGCCTTTTGAACCGTTTATTCCATTTTTAATATGCTTTTCCTCCAAGTACCGATGGAATATTCAATAAACTCGAGACACATCTCTCGTTTGTGAGTCTGTGCGGTAGTCAAAGCGTGGCAGTGTAATATGCTCGTGTGCGAATACATTTTCAAATGGAGAATTTAATATTTCTGGCTTTTGTCTGCTCTTTTCACTTTCAACACCAGAGGGATCAACGAGAGACTGAATATTCTATAAACTGATCAACTGACTTTATGTATGACAGGAACTTCCATGCCGACCCCTTACTTAACACAGTGAAAGTTGTCCTTATAAATAAGTGTATACTGAACTGACATTAAGCAACGTGCTGTTAGCAAGTAATAAACGAAGACACCAATGTATTTTTATTCGTTGTTGATCGCCTCATTAGGTGCTAGTCAGAATCCTGGAGGGAAATCGCATTTTCCTCTCCAGTTTGTGGCCAGTAAGCTGAGTAGAGAATGTAGCACCCAATTTTTTATCACCGTACTTAAAATGGTGTACTCGATTAAATACCAAATCGTGCAGCAGTGTTTCATAAAGTGATGCCTAACACACTGTTGTTTGATGATGATGATGCTGTGCCCAGTATAAAAGTTTGGCTGTTCTCTAGGCGCTTCACGTGAGGAGAAGACTGTGTTTCCGAATGGGTTCCATCTTCTCTTTCCCTTCATTTCATATTCATCCATAACAACATGAATCTAACACCAGAGTGCACAGTCATCTACCCGTTATAGACACACGTTTGACGTTGAGATATCGCCTTTATTTTGTTAAGGAATTAAGTTATAAATTAAAATAGAAAAAAACTTACCTCCTAATTTTCTTTGTATTGCAGAAACATGAGGCGGAAATTGCATATCATGATTCCCTCTCCACCGGAGTAATTTTAGAGCAGGTTAATTTTAATGTAATGCCTTTCACACGGTAATTAATGCTGATCAACAAGGTAGTGGTGACTGTCAGAGAGTCTAAGCTCCTTGGTTTGAAGGAGGACGCCAGGAGAGCAGGGAGGTAGCTGACGCTTAGGACCAGGCAGGTAATGACGACCAGAGTTCTCTCGGAACTCACTGTTAAGCTTTTAGTCGGGTCGGTCGTTTATGGTGGCAATAGAATACACACTGCGCAACAGAACTAAAGAGTCACTTTTTCGAACCCCCATAATTGTCTCCAAGTTCGAAATTTGACTCAAATGTGTCTGCACCTTCCTCTATAATGGCGCAAAAGCGTTTCTCCGTGTGAGGTCACGCTCTTGTTTGACGATGCTTCAAATAGAAAGGTGTCAACACATGCGAAAAAAGGCCAGAGCATAGAAGTTCATGTGACATGTAAAGTGGATTGATACCAAGTTTCACCTTAATTCTGCCCAAGGCAACCTTGGACGTCTCACGCGATGAAATGGTCGTCACAGCCCCACGGACCCACACCGCTTCTTTAGACACCCCTGCGGTGAAGATCAGAACCGTGAAGCCCAGCGTTGAAATCACGTGGTTTTCTTATAGATGGCCAAGGAGAACATTTCAGACACACCGCCGCTCAGAATCAACATTAAAAGCCCTCAGGTGGTGGCATAAATGGCGTTAATGAAACCACCACATCCCCCTGGAGTGTTGCTTCCCACACATTTCGCGGTTTAAAACGACATTTCGCAGAGCAGTGAGAAACACTTTTGACACTGTTGCCATCCTCGGACGCTTCAAGCCTTCTCTAAGGATGCTGTGTGGCTGTATGCCCGTTGAGTGTGGCCGCACCCCTTTGGAGTGCAGTGCGACCTCAATTTTTGCTTGGTGTACAGACTGGAACCACTAGGGACCGTTCAAAACCGTTCGACGAAATTTGAACATGATCCAATGCAGTAAAGGACCCTTAAACTTTCTCTGTGTTTCCGTTTCAGGCCCCCCTGTGGAGTGATCATGGATGGGTGCGACATTGACATATGTGTGAATTAAAAGGCAGTGGCTCCCTCTAAGACCCCACAGTTCGGAAAAACCCTCTGTGGTACCCACCCACATTTACTGAGAACCTTAAAAAATGGTTTACAGAGAAAACCTTCGAAGTAGCCCGAGCAGCCTGGAGGTAGGCAGCCACCTGATACAGCTTTCAGGTCAGCTGCCTGCCTGCAGGCGCCTAAGAGTGTTTTGCAGTTTTCCTCCATTATGGTACATTTTAAATATAGTATATGTGGGCAGATAGCACCAAGGGGGGGGGGGGGCAGGGTGTTAGAGGCACCCTTTACCTTTTTTATTCACACATGTGTCAGTGTTACATACCTCTGTGAATATGTCACAGGAGAGTGTGAAACAGGAGCACTGAAAAAGTGTAAGGATCCTTTGCTGGTTCGGATCATGGTTTTGAACAGTCCATAGTGGTTCCAACCTGTGCAACAGGCAAAACTTGCGGCCGCACTACACTCCAAAAGAGTGAAGTCACGTTCATTGGGGTTGCAACCCCGTGATGTCCGTCGAGAATGGTTGAATCGCCCAGGAGGTGTCAACTGCGCCAATGGTTGTCAAGAACGTCTTCCTGCTGCTCATCGTACTACAAACTGCCGACAGCTGCGAAATGTGTGGGAACCAACGTCCCAAGGAAAGGGGTGCTTTCACTGACGCCCTTCATGCCACCTCCTGAGGCCTTTTCAATTCCACTCTGAGTGAGGGTGTATCTTAAATGTTTTCCTCAGCCAGCCATAAGAAATCTGCATGATTTCAAAGCTGAGCGTCACTGTTCTGACCTCCAACGCAGACTGAGCGAGGTGGCGCAGTGCTTAGCACACTGGAATCGCATTTGGGACAATGATGGTTCAAACCGTGTCCAGCCATCCTGATTTGGGTTTTCCGTGATTTCCCTAAATCGCTTCAGGCAAATGCCGGGATAATTCCTCTGAAAGGGCACGGTCGACTTCCTTTCCTAATCCGACGGGACCGGTGACCTCGCTCCTTAGTCCCCTCCCCCAAAACCAACCAACCAGCCATTGCAGAGGTGTCAAACGAAGGAGTGAAATGTGGGTAAGAGTAGCTGTGACGACCTTCCCATCCTGCCATAAGTCCAAGGTGGCGTTGGGAAGAATCGCAGTGAAATTTGGTGTCACCGAGACATCATTAACCCACTTTACACGTCATTTGAACTGAGTTCTGGCCTTTCTTCCGTGTATGTCGACACTTTGCTATTTGAAGCGCAATCGACGCCAAGGGTGACGTCAGCTATTTTGCTTGTGGAACGCAGTATTCAAATAGGACCAGTAAGGTCACTCAGCCTCAGTTTTGTCGATGTACTGAAACAGTCAACACGTAGCGTCTGCGTATCCGATATCCATCACAGGGCACTTTGTGATAGGTGCCATGTTGACAAAAGTCTCTGTGGTTACAGGGATGGTGGGGGCCCTTGAAAATAGAGTATGACGTTTCCTGTTCTCAAATACGCGATTCACGCGATCGGGAGACAGGTGAAGGTGGCTGTCTGCGTTACATGGCCTACAGGCTATATTGGTAACACGCCGCCATCCTCCACTGTGACTCCTCATTGATAATATTTCTCCCTCTCGCTAGTCTCAAGCCTTTAGTGGCTTACTTCATAAAATTTTGTAACTTTTATCTGCAACTGATTAAAGTAATACTGAATACTAGTTCACTCTTTACACCCTATTCCAGTCATTTTCCTGTTAGTCTGCAAATCTTAATAGCAGAACACATTTCATTTAATAAGTTAAATTGAGCTTCTCTCGGTGTTATGATGGTGGATTCCGCTTCTAAGAGGAAGTGACGGGAAGGTGAACTGTACCAGCTCAACACATCGTATAGGTCGAAGGGAGACAATAAGAAAAAAATGGCCAAGCACGAGTCGGTGTTCAAACTTAACTTTGTATATAGACAGTTCATCCATCCCAGGAATCGATAACCTCGACGATTTTTGCCAGTTATCGACAACTGGCAAAATATCGGTCCCGAGAATTCCAAGACATTCGACAATGTTTTAATTTCAATTTAGAAGTCTGATAACAAATGACAAAAAAAACCTGTTTCCCGTGCGATAGAATTACAAATTAACAATTTACGTATTTCTTCCCTTAGATGTACTGCGAAGTCTTGCTTCTAGTGAAGTTTCGTAGTTTTACGTCAACGAGAAGTACCCTATAGGTTTCGATGAGTGAGTTTGCGAGTATCGAAATACGCGACATTAATGGCGATATGCTTTGATTGAATAGACTCAAAAGCTCAATTTTTTAACACCTCCAAGGAACCGTAGGCTTTAGTATGTGACATAAACTTAAGCTTGATACGTCTACCCGTTCCTGAGATAATGGATTATTAACAGTCGGGCAAACAGATGGACGGACAATAAAATGACCCTACCTAAAAAACGCAACTAGAAAACTTTCAACATAGCCATGGAAATTACTGCGTTTGTCCGCTACGTTAGTTAATGGCTCTTTGCCAATACATGGACAGGTCTGAAGGCAGAAACGAGAAGCGCCTCACCACACCAAGAGGCGTGTTGCTATGGCGGAAGGACTGGACGCAAAAATGCACAATGGACAAGCCTGAGGGTAAGGATATTTAGGATGCAACAGGACCCAAAGCTCGCATATTGTATGGGAGAAGTAACTGTTAGATGGGCAGTCAAATGTAAGTAAACATTCAGGCCAAATTACGCAGAATGCCAGAGGAGAGAGGCGGCTTTTATAAGCGAACAGAACAGAAAGTTGTCAACCCTGCGGTAATATCAAGTTGACGCCACGTAACACGGCTTGTAGTCGTGACAGTGACCTCAATTTGTCGATGAAAAGAGTTCAAGAGTTTCTTTACATATGCTATGGACATCTGAAGGCACTCATTAGAGGAGTTTGCGGCATACTCAACTCTAAGCATCCATTGTGTGCAGTTCTCTTCGCAATGTTTGCTCGGAAATTGATTTATCTATATTACCATTCTCTGACAATAGTAATACCTATCAGGTATGAAACGCATTGTCATTGACTACGTAAATCGTGAAACCTGTCTCTGGCCGCTGTCGGTTAGGATCGTTTTACGACTGCTGTTCTTACGTTCTAGAGCCCACGTTGTACACCAACAAACTGGGCAACTTCATTTACGGTGTGGTCATGGGCATTTCCAAACTCTATATCTTCTTTCTTCCATCCTGTCAAGTCCCCAAGTCGAGCCACCTTACGGCGCTGGTTCCATACAACCCATTGACACATACACACCAGTGCTCATCCATGGCTTCTTTAAGCAGTGAAGAGTCACGTGATCGCCTGTTACCAGTTGTAGACCACCTACATCGCTCTAAAACGACCAGTGTGATATTTTTAAGGGGACGACTAACACTTTGCTCGAAGTAACTAATGACGATCGTGCAGCGTCATTGCTGCTAACGCCTGACCCAGCCGCGCCGGTCAGCAGACACGGAACAGACGCTGCCTGCCGTCTCACCCCCCGAGAGTTCTCGACACCAGCACAGCGTCCACGCTCCGCCAGGTAATGAAATGCAGCAATATACGCGAGTAGAAGCACATAAGGCCACATAAGGTGGAGGGCGGCTTCTAATCGAGTATATTAGTGCATTTTATGCTAATAAGATTTAGTATGGAGGAAGTCTGGGGTAGCCCATTTTATGCTAATAAGATTTAATATGGAGGAAGTCTGGGGCAGCCATAAAAATGTCAGTCTCAAAATCGTCATGTAGTCGAGACAGTTGACAGACGACAAATGAAAACCACTTCAGAAGGAAGGATGTGTAGATGTTTTTCTACAGCGAATTTTAAAATTTCTCCGGCGGACTAAATATTCGAAGAAGTTTCAGAATTGGTGCCGGTCATCATTAAACACAGTCCACAATATCTCGACTGGGCACCTGCCAGTCGCCTTCAGGTGAGTCATCGAAGACTTTCTGTCCCACAATTTATTGTCGTGCTGTGTTCATTCCTCGCATGTGTTGAGGTAGTGGTGGCAGACTGACCATACTATCTGACGGGCAGCACCCTCGACGGTGGAACTGTGGAGTTCAGCTGTCCTCAGGGTTATCACTTTCCGCGACCATAGGCGTTCTCATTGTCTTCTTGTTCCGGAGCAAATCGTGGCAATGGTGCTCTACTTATTACCCAAGTGGTAGCCGCATCATATTTTCCTCCGTAAGCATACAGGGTGTTTGAAGTCTTTGCATCAAACGTCTTTGGGTGTCAGATCACATCTTGGGGAACAATTCTGATTAGAGACAAAAATTTCAGCGAACTGGCAGGGTCTTCGAACCACCCCCAGTCCCAGAAAATTTATGGACCGATTTTCATTAAGAAAACGAGAAGAAATAGTGTTTCTAGGTGGAAGAAGAAATTTTAGTTGCGAATCAGGGACTTTAATTTTGCTGGGCCTTCCCCTTTCATGCAGAAGAGATGACTGGATTGTAGACAACACACCAGGCATTTACTCGCCACAGAGTGTCCACGCCACACCGCCTCTCAGGCGAACGTTTTGTGATCTATCACCCCTATCCGTTTGATGCAAAGACTTTGAAATAACTTGTTTATTGCGAATATGGTATAGTTAACATAGCTAGGCACACAGAAACTTGTGTAACCTCTTGGTGGAAAATTAATTTACTGAAACGTTTAATTAAATCATAATCATCATCATCATCAGACATAGCTGTGGTGAAATCAAAGAAACACAATAGGAAAAAATGCCGCAGAAAATATATGTGCACAGGGCACAGCGGTTTGCATCAATACTTACAATGAATATAAAAACAAACCATCTCAAGGCTGTGATGGCTTCAGTCAGACAGCTTGAGGCTGCAGTGGATGGGCCTCACTGATGTGGACCGGCTATGTGGATCCAACGGACGTACAGCCCGCCGATTATTCCGCACCAGTGGCCAGCCCAGTTACTGCTCGCATTGAGGTTGACCCCTCACGTGTTGTCGAGTGGGAGGTCACCTCAGGGCATGGCAGGCTGCAACAGACATCCCAGGGGCCAAAGGTAAGGCCTCCTAGTTAGTCTAACAAAGAGGTTCGAGATGCTATCTGTGGCTGACAGTGTCTCTCGTCACTTGTCCTGTTTCAGAGGAAACCTCTTAGCCTGCAAGATCTTGGCATTCATAGACGGTGGGACATAGGTAGCTGGGAGCTCCAATGTTAGGCTCGTTTTGAGGCCCTTTAGAGATATGACTGCGAATGAGGGGAAGAAAGCTAATGTGTACTCTGTGTGCATACTGGTTGGAGTTATTCCAGACGTGGCACGACTGATTGCGGATCTCTGGTACAAAGCTGAGTAGAGGGGCTGGGGCTGAATCTGAGGCCCAGACGGTTCTGCGGCCGTGTAGGTTGCAGATTCCCCGACTTGCGCCGTAGGATGGTGGGGTTTTGGGTTCCACTAAATAGGTCAGGAGTCCATTACAAGCAGGAGGCAGATACACGAATAGCGGGGTCTGCGTGGCGTGGAATGGGCAGCTTTTTAGGTTAGAGAACCTCGGGAAACACAAGAAGGGCTTCAGTGTCAAAAAGAGCAAGTCTAACACCGGAAGAACGTTGATCTAGGAACCATCGGTTTAACAGTAGTAAACTGCCTTAGCTGTGTTAGGAAAGTACCATACCTCCAAGCGCTAATAGGAAGCACTGATGTTCAAATCATTACAGGCACTGAAAGCTGAAGTTCAGCCGAAATTTGAGCGAAGGATCTAACGGTGCTCAGAAAGGATGGACTAAATACAGGTGGTGGTGGCGTGTTTGTTGCTGCTAGAAGCAGTTTAACCTGTAGTGAAATTGAAGTAGATAGTTCCTGTGAGTTAGTACGGGTAGAGGTAATTCAATCGAAATAAAATAATAATTGGATACTTTTACCGACCTCCCAACTCAGATGATACATTTGCTGAAAGTTTCCAAGAATACTTGAGTCTCATTTGAAACATGTACCCGACCTATACAGTTATAGTTGGTGGTGACTCCAATTTATCCTCGATATATTGGCAAAAATACGTGTTTAAATCCGGAGGTACGTACAAAATATCATCAGAAATTGTGCTAAACTCGTTTTCCGAAAATTATTTCAAGTTATCAGCTCATGAGCTCACGCCAACAGTAAACGGTTGTGAAAACATACTTGACCTCTTAGCAACAAGTATTCCTGTACTAATAACGAGCATCAAAAACAATACATGGATTAGTGAACATGGGGTGCTGTGGCGAGACTAAATACCGTAGCTTCCAAACCCATAAAAATAAACAAAAAATACATCTATTCAAAGAAGCAGACAAAACTTCACCTGACGCCTTCCTGAGAGACAATTTCGATTCCTTCGAAATTACTATGTAAGTGTAGACTAGATGTGGCTTGAATTCGAAGAAACAGTATCGGCAGCAACTGAGAGATTTATTCCAAATAAATTAACAAAGCACGGAGCTGCTTTCCCTTGGTACACACCAAAGTAAGAACTGTTGAAGAAACAACGAAAAAAGCATGCCAAATTTAAACGAACGCAAAATCCTCAATATGTAGATCTGTTACAGAAGCTCCAAATTTAGAGCGGACTTCAATGCGGTATGATAATAATAGTTTCCACAACGAAACTTTGTCTCGAAACCTGGAAGAAAATCCAAAGAGATGCAGGTCCTATGAAAAGTATGCTAGCGGCAAGACACAATCAATGCCTTCTCTGCGCGAAAGTAATGGAAATACTATCGATGACGTGTGGCCGAGCGGTTCTAGGCGCTTCAGTCTGGATGTGTGTGATGCGCTTAGGTTAGTTAGGTTCAAGTAGGTCTAAGTTCTAGGGGGCTGATGACCTCAGATGTTAAGTCCCATAGTGGTCAGAGCCATTTGAACCATTTGAACTATCGACGACAGTGCTGCTAAAGCAGAGTTACTAAACACAGCCTTCTGAAATTCCTTCAGCAAAGATGACGAAGTAAATATTGCAGAATTCGAATCAAGAACAGCTACCAACAGCTCGGAGTAGTGAAGCAACTTATGTGGCTTAATAAAAGGAAGTGTTCCGTCCAGATTGCATATCAGTAAGGTCCCTTACATAGTATGCTGATGCAATAGCTCCATACTTAATAGTCATATACAACCGCTCGCTCAATGCAAGATCCGTACCCAAAGACTGGAAAGCTGCACAGGTCACACGAAGTCATAATAGTGAAGTGATATGTTTGTGCCAGTCAGTGTGGGGACGTAACAGAAAGGCAGAAAACGTCTATTGTGTTTCTTCGTGACTTTGACTATAGCGTGAATGAAGCTGTCCAATTTGTTCGTGTATCTAAGAAGGCTGTATGAAGTGTCCGCAAAGAATGATGTATCACACACAGCCACGAACCACGGCACAAGATCAGTGATAGTGAAAAAAACTAGTAACCGGTAGGCCTGAGAGAAGAGTTGTCAATAACAATCGGTCTCAAACCCATACCCTACACGAATCGTTCCTATCAGTGAATGCACGTCTATCTCAACCATGTTCTGAGCGAGCATTGAGAAGGAAAGAGCATGCATCTGACATACGGAGTCGGGTACCTGGCAAAAGGCCACTGTACGTCTTTAATCAGCTAAAAAATACAGAAACTGGGCAGTAGCTGACTGGAGAAGTATAGTGAGGTTCGACGAGTCGCGGTTTAGGCTCATTCCAAATGCTACCAGACGTCGTATGCACAGTGAGCTGTTTAATCCGCGATGTGTGGAGGGTGCAGTTCAGGCTGGACGCGGTTCGTGACGTTTCGAGGATGTTTCTCGTACCATGACTTGGGCCCACTCCTATTGATTTCGTGAACGAGAACCAAGTGTTTATTTCTGCATAATCGGTATCCAAATGTTGCCCTTTCTTCTTTATCTTCGAGATGAGTATGTTCTGGACGTTTACGTCCGCCAATATGACAACAGCAGAGTTCACAATAGTGCAGCGCGCGGGGTAGCCGCAGGGTCTGGGAGGTTCGAGTCATCCCTCGGGCACGGGTGTGTGTGTTTTGTCCTTAGCATAAGTTAGTTTAAGTTAGATGAAGTAGTGCCTAAGCTTAGGGACCGATTACCTCAGCAGTTTGGTCCCATAAGACCTTACCACAAATTTCCATTTACAGTACTGCATGCACATGGTCGCTATTTGAAAAACGGACAGGCGCTCTATTGCTCTTCGGTTGACACACTGATCACCCTATCTTGATCCCATCGCCAATATCCGGGATTATTTGGAACAGCAGGTGAATCGTAGCAATCGACATCCTTGCCGTTTGGTAGCTCTGTGAGATATATCTCGAATGAGTGGCTGCAGCTGGAGGTAGCTTACCTTAACAGGCACAGTTATTTAACTAGCCTTTCTATTAAGTGTTTTAAGACTTATTTTTCAATGGACTATTATTAATAAATTACGTAAATCTGTAATGTTGTGTAAGCAGTTACTGAAGGCACCCATCTCCAGTAGTCAATCAACCATGGCTGGTTGGGAACGGCCATTAATGTAACGTTAGGTGACTATAGGCTATTTTTTAAGTTGTGGCAACGCTAATCCTGTTGTTTGTTCTTGATGAAGGTCTAGTCGGCCCTAAATTAATTCCGCACAGTAGATAGCGTGTGCCGAGAAAAAAGCAAACGGCATGTAGGAGTGGACATGGCCTCTAATAATAGATGCGTTTTCATCCATTGTGCCTCCCAGAAGGAAGACATCACCCAGGGAATTCTAGGACAACATCCTCCAGCCCTAACGCTCCCTCCTCGTTGCAGGATGTTTGCTTTCAGACACTCCAACGGCCATCTACTCGATGCACCTTAAATCGTGATTAATCTGAAAAGGCCACCTGTCGCCGCCGTCGTGGTGGCCGTGCGGTTCTGGCGCTGCAGTCCGGAACTGCGGGACTGCTGCAGTCGCAGGTTCGAATCCTGCCTCGGGCATTGATGTGTGTGATGTCCTTACGTTAGTTAGGTTTAAGTGGTTCTAGGTTATAGGGGACTGATGACCTAAGATGTTAAGTCCCATAGTGCTCAGAGCCATTTGAACCACCTGTCGCCACTCTGTGGACGTCTGGTGCAAATTCGATCCTTCGTCCTCGATGCACAGCAGTCAGTGTGGGTGGACGAACCAGCCAGCTGCTACAGAGGCCCATACGCAGCACCGTTTGCTGAACGATCGTTCAGGAGACACTTGGTAGCCCTTGCTTCATGTAGGCGGTCAGTTCCTCAGCAGCTGCACCTCTATAGGCCTGTACCCATCTCCGCATCTGTTGTTCACCCGCGTCATCTACAGCCCATGGTGCACAGCGCCGGTTTTGGACAACGCCATTTTGCCACGCACAGCATACTTTAACCACGGAGGCACGCGACCAGTTTTCAAACTTAGCCGTTTCGGAGATGCTTCCACCTTCGGCCCGAAAGCCAATGATCATGCCTTTAGGACGTCAGACAAATCGCTACGTTTCCGTTTTACGAAAACGAGTGCACTGTTTTCCGCCCCCCTCCCTACCGACATCCGACATCCTTTGTATACCTTCCCCTCACTGCTAGTGTTGCCACCTGCCATCACTGAAAGGTTACTGCACGTTGAAGTCGCATATAGGTGGTGGTCACATTAATGTGACTGGGCCTACTATTATGGTCGAATTTCATTGTTCACAGATCAGACCTAGATCGTATAAACTGAAGTTTCTCGCGACGACGTCATTGCATAAAACATTGTCGTTTACTTGCCTTTTTCAATATGTTTACAGTCTCGAGCTTTTGACGATATTGTCGATTGTCTTCATTAGGAACAACTGACCGTCCTGGTCACTGTTGTAACCAATGAACACAAACGGCTTTCGACTGGTAGGCCTATATCATCAATACGTCACGTTCCCAGAAACTGTTTCCGCACCTACGCTGGTAGCCCCACCGCTCTAGAGGAGACGCAAAAAATTCAGCGCCTTTTCCGTGTTTTGTCAGCGTCAGGAGCTCGCTTCCAAGCACCATCAAGATTGAAGTCCTTGTTCTGGGAGAAGGTATTCTCGCAAATTTCACATTCTGCTTCTTTCACAACAAAATTCCGATGTGGTGAAGAGTGGGGCAAGGTTTCAGCGTCATCAGACATTGTCCTGTCATTGTTATACTGTGCTCAGCAACTGCTGATTTCTGTAGCTTTCGGTTTTTAATGTACCTTTGGTGCTCTGCACATAAGTCGGTAACGATACGGACAGATTGACCGATGTAGATTCTTCCGCACTCGCAAGGATCCTTATAAATGCCAGTAAACCTGGAGCAAAGAACTTCAGAAGCCAGCAGTTGTGGAGCACAGTCTCACAAATAAACAGAGATTAATCTTTGATAGTGAAACGTTGCCCCACGCTTCTAGACACTCGAGTTCTGTTGGTAAAGAAGCTACACAACAACTTTAAGCAGTCACGAACTTCTTCAACATGGACAGCTGCTATAACCTTAGTGGTGTCAACTCTAGACGCCGAGACACAGAGAAATGCGATTAACTGATTACGTTCCTACGAGAGCGGTGGCGCCAACAGAGCAGATCCGGAAAAAAATTTCTGGTAGCATCACGTAATCATTACTTATTTCGATTAGTTAAAATCCGTTTTTGCGCTATAAATGATCATCACTACAGCGGCCACGACAATCAGCTGTTCCCTACGGAGCCAATGGAGTGATTCGTCGGCCGATGAAGATTTTATACAGATATGAGAAGATAATGAAGTGGTCGTCCAGTAGTATTTCTGACACCTAACTCATACACCGCCTGCAAAAGAAATTATTAAAATGTTCTGTTTGCGTATTTTTTAATTTTACGTTGACAGCGAAGACATTAGCAACATCCACAAAAAAGCAATAGTTATAGTAAAAAAGAGCGTGTAGGATTGCAGAAACGTGAGAAGACGTCGTTTTCGAAAAAAATATGAAGAATGATAGCTAGTTAGAGGCTGTGAACTTCCTGTTTATTTGAATTGACTCCGGCAAGGGACTGGTCTGACATCGTCCAGAAATAACGCAGCAATATATTTGCAATAAAGTACGAGTATTTATGAACAACTTAATTATCCTCTATCCGTGCCAGTGCCGACGTAAATGATATTTCCGTTTGTTATAGCGTCCGGTGGCTAGAAGCAGGACAGTTGGAATGACTGTTCTCGAAGCAGGATGTACGATATCGGTTATTACGAGATACGTTACAACTTTATATTGGACCGAGACAAAGACTCCACCTTTCGCACACTACCGTTTCAGCATTCCAACCATGACATGTGTATGTCGCTGGCTCTACCCTTTTCAAACTTCATTTAGATGTAGTTTCTAATTTCCTGTCCTATGAAATAATATGCATTTCATCCCGACACTTATTGTGTGGTACTTCTGACAAGGTGTCGTTACGGAAAAAGGGCTAAACTCAAATGATCGTACTTCCAATCACCATAATCTAGACGTTGTAAGTTAACGACCAGCCTTTTTTTCCAGCCTGTGGTTGAACTTCAAAGTATTTTACAGGGTACTCAAAAGCACTGAAAGACCTGAGTCGAAACAAGACCCCGGGAGTAGACAAAATTCCATTGGAACTGTTGAAGGCCTTGGGAGAGCCAGTCCTGACAAAACTCTACCATCTAGTGAGCAAGATGTATGAGACAGGCGAAATACCCTCAGACTTCAAGAAGAATATAATAATCCCAATCCCAAAGAAAGCAGGCGTTGACAGATGTGAAAATTACCGAACTATCAGTTTAATTACTCACAGCTGCAAAATACTAACGCGAATTTTTTACAGACGAATGGAAAAACTGGTAGAAGCCGACCTCGGGGAAGATCAGTTTGGATTCCGTAGAAATGTTGGAACACGTGAGGCAATACTGACCCTACGACTTATCTTAGAAAATAGATTAAGGAAAGGCAAACCTACGTTTCTAGCATTTGTAGACTTAGAGAAAGCTTTGGACAATGTTGACTGGAATACTCTCTTTCAAATTCTAAAGGTGGCAGGGGTAAGATACAGGGAGCGAAAGGCCAATTACAATTTGTACAGAAACCACATGGCAGTTATAAGAGTCGAGTGGCATGAAAGGGAAGCAGCGATTGGGAAGGGAGTGAGACAGGGTTGTAGCCTGTCCCCGATGTTATTCAATCTGTATATTGAGCAAGCAGTAAAGGAAACAAAAGAAAAATTCGGAGTAGGTATTAAAATCCACGGAGAAGAAATAAAAACTTCGAGGTTCGCCGATGACATTGTAGTTCTGTCAGAGACAGCAAAGGACTTGGAAGAGCAATTGAACGGAATGGATAGTGTCTTGAAAGGAGGATATAAGATGAACATCAACAAAAGCAAAACGAGGATAATGGAATGTAGTCGAATTAAGTCGGGTGGTGCTGAGGGAATTAGATTAGGAAATGAGACACTTAAAGTAGTAAAGGAGTTTTGCTATTTGGGGAGCAAAATATCTGATGATGGTCGAAGCAGAGAGGATATAAAATGTAGACTGGCAATGGCAAGGAAAGCGTTTCTGAAGAAGAGAAATTTGTTAACATCGAGTATAGATTTAAGTGTCAGGATGTCGTTTCTGAAAGTATATGTAAGGTGTGTAGCCATGTATGGAAGTGAAACGTGGACGATAATTAGTTTGGACAAGAAGAAAATAGAAGTTTCCAAATGTGGTGCTACAGAAGAATTCTGAAGATAAGATAGGTAGATCACATAACTAATGAGGAGGTATTGAATAGAATTGTGGAGGAGTTTGTGGCACAACTTGACAAGGAGGAGGGACCGGTTGGTAGGACATGTTCTGAGGCATCAAGGGATCACAAATTTAGCATTGGAGGGCAGCGTGGAGGGTAAAAATCGTAGAGGGAGACCAAGTGATGAATACACTAAGCAGATTCAGAAGGATGTATGTTGCAGTAAGTACTGGGAGGTGATGAAGCTTGCGCAGGATAGAATAGCATGGAGAGCTGCATCAAACCAGTCTCAGGACTGAAGACCACAACAACAACACTCAAAAGTATACAAACATTCATACATTTTTGCGTCGTATTCAAAAGTATTTATCCAAAAAACTATGTAAAGGGTGTAGCTTGCGGTAGTTCAGAGTACTTTACAGGGTGCTCAAAAGTATCTGAAAACTCTGAATCTTTTTTTTTTTACGCCATATTCAAAAGTATTTATACAACAATTACGTAGAAGATATAAAATTCCAATACGTACTGTTTGGATCAAAAGCATCCAAACACTATGAGTTTTTCCAGCCATATTCAAAAGTTTTCATCCAAATTTATGTAAAGCAGCACTTTCATAATGCAAAGATTGATCTTTTTACCATATATGGCGTAAGGCCTAACAGATCCTCAAAGTAACTATTTTAAACATCTAAATTATTCTACGACGGTTGTCAAGCGTTACAGGCATGCAGGCAGACACCGGCAAAACCGAATTTGCTGGCTGAACGAGAAACCGGGAGAAGACGATGTCTCTTCGTTTGTTGTTTGTTTTGCACATAATTAAAACCGTACGTCGTACAGTGTTAGTCCTTTGTATATTTTATGTCCCTACAAAACATAAATTCCCTTTTATAAGTAGTGAAAGGAAGTTGATTGCTTAACTTTAGCGCTTTTATATCACCAAAGTAATTACTTTCGATACATGTAGAGTTTACATGCACAGACATAAAAAATGTATGTAATTATTGTTGTTGCTTTGTACTCAGTAGTACCTTCTTCAACGTGATCAAATGCAAGAATTACCTGTTATGGTTGATAGGTGCGAAAGTTAATGTGTTCAAATGTGTGTGAAATCTTATGGGACTTAACTGCTAAGGTAATCAGTCCCTAAGCTTACACACTACTTAACCTAAATTATCCTAAGGACAAACACACACACACCCATTCCCGAGGGAGGACTCGAACCTCCGCTGGGACCAGCCGAACAGTCCATGACTGCAGCGCCCCAGACCGCTCGGCTAATCCCGCGCGGCGCGGAAGTTCATTATTAATGCTTGATATGCCTCTTATTTGCATTTATTACATATTATCCTGTTTTGAACAAATTGCGTTTCCAAGTGCTATATGGTAAGTGTATTTTTTCCCCTACTAAATACCTCTTTCCTGCTATACAAATCAACAATTTGCGAATAAAACAAGAATTAAACATTGACAATTTCTGTGTTATTATAAATACAGTTTATTTTTAATTAACAGACAGGAGGGTAACTATGTAGAACAAAAAAGGCGCATAGGTTACGCGACCCTTTATAAATCCTCACTCTGTCTATAAACGGTTTATCGCTCCTGGTTTCTAGGGGAATCTAGTAAGACACTGATAGTATGTACAAAAAAAAATCGTTCGAAATGACGTAATGTTCAATAAATATGCAACCCACCTAATGTACAGGTAAAGCTGATACAACATGAGCTGATCAAGCTACTGAAGTCTACGCTTACTTATGAGAGTCTACGGTACTCTATGGTAGTTCGAAAATGCTACTGATATTCATTGCATCTGTCTCTCCTAGATCGGTGTCGTATGACACGCATACTGTATTGAGAAATAAAAATGGACACTACTCCTGCTGTAACTTACAGCTTAAAGCGCAATTGTCGACGAAAGTAAACAACGTTATTCTTCCGTCAAAAACACGTCTCTCACGACTCATTACATACTCGTAATTTTACTCGTACTTCGGACACTGAACGTATAATGGAAAAGAACACGCAAAAGTTGACTACAAAATTCTCGCTGAACGTAGTTTTCGTCGTGTGTCAATGCCCCAGTTTTAGATTAAATAGTATTAAATATAGACACTATTAAAGGTGGGTGTGTTTTGGCAATAAAGTTTGGTAAATTGATGTCTTGTACTGTTCTTGCAGACATGAAATATATTAAATCAAAATCAGAAGTCTTTTGAGGAAAAGATGAGCTGTAGAAACACTGGCGCGACTATACGAAACTTCCAAATATTTCAAAACGTTTGGTCTGGAATCGACGTTAGTAAACTGTGTGCTAGAATTTAGCACAGATATGTCAAGGAAGACATACATCAAGTTTCTGAGTCTTGATACCTCGGTTTTTTCCCAGATGCTTTGAGAGAACAGACTTAACTTTCGGAGTTAACTATGATATTTCCTGCTGAAGGGACAATTCATCATGCAAGTAGATAGCGAAAGCTGGTATTGCTAGAAAACGGGTAGGTTCTGTGATGAATGTCGCTTATTATCACAAGCTTACAATTATGTTTGTGATACGTCAAAATGGGAAATAAAATCAACTGCTGCTTTATGCTAATGTTGTTTGTCATCACCAATAATGGAAGGATTTGTAAATGTTAATACTTCGATCTATGAACTATGGATGGTGTGTGGTACAATAGCCCCTCAAACTAATTATTTTCCACATCTAAATTGTTCTACTACGCTTGTGAAGTACTACCGTATTCTTTCCACGTTTAAAATGCCTGCAAAATACGTCAGAAACAACAAAATTCATTGTTTGCATCGAGTGCCACAACATTATTTTCCACATCTTTGTACCATACTTTGCAAGCTCGAACTGGTAAATGGGTATACTGTAAATGGTAAGCGGTGAACAGTGACAGGTGAACAATGAAAGTGAACAGTGAATGGTGAACGAGTTCATTGCCTAACGTAAGCTGTTATAGACGATTTATTACAAAGGTGCGTGTGTGTGTCAATTGATGGTACAGCTTGTGCAACCGCATGTGGTTTAACACGCAGCAGAATAACAGCGTTCTTTGGAATGGCTGAACAATCACGGTTTCGAAGCGCCGGATTTTGGTTTAGGCACTCGTGGCAGAATTTCAAAGACGAGCAGATTCATATGCAGAGGCTGCTGCATGTTGCTTTAACTGGTGAGATCGCATGATGCTCTTTTGCATTGAGAATGTATAGCTATGATAATTTCCTGCATTAACTTCACTCTACTACAGATAATTCTTTCATGAGTGGTAAATTGATTCGTTTTACTAACGGATTACGCGAACCGGAACACGGGGTTTCAAAAATGGGTTCGAGCTTTATAGCCATGTGAACGAGGATATTTATGCAATCTTTTATAATCTGTTCTTGTAAAATGCTTACATGGCCTCTTGCAGCTGGAAGCAATTCACCTGCGTGCTTTAGTAGCTTTCTTTATGTCGAACATTATACGAAGGTATTGTGAAAATGTTATTGCATAGTTACCTTTCTTTATGGAACTAAATCCCATGTGGACGAGTAGCGGATACAATTATTTCCTTGCCACTTACTCTAATGTTTCTAGCATAACGTACGTTGATATCTCTTACTCTCTTCATTAGAAGGGGAGTTTTTCATTCTCTTGATGGGTTTTGAGTATTGTTATTTCCGAGTCCACCTTATATGTCAGACTTGTTTGTAAGAAACTGAATAAATACAGGGAAACCAAAACAGACCCATCCAGTAATGAACGATTTTCCCTTAATGCATTCCCGTTTTCCTCGCAGTCACAGGCGGTGCTACGAGTACGATACTATTTCACTGTTCTTTTTCTCTCCAGATGTCCTGCATTTGTAACTGCGTAGCTGAGCAGTTTGATCATCTGTAATTTTAATTCGCCAGAAACATGTCGGCAAGCAGTGCTTTCGGTGATTACATGCAGTACATTTCTTTCAGCTAGAATCAAGTCGTCTCTGTTCAAATTAATATACCTATTTGCTTTTCAGTATATTCAAAAGCGGCTACACGTTATAGAGATTGCACACACATATGTAATACAAGGATGATTCCTATAAGAAAGAATATATTTACGTTTGTCTTACCAAATGCAATGTTATACATTTTTGGGGTTGTAACTTTTCAGTCAACTTACCCCCAAGGATATTTCATCTAGTGATCCAGCAACACTAAAACACTAATCTTTCAATTTGCTGTTCTGCATGGTTTCATCGTATCGCAAACAGAAAACGCAATGATACATTTAAGGTCAAACGTTTACTTTGAGTACCTCGATTCAATTTTCGCTGTCGGCGCCACAGTCAACAGCAGTGGATAGCAATTTGTTGATAACAGATATCGCCGACGACTGTCCCGAACTATAAGCGACAGTCAAATGGAAGGCGAATACCCACGACACCGGACCGTGGAATGGTTCCACTCAAAAATAATCACCACGCGCGTTAAGACATTTATCATGCTGGGAGGCGAAAGGATCAGTTCTTATTTCGTAGAACGCTGTCGGCCGCTGACAAACCCACAACTGCACCAAGTCCCGCACTTCCTCGTCGACTGAAACCGAGGTTCACGCATGTCTTCCTTGAAGCGGACAAAGATATGAAATTCGCACTGTGAACGATGCGGGCTGTACCAACAACGCCGGGCGAGATTAGCCGAGCGGTCTGGGGCACTGCAGTCATGGACTGTGCGGCTGGTCCCGGCGGAGGTTCGACTCCTCCCTCGGGCATGGGTGTGTGTTTTTGTCCTTAGGATAATTTCGGTAAAGTAGTGTGTAAGCTTAGGGACTGATGACCTTAGCAGTTTAGTCCCATAAGATTTCACACACATTTCTTTTTGGAGCAACACCAACTAGTGACAAGGCTAAACATCTGTATCGTGACGCCACAGACGAGCGGCGATCGTACCAAAGTAATTGTGTGGCTCGTAAAATGGACGCTTTTTGAGTTCATACTTGAATGAGGTTAGTTAACTAAGAAAACAAGTATAGTTGTTTATGTGGAAATGAAGCAAAAGCAATTAAGAACGCCTAACTTCGGCTAATTTCGTTCATAGCGTATACAATATGACTACACTAGTGGCCATTAAAACTGCTACACCACGAAGATGACGTGCTACAGACGCGAAATTTAACCGACGGGAAGAAGATGCTGTGATATGCAAATGATTAGCTTTTCAGAGCATTCACACAAGGTTGGCACCGGTGGCGACACCTACAACGTGCTGACATGAGGAAAGTTTCCAACCGATTTCTCATACACGAACAGCAGTTGACCGGCGTTGCCTGGTGAAACGTTGTTGTGATGTCTCGTGTAAGGAGGAGAAATGCGTACCATCAATGTTTCCGACTTTGATAAAGGTCGGATTGTAGCTTATCGCGAATGCGCTTTATCGTATCGCGACATTGCTGCTCGCGTTGATCGAGATCCAATGACTGTTAGCATAATATGGAATCGGTAGGTTCAGGAGGGCAATACGGAACGCCGTGCTGAATCCCAACGGCCTCGTATCACTAGCAGTCGAGATGACAGGCATCTTATCCGCATGGCTGTAACGGATCGTGCAGCCACGTCTCGATCCCTGAGTCAACAGATGAGGACTTTGCAAGACAACAACGATCTGCACGAACACTTCGACGACGTTTGCAGTACCATGGACTATCAGCTCGGAGACCATGGCTGCGGTTACCTTTGACGCTGCATCACAGACAGGAGCGCCTGCGATGGTGTACTCAACGACGAACCTGGGTGAACGAATGGCAAACCGCATTTTTTCCGATGGATCCAGGTTCTGTTTACAGCATCATGATGGTAGCATCCGTGTTTGGCGACATCGCGGTGAACGCACATTGGAAGCGTGTATTCGTCATCACCATACTGGCGTATCACCCGGCGTGATGGTATGGGGTGCCATTGGTTACACTTCTCTGTCACCTCTTGTTCGCATTGACGGCACTTTGAACAGTGGACGTTACATTTCAGATGTGTTACGACCCATGGCTCCACCCTTCATTCGATCCCTGCGAAACCCTACATTTCAGCAGTATAATGCACGACCGCATGTTGAAGGACTCCGACGGCTTAATTTTCCAATAGGGTGGAGCTCCACTACACTGGCACAATAATGTACATCTTCTCAGTGGCCCTTTACCACATCACTGGATGTGGCGCTCGGGACCCCGACATAGTGCGCTGCATTTTTGGCCTCCAAGATCGCCGGACATAACCCCACGCGATTTTCTCTTGTTGCGATATATCAGGAAAGTGTGTTCATCTCCCCTTTAACTGGTGTCGTACCATAAGTGAAGAACAGAATAACAGCCACCAAAAACTTTTGTAAAAGCAGACACGTTGTGTAAAGTTTTTGACTAATTTAGCTATCGTGTAGCCGTTGTTCGTGCTAATGGTGGTAGATACGAAGAGCATTTGTAACAGCATAGTGAGTATTCTGCAATTCATCCCATTGTAATTGCATGGGGGCTTAATTGAAATAAAAAAAAATACTTTTTAGTAGCTGTTTGTCCAATTACGCAAGTCTCGTAAACGGCTGGCCCTGACTAGTTTTTGTACGCAATCTGACTGCATGGAACAACAACAAAGAATGAAATGAAAATTTTCGTTAACACAGTTAATTAATTAAGTCCCCAGCAACTATAAAATCTACGAAGCCAACAAAGCACAAGTGTAGCTGTTCTGTGTGTGGTAGTATGACTCAACGCACATCTGGCACGGTTCTTCTTCAACAAGACAAGAATTTTTAAATACCAATTATACTGACGTGATAAAAGAAAATTAGAAATACTATAATTGCGTAAGGAAAGCAGAATTACACTCTAATACAAGAACACAAGCCAGATGCTTTGTTGACTGAACCTGTAATGATGCATTATTTGAGATACAGAAATAATAAAAAGAAAAAAAACAGGGAATTTGTTACCTTCATATATATTGACGAAATGCACTCTGATCATTACAATATCTCCATTAGAATAACATCTGCTATCTCTCCCATCAAACAACTGCATCAAACATGGAATAAACAAAATGTCCACAACAACGTCTCCGCAAGAACTCTCCACTACATCTGAACAAGAACCGCCTAGCACCGCTTCTCGACAAGAACTGCCTGCCGCTACTTCTCAATAATCACTGCCAGTGGAGGCGGCGGAACAAAACTCTCTGGCGCGATCTCTGGCGCTGTGGCTCAGTGTAGCCACCTTTCATAATATACGTTTGCTAGTAAATATAGAGTTTTGAAACCAACTCAATCTTTTTGAAACGCCCTGTATATCCTAATATCCTCCTCTTCCCCTCCCTCCCTCTCTCGGTTCATCTTCTCCTCCCCCTCTCTTTGTCCATCTCCTCATACTCCCCCTCTCTCTGTCCATCAGCTTTTCCTCCTCTGTCTGTCCAGCTCCTCCCTCTTTCTCGATCTCCTCGTCCCCCTCTCTCAGTCTATCTCCTCCTTTCCCATCTTTATGTACATTTCCTACCAACCCTTTCTCTGTCTAACAACTTCTTCCCGTTACTCCAATCTTGAACATTTTTTTGTTATTGCATACTATGATACCGTAGTAGTTTTCTAGTCATCAGCTGAAAAGCCATACATACAACTTTTCTGTATTCTGTGAAAATAGACTATGAGGAAGAAAACAAAGCAGTACATTTCTCTGTGGACTTTTTGTATAAAAATACATATTAATGAGAAAAAATTTATAGCCACATATGTATTATTCTCCTCCAAAGAGTCTTAGTTCTATCTACTCTGAGTAA
Organism: Schistocerca cancellata; assembly: GCF_023864275.1. Lineage (NCBI taxonomy): Eukaryota > Metazoa > Arthropoda > Insecta > Orthoptera > Acrididae > Schistocerca > Schistocerca cancellata. The sequence continues at coordinate 483,972,049 of NC_064633.1, read as the reverse complement.
TTCGATTTGGGTAAGTATAGCCGAGTATGGTCATTACAAGGCTAGTATTGAGAACTCAGAAGATATGAATATTTTCCTCTCTAATTGCATGCGGTGAAAAGTTGCTATTCCTTCACACGCGAATTTCCCATGCAGCATCTCTCGTCACCCGGGTGGTCCGGTGACAGGCAGGTTCTGCTGATCTTGAAAGGGTTATGCCGACGGGTGTGAGGTAGTCGTGTGCATGCTGTCCAGACGCCGACATTGTCATAAGAGCGGGGGCGACAGGCCCACAGGGGCCTGAAGGAGCAGTGGGGCTAGAGATTCCGTTACTTCGCAGAAACTTAGCGAAAACACTTTCTGACGGGCTATCAGCCAGGTGTGGGAATGACTTGTGTTCCCAGGCAGTCTTGGCGGGCAAATTCCTGCGTTTTCTGCAAAATCATAACTGTGATTGCTTTGCACAGGGGATAGCTCCATGACGTAGCAAAATCGGCACAAAAATTGGGGCGAAGTATCTCCATTGGTGGTATAGTAGTGCTTCGGCAATAGAGTGGAATTTTCCGCCAGTTTTCGAGTTGCTGATTGGCACGTAACCACAGCCACTGTCGTGAGGGCGAGAATGTTCTGTGTTCGGTTTGTACGGGTGCACTTGTGGTGGTCGGCTCTCGCCTTTTGGTCGGCGTAGGTTACAAGACTGGCCGTCTAATATAATTTCATTTAATTACAACTGTTTGACGAAGTTGCTGAAGTTTCGACTTCAACATAACTTTCCGAGTACAGTTGGCAATTGAGCGTTCTGCGTACAAGTGGCCTATGTTGTCCGTCTTGAGCGGGTTTGGCTGAAGTTGATTGTATCGGAGTTACTGTGTGACTTCACTTATTAAAATCAATCACTGCACCGTCAGTGACTGTGTAGCGAGCCTTCTTCGTCTCCCTCAGAGGCGCATTTCTGTTGCTAGAAAGTCTTTAGTCTGGAACAACCAGACCAGGATAATTTGTTTCCGGCTACACTCGCGACGTTATCATCACCACGACGGGACGTCGAAGCAACCAGCCATCGCCTTCGGTATGCCAGATCGTGTCCTTGCAGTTAAGAAGACAGCTGGTAATGTACGTCTGCAGCACCGGCAGATTAGGGAATTTAGCTATGTGACAATCAGAGCTCAGCAGACCGCGCCTGTTCCCGTCTTTTCTAACGTGGTTCTGTCTTGGGTGTTCATCGTCTGAGTTCTCACTACTGTATGAGCGATTAATATTGAGTTGGCTGGGTGTTTCTCTTAAGATTTGAGTTGCAAGGAATTAGCTCTACATACCACTTGGTCATAAATGTCACAGTAAAGTTTACCGACAACTTCACGTTCACAGAATCTATTTGAGTATCCAATTTGACGTATGGTAAATGTTTCATGTGTTTTGTTTATTATTTTGAGTTTAGTCATAATAAATCAAATTGTTATTTTGGACAGAACTTTCATTCCGTGGATCGGTAAAGCAACCCTTTCATTTCTCACTACGTTAATGAAACTTTACTTCATCAAATTAATTTCTATCAAATTAAATTATTGTAAGTGCCAAACTCTTTTCTAATCCACTTGCAGAGTCGATTACAGTCAGTTCGTGTTTCCTCTTAATCCATGTGCAACAGCAAAAGTCGGAGTTAGAAAAGGAGGCGGGGGGCATCATTTCCATATGAAGATTCTAGAAGAATTTAGTGTTAAATACACTGATAGCCCCGGCACCTCGCAACTGTTATCGCTGGTTTCCACTTCAGATGTGCCGCAACAAGACGTGGCATTCACTCGCCTAATATCTGAAGTAGTGCTGGAGGAAAGTGGCACCATGAATCCTGCAGTGCTGTCCATATATCCGTAAGAGTACGAGGGAGTGGAGATCTCTTCTGAATAGCACGTTGCGAGGCGTCCCAAATATGCTCAATAATGCTCGTGTCTGGGGAGTTTGGTGGCCAGTGGAAGTCTTTAAACTCAGGAGAGTGTTCCTGGAGCCACTCTGTAGCAATGCTGGACGTGAGAGGTATCTCACGTTCTGCTGGAATTTCCCAAGTCCGCCAGAATGCGCAATGGACATGAATTTATGCAGATGATGAGACAGGATGCGTACGTACATGTCACCTGTCAGAGTCGTATTTAGACGTATCAGGGGTCCTATATCACTCCAACTGCACACGCCCCACACCATTACAGAGCTTCCACCAGCTTGAACAGTCCCCTGCTGACATACGGGTCCATGAATTCATGACGTTGTCTCCATACCCGTACACGTCCATCCGCTCGGTACAATTTGAAACAAGACCCGTCTGACCAGGCAACATATTTCCAGTCATCAACAGTCCAATGTCGGTGTTGACGGGGCCAGGCGAGGCGTTAAGTTTTTTGTAGTGCAGTCATCAAGAGTACACGAGTGGTCCTTCGCCTCCGAAAACCCATATCGATGATGTTTCATTGAATGGTTCGCACGCTGACACTTCTTGATGGCCCAGCATTGAAATCTGCAGCTCCTTCCGGTAGGGTTCCACTTGTGTCACGTTGAACGATTCTCTTCAGCCGTTGTTGATCCCGTTCTTGCAGGGTCTTTTTCCGATCGCAGAGATGTCGGAGATTTGACATTCTACCGGATTCCTGGTACCCACGGTACATCCGTAAAATCGTCGTACGGGAGAAATTCCCACTTCAAAGTTACCTCGGAGATGTGTTCAATCGCTCGTGCGCCGACTATAGCACCACATTCGAACTCACTCACGTCTTGATAACCTGCATTGTAGCAGCAGTAACCGATCCAACAACTGCGCCAGACACTTGTTGTCTTACATAGGCGTTGCCGGCTGCAACGCCGTATTCTCCCTGATTACATATCGCTGTACGTGAATACGTGTGACTATACCAGTTTCTTTGGCGCTTCAGTATATTATCCAGTCTTATTGACTGGGGCCCAAAGTAGTGGTTGTTTCCCATTGTTCTGTCGTCATTAATGATTTGTGTTGAAGTCTTGGTGATGAAATCCCAAGTGATCTCTTAGCGTCAGATATTTAAGACCTTAACTGATTTGTAAAGTGATAAAACGTTTAAAACCGTTATTTAAATGGATTTTCAATTCTTTAAAGAACTAGGGATTTGCTTGTCTAATAGATAATGTCTGAGATTATTTGTAATGTTGTTGTTGCTGTAGTCTTCAATCCTGAGACTGGTTTGACGCACCTCTCCATGCTACCCTATCCTGTGAAAGCCTCTTCATCTACAAGTAACTACTGCAACCTACATCCTTTTGAATCTGCTTGATGCATTTATTTCTTGGTCTCCCTATACGATTGTTACCCTCCACGCTTCCCTCCAGTACTAAACTGGTGATCCCTTGATGCCTCAGAACGTGTCCTACCAACCGAAGTCTTCTTTTACTCAGGTTGTGCCACGATGTCTCCTTCACTCCAATTCTCTTCAGTACCTTCTTATTAGTTACGTGATCTACCCACATAATCTTCAGCATTCTTCGAAAGCTTCTATTCTCTTCTCGGCTAATCTATTTATCGTCCATGTTTCACTTCCATGTATGGCTACACTCTACATAAATACTTTCATAAGAGACTTCCTGACACTCATATCTATACTCGATGTTAACAAATTCCTCTTCTTCAGAAACGCTTTCCTTGCCATTGCAAGCCTACATTTTATATCCTCTCAACATCGACCATCACCAGTTATATTGCTCCCCAAATAGCAAAACTCATTTACTACTTTAAGTGTCTCATTTACTAATCTAATTCCCTCAGCATCACCTGATTTAATTCGACTACGTTCCATTACTCTCTATATGCTTTTGTTGATGTTCATCTTACATCCTCCTTTCAAGACACAGCCCATTCCGTTCAACTGCTCTTCCAGGTCCTTTGCTGTACCTGACAGAATCACAATATCATCGGCAAACCTCAATGTTTTTAGTTCTTCTCCATGGACTTTAATTCCTACTCCAAATTTTTCTTTTCTTTCTTTTATTGTTTGCTCAACATACAGACTGAATAACATTGGAGACAGGGTGCAACCATGCCTTTCTCACTTCTCAACCACTGTTTCCCTTTCATACCCCCTCGACTCTTATAAGTGCAGTCTGGTTTCTGCACAAATTGTAAATAGGCTTTCAAAATAGTTCAAGTGGCTCTAAGCACTATGGGACTTAACATCTGAGGTCATCAGTCCCCTAGGCTTATAACTATTTAAACTTAACTAACCCAAGGACATCACACACATCCATGCCCGGGGCAGGAGTCGAACGTGCGACCGTAGCAGCAGCTGCGGTTCCGAACTGAAGCGCCTAGAACCGCTCGGGCACAGCGGCCGGCTAATAGCCTTCCGCTCCCTGTATTTTACCCCTGTCGGCTTCATAATGTGAGAGAGGGTATCCCAGTCAACATTGTCAAAAGCTTTGTCTAAGTCTACAAATGCTAGAAACGTAGGTTTGTCTTTCCTTAATGTAACTTCTAAGATAAGTCGTAGGGTCAGTATTGCCTCACGTGTTCCAACATTTCTACAAAATCTAAACTGATCTTCCCCGAGATCGGCTTCTACCAGTTTTTCCATCCCTCTGTAAAGAATTCGTGTTAGTATTTTGCAGCCGTGACTTATTAAAATTACAGTTCGGTAATTTTCACACCTGTCAACACCTGCTTTCTGTGGGATTGGAATTATTATATTATTCTTGAAGTCTGAGATTATTTCGACTCTCTGATACATCTTGCACACCAGATCGTGTTTGTACTATCGGATGAGAAATAACCATCAACATCCCTGTGATTTTAGTCGATCTATGGGATCTAATCGTCCACCTTCGTAGCTCAGTGATCAGTGCGTTTGGGACTACCCAGGGTCGATTTCCGGTACTGACAGGGATTATTTCTTGGTGGGAGGAGTAGAACAGGATTGACTAAGCCTCTTGATGTCAATTGAGGAGCTACTTGACCAAGTAGTAGAGGCTTCAGATCACGAAAACTGGCAACGATCGGGAGAGCGGTGTGCTGATCCCACACCCCTCTATACAGCATCCAATGACACCATTGGCAGAGGATGACATAGCAGTCATCGGTATTGATGGGCCCACCAGGTCGTTTGGAATCTAGTCATCAATGGGTGACTTCAGCAGACCTACACCTAAAGACCTTTGCGGAACCTTCGGAATTTTCTCATCTGCTATTTTCGCCTCTGGACGATTCTCGCCTTCGTTATCGTTCGTGAATCCTTACTGTTTGTCACGTCTGGAAGCCATTCATTTATCCTCTATCTGGGATTGTCTCTTCTACAGATAACAGGCTCCGCTAAATCACATTGTAAATATTTTGTACCAGGCTTAAGGGTACGCGACAAATACCTCGAAAGGCGGCCACCACACAGGCTCATCCCCTCACCTGGCACCTCTCATTTCCTAGCGCTCACAAAAGCGGTCAATTTTGTTGCTTCCACGCCACACCTGTCTGAATGTAGTAGTCATCAGTCAAATTCAAAAAATGTTCAAATGTGTGTGAAATCTTATGGGACTTAACTGCTAAGGTCATCAGTCCCTAAGCTTACACACTACTTAACCTAAATTATACTACGGACAAACACACACACCCATGCCCGAGGGAGGACTCGAACCTCCGCTGGGACCAGCCGAGTCATCAGTCGATAATGTGGACAGCCTCCAAAGAGAGTGGAGCCGGCCGTGGGCTACACTGGTTCCAACTTGTACGGGTGCAGTGTTGTGCCGAACGAAAACACTCGCTAGTACGATTGTGGGTTCTTTGGTTTGCTCCGGGAGGAGACCCAGTGGATCTTGTAACACATAAAATATTAATTCACTTTATTACACCGAAGAGCCAAAGAAACTGGTACACCTGCCCAGCATCATGTACTGTCCCCCCGAGCTCGCTGAAGTGCCGCAACAAGACGTGGCGTGGACTCGACTAATGTCTGAAGTAGTGCTCGAAGGAACTGACGTCATGAATTCTGCAGGCTTGTCAATAAATCCGCAAGAGTGCGAGTTGGTGGAGATTTCTTCTGAAAATCACGTTGCAAGGCATCCCAGACATGCTCCATAATGCTCATGTCTGGGGAGTTTGGTGGGCAGCGGAAGTGTTTAAACTCAGAAGAGTGTCCCTTGTGCCACCCTGCAGCAATTCTGGACGTGTGGGTGTCGCACTGTCCTGCTGGAAGTGCCCAAGTCCGTGGACATGCACAGTGGTCATGAATGGATGCAGGTGATCAGACAGGATGCTTACGTACATGTCACTTGTCAGAGTCGTATCTAAACGTCTTAGGGGTCCCATATCACTCCAACTGCACACGCCCCACTCCATAACAGAGCCTCCACCAGCTTGAACAGTCCCCTGCTGACATGCAGGATTCGTGGATTCAAAAGTTTGTCTCCATACGCGTACACGTCGATCCGCTCGATACAATTTGAAACAAGGTTCGTCTAACATGTTTCCAGTCATCAACAGTCCAATGTCAGTGTTGACGGGCCCAGGAGAGGCGTAAAACTTTGTGTCATGCAGTCATCAAGGGTACACGAGTGGGCCTTCGGCTCCAAAAGCCCATATCGATGATGCTTCGTTGAATGGCACTTGATGATGGCACATTATTGAAATCTGCTGCAATTTGCTTGCGTAAGAGTTGCACTTTTGTCACGTTGAACGATTCTCTTCAGTCGTTGTTGATCCCGTTCTTGAAGGATCATTTTCCGACCGCAAGATGTCGGAGATTCGATGTTTTACCGACTCCTGACGTTCACAGTACACTCGTGAAGTGGTCGTACGGCAAAATCCCCACTTCATCGCTACCTCCGAGATACTGTGTCCTATCGCTCGTTCGCAGACTATAACGCCACATTCAAACTCACTTAAATATTGATAATATGCCATTACAGCATCAGTAGCCGATCTAACAACTGCGCCAGACACTTGTGCTGTATTCTGCCTGTTTACATATCTCTGTATTTGAATACGCATGTCTATACCAGTTTCTTTGGCGATTCAGTGTATGACGTAGATAAGAAGAACTCATTAACTTTGTACAATCTATTTCCACTGGTACGTCTCTGAACAGCAACATATCACTTGATACAGTCAGTTTACAAGCCTCACAGAGTATATTTAACAATAACTTTCACTTTGAGTTTCTCATAATACATTGATTACTCTGGAGGCCTACTGTAAGCCGATGCTGTTATCTTAGGAGGTGATCACATTTGGACAGAGCGGTTCTGTGCTCGGCCGTAAGTAGAAGAGCCGTTGCGGTGCCGTGTCGAAACGTCTGTGGCCTTGGCTACGCCGGTGTTGCTCATTAGTCGATGCGGCTTGCAGAGACTAACATTCCTTCCTCGTGGTTACATTGCAAGGTAACAACCTTGCTTTGGCACCTCGCTCTTCAAATGACACATAGGCATGGAAAATCTTCCGCTGACAGGCACAACGTACGACCCATCGCAGGCACTATTGCTGTTCCCAACCAGTAGTTAGATACTCAATTTTAGTACCTGTAGCCATCTGAGTACAGTGTACTTTTAATAGCACTTACCCACTTGGCGGTCGCTATGACGGAGTAACTGGACTATCGACTGTGCCTGCAATCACTACTACTAGTTATAGTGACAATATCACAGACTCCCAAGAGGCATAAAAATTATTTAGATTTCGTTGTTTTAGGTTTTGGACATCAAGTTCCAGGCATCTAATTACATCAAAGTTAAGCACCATTTTGTAACATTCTCTTAATTAATATCATTTGTTTTTTATTATTGTATTGCCCGATTTCTGCTATAGATCCACCTTGGCAAACAAGTGTTCAACCAGCAAGTTGTGCACTCAGACACTTTTAAGGAACTGTAGCAGCGAAACAAAGCTACCGTGGGTGTTAGGGCTAAATAAACAATAGAATTCACTAACTATACTCACAAGAGTGAAAAAATTATCTTCTAAAACTTAAAATTATATGCCGGATCGACACTCAAACTCAGGACTTCTCCTTTCGCGGCCAAGTGCTCTCCCAGCTAAGCTACCCAAGTCACAGCTTTACTTCCGCCAGTACCTCGTCTTCTACCTTCCAAACCTCAGAGAAGTTCTCCTGAGAACTTACAGGACTAGCGCTTCTGGAAAAAAGGATATTGTGGAGACAAGGTCCTGAGTTCGAGTCTTGGTTCGGTCGGCACACAGTTTTAATCCTCCGGCAAGTTTCATATCAGTGCACACTCCACAGCTGAGTGAAAATTTTATTCTATAAACTGTCTTCACCTGAAAACTACCGCCAACAAATGTTAAAATCCGTGACAACTGTAATAGAAAAACAGAAAGAAGACCCATATTCACATTTTCTCTCACGTCCCACGCCAGTTGTGATCATATAAAGTAAATGATCAGATTCCTCATAATCCTTGGATAACTTGGTTGAATATCGGTTGGCGATAAGCAGTCGAAGCTTTTTGATAATAAAGAATTCCACTTTATCCGTTATACATACACTGTGCGACTGCTATAAAAATATTACTAGCTAAGTTTCTGTGTTCGATGGAGCCCCTTTTAAGGTACATACCGAATTTGTGAGCAAAATGGCTCCATTTTAGACTATAACTTACCCCCTGAACAGATATACACTTTAGAGCCAAAGAAACAGATACACCTACCTAATATCGTGTAGGACTCCCACGAGCTCCCAGAAGTGCCGCAGCACGACGTGGCCTGGACTCGACTAATGTCTGAAGTAGTGCTGGAGGGAAATGACATCATGAATCCTGCAGGGCTGTCCATAAACCGGTAAGAGTACGACGGGGTCGAGATCTCTTCTGAACAGCACGTTGCGAGGCATCCCGAATATGCTCAATAACGTTCATGTCTGGGGTGTATGGTGGCCATCGGAAGTCTTTAAACTCAGGAGAGTGTTCTTGGAGCCACTCTGTAGCAATCCTGGACGTGTGGGTATCGCATTGTCCTCCTGGAATTGTCCAAGTCCGTCGACATGCACAATAGACATGAATGGATGTATGTGATCAGACAGGACGCTTACGCACGTGTCACCTGTCAAAGTCGTATCTAGACGTATTAGGGGTCCCATATCACTCCAACCGGACACGCCCCACATCATTACAGCGCCTCCACCAGCTTGAACAGTCCCCTGCTGAATGCAAGGTCCAAGGATTCATGAAATTGTCTCCATACCTGTATACGTCATTCCGCTCGATACAATTTGAAACGAGACTCGTCCGACCAGGCAACATGTTTCCAATAGGTTTGTTTATAAATATCTCATCTGCTACCAGTCACGATTTTCTTTGTTTTTCGCACGACGCGTTTCGAGAAATGATTCCTATTTTCAAGTCCGTTTTTTGTGTTTCTTATGCCATTTCTATGTGATGTCGATGTGTGAGAGTTTGCTTCATTTCGTTGACTTTAAGTTTCCTTATGGTCCACTTACATGTTCTGAGGCATCAAGGGATCACCAGCTTAGTATTGGAGGGTAGCGTGGAGGGTAAAAATCGTAGAGGGAGACCAAGAGATAAATACACTAATCAGATTCAGAAGGACGTATGCTGCAGTAGGTACTGGGAGATGAAGAAGCTTGCACAGGATAGAGTAGCATGGAGAGCTGCATCAAACCAGTCTCAGGACTGAAGACCACAACAACAACAACAACAACAACAACAACAACATGGTCCACTTGTGCAGAGTCTCACACACACTAAACATCACACACAACTTGTTGTACACTTTTAAACAACGAAAACATTTTAAATAAACAATGCACAGAAATGGCATAACAAACACAAAAAACGCACTTGAAAATGGGAATCATTTCCCGAAACGCGTTGTGCGAAAAGTAAAATAAAAAAATGGTGATTGGCAGCAGATGAGTTATTTATAAACAAACCTATTGCTTTCACAGTCGCAGGCTTTCAGAACCATTTATAATGGATCAAATCAGAACATGTTTCCAGTCATCAACAGTCCAATGTCGGTGTTGCCTGGCCCAGAATGGGCGTTTTGCTTTATGTCGTGCAGTCATCAGTGGTACATGAGTGGGCCTTTGGCTCCGAAAGCCCATATCGATGACGTTTCGGAAGTTTCGCTGAATGGTTCGCACGCTGCCACTGGCTGATATCCCAGCACTGAAATCTGCAGCAATGTGCGGAAGGCTTGCACTTCTGTCACGCTGGACGATTCTCTTCAGTCGTCGTTGGTCCCCTTCTTCCAAGATCTTTTTACGGCCGCAGCCATGTCGGAGATTTGATGTTTTGCCAGATTCCTGATATTGACAGTACATTAGTGAAATGATCGTACGGGTAAATCCCCGCTTTATCGCTACCTAGGATATGCTGTGTCCAATCGCTCGTGCGCCGACTATAACACCAAGTTCAAACTCATTCAAATCTTGTTAACCTGCTATTGTAGCAGCACCAACCGATCTAACAAATGCGTCAGACACTTGTTGTCTTAAATAGGCGTTGCCGACCGCAGCGCCGTGTTCTGCCTGTTTACATATCGCTGTATTTGAATGCGCATGCCTATAACAGTTCCTCTGCTGCTTTATTGTGTATTCCCCGTGACTGGCAAAGAGCGCAAGCCACAACTATACAGTTGCTACTTAAAATTGCTACATGATGAAGACTCCTTGCAGCCAACGCCAAAGTGGCATTAAGTGCACTGCCTACTTGGATATGCACGATGAGTAGCATTTCTCTACAGCTATACAAATTAGTTACTACTACGTCATGTACATTCTATATTTAAGAAGAAAGGTTATTCAGCAGTTTCCACATTTATAAATGGCAGCTGCATTTTGGTTGCTGCATAGAAGATCGTTCCATGCCTCAATAAGAGCGGGATACATCTATCAGCACGAGTTGGTATTGGGTAGAGACAGGACCTTGGCCTATCGAGACTACAGTTTATTGTTCTGCGATATTGGTGCGAGTGTTTGTCAGTATTTCAAGAGTGTCATACAAATATAGAATACCGCAGCTGGATTTAGGAGGGCCGTACTCAACCCCAGGCAAGATCTCAACAGCCTCACGTCAGTAAATTCCGTTTTCTTACACGTGTTTGAGGTATTCCCTCGTTTGTCAGTCATTTTAGATTTTATAACACCTTGGTGCACGGTTGGAACACAGTCTAGAAATTTTTCAATCATCTGTTTGTGAGCCCTATTTTTTACACTCTTTTCTGTGTAATGTCCATGTGCCAGTTTTCACAAACAGGCATTTAACGGTACAATTGTTTAAGTTTTTTGATGTGGTCAGTGATGTACCTCCTTCACTTTACTTATAGCAGCTAAAACTTCCTGTCAGCTGACACCACGCATTCACCAGTAATGAATTTCGAATATCACCTACATGTCTATTGTTACCATGTTAAAATTTGCATCTTTTGACAAATCAAAACGGAGTCTACACGATGTCACCTCGCTGACATCCTAATGCAGTTACGATTTCTAATGAATCATAAAACAGTGGTTTATTAAAAGAGGAGCTGAGGACAAATCAGGTGAAAAGCTTATGAATAAGTACATTCTCGATATAGAAAAAAACACATGATTTCTTCACTTATTTTGTTGCAAAGCCATACTAATTCTCATTTCGCTAACTATAGATGACTCTTAAAACATTAAATAATTCCATCGTGAAAGTCTACACTCATTCGTACGTCGCTGTATGTAAGAAAAATGCACAAGTGTATTATATTACAAAATACATTCCTCCCTATCATTTGCGAAAATGTTGTTTCGATATCTCGGAACATTTTTGAGACTATAGGGACCTTTTGAATATTTTCTTCTCGCGTGTCACGAACGCGCTATATACAATCCATTTTCTCGATATTGGGAATAGGTATTGATCTCGTCCCTGTTTTAAAGAAAAATTCAATATCTTAGATAATTTCATACGCAGAAATACACTCCTGGAAATGGAAAAAAGAACACATTGACACCGGTGTGTCAGACCCACCATACTTGCTCCGGACACTGCGAGAGGGCTGTACAAGCAATGATCACACGCACGGCACAGCGGACACACCAGGAACCGCGGTGTTGGCCGTCGAATGGCGCTAGCTGCGCAGCATTTGTGCACCGCCGCCGTCAGTGTCAGCCAGTTTGCCGTGGCATACGGAGCTCCATCGCAGTCTTTAACACTGGTAGCTTGCCGCGACAGCGTGGACGTGAACCGTATGTGCAGTTGACGGACTTTGAGCGAGGGCGTATAGTGGGCATGCGGGAGGCCGGGTGGACGTACCGCCGAATTGCTCAACACGTGGGGCGTGAGGTCTCCACAGTACATCGATGTTGTCGCCAGTGGTCGGCGGAAGGTGCACGTGCCCGTCGACCTGGGACCGGACCGCAGCGACGCACGGATGCACGCCAAGACCGTAGGATCCTACGCAGTGCCGTAGGGGACCGCACCGCCACTTCCCAGCAAATTAGGGACACTGTTGCTCCTGGGGTATCGGCGAGGACCATTCGCAACCGTCTCCATGAAGCTGGGCTACGGTCCCGCACACCGTTAGGCCGTCTTCCGCTCACGCCCCAACATCGTGCAGCCCGCCTCCAGTGGTGTCGCGACAGGCGTGAATGGAGGGACGAATGGAGACGTGTCGTCTTCAGCGATGAGAGTCGCTTCTGCCTTGGTGCCAATGATGGTCGTATGCGTGTTTGGCGCCGTGCAGGTGAGCGCCACAATCAGGACTGCATACGACCGAGGCACACAGGGCCAACACCCGGCATCATGGTGTGGGGAGCGATCTCCTACACTGGCCGTACACCACTGGTGATCGTCGAGGGGACACTGAATAGTGCACGGTACATCCAAACCGTCATCGAACCCATCGTTCTACTATTCCTAGACCGGCAAGGGAACTTGCTGTTCCAACAGGACAATGCACGTCCGCATGTATCCCGTGCCACCCAACGTGCTCTAGAAGGTGTAAGTCAACTACCCTGGCCAGCAAGATCTCCGGATCTGTCCCCCATTGAGCATGTTTGGGACTGGATGAAGCGTCGTCTCACGCGGTCTGCACGTCCAGCACGAACGCTGGTCCAACTGAGGCGCCAGGTGGAAATGGCATGGCAAGCCGTTCCACAGGACTACATCCAGCATCTCTACGATCGTCTCCATGGGAGAATAGCAGCGTGCATTGCTGCGAAAGGTGGATATACACTGTACTAGTGTCGACATTGTGCATGCTCTGTTGCCTGTGTCTATGTGCCTGTGGTTCTGTCAGTGTGATCATGTGATGTATCTGACCCCAGCAATGTGTCAATAAAGTTTCCCCTTCCTGGGACAATGAATTCACGGTGTTCTTATTTCAATTTCCAGGAGTGTATGTGGTGTCATATGCACCAAAGGCAAATTCATACCGATCCGTATTTTTCGGGCGAAATATAATAAGTATGACCATTAATGAAATGACAGGCAACATAAAAGTTTTGCGGGTATGGTTCCGCGTCATAATGTAAAAAACTACTGCTGCTGGAGAAAAACCAACGTTTCGGCCACGGCTGCAGTGGCCTTCTTCTGGCTCTAATGGTCAGTGAACGGTCCAAGAACAACAAGGGCAATAAACGGCAGCCTGAGACAGCACGGGTGTCTTGAGTAAGTGGTCATAGTGTTGGACTGCCAAGTGGGTGAGCCGTGTTGAAAACTCGCTTCTCCCATTTTCTTCAATATTATGAGCTGTCCGTCTGGTCATTGGAATGTTTGTTCTCTTTCTGTAGTCTTGGCAGTTTTCGTACTATATATTGGTTATAGAATGTGAGTCATCTGGTAGGAATAAGTTACCGTTGCAAGAAAATGTAACGAATAGTGAGGCCAGTCGAGATACCACATACACGTCTCACAGAAATGAAAACAACAGATAAACGGGTGTGAGTTATGTTACAACAAAGGAATTCAAGGGTCAAGACTTCCAAAACGGAACGCAACTTCAAAAACGTTAAAAACATACGTTTTGGCAGAGCACAGAGAAGCTATGTGATTGTGAAACAGTTGCATTCATTTGCTGCAGGTAATATGACAACTACTAAAAGTCTCTGAGCACTATGGGACTTAACATCTATGGTCATCAGTCCCCTAGAACTTAGAACTACTTAAACCTAACTAACCTAAGGACATCACACAACACCCAGTCATCACGAGGCAGAGACAATCGCTGCCCCGTCGGGAATTAAACCCGGGAACCCGGGCGTGGGAAGAGAGTACACTACCGCACGACCACGAGCTGCGGACTGTGACAACTACTACATTTTGATGAGTTGCTTGGGAGTGATCATATTCACATCGATACGAACACCTATATCGAGCTAGGAGGCATATCTCACTCACATACCAGCAGTACAAATTAGGTGCGCCGGTAAGAGATTCCTATTCTATGATAGGCGTACTGTCACTAATGCCGTGTATGACACATCAGACGTGCTTTCCGGTGGATTCGGTTGACTTGTCGCCTTGTCACCAAACGTTTGCGGTTCCCATTCGAAAGGCACTTCCTTTCGGCTGCAGACAGAGTAGTTGTTTTGTTACGGTTTTAGGGCGCAAACTGCTACGGTCATTAGCGCCCGCATGATAGAGTAGTTGTGCAGAATAAGCTGTCATAGGTTCCTACCTTACACCTCGCTGTTGGACGTTACACCACGACACTGACACAAATTTGAATAAAACGAACGGCGGAAAAAAAAATTGGACGAGGAAGGTTTGGACACGTCTTGCCAACCTAGTAGTCGAAAGTCGTAACCACTTAACCATGACGCCATTTTTCCTCCGGCCGGTGTGGCCGTGCGGTTCTAGCCGCTTCAGTCTGGAACCGCGTGACCGCTACGGTCGCAGGTTCGAATCCTGCCTCGGGCATGGATGTGTGTGATGTCCTTAGGTTAGTTAGGTTTAAGTAGTTCTAAGTTCTAGGGGACTGATGATCACAGATGTGAAGTCCCATAGCCCGCATCTCGTGGTCGTGCGGTAGCGTTCTCGCTTCCCACGCCCGGGTTCCCGGGTTCGATTCCCGGCAGGGTCAGGGATTTTCTCTGCCTCGTGATGGCTGGGTGTTGTGTGCTGTCCTTAGGTTAGTTAGGTTTAAGTAGTTCTAAGTTCTAGGGGACTTATGACCATAGATGTTAAGTCCCATAGTGCTCAGAGCCATTTGAACCATTTTAAATCCCATAGTGCTCAGAGCCTTTTGAACCATTTTGCTGTGCTCTCCACTATGACTCCCAGCTTATAAAAGAGGAGTGAGTTGAACATGCTTTCGACATCGAGGTCCTTAGAGATGGAGCACACGCTCGGATTGTGTCAAGTATGGGGAAGGAAATCGATGTTTCGATGGAATCATCCCGACATTTGTCTGGAGAGATTTAGGGAAGTCACGGAAAACTTGAATCTGGATGGACGGCCGCGGGTTTGAACCGGCCTTCTCTTGAGTGGGAGTCCAGTGTACTAACTACTGCACCAACTCGCTAGGTTCCCAGCATATAGGTGTAGATGTAGAACATGTGCCTACACAACAAAAAGAAAATTTAATGGACGCTAACGCCATCTGTGTGTCCGGCAGAGAATCTTTCTCCCCGGGCTCGCAGCGGCTCAGAGCGGGCTGGCCACCGGCAGGTTTCACAGGCTGCATTAGTCTGCCGCAGATCCAGAGAACGCGCGCGTAACTGGGAGTGCGAGCACGCAGTTTCGCCCGCCGCTACCGCATGGCGCGGCCCGCCAGCTTGACCTCGTGGCAGTGGGAAGGCACTTGAATTACTGTTATCTGGCCGCTGACAGGAAACGAGCAGTAGCGCGGGCAGGCAGGCAGGCACCGGCTGGAGCTGGAACCGCGCCGGAGCGTCCGGCTGTCGACCCGCGGCCGCGGCCGGTCGGACGGGTTCCAGCCGCCGCGGCCGGTCGCCCCACTCCACTCCAGCCACGCACCGCCGCCGCCGCCGCCGCCGCGATTATTGCGGAAATCGACTCGTCCTCCTCTGCGGGACCTCTTCTCTCCTCTCCTTCCTTGTTCCCTCGCAGCTCGCCGGTTCAGTGTCGCACCCAGCTTTAAAGACGTCGTAGCCACGAGCGCGTGGGTCGCCGGCTCGACAGCTGGGCGCACATTGCGGTAGCGAGCGCTCCAGTCGTTCCCCGCCACAGTAGAAGGCGACCCACCAGAAGCACTCGAGACACACGATGAGTTCATCCTCCGCTCGACCGGCTCTGAAATCGTGCCAACTTACCACGACGCCGCGTGCGATGGATACAAAAACGACCTTACCAGTCCTGTTTGGTCACTCGTCATCTTTCCGCCCGTGCAGCTTAAATTCAGACAGCAGTACCAGTACCATTCTCTCTTTTGCAACCCTGCTTCTTTCTTACAAGGAAGAAAACAGAATTAATCCGTTGGAATATACACTGCCTGACAAAAAATCTGAAGCACCAAAAAAATGCTTCAAATGGCTCTGAGCACTATGCGACTTAACGTCTGAGATCATCAGTCGCCTATAAATTAGAATTAAACCTAACTAACCTAAGGACATCACACACATCCATGCCCGAGGCAGGATTCGAACCTGCGACCGTAGCGGTCGCTCGGTTCCAGATTGTAGCGCCTAGAACCGCACGGCCACTCCGGCCGGCGATGCACCAAAAAGGAATGGTCGGATGTCATGTGGCTTGGTACATGTACATACTATCTGCGGGTATGTAAATGATCAGAACAGCAATTCTCTGTGACAGGTAGAACCGTCGCTAGAAAATATTATTGGTATTTGTGTTGTAAGTAGGCTGTTTAGGTTTTTATGTTGGTAACGCCACGTAGCGCTCTGTATTGAAAATCACTGACTGTGCAGAGGGTAGTCTGTGGCTGATTTGCATTGTTGGAATATTTCCTATTGTAGTATTGGGCAGCTGGATGTGAACAGTACGTAGCGTTGCGCAGTTGGAGGTGAGCCGCCAGCAGTGGTGGATGTGGGGAGACAGATGGCAGAATTTTGAGAGCGGACGATCTGGACGTGTGTCTATCAGAAAGAGTAAATTTGTAATACTGGATATCATGAACTGATATATATGATGACTTTTGAACATTATTAAGGTAAATACATTGTTTGTTCTCTATCAAAATCTTTCATTTGCTATCTATGCCTATCAGTAGTTAGTTCTTCAGTAGTTAGAATCGTTTATTTAGCTGACAGTATTGGCGCTCGCTGTATTCCAGTAGTCCGAGTAACGAAGATTTTTGTGAGGTAAGTGATTCATGAACGGTATAGGTTATTGTTAGTCAGGCCATTCTTTTGTAGGGATTATTGAAAGTCAGATTGCGTTGCGCTAAAAATATTGTGTGTCAGTTTAGTGATGATCAGAATAAGTAAAGAGAGAAATATCTGAGTACGTTCAGTTTGGCTCAGCTGTTTGAAAATCAAATAACGTAAGGGCTTTACCAGCACAGTAATTCATAAATTTTTCTAAGGGGAAGTTTCAGTGTTTGGTGTTGCTACCAGGCCTCGTAGAGTATACAAGGGGCGAGAAAGCGTCCGACGTTAATGATACTGTGAAGGACACAGAGTTGTCACGTTCGTGACACATTAGCACATGCTTAGCCCTCATTGTGGGTTTCAATTACACACATCAAAAGAAGCTTTGCTTCACCTCGGTTCCTAGAGTTCCGGAACCTGTACAGAAAATTCGAATAGAGGTCAACATAAACATCGTTTCCGCCCTTTTTATTGCTCATGAAAACCATACATTGCATATTGTACCACCATACAGAGAGACCTTCAGAGGTGGGGGTCCAGATTGCTGTACACACCGGTACCTCTAATACCCAGTAGCCCGTCCTCTTGCACTGATGCATGCCCAAATTCGTCGTGGCATACTATCCACAAGTTCATCAAGGCACTGTTGGTCCATATTGCCACACTTTTCAACGGCCATTCGGCGTAGATCCCTCAGAGTGGTCACAACGTCCATAAACAGCCCTTTTCAATCTATTCCAGGCATGTTCAATAGGGTTCATGTCTGGAGAATATGCTGGCCACTCTAGCCGAGCGATGTCGTTATCCTGAAGATTCACAAGATGTGCACGATGGGGGCGCGAATTGTCGTCCATGAAGACAAATGCCTCGCCTATATTCTGCCGATATGGTTGCACTTCGGTCGGAGGATGGTATTCACGTATCGTACAGCCGTTACGGTGCCTTCCATGACCACCAGCGGCGTACGTCGGCCCCACATAATGCCACCCCACAACAGCCGGGAACCTCCACCTTGCTGCACTCGCTGGACAGTATGCCTAAGGCGTCCAGCCTGACCAGGTTGCCTCCAAACATGTCTCCGACGATTGTTTGGTTGAAGGCATAGGCGACAGTCATCGGTGAAGAGGACGTGATGCCAATCCTGATCGGTCCATTCGGCGTGTTGTTGGGCCCATCTGTACCGCGCTGCATGGTGTCGTGGTTGCAAAGATATACCTCACCATGGACGTCGGGAGTGAAGTTGTGCATCATGTAGCCTATTGCGTACAGTTTGAGCCGTAACACGACGTCCTGTGGCTGCAAGAAAAGCATTATTCAAGTTGATGGCGTTGCTGTCAGCGTTCCTCCGAGCCATAATGCGTAAGTATCGGTCATCCACTGTAGTAGTAGCCCTTGGGCGGCTTGAGCGAGGCATGTCATCGACAGTTCCTGTCTCTCTGTATCTCCTCCATGTCCGAACAACACCGCTTTGGTTCACTCCGAGACGCCTGGACACTTCCCTCGTTGAGAGCCCTTCCTGGCACAAAGTAACAATGCGGACGCGATCGAACCGCAGTATTGACCGTCTAGGCATAGTTGAACTACAGACAACACGAGCCTTATATCTCCTACCTGTGGAATGCCTGTAACTGATCGGCTGTCGGATCCCTTCCATCAAACAGGCGCTGCTCATGCATGGCTGTTTACATCTTTGGGCGGGTTTCGTGGCATCTCTGAATAGTCAAAGGGACTGTCTCTGTGATACAATATCCACAGTCAAAGACTATCTTCAGGAGTTCTGGGCACCCGTGATGCAAAACTTTTTTTGATGTGTGTATAATGGGCTTAGAAAAAGGGAACGGAATTTACGTGAACCTGACTAATTGTAACAAACATTTCACCATGCATGAAAAATATGGTAAGCAACGTAACTTATAGCACACAACAGTTCGATGGATATGTCGACTTAGTCTGTAACATAGCTCACAAATAAAAGACACCAAATAATCACACTTTCTATAGAAAGAAGGACATGCCAGCTGTGTCAACTTCAATACCTAACTTCAGCGCGGAAAAATCATGCACAGAAGCGCGAATTATAATGCTCTCAGTGACTGACTGAAGTTATGATAATAATGAGCGTATGACATTGGTGGCCGGGAGACCCCTCGCGGGGCGGTTCGGCCGCCGCTCCACAAGGTCTTTAACGCTACTACGGCGACTTGCGAGTAAATGAGGATGAAATTATGATGAAAGACACACAACACCCAGTCATCTCGAGGCAGAGAAAATCCCTGACCCGTCGGGAATCGAACCCAGGACCCTTTGCGCGGGAAACGAGAACGCTACCGCAAGACCACGAGCCGAGGACGAAGTTATAATATTAATTGCGGCAGAATTGTATAACAGTTCTACCAGTTGCTGAAAGCAAAGTGGTACATTTCGCATCAAGCAATTGTATGCAAACTGCTAAGTGCAAATCAGTACAAAATCGTCTAAAAAGGAAAGTGATGGTGAGGAAAAAATTATTTTAAAAGAATGTTTGCATATAAATCCAGATAATTGGCTCCTCAAGAAGTTAGACCACGAAAGCACGATCAACATTAACGTTCAGAAACACGTGGCACACAGAGTTGCAGCGTCACAGAAAACCAAACATAGCAAAATCTATACAAGTCGCAAAACACTGACAAAGGTTCATGGGGATATACCATTCTGATGGATTAGTAACAAACAGATTATGTACTGAGAATCGAAACCTGTTCTCCTTACTAAGACATAAAGGCCAGACATCCACATGGGAGACACGCTTCCAAGCCTTCAGAGTTTCAGTGAAATCCACTACTTTAAACTTCGTAGAGCTACCTAAGAAAATAGTTATGCGTCAACTGCTCACTCGCTGTGAAACCGTATTCCAAGAGTGTTCTTCCTGTATACACCCAAACTGCATCTCACCACCGCGTCGCGCTACAAACAGCTAACCAGGCCATCAGACTGCAGACAAGACCTCATGCTAAGCTCGCCAGAACACAAATGCCTCTCCAAGCACGCAAGCCAGTATTCGCCGTGGGGCGGGCTGTGAGCTGAGTGGCCAGCTCAAGTGGGACACAAAGGATACTTCCTGAACACCTCACAGACTATCCCAGATATACTACACTCTTCGCAGTCAGTAACTAGGTACAGAATTGTATCTTTGTATTAGCCCTGCGTTAAGTAACATGCGAAACGGTTGAATAGTGAAAATTTCAAATGAAATGGTGAAAGTTGCAAATGTAAAAGCCAACTTTCAATAGTAACCTTGTCTCTTGTTGGTAGAAGGAAGCATAGTCATACTTCCATGTTCAATCGTCAAAGTGCTAATGAAATATAGATTATGGACTCAGATCGGACAAAGATTGCATGGCTTCTTCAAAGGAACTGTCACAGAATTCATGTGATGTGATGTAGTGGAACTAAGAAAAATCGAAACTGTGATGATCGTTGGGGAATGTGGCACTGCTCAGCCCGTCCACTCAGTTGTGTTAACCACTGAGCCACCTCTCTGTGTCCTTCAGTTACTTTTGACTGAGCCAACTCACTCTGTACCTGAATTATGTTCATTTCTGGGAGTTAAGTAAAGTCATTCCCTGGTAAATGAACCTCTGGTATACCTGTAGAGATGAAACTTAGTGACAAAAGTCGTGCGATAGCGACAAGCACATACAGAGATGACGGTAGTATCGCGCACAGAAGGTATACAAGGGCAGTGCATTGGCGGAACTGTGAGATGAGTCATGTGAGAAGGTTTCCGACGTGATTATGGGAAATAACAGACTTTGAACGCGGAATGGCAGTCGGAGCTCGACGCATGGCACATTCCACTGGAGAATTCAGATGGTTCAAATAGCTCTGAGCCCGCATCTCGTGGTCGTGCGGTAGCGTTCTCGCTTCCCACGCCCGGGTTCCCGGGTTCGATTCCCGGCGGGGTCAGGGATTTTCTCTGCCTCGTGATGGCTGGGTGTTGTGTGCTGTCCTTAGGTTAGTTAGGTTTAAGTAGTTCTAAGTTCTAGGGGACTGATGACCGTAGCAGTTAAGTCCCATAGTGCTCAGAGCCATTTGAACCATTTGAAATGGCTCTGAGCACTATGGGACTTAACATCTGAGGTCATCAGTCCCCTAGAACTTAGAACTACTTAAAACCAACTAACCTAAGGACATCACATATCCATGCCCTAGGCAGGATTCGAACCTGCTACCGTAGCGGTCGCGCGGTTGCAGACTGTAGCGCCTAGAACCGCTCGGCCACACCGGCCGGCTAAGGAGAATTCAATAGTCAGAGATCCACAGTGTCAAGAGTGTACCGAGAATACTAAATTTCAGGGATTACCTCTCATCGTGGGCAACGAAGTGACCGATGGCCTTCACTTAACGACCTAGAGCAACGACGTTTGCGTAGAGTTGTCAGTGCTAAGAGACAAACAACTCTGCGCGAAATAACCACAGATATTAATGTTGGACGTACAAGGACCGTATCCATTAGGACAGTGCGGCGAAATTTGGCTTTAATGGGATATAGCAGCAGGCGACCGATGCGAGTGGCTTTGCTAACAGCGCCACATCGCCAGCAGCGCCTCTCCTGGGCTCGTAACCATATCGTTCGGACCCTTGACGACTGAAAAATCGTGGCCTGCTCAGATGAGTCCCGATTTCAATTGGTAAGAGCTGATGGTAGCGTTCGAGTGCTGCGCAGATCCCACGAAGTTATGACCCAAGTTGTCAATAAGGCACTGTGCAAGCTTATGGTGGCTTCATAATGGTGTGCGTTGTGTTGACATGGAATGGAATGGGCCCTCTTGTCCAACAGAACCCATCATTGGCTATGTTCGGCTACTTGGAAACCATTTGTAGCCATTCACAGATATCATGTTCCAAAACAACGATGCAATTTTTATGGATGACAATGCGCCATGTCACCGGACCACAGTTGTCCGCGACTGGTTTAAACAACATTCGAGACAATTCGAGCGAGTGATTTGGTTACCCAGATCGCCCGACATGAATCCCATCGAGCATCCTGCACCGGCAACTCTTACACAGTTATGGAGGGATACAGAGGCGGCAAGTCTCAATATTTCTGCAGACTTCCAGCGACTTGTTGAGTCCATGCCGCACTGCGCCGGGCAAAAGAGGGTCCGACATTTTGTTCAGAGTTATCTCATGATTTTTGTCACCTCAATGTAGAGTTACTTTTTAATTAAAAAGCCTTTATCTTGGACTTGAAACTTCGTTATTTGTTACTAACACTCTGGAATTCTTGCAGAGGCACTATGAAAATATATGGTGCAGAGAACCGAATTATTCTCTGGAGGGCAGAAAAGGAGGACTGTCTTAATTTCGCTGATTGGAAGCAGCAGTTGTTTTCAAAAAAGTACACGTGGTCAGTAAGAAATCTCAGGAGCTGTACTGCGTCGTCAGTGTAAAAATTCGAGGTTTGATAAATGTTTGCTGAGATGATATCCGTGACTTTAACACAGAATAGTTACAAACAGTTGAATAAAAAATAGCAGCTAATCTTACGACCTAGCACAGGTCACATCTGATTGCAAGTAGTGTAGCAGACGTGAACCACTAAACTTCGTCCAGTATGCGTGACATTCGTTTTTGTAGCATCTTACGACAAATCATTAGCTCAAACGTTATGAGATGTCTCGCACAGAATCACCTTCTCCAAGCCCAACAGCGTAGAGTCCGAAAATGTCGATCATGTGAAAACTAACTCACACTTTTTTCACATGACGTCCAGAAACCCATGAAACAAGACCGTCTGGTAGAGACAATGTTTCTCCATTTCTGAAAAGAATTTGACTCAGCATCACAGTTACGTCTATTATCAAAAGTCCCATGGTATGCAGTATCAAGCGAAATTTATGACTGGATTGTGAATTTCTTGGCATGCAGCACACAGTATGCGATCTCGGATGGAGAGTCATGGATGAATGCAGAAGAACCTTCGAGTGCCCTCCAAGGAAACAGTTCGGACCCTCACTGTTCATGCTGGATGTTAATGACCTTGTAGACAATATTAACAGCAACCTCACACTTCTCGTGTATGATGCAGTTATTCATAATGAGTGACTTCCTGAAAAAATCTGCAGAACTTACAATTTACTTTAAACGTTCATAAAATTAAAACTGCGCACCTCACAAAAAGAAAAAAAAAACGTAGTATCCTACGACTACAGTGCCAACAAGTCGCAGCTGAAATCGGTCAACTCATACAAACACCTGGTTGTAGCACTTTGAGAGCGATCACATTGGCTCAGTTGTACCTAAAGCTGATGGCCGACTTCGCTTTACTTGTGTAATGCTAGGAAAATGATTTCAATCCACAGAGGAGATTCCTTAAAAATCACTTTGCCACCCACACCAGAATGTTGCTCCAATTTGTGGGACCTGTACGAAATAGGTCTATCAGGAGATATTGAATGTTTACTGAGAAGGGCAGCACGAATTGTCACAGGTTTATTTGACCCGTAGGAGATTGTCACAGAGATGCAGAAGAAAATGAACTGGCACACTTTTGAAGATACACAGGAACCGTCCCGAGAAAGCCTACTGAGAAAGTTCAAAGAACCAATTTTAAATCATGGAACTAGGAATATACTATATCTCCCTACGTATCGCTCCAGCAGTGATCGTGAGGACGAGATTCGGTAAATTGCAACGCGCACAGAGGCATTTTAACAGTCATTCTTCCCATGCTCTTTAAGCGACTGGAACGGGAAGAAGCACTAATAACTGTTACAATGGGTAATACCATCTGTCACGCACCTCACAATGGTTCGCAGTATATGGATGTAATTGAAACGTTCCTATCATCACAGTGAATGGGGTCGTCCACGTGTCTCGTGACTGGGTTATCGTCACATATTGTGAGTAGGATGACCATGACACACGGAATATCAGCACATATGTTGTCAGATCGTGTGCCTGAGGCATGGAGCACTCCATCTTTTAAGATGTAGCAGGACTTTTCACTTACCACTACGTCGAACGTATACATCGAGTACCTAAATTCATCTAAGTAGACAGAAGGGCCCAAGAATCAGCAAGTTATTCATCAATACTATGCTGAACGGTAACTGATGAGCCCAACGGCCATTCGCAAAGTAAGCTCATCAGACATTCCATCAGTCACCTCCTTAGGAGAAGTCACTCATCGCTTGCGAGTTCTGTACGAGGTGCATTCAAGTTCTAAGGCCTCCGAATTTTTTTCTCCGGACTGGAGAGAGATAGAAACATGCGCATTGTTTTAAAATGAGGCCGCGTTCATTGTCAATACGTCCCAGAGATGGCAGCACCGTACGGCAGATGGAATTTTACCGCCAGCGGCGAGAATGAGAACTGTTTTAAATACTTAAAATGGCGTCGTTTTCCTTACTTGAACAGCGTGCAATCATTCGTTTTCTGAATTTGCGAGGTGTGAAACCAATTGAAATTCATCGACAGTTGAAGGAGACATGTGGTGATGGAGTTATGGATGTGTCGGAAGTGCGTTCATGGGTGCGACAGTTTAATGAAGGCAGAACATCGTGTGCCAACAAACCGAAACTGGATCGCACAAGCCGGTCTGACGACATGATCGAGAAAGTGGAGAGAATTGTTTTGGGGGATCGCCGAATGACTGTTGAACAGATCGCCTCCAGAGTTGGCATTTCTGTGGGTTCTGTGCACACAATCCTGCATGACGATCTGAAAATACGAAAAGTGTCATCCAGGTGGGTGCCACGAATGCTGACGGACGACCACATGGCTGCCCGTGTGGAATGTTGCCGAGCAATGTTGACGTGCAACGACAGCACGAATGGGACTTTCTTTTCGTCGGTTGTGTCAATGGATGAGACGTGGATGCCATTTTTCAATCCAGAAACAAAGGGCCAGTCAGCTCAATGGAAGCACACAGATTCACCGCCACCAAAAAAATTTCGGGTAACCGCCAGTGCTGAAAAAATGATGGTGTCCATGTTCTGGGACAGCGAGGGCGTAATCCTTACCCATTGCGTTCCAAAGGGCACTACGGTAACAGGTGCATCCTACGAAAATGTTTCGAAGAACAAATTCCTTCCTGCACTGCAACAAAAACGTCCGGGAAGGGCTGCGCGTGTGCTGTTTCACCAAGACAACGCACCCGCACGTCGAGCTAACATTACGCAACAGTTTCTTCGTGATAACAACTTTGAAGTGATTCCTCATGCTCCCTACTCACCTGACCTGGCTCCTAGTGACTTTTGGCTTTTTCCAACAATGAAAGACACTCTCCGTGGCCGCACATTCACCAGCCGTGCTGCTATTGCCTCAGTGATATTCCAGTGGTCAAAACAGACTCCTAAAGAAGCCTTCGCTGCTGCCATGGAATCATGGCGTCAACGTTGTGAAAAATGTGTACGTCTGCAGGGCGATTACGTCGAGAAGTAAAGCCAGTTTCATCGATTTCGGGTGAGTAGTTAATTAGAAAAAAAATCTGAGGCCTTAGAACATGAATGCACCTCGTAGGTGGTGTACGACTGGTACAAGGTGGTCACGTTACTTTTTCACCGCTGACATAAGCCATGCAAGTGAAGTGTTGTGCGTGGTTGTATGGAATTAGCGCTGTTACTTCAGTCGACGTGGTGACGTGATAAAGTGGTAGAAAGCAGCTATCGCGTATGGACACATCCAAGACCACATTGCGAATGAAGTTATCCGAGTTCTTAGTCCAGCAATGCGAAATGTCCATCGTCTCTACAGGAACGATGTATCACTCTGCAACCAAGTGATATGGCGTCATAATGGTGGTCGTAAAATGACCCTGACTGCCAGGGTAAGGAGAGGACTGTCACGCCTTGTCAAGGACAATCGATTTGAAACACGACAGACACTGCTGCCATCAGTGAATGCAGATCCAGGTACACAAGTTTCCGAGCAAACTTTGCGAAGTGAACTGCATGCACTGAACATTTGGAGTTGGGTACTTTGCAAAAAGACTCTGCTCACAGTTGCACATAAAACGAAGCAACAGAAACGGTTGAAAGCTGACTGGTGGTGTGTACTATACACTGATGAGTCGCAACTTAGGCACAGAGTGCACTGACGGCCCAATAAGAAGATTAATCCGTCGTCTGAGGATGGTTTAGTTCATGCCAAAGATTGTTTCATGATGTTCTGGCAGAGTTCTTTGTATGGTGACTTGTGCCAACTCACTCAGTTTATCGTGAATGTGTACCAAGATGGTTCAACATTCATTGCTGTACGGCTTCTGTTAATAGTCAAGTGACACGTCTAGGAATCATATCGATATGCATCTGAACATATTGTAGAGGAATTTTGGATGAGGATGGGCTGTCAGGATGCGTCGTATTAAAACTCATCCGAGTTTCCACAGTGATTTATTATTTCCAGCTACAGTGCCCCCATTCCTCCTGGTCTGCGTCAATGGGTCCCACAATGCTGAGGACACTACGCCACTGTCTGCAAAACGGCCTGGCGGGAATGGCTGCCTCAGCGACCCATGCGGCGCACTATTGTGTGTCGGCCTTGTACGGCCGCGGAGTTGTGACGACGTCAGGATGCTCCGGCAGTCGACTCAGCGGTCTTCACCCCTGCCACCTCAGTGCCGCCAGCTGGGAGCTGCAAGGCAGCCCACGGTGTGCTTCCTCACCAGCGTGGCTAAGATTGCGGCGACAACAAGCGCCGGTGAACTGGCATCCAAATCTGTGGCCCTCGCCTCGGGATGCCTCCGTCGTATGTGGTGAGCCAACAAGACAGCCCGCAGTAGCGAGCCATGGCGTGGCCCGCTGCTGGCTGGCTGCAGACCCCGCATTGGCCTCAGAGCGTCGAACAAGCGAACTGTCGTGGACTGGAATGCTGGTGCCCCATCTGCTGCTGCGTGTAGCCGGTGGTGTGACACGCCTCGCCATCCAGGAGAGCTGTCACACTTGAATGGCTTGTTAGTGAACCAGCGCCTATTTATACGAGGCTCTGTGTCTCTGTTTTGCTAACGCACTACTCCCAGTCATATACTCATATAACCTGGGTTGGGCCAGTGTGCCCCTTCTGCCTGTAACTTGCGCCACGCAAACCGCAGCATTTACTCTTTTCAGTGGGTTTACAGCCCTGTGGCCTTCATTCTACTTTGCAACCGCTGGTAGCGTAACTTATTGTCAACAGGCCCGCACCTGGCTGTAACTTTGTAAGTAGGCTGTTTATGTTTTCTTATTGGCAACGTTACGTAGCGCTCTGTATGAAAATCACTGGCTGTGCTGTGTGCAGTCTGTGGCTAGTTTGCATTGTTGTCTGCCATTGTAGTGTTGGGCAGCGGCAGCTGGATGTGAACAGCGCGTAGCGTTGCGCAGTTGGAGGTGAGCCGCCAGCAGTGGTGGATGTGGGGAGAGAAATGGCGGAGTTTTGAAATTTGTAAAAATGGATGTCATGAACTGCTGTATATATTATGACTTTTGATGAATATTAAGGTAAATACACTGTTTGTTCTCTATTAAAATCTTTCATTTGCTAACTATGCCTACTAGTAGTTAGTGCCTTCCGTAGTTTGAATCTTTTATTTAGCTGGCAGTAGTGCCGCTCGCTGTATTGCAGTAGTTCGAGCAACGAAGATTTTTGTGAGGTAAGTGATTTGTGAAAGGTATAGGTTAATGTTAGTCAGGGCCATTGTTTTGTAGGGATTTCTGAAAGTCAGATTGCGTTGCGCTAAAAAATATTGTGTGTCACTTTAGTGAATGTTTGAGTACGTTCAGTTTTGCTCAGCTGTTTGAAAAGCAAATAGTGTAAGAGGTTTATCAGCACAGTAATTCAGAAATTGTTCTAAAGGGACGTTTCAACTTTTGTGCTCAGAAATACTGCATCGAAGCTAACCTTTTCCCATCTTAAACGGTGGTGCGCTACAATATCGAACAAAGTTTTAAACAGACACCGGTACATACATTGCACAACAGTACTGTCTACACATTACTTTGAAGACATTCTGACGTGGCTCAATCTCTGTAGTTCATAAACAGCCAGTTGCTACCCTTATATACGAGGTTAAGAAACTAAGTCATAGACATGATAACTCAAACAAGGAGTGACAATGACAAACTACTCGAAAAAAATAACGTAAGAGCTCGGTGGGCGCAGTGTCGTTGTTCTGCAGCTTGACTTATACCATAAATTTACAAAACTGTCCCAATTATACAACAATGAGTACTCACAGACTTAGGCAGAAATAAGTTACAAATACGGACTAGTATTAAACACAAAATTTTATATGTACCACTTGAGAAAGGTATGACATGACAATATTAATCCAAGTCAATGCAAATGGAAATTTCCAATAACCTTCTAACCATACAGGAGAGATGCCGAGTCGCAGAAAGGCATAACTAAAGACTATTGAAAAGTCAACTTCCATCAACGAGGGCTTTGCCAAAAATAGACAACATACACAGACACACAAACACACGCAAACGTATCTCACACACATATGACCATAGTCTCTGGCAGCTGGAGCCAGACAGTGAGTAGCAGCGCATTATGGGAGAGGCAATCAGGTGGGGGGTAAGGAGGGGGCTGGGGCAAGGAACCAGAGGGATAGGAGGGTAGGGGTGGGGGACAGTAAAGTGCTGCTGGGAGCGTTCAGGGACGAGGTAGAGAGAGGGTAGGGCAGAAAGGTGCAGTCGGGAGGTTAGACTAGCGGAAAAGGAGAAGGTCAGGACAATTACACTCTTGATCTTTTCTTCAGTACAGCTCTGTGTACACTTCGTATTAGTATGTTTGCTTCTAAAAGTCCTGTGTCGTACACTGACTTTCATGACACGCTCTACGCATTATTTAACTAATTACAAATGTAATACGGTGGCTTAAGCCATTTTAACCCTTATCCGTGAAGATGGTCCATGATTGAAACCGGTTGATATTTGAGTTTAAAATAAAAGCATCTGGCGGTCAAACATGCATTTCATACATTGCTTGATCGCTGTTGATAGCCACCTTCCAAAAATGTTTATTTACTTATTCTTTTCTTAAATACTGGGGTGATAGCTTTACTCTCAAAGACTGTATCCTAATTTTTAGTGCCACATCTGCTTCAGTTTTTCACCTGGCGGTTATTGTAACAGACTAAGGGTCTGATATAAGGCTGAATTAACTGTGTAAAATATTGAGTAGTTAAAATTTATGGTAAGTGCCTTCTTGCCCATTGAATATCTGCCGTCTGAGTCAAATTAAAACTTCTGAATCTAATGAAGACTTATGGATTGTAACTTACATGCTCCATAATCAGGCCTTTTTTTCATGGACTGGAATTCTCAAGTGACAATTCCGAAATTGCAGTTTATATTTCCGTTAGGGTAGTTTGTGTCTTGTACATGTCACTTTATTAAAATTTATTTCACAACTCAAAATCGTGTATTAGGTGGAACAAGTTGGTTTAATGAGTGTCAAAAGTATTGCATAGAGGCTGAGGTGTGAAAAATTGAGTAATACTCACATGTTACTTTTTGACGTTGGTATACTGAACATTATTGTGGAGATGTTGAGATGTTTAATACACCGACAGCTCTGGGAATTGTGGACTGAGAATACCAGTGTAGAGAAAATAAGAGTGAGTGAAGAGAGATATATATAGGGACAGAGAGAGACGGAGACATAAAAGCTACAGTAAATCCACTAAATGAAATATTATTTTATAATCTTAACTAAAAGGTATTAATGTACTGATTTTTCTGCGGAGAGAATAATGTCTGCTGAAACAGGAAGTGATGGTAAATAATTTGTTTCTTCCAGCTTTAATAGGAATTTTCTCGTAGAAAAATGTCAAGCAACCCGCAATCTTTTTCTTAAAAATTAATACATTTAACAGTTTAGCACTATGCTCCAAATCGAAGAGGTATTGTGATGTCTGAGACTTACCCGATGTAATAACTGCTGCAGTGGTTCACGGGGTCGCGTTGGATACTGTCGTGAAACCTGCACAATATTTCGACGAGACAGCTGCTCGTCGTCTTCAGTTGCTTTCGGACCGCTACGGTCGCAGGTTCGAATCCTGCCTCTGGCATGGATGTGTGTGATGTCCTTAGGTTAGTTAGGTTTAAGTAGTTCTAAGTTCTAGGGGACTGATGACCTCAGCAGTTAAGTCCCATAGAGTTCAGAGCCATATGAACCATTTTTTTTTTTTTTTTGCTTTCGGACGTCATGTTGGCGTTGCTCGTCAATAAATGCGCTGGGTTGCTACAAAATCGCAGGCGCCAAGGACAGGAGCTCTGTCGTCATCGTCGACGAATCATAGAGGACGTCGACGTCCAGAGCCTCCTGAGGCAAACAGGCCAGGGTCTTAGCGTATGCGACGCAGCAAAAGCTCTGGCCCAAATCGCGGCCCAGCGCGCTTGCGCGCAGACTTTTGCCGCCCAGTTTAAGTGTCCTGACTTCGATTCCCCGTCTGTGTTGACTCGTCGGATTCGTTCGTCTGCGTCTGACTGTGCCTTCGTACCCCCAGTTCTCGTTCCCGCTGCTAAGTTGAATGGAGTCCTAGTACGTGTGGTCGGACAAAAGGATCTTCGTCTCTCCCTTGATCTCGCTATGTCCCGTGGCAAGACACTGTTCAGCAAAGGCAGACTTTTTTGGCTGGCATAACCTGGTGTGACGTCTACGTTCAGCGCATCTGTCTCTACCAGTGCGATACATCGGGCCAATGTATGATTTCCTACAAGGGCACGGAGCTTTATACATCCCCATTCTCCTTAGATGTAGGTTGTCTTTAACAGAATCCAGCATCGCTTGCACTCGCGCTCGAGGGGAGAAGACACATTTTATACGATGTTTCTTAAATAGCTTGTCGGTATTTTCTAGCGATCCAGTGCATATTCTGCAT
Source organism: Schistocerca cancellata (assembly GCF_023864275.1). NCBI lineage: Eukaryota > Metazoa > Arthropoda > Insecta > Orthoptera > Acrididae > Schistocerca > Schistocerca cancellata. Next base: position 483,940,975 of record NC_064633.1, on the reverse strand, counting down.
ATATTGGCAATCAACAGTAAGCACCTCAAGCTTCCGAGCAGCTGTTTCGTTGCAATGCTGTGCAGTTTTTACATCATTCAACACGATGCCCGTGAGCTACTGACGAATAGGTATTTATTTAATTCTTATACCGTTTTATTATTTCGATCTGTTGTAGTTACTCAAAACTAATCGCGGGCAGGCCACGTCTTTAGGATCTACTCCTTAAATTTTCATTCTGCGCAAAGTTATGTGGATAACGCGAAATTACGGCAATGGGCGTAGGTCCTAAAGTGGGAAATTTCCATAAAAATTGTGATAGTTCAGTTTGCCGAAATTCAGGTGGAAGATTTAGTGGCCAACATCTACATCACTGGCCATTAAAATTGCTACACCAAGAAGAAATGCAGATGATAAACGGGTATTTATTGGGGAAATATATTATGCTACAACTGAGATGTGATTACATTTTCACGCAGTTTGGGTGCACAGTTCCTGAGAAATCAGTACCCAGAACAACCACCTATGGCCGTAATAAAGGCCTTGACACCCCTGGCAATGAGTCAAACAGAGCTGGGATGGCGTATAGAGGTACAGGTGCCCATGCAGCTTCAACACGATACCACAGTTCATCAAGAGTAGTGACTGGCGTATTGTGACGAGCCAGTTGCTCGGCCACCATTGACCAGACGTTTTCAATTGGTGAGAGATCTGGAGGATGTGCTGGCCATGGCAGCAGCCGAACATTTTCTGTATCCAGAAAGGCCCGTACAGGACCTGCAACATGCGGTCGTGCATTATCCTGCTGAAATGTAGGATTTCGCAGGGATCGAATGAAGGGTAGAGCCACGGGTCGTAACACATCTGAAATGTAACGTCCACTGTTCAAAGTGCCGTCAACGCGAAGAAGAGGTGACCGAGACGTGTAACCAATGGCACCCCATACCATCACGCTGGGTGACACGCCAGTATGGCGATGACGAATACACGCTTCCAATGTGCGTTCACCGCGATGTCGCCAAACACGGATGCGACCTTCATGATGCTGTAAACAGAACCTGGATTCATTCGAATAAATGTGGTTTTGCTAGTCGTACACCCAGGTTCGTCGTTGAGTACACCATCGCAGCGCTCGTGTCTGTGATGCAGCGTCAAGGGTAACCACAGCCATGGTCTCCGAGCTGATAGTCCATGCTGCTGCAAACATCGTCGAACTGTTCGTGCAGATGGTTGTTGTCTTGCAAACGTCGCCATCTGTTGACTCAGGGATCGAGACGTGGCTGCACGATCCGTTACAGCCATGCGGATCAGATGCCTGTCATCTCGACTGCTAGTGATACGAGGTGTTGGGATCCAGCACTGCGTTCCGTATTACCCTCCTGAACCCACCGATTCCATATTCTGCTAACAGTCGTTGGACCTCGACCGATGCGAGCAGCAATGTCGCGATACGATAAACGGCAATCGCGATAGGCTACAATCCGACCTTTACCAAAGTCGGAAACGAGATGGTACGCATTTCTCCTCCTTACACGAGGCACCACAACAACGTTTACCAGGCAACGCCGGTCAACTGCTGTTTGTGTATGAGAAATCGGTTGGAAACTTTCCTCATGTCAGCACGTTGTAGGTGTCGCCACCGGCGCCAACCTTGTGTGAATGCTCTGAAAAGCTAATCATTTGCATATCACAGCATCTTCTTCCTGTCCGTTAAATTTCGCGTCTGTAGCACGTCATCTTCGTGGTGTAGCAATTTTAATGGCCAGTAGTGTATGAATTTACTACTTGCCTACTTGAGAATTTACACTCTAATAAAGTGCACTGATAATTGAAATCTATATAATCACACAAATTCCTGACTGAAGCAGTGAGTGTAAGATGGTGACTATCCCCAGAACTTCGCACATTCAACACACGTACGATGAACGTAAAACTGGCGAGCGTCCTGGACCCCACAAGTTCAAATGGCTCTGATCACTATGGGACTTAACAGCTGTGGTCATCAATCCCCTAGAACTTAGAACTACTTAAACCTAACTAACCTAAGGACATCGGACACACCCATGCCCGAGGCAGGATTCGAACCTGCGACCGTAGCAGTCGCGCGGTTCCGGACTGCGCGCCTAGAACCGCGAGCCCACCGCGACCGGCACCCCACAAGTGTGAAATCAAATTAAGCTGCCCTGCCAGTGCTGCAAACTACGCTCACAGTAAATATGCTTGTGGCGCATTGAGCTGTACGCTGCAGATGTGCTGGGCGCTTCATGAAGACGATGTCGTCAGCATCCGGTCGCAATGTTGTGGGCTCAACCGCAGTGCAGCACCAAGTATATTTATCTTCTGCTGCCACGCCTGGTTTCGTTGCGAGCACCTCCACAAACAAAGCGCAATTGGGTGCAAACACCTCCATATCCTAAATCGAAGTCGGTTCGGATACCTCCGCGTCCTGAACTCCACGTGCCTCTCTTGTGGCGCTCACTTACGCCTTCCTTATTCCTTCCCGCCAGACTGTTCCAGATGCCAACTGCAAAATTAAGAAGCACTGTGGCCCAGTCACCAGATTACCCTCCACCTAGAAAATCCCGCCTAAATAGCATTGAAACATCCCCTTTGAAAAATTATACAAGACTGTGCTTAAACTGACACACTATAGTTTTTAGCGCAACGCTATCTGACTTTCAGAAATCCCTACAAAGGAATGGCCCTGACTAACATTAGCCTGTACCTTTCACAAATCACTTACCTCACAAAAATCTTCGTTACTCAAGCTACTGCAATACAGCGAACGCCACTACTGCCAGCTAAATAAAAGATTCAAACTACAGAAGGCACTAACTACTGATAGGCATAGTTAGCAAATGAAAGGTTTTAATAGAGAACAAACAATGTATTTACCTTAATAGTGTTGAAAAAGCATAATATACATAGCAGTTCATAATATCCATTCTGTACTCAAAAATCCGCCATCTCATTTCCCACATCCACCACTGCTGGCGGCTCATCTCCAACTGCGCAACGCTGCGCGCTGTTCACATCCAGCTGCCGCTGCCCAACACTACAATGGCAGACAACAATGCAAACTAGCTACAGACTGCACACAGCACAGCCAGTGATTTTCATACCGAGCGCTACGTAACGTTACCGATAAGAAAACCTAAACAGCCTACTTACAGCATGTCTCCTCTAGATGCCAATCACAACACGAATATATCAGATTCTGCCAAAATAACATTAGCTTCAGCCCTGTGCTCTTGACATCACACATCATTACGCCAAACACGCATTTTCCCACTTATGCTGGTATCCTCACAACTGAGGGCTTGAGAAATAAAGACAAGGACTGTACTGCCAATCACGGTGACTCCATATCATCAATAAAAATTGTCATTCCAATTTGCCTTGTTCTTAGTCTCTGAATTACAAAATCACACTCTAATTCTGAATGATGAAAGTGGATTGCAGAATTGCCTGCCGCATTTCAAGATGATACACTAATGTCGCTATTACGAGAAACACACACTTAAGCCTGCATGTTGCTGTTGCTCTCAGTCAGAACACCGGTTTGATGCAGTTCTCCACGCTACTCTTGAGTAATATCGGGGATATGCTGCAACCCTGCCTCATATTCTTCTCAATTACTGCTTCCCTTTCATATACGCGAACTCTTCTTCTGGACAAACTGTAGATAACAGTTGCATCGCTGTTAACTTCTTAATTTCAAAAAACGTATTCGAGTCAACATTATCAAAAGTTTTCTCTAAATCTGCAAATGCTGTAACAGTAGGATTCTTCTATCTGTATTCTAAGACGCTTCGTAGGGCAGAACTGACTCATGTGTTCCTACAGTTGTTCGAAAACCCAAACTGATCTTCCGTAAGGTCTATTTTTACCAGTTTTCCCATTCATCTGTAAATAATTGGTGCCACAATTTTGCAGCCATTGCTTATTAATCTTAGTCACACCTGTCAATACATACCGTCTAAAAATGGTTCAAATGGCTCTGAGAACTATGGGACGTAACATCAATGGTCATCAGTCCCCTAGAACTTAGAACTACTTAAACCTAACTAACCTAAGGACAGCACACAACACCCAGTCATCACGAGGTAGAGAAAATCCCTGACCCCGCCGGGAATCGAACCCGGGAACCCGGGCGTGGGAAGTGAGAACGCTACCGCACGACCACGAGCTGCGGACACATACCGTCTTTGGAATTGGAATTAATACATTCACATCTCAGAACATCTACAGTACAGTTTCCGTGATGTCTTACTGTGACGCTACAACGCAGTCCTTGCTATGAATTTTTTCGCTTACTTAACACATGAAACTGTTTGTATACGATGTATTGTCTAGTGAAAATATGAACTGTAAATACTATGTTTAAATTATGTAATATTTAACACTGGCAAATCAGGGCATATTTAGTTAACGTTGAAGTCAGAGAGATAGTTTTGTCGTGCCGCTGGGCGCGGGAGCGCGCCAGCGGGCAGTAGCAGCAGTGACGCCGTGCTCGGAGTAAGACGTACAGTCGAGTGCTGCTATTCCTAGCTGTGTTACATCTAACCGCTAGTGTGTGGATCTAAGTACGACAGGAAAGAAATGGTCGGCATATCTGGAAGCATGGCCGGGCAAGTTATTATGGATTAATGGGCATAGTCCTGAAGAAACGAGGGCTTAAATGTGAAGCGCACTGTGGGCCCAAGTCGCAACAGTAAAAGCCCGCTGCCACATTGTGTCGCTGCCGTGGACTTCCGTCGATCCACCGACAATGAGGGAAGTAAAATTTACGTAATTTTCGTAGGATAAAATTGTAGAAGGCTTGCCAGGGACTGTGCTTTTCTCTGAAGTTGAACAATTAATAACAAGCACTTCATAATCGAAGTGTTGCAGTTACATTCCACCCGACAATAACACCAAGTAGGTTCCTTCCGATCCTTACCTTATTGAACCGAGTGTGTCACGCCTTTATCAAGAGAAAATATGTTAATTATCAAATTATTTGCATAGACGGTGAAGAGTAAATTTCAGACTGTTTTGAACGATTGGTTATAGTAGTTAACTGGTGCACATAATGAGCTTACGCCAATCGTAGTAACTTAATAATAGACTGAAGTAATAAATTTCATTATTAAGATTTATTTCAATGCATATTCAGCTGAAGTTATTTCAAGGATATTTCATGAACCTATAAAGCTTATTCCACCTGACAACCGCCCAATTAATGAATTATTATCATTCAAAACATAGTTAATCAATTATTGGCAATATGTTTCATTATCAGTATATTAAACTGTGCAAAGTACATAACTTTAAAGACAGAATGACAGTCCATTATTCAAAATCTCGATAGATAATTATCTGTGTTGTCAGCATTGCACTTAGCTGACAAATTATGAACAAAATAACCATCAAAATACTTATTGAAAATTAACCATTAATGTTTAAGTGTAGTTAGATTGTTATGACATTATTTTATATGACTACTGAGCCTGACACAGCTCTTACGTAAAAGTTCCCGTGCCACCGGCGCTACAAACAGGTAAACTTTATTTTTGATACAATTATTCACGTACTTAACAGTACTGTCGCTCATCAGTTGAGCTGGCGACCGATTTTTTAATTGCTTTTACAACTTAATCATTTCTTTCGGCAAAATTTCCACTGGCAAAATTTATTCCCAAATTATTTCCATTATTTCATTTACCGATTACTCATTCAATAACGATCAAGTTATAACGTCACCTGTTTCCCGCGGAATAATCATTATTTACTTCGGATTCGGATGCCTTATCCCGACACAGGTCCAAATTCATAATTCACGGTCATTGTTAAGTTGTAATTTCGATTTCAGATGTCTATTGCATGCAGTTCCCTTGACAACGTTCATCTGGAAACTGGTTTAGCAGGATTTGGGTTCACTGAGAGCAGCAGCAATTTCTGTCGTGTTGGGAACCGACTATCGTTGACAGGAAGCAACACTTGTATCTGATCCACGTCAGTTTACCATGAAACTGGTGGTACACCTTTCCTTGTAGACACTTCAGTCACTCAACGCTGATACATCAATAAATCAGGCAAATTCATTCACAGTGTTGTCATGGGTACGTTAAAACACGATAGCGTTTCTGTCATGTCTGCCCATCGACCCATCTGCTACACTAATCCCATACACCCTACTGGCAGGTGCACACCACCTCACTGCCATGACTTAACAACAGCAGTGCAATGTCACACACTTGGTACCACGCTACACCATCTACAACGCCCTAAAGCAACTGGGGCGTTCCTTTAGGAGATGAATAATATTTTCTCCAATGATCTTGCCTGTATGTACGAGGGGCGTTCAATACGTAATGCAATACTTTTTTTCTCGGCCAGTTTCAGTTGAAAAAAATGCGGAATTTGTTGTCGGTGATCGTGGGATATTTTCGCTTCAGCCTCTGTAGCTTCATGAAGTTCCGATAGGTGGCGGCACTATACATAGCCTTCAAAATGGAGTCTGTAACGGAGGTGCGTTCCAAGCAGAGAGCTGTCACTGAGTTTCTTTTGGCGGAAAACCAGAGAGTCGCAGATATTCGTGGGCGCTTGCATAATGTCTACGGAGCCCTAGCACGGTGCGTCGTTGGCATCGCAAGGTCACGCAAACCTTCCGATCTCTCGCGTAGTGACCGTCCGCGCACAGTCGTGACTCCTGCAATGTTGGAACGTGCGGACACTCTCACTCGAGGTGATAAACGTGTCAGTCAGACACATCGTTGCTCAACTGGACGTCTGTGTTGGTAGTGCTGACAACTTGTCGTCCAGTTGGGGTTCTCAAAGGCTCGCCGCCTGACACAAGACCATAAAGAGCAACGAAGGACCTTCTGTGCAGAGCTGCTTGCGCGGCGTGAGGTTCATTGTGACAATTTTTGTCGATCATCGTCACAATAAGACATTGGCTCGGACGTCCACCAGTAAAGTGGTACCATGCACCCGTACAGACCTTCCCAGAAAGGTGGCGAAAGGCCGTCGCATTGAACGGAGATTGTGTTGTAAAATATGGTTGTGTAGCCAAAAGAGTGAGGTTTTAAATGGTCTATTGGAATCCTGAATAGAACCAACAAGCTTTTAGAAGAAATATATTTCATTGCTTACTGAAAGCCCCTCGTATTGTGAATATAGCACATCCACTGTAGTTGTACCTCATGCTATCAACTTACATTTTTCCAGAATGAAGATTTCACTTTGGTGCGAAACTTCCTGGCAGACAAAAACTGTAAACCAGACCGAGATTCGAACTCGGGACCTTTGTCTTTCACGGGCAAGTGGTCTACCGACTGAGCTACCACACGCACTCCTCACGGCCTCTCCTCATATCTTTGTTTCTGTTAGTACCTCATCTCCTACCTTCCAAACTTCACAGAAGTCCTCGTGCGGGACTGGTCTGGCATACAGTTTTAATCTGCCAGCCTGTGTCAACTATGTTTTTACTACCTCATCGCTGCCAATAGTACAACATGACTTTCACAAACAATTATTTTCGATAATATTGCGTTTGTCTGCAGCATACATTTCGTACCATGAACTGAGCCAACTGTTGAATATTCTCACCGGTCAAGTGTTCCCCTTCTTCTACATCTTCATTGTAAGTACGATGTGGACACTCCCATCTTCCAGCATGACAACAGGCGTCTTCATAACGCCGAACGCATACGTTCCTGGTTCGACGAACACCCAGGCATTCTATTACACCTTGACTGGCCCGCGAAATCACCTGATCATTATCCCCTAGAAATGTTTGGAACGGTGGGTGCAAAATCGTAATCGACAACCCCTCAATTTGGAAGGTCTATAGCATCTAATCGTCAATGAGTGGCTTCAACTGGATATGAAATACCTGGAGGCACTTTCAGAGTCTCTTCTTTGGCGAGTTGCCGTTATCAAGGCTAGAGGTGGTGTCTCACGGTATCAGGTGAGGTGAAAAATTTTCTGTCCGGTGGGCTTCTTCACGTCGGCACCATACGAGAAGTAGACTGGGAAGTTCATCTACTCAAAGCAAAATAAGACAAGAGAACATAACATCAACAAACATTTTCCAAGCTGTTCTCGTTGTTGTTGCTATTGTCTCATCGCCGTCGTCATCGTCTTTGTTGTTTTGTGCGTGTGTGTCTGTGTGTGCGTCTGTCTGTCTGTCTGTCTATGTACATGCTTTGTTGGTTTCCATTTCTTGCTAACATAGTTTCATCCATGTCTGAGATAGACTTTTCTTTGCTCTAACTACAGAAACATAGTACGGAACAAATGATTTTAGATGACATGAAACACGTCTGATGTAATTTGGAATGGGCAGTTTCTTGTGACGACAATAGTGATCTTTGTGTTGTTTATGAAACTAATAGTTCTCCTACAGAATGATAAAGAGAATATTAATTATAAGTAGTTGAAAAACTGTTACAAAATTGGAAATTAAATATTTATTTAGAACCCACGCAAATAGTAAATGGTTGTGGAAACACACTTGACCTCTCAGCAACAAATAATTCTGAGCTAATAACTAGCATGAAAATGGATACAAGGATTAGTGGAGGAGGAGGAGATTAGTGTTTAACGTCCCGTCGACAACGAGGTCATTAGAGACGGAGCGCAAGCTCGGCTGAGGGAGGGATGGGGAATGAAATCGGCCGTGCCCTTTCAAAGGAACCATCCCGGCATTTGCCTGAAGCGATTTAGGGAAATCACGGATAACCTAAATCAGGATGGCCGGAGACGGGATTGAACCGTCGTCCTCCCGAATGCGAGTCCAGTGTGCTAACAACTGCGCCAACTCGCTCGGTGTCAGGGATTAGTGAACACAGGCTTGTCGTAGTGAGATTGAATATTGTAATCACAAAATCCTCGAAAAATAAACGAAAAATAAATCTATTCAACAAAGCAGATAAAAATTCACTTGACGCCTTCCTGAGAGGCACTCTCCATTCCTTCCAAATTAACAGTGTAACCGCAGACCAGAAGTGGGTTGAATCCAAAGAAATAGTATCGGCAGCAATTGAGAGATTTATAACAAATAAATGAACAGACCACGGAGCTGATCCCACTTGATACACAAAACAGGTCAGAACACTTGTAAATATTGATTTTTGAACACTATTAAGGTAAATACAATGTTTGTTCTCTACCAAAATCTCTCATTTGCTAAGTATGCCCAAGTAGTTAGTGCCTTCAGTAGTTAGAATCTTTTATTTAGCTGGCAGTATTGGCGCTCGCTGTATTGCAGTAGTTCGAGAAACGAAGATTTTTGTGAGGTAAGTGATTCATGAAAGGTATAGGTTATTGTTAGTCAGGTCCATTCTTTTATAGGGATTATTGAAAGTCAGATTGCGTTGCGCTAAAAATATTGTGTGTCAGTTTAGTGAATGTCTGAGTACGTTCAGTTTCGCTCAGCTGTTTGAAAATCAAATAACGTAGAGGTTTTCCAGCACTGTCATTTATAAAAATTTTCTAAGGGGGATGTTTCATATGTCGATACTTCGCCGAGGATACCTCACTGGAATCTTCTGGTTTTTTCTTGTAGTTTGTGTAATTAGTCTAGCTATTGTTTATTGCTAGAGCGTAATTGTAGAGAGAATTTCCTTTGTAGTTGTAGTTTTTCATTGTTGTACAGTAAAACAGTTGTGGCATGCATGTAGATTTGCACCAAGTATTTCGCAGCTGCGCTTGCAATTAACGAGATATTATTTTCAGTGCTATGCTAATGTGTTATCTTGTTTTTGCTCTTCAAATTGATATTTTCATGTTATCGTGTGAAATACGTGATAATTATGACGTGTGAAAAACGTAACACTAGGCTCCAAAGTAAACTGAGAAATGATAGTGATGACGATTGTAACTTATCAGCACCACCGTGTAATGAATTAACTGATGTTCAACATTGTAATTTGGTAATTGTGCATAGGGAAATGGAGCGGGAGGCAAATAATGGTGTAGACAGTGAAACAATTAGTGAACAGGGAAGTATTATCGATCGATCGGTCGGCAACAGCTCGCCTCAGGATTCCGAAATGACAGGACACAATCTTGCAAATACTGTAGATTCGGGTTTTGGGTCCTCAGCGTTTTCTCAAATAAATCAAGACACATTTTTTGCTTGTCAAAATGTGAATGTTGCCAGTGCAAATGCAGTGCCGAAAAGCATAGAGGAACAGATACCAGACACTAATACATTATTATTGCAAATAATGCAACAAATGAAACAAAATCAGACACAAACACAGCAACAGTTAGACACAATGGAACAAAATCTTCAAAAGTTAGATACAGTGGAACAAAATCTTCGAAAGTTAGACACAATGGAACAACACCAGAGACAAACACAGCAACAGCTTCAAATGTTAGACACCACGCTTGAACAAACACGTGAAGGTTTAACTGCTGATTTACATAAAATCGAATAGAAATGTCAAAAAGTCTGTAATGACGTAAAAACACAAATTTGTGAGCATTTTCAACCTATTTTTTCGCGTCATAAAAATGCATTACAGAATCACGAAATAGCCATAAAAGAACTGCAAACTATTGTTCACGAAAATCACGACACCTTACAAGCTAAAATTGACTCAATTGCATCTACCGATTCGGTTACGCAACTTGCAAAAACTCAAGGAATCTTAAAGGACATAGTAGATACGTTTTCAACACAAATGGACACTCTGAAACTTAGTTCAGAAAAACACGATGAGGAAATCAGTTCATTATCGGAGAAAGTAGCCGAACTTTCGGATCAGTACATTAACTTATCTACAAAGGTAGATGATGATCTGAATGACACAAGACCTGTAGCCTTCACTGACACAGAACAGTATGAAGAAATTAGAAAATTCAAACAAAATCAAAATCAAATCAATACACAGTACAATAGAGAAATCAGGGAATTACAAGATCAGTTGACACCGGTAATATAAGATTTACATATTTCAGAGGAGACTTGCACTCCGACACGGGATGAGGGACTTAGAAATACAAAAAATCTACAAAATAATAACGTAGGGCATTTCGGAAATTATGAAAGAAATTGGCAATGTGCACCGAATTTTGAGATGGAACCGCCGACACGACATAACAATGACCGATATACGACTAGCCGACACGATGATTTTAACTATAAGCTGTTCATTACTACACGTAAATTCAAAACATTTAAGAATTCCGGCAACGACTTTCATCCACAAGCGTGGCTTCATCAATTCTCTCATTGTTTTCCTCCCAACTGGTCATTGGAGCACAGGTTACAATTTATGTGTGGATACTTAGAGAATGAACCAGCTGTAAGAATGCGATCGGTCATTCACGATTGTCACAGTGAAGGAGAATTTTATCATGCCTTCCTCTCAGCATATTCGTCTCAAGCTACACAAGACCGAAACATAACATCATAATGATGAAACATTTCGAACAATCTGAATTTTTCAGTGTTGTGAAATATTTTGAAGACATGTTGCACAAGAATCAGTACCTGTCAAACCCATACAGCCCCTCAGAACTCATCGGCATTTGCTTAATCAAATTGCCTGATCATTTACGACATATTATTTTTTCAGGATGTTGCAAAGACGACATCGAAGCTTTTCAGGGACTGTTACAAGAATTGGAAATTGACGCTGACAATCGCGGGCCGCGAAAACAGGAAAACAACAATTACAAGTCACATCCGTCATAATTCCGCGATGAAAGAAATAATAACTGGACTTGACAAGGCTATTCTTACAACGCAAATAGTGATCAAAGCAGATACCACCCATATGACAACCGTTGGCGGAGTAGTAGTAGTTACTGGGAAAGATCACCTCTCCGTGGTAATGACTATGGCAGAGACAATCAGAGAAACAGACAATATGGCAACCAAAATGAAATGAAATGTCGTGTGACGAGGACCTCCCGTCGGGTAGACCGTTCGCCTGGTGCAAGTCTTTCGATTTGACGCCACTTCGGCGACTTGCGCGTCGATGGGGATGAAATGATGATGCGTAGGACAACACAACACCCAGTCCCTGAGCGGAGAAAATCTCCGACCCAGCCGGGAATCGAACCCGGGCCCTTTCGATTGATAATCTGTCGCGCTGACCACTCAGCTACCGGGGGCGGACGGAACCAAAATAATTATTATCAAAGGAGACAGAATAACTTCAGACGCAACGGTCCACCGTGCAGTTACGACTCATGGAGAAATTCTCCACCAAATGACCGACAAGAAAAAAAATTACAGCAACTAGCGACATGACGACAGACGGTATAACCTTAGCAATAGACCAGAATTAAATCAGAACTGGCGGGATTCAAACAGAGCAGGGCACTCTCGACAAGGTAAATTTGTAGAAGTTAGGTCTCCTAATCCCAATAACGACGCACGCAAACGAAGAGACAGACAATGACTCGCACTGCAGGCAGCCACGTGCGCCGGCTCGCTCAGAGAAAAATAACATAGACGCTAACCTTGAGAAAAATTTTAGCATTCCTTACCGACATATACAACATGATAATTGCTTTGAAGTTGAAACTCTGTGCACTAGAAAGGGTAAAAGATTGCACCACATTTCACATGTAAAACCGTTTATTGAGAGATATCTGCTTTTTACTTAGTCTCTGCCATAAAATTTTTCACGTCACGTTACTAGTACGCTTTGTCACACTTAGAAACTGTTAACATGCAACAATGTTTTGAAGTTAACTGTCCAGTCTAGAACCTAGGGAACATATTTAGACAGAAATTACGAATACATTGTTATAGTGAACCGACGACACAATGTTATTGTGTGCGTACATTCTTGCTTGTTAGTTGCACGATTACGTAATGACTATAAGGCTCACATACTTATAACATTAACCGGTACTGGTTTACTTGAAAATATATTCTGGATTTCAAATGGTTCAAATGGCTCTGAGCACTATGGGACTTAACATCTTAGGTCATCAGTCGCCTAGAACTTAGAACTAATTAAACCTAACTAACCTAAGGACACCACACACATCCATACCCAAGGCAGGATTCGAATCTGTGACTATAGTGGTCGCCCGGTTCCAGACTGTAGCGCCTAGAACCGCATGGCCACTCCGGCCGGCATTCTGGATTTAAAGTACTTTTTGAGAGATACCAGATGACACAGTGGTTAGTTTATTTGACAGCTACACGATTATATCTCGACGCTACTAATAAGTGACACAATTTATATTATTGCTTTTGCTCTGCATCTGTTTTATATCTGCACACTTTTTCTGAATTCTTCTGGAAACTAAAACATGTTTTAGTAGTAACTTTTGTGGTATAGCTACAATCAGACAGCCTTTTTCGTAGCACAACAATACGTTACAGTATAGTACTTTCTTGATCACAGTAATGTACGTAATAACTACGATATCTATACACATAGCATTTCACTTTGTTTATTACGAGGTAAGTACATTGACGTCTGCAAAACTTCCCTTACGGACGACGATAATTACGACACTTGACACATTTTTTAAACCTTAAGTAACGACAGAGATTATCTTACAACAAGACGCACAGTTTAGCGCTACAGTACACGTATTTGAGTGATTAATTTTGTACTTAAAACATTTATTTTTAAAGATTTTTGAAATACAAAGATACAAAAGTTTTCCGTGACACATTTCATTCCATTGCTGTAATCTGTAACACCTGAGGGTATAATTACATTAATCCTGAGGGGGTACACGCCTGCTTTGTGTGCTAAGCGTGCAGCGAGCGCTAGGAGCCCTAGCTGATATGGTATTTGCTTATACAACTTTACGCATCGGTACCATATTTCTCTAACACATAATTACACAGCTATCTGACCATTTAACTGAGAGAGACATACATTTATTTTACTACATCAGTGACAGATGTTTACGTAATTACACAGTTGGGTAACATCACACTTATGAAATTGTATTTTGTCTGTACTATGTGAACTGTTCATATTTTTTTCGGAATCATTGTGATACTATGAGCGCTTTGAATGATGTATTTGGTATGGGATCATGATTTTTAAAGTACGTTTGAGGTAGATGACACCATTGAAATGAACAGATAATTGTTTTTAGGTTTTGAAATTATTGCAGAAAGCTACGACGTTTTTGAGATTTGACTGAGGTGGTATGATGTTAGTATTATGATGAGGATGTGTATTATGCTATTGAGGTATGTTTATGATCAATAAGCTGATGCTATATGAGAAAGTTGATTATGCAGTGTATTTATTATGATGAAATATTGAAGAAGTGTCGACGAATATGTATATGTGTAATAAGGTAAGGAATAATGAGTAGTGGTTAGGGACTCTGATTTGAGAAAAAGGGTGTTGGAAATCAAAAAAATTACCAAGTAGTAAAAGAAAATTATGTATGCAGTTACTGTTATTAGTCCCTTCTTGTTGTTCTTTCCTTTCCAACTGCTCCTTTCTCGAAGAATGTGGATCATAAAATTACTATTAATAGATCTGTTGACAGAAAGTGTTCACATTACCAAATGCATTTAATTATATTTCATAAAACCAATACTGCAACACAGCTGGAAACCAGATATCAAATGAAATAAGCAACTATGTAAAGCAAAGCATAAAAACATCATTCAATAGCCATGAGGCACTTCATAAGTCAGTGGAAATTCTCTCAACTCTCGTAGAAAGACACTTGAAAAAATCAAGTGTGCAGATGTAAGAATATTTCCCTTCAATTCATACGCATTTCAGTAAGTATCAGAAAGTATGAGCTCAAAACTGTAATCATATGTTTCAAGTATGAGCGTGTCTTATTTGAAATGCTTTCTACAAAGAAATGTCAATAGCGAGGTTAATGGCCTTTTTTTCCACCTAATGGCTTTTACTCCAGGCAATTGGTACAGCTGGCCGCCCATAACGCATTATGTCAAGGTCACTTAGCTTTCTTACCGAAATATTTACGACAGCAGTTTGCGCTACAGTGACAGTCTCATATAAAAAAATTTCACAGGTCGAGAGTTTGCATTACAAATGTGTAGAAACTAAATCCTATTGATATAACAGTGTCCAAAAAATTTTCGCCGGCATTGTGATACATTCACGCATGTACACACATTTCACAAGTCTTAAAGTACGATTCTTGGTTTCCAACACCCTTTTTCTCAAATCAGAGTCCCTAACCACTACTCATTATTCCTTACCTTATTACACATATACATATTCGTCGACACTTCTTCAATGTTTCATCATAATCAATACATTGCATAATCAACTTCCTCATATAGCATCAGCTTATTGATCATAAACATACCTCAATAGCATAATACACATCCTCGTCGTAATAATATCATAACACCTCAGTCAAATCTCAAAAACGTCGTAGCTTTCTGCAACAATTTCAAAACCTAAATAAAAATTCTCTGCTCATTTCAATAGTGTCATCTACCTCTAACGTACTTTAAAAACCATGATCCCATACCAAATACATCATTCAAAGCTCTCATAGTACCACAGTGGTTCCGAAAAAAATATGAACAGTTCACATAGTACAGACAAAATACAATTTCATAAGTGTGAAGTTATCCAACTGCGTAATTACGTAAACATCTGTCACTGATGTTTTAAAATAAACGTTTGTCTCACTCAGTTAAATGATCAGATAGCTGTGTAATTATGTGTTAGAGAAATATGGTACCGATGTGTAAAGTTGTATAAGCAAATACCATATCAGCTAGGGCTCCTAGCGCTCGCTGCACGCTTAGCACACAAAGCAGGCGTGTACCCCCTCAGGATTAATGTAATTATACCCTCAGGTGTTACAGATTACAGCAGTGGAATGAAATGTATCACGGAAAACCTTTGTATCTTTGAAATTCAAAAATCTTTATAAATAAATGTTTTAAGTACAAAATTAATCACTGAAATACGTGTACTGTAGCGCTAAACTGTGCGTCTTGTTGTAAGATAATCTCTGCCATTACTTAAGGGTAAAAAAATGTGCCAAGTGTCGTAATTATCGTCGTCTGTAAGCAAAAATCTGTAGAAGTCATACTATTACGTGCTTACCAGAAAGAAAGAAATGGAATTTGTTAAATACCCAAACGATAGCTAAAGCTTCTAATTCAGTAATGGAATAATTTTTTTTTTTCAGATTTTGTTAGCACTCGACTAGCAAAAGCAATGGTTTTCTGAACAGTAGTGTCATTTTCTATTGCTTCTTGAAATAAATGGGCACCAAGACCAACTTTAGAAGAATCTGTGCTAAGGTAAAAGAAATCTCGTGACAGATCTGGATGAGCTGGTAGTGGCGCGTTAAGTAGCGATTCTTTCAAACAATTGAATTCCAACTGTACTTGTTCGTCCCAGTTCCAAATAGTATTTTTTCCAGTGAGAGAACAAAGTTTTGGTGTGACTAGAATTTGCATATTCAGAAAACGACGGTAAAAATTCACGAGACCTAGAAAACTGCGGACTTGTTTTTTGTGGTTGGAACTGGAATGGCTTTTATTGCTTCTAAATTTTCAGGATCCAGCTGAATGCCTTCAAAAGAAATAATATGTCCCAAAAACCTCACATTCGACCTACCGAATTCAGAGTTTTCCAAGTGTAATTCCAGATTCTGCAAAAATATGTAACAGACTGTTGAGGATGCGATTATGTTGTTCCCATGAGGCTTCTGCTATTAGAAATCGTCCACATATAATGTGATGTGACGTTTTAAGAACTCATGTAATATGGAATTTAGCGCGCGAGTGAACGCTGCCGAAGACATGTTCAAACCAAAAGGAAGTTTCCGAAACTGATAACAAACGCTGAAACAAAGGAAAGCTGTGTATTTTCTACATTCTGGATGAAGTTCGATCTGTTAAAAGCTGGATCTGAGATCAATAGAACACCATTAAAATTTTGAAGACGTTCTTCCAACGTTTGCGGCCTGTCTGTTTCAGGAATGATGATAGTATTGATTTGTCTCGAATCTAAGACAAGCCTGATCGATCCATTTTTATTCTCGACAACATGTAATGGATTGTTGTATGAGCTTACTGTAGGCTCAATAATGCCCTCGTCAAGCATAGACTGTATTTCTGTTCTAACACGGTCCCTATAATGTACAGGAATTACGTATGGTCTAACACAAAATTTAGTATGCTCACGAACACGAAATTGGTATTGAAATCCCTTGATTGTTTCAGTTTTATGAGTAAAAACTGTGGAATGTGCTTGTAAAATCTCAAAAAGGTCCTGCCTATCAGTGTCATTACAATTCTCAATTGTTTGAATTTTATTCTGAATTAACTCATTAATATCAAATACGCCGTCAATATCATCCCAGTCAGTACTCGCAGAGTGATTGTTAGTGTCTAGTTCCGTCGAAAATTCCGAACTGTTGTCTAACAGAAGGTAAAGCCGATTAACTTCCACATCATGGTTTGAGAGTCAATCTTCAAATTTCAAAGCTATTGCCTTACCTTCTTTCTCTAAACTTATTTCAGCATCGTGAAAGCTTAAGATTGGTTTGTATTCATTCAAAAAGTGTACTCCCAGTATAATTTCCATCGACAGTAAAGGAACAACAAACTGTGGCTTTGACAGAAGAATTCTAAATTGGTTTGTTGGCGTACATCTACACTTTTTCCAACGATTGCATCTTGTAATTTAATCTTACGTAACGGAAGTGTGGGGAAATCGTTTGATTTGTTGCATTTGGAAAGGCTGTTTCACTAATTACTGAAATCAGACTGCCAGAGTCAAGTACTGCCGTAAACTTTACTTCATTTGCTGTAATGTAAATTACACGATATGCAATGTTGTTATGTTTTACGTCGTGTTCTTGGAATAAGATGTCCCTAATGTCTTCCATTTTTATGTAATTACTAGCCCCCGCACCTACGTCGCCAGCTTCGTAAGTACGTTTTGTGGCTGCCAGCGGTGTGAGTCATTGCCTACTGTCTCTTTGTTGGCGCGCGTCGTTATTAGAATTTGGATACCTAACTTCTACAAATTCATCTTGTCGAGAGGGCCCTGCTCTGTTTGAATCCCGCCAGTTCTGATGACATTCAGGTCTGTCGTTATGTCGGTAGTTTCCATAGTTTCTTTTTTTGTCGGTCATGTAGTGGAGAATTTCTCCCTGAATCGTAACTGCACGGTGGACCATTGTGTCTGAAGTTATTCTGTCTCCCTTGATAATAATTATTTTGGTTCCCATATTGTACGTTTCTCTGATTGTCTTTGTGATAGTCATTACCGCAGAGAGGTGATCTTTCCCTGTAATTATTACTACTCTGCCAACGGTTGTCATACGGGTGGTGTCTGTTTTAATCACTATTTGCGTTGTAAGAATAGCCTTGTCAAGTCCAGTTATTATATCTTTCATCGCAGAATTGTGATGGACGTGACCTTTAATTGTTGTGTTCCTGTTTTCGCGTCTCGCGAATGTCAGTGTCAATTTCCAATTCTTGTAACATTCCCTGAAAAGCTTCGATGTCGTCTTTGCAACGTCCTGCCAAAATAATAGGTCGTAAATTGTCAGGCAATTTGATTAAGCAAATGCAGATGAGTTCTGAGGGGCTGTATGGTTTGAGAGGTACTGATTCTTGTGCAACATGTCTTCAAAATATTTCACAACACTGAAAAATTCAGATTGTTCGAAATGTTTCATCTTTATGATGTTATGTTTTACTCGGTCTTGTGTAGCTTGAGACTAATATGCTGAGAGGAAGGCATGATAAAATTCTCCTTCACTGTGACAATCGTGAATGACCGATCACATTCTTACAGCTGGTTCATTCTCCAAGTAGCCACACATAAATTCTAACCTGTGCTCCAATGACCAGTTGGGAGGAAAATAATGAGAGAATTGATGAAGCCATGGTTTTGGATGAATGTCGTTGCCAGAATTCTTAAATGTTTTGAATTTGCGTGTAGTAATGAACAGCTTATAGTCAAAATCATCAAGTCGGCGAGTCGCATATCGGTCATTGTTACTTCGTTTCGGCGGTTCCACCTCAAAATTCGGTGTACCTTGCCAATTTCTTTCAAAGTTTCCGAAGTGTGTTATTATTTTGTGGCTGTCCCGTATTTCTATGTCCCTCTTCCCGTATTGGAGCGCGAGTGTCCTCTGAAAACGTTCATTTCTGAGGAAGAGGATGTGGAACAAAAATGGAAAAAATTCAGAAACATCGTCCAGTACGCCTTAGATAAGTTCGTACCGACTAAGGTCCAAAGCGAGGGGAAAGATCCACCGTGGTATAACAATCATGTACGAAAGGTACTACGGAAACAAAGAAAGCTTCATCATAGGTTTAAGAGTAGTCGAATCATAGCTGATAAGGAAAAGCTGAACGAAGCGAAAAAGAGCGTAAAGAGAGCAATGAGAGAAGCATTCAACGAATTCGAACATAAAACATTGGCAAACAATCTAAACAAGAACCCTAAAAAGTTTTGGTCATATGTAAAATCGGTAAGCGGATCTAAATCCCCTATTCAGTCACTCGTTGACCACGATGGCACTGAAACAGAGGACGACCGAAGAAAGGCAGAAATACTGAATTCAGTGTTCCGAAACTGTTTCACTGCAGAAAATCGTAACACGGTCCCTGACTTCAGCCGTCGCACGGACGCCAAAATGGAAAATATTGAAATAAACGATATCGGAATTGAAAAACAACTGCTATCACTTAGTAGCGGAAAAGCATCCGGACCAGACGAGATACCCTTAAGATTCTACAGTGATTATGCTAAAGAACTTGCCCCCTTTCTATCAGCAATTTATCGTAGATCGCTGGAAGAACGTAAAGTACCTAGCGACTGGAAGAAAGCGCAGGTCGTTCCCATTTTCAAGAAGGGTCATAAATCAGATGCGAATAATTATAGGCCTATTTCGCTTACGTCAATCTGTTGTAGAATAATGGAACATGTTTTGTGTTCTCGTATTATGACGTTCTTAGATAATACAAATCTCCTTCATCATAACCAACATGGATTCCGCAAACAGAGATCATGTGAAACTCAGCTCGCCCTATTTGCCCAAGAAATTCACAGTGCCGTAGACACTGGCGAGCAGATTGATGCCGTATTCCTGGACTTCAGGAAGGCATTTGATACGGTTCCGCACTTCCGTTTAGTGAAAAAAATACGAGCTTACGGAATATCGGACCAGGTTTGTGATTGGATTCAGGATTTCCTAGAAGAAAGAACACAACATGTCATTCTTAACGGTTCAAAATCTGCAGATGTAGAGGTAATTTCGGGAGTACCGCAAGGAAGCGTGATAGGATCTTTATTGTTTACAATATACATAAATGACTTAGTTGACAACATCGGTAGCTCCGTGAGGCTATTTGCAGATGACACGGTTGTCTACAAGAAAGTAGCAACATCAGAAGACTCGTACGTACTCCAGGAAGACCTGCAGAGGATTAATGCATGGTGCGACAGCTGGCAGCTTTCCCTAAACGTAGATAAATGTAATATAATGCGCATACATAGGGGCAGAAATCCATTACAGTACGATTATGCCATAGGTGGTAAATCATTGGAAGCGGTAACGACCGTAAAATACTTAGGAGTTACTATCCGGAGCGATCTGAAGTGGAATGATCACATAAAACAAATAGTGGGAAAAGCAGGCGCCAGGTTGAGATTCATAGGAAGAATTCTAAGAAAATGTGACTCATCGACGAAAGAAGTAGCTTACAAAACGCTTGTTCGTCCGATTCTTGAGTATTGCTCATCAGTGTGGGACCCTTACCAGGTTGGATTAATAGAAGAGATAGACATGATCCAGCGAAAAGCAGCGCGATTCGTCATGGGGACATTTAGTCAGCGCGAGAGCGTTACGGAGATGCTGAACAAGCTCCAGTGGCGGACACTTCAAGAAAGGCGTTACGCAATACGGAGAGGTTTATTATCGAAATTACGAGAGAGCTCATTCCGGGAAGAGATGGGCAACATATTACTACCGCCCACATATATCTCGCGTAATGATCACAACGAAAAGATCCGAGAAATTAGAGCAAATACGGAGACTTACAAGCAGTCGTTCTTCCCACGCACAATTCGTGAATGGAACAGGGAAGGGAGGATCAGATAGTGGTACAATAAGTACCCTCCGCCACACACCGTAAGGTGGCTCGCGGAGTATAGATGTAGATGTAGATGTAGAAATATGTATTTCTTGTATTGCTTGTGCCAACTGACCTTGTACTTCCAGGATTTCTCTTTTGTACTGTGTATTGATTTGATTTTGATTTTGTTTGAATTTTCTAACTACTGAAGTCACTAACTACTGATAGGCATAGTTAGCAAATGAAAGATTTTGATAGAGAACAAACAATGTATTTACCTTAAAAATGTAAGTAGGCTGTTTAGGTTTTTATATTGGTAACGCCACGTAGCGCTCTGTATGAAAATCACTGGCTGTGCTGTGTGCAGTCTGTGGCTGGTTGGCATTCTTGTAATATTCGCTATTGTAGTGTTGGGCAGTTGGATGTTAACAGCACGTAGCTTTGCGCAGTTGGAGGTGAGCCACCAGCAGTGTTGGATGTGGGGAGAGAGATGGGGGAGTTTTGAGAGCGGATGATCTGGACGTGTGTGCATCAGAAAGAGTAAATTGTTAAGACTGGATGTCATGAACTAATATACACTCCTGGAAATGGAAAAAAGAACACATTGACACCGGTGTGTCAGACCCACCATACTTGCTCCGGACACTGCGAGAGGGTTGTACAAGCAATGATCACACGCACGGCACAGCGGACACACCAGGAACCGCGGTGTTGGCCGTCGAATGGCGCTAGCTGCGCAGCATTTGTGCACCACCGCCGTCAGTGTTAGCCAGTTTGCCGTGGCATACGGAGCTCCATCGCAGTCTTTAACACTGGTAGCATGCCGCGACAGCGTGGACGTGAACCGTATGTGCAGTTGACGGACTTTGAGCGAGGGCGTATAGTGGGCATGCGGGAGGCCGGGTGGACGTACCGCCGAATTGCTCCACACGTGGGGCGTGAGGTCTCCACAGTACATCGATGTTGTCGCCAGTGGTCGGCGGAAGGTGCACGTGCCCGTCGACCTGGGACCGGACCGCAGCGACGCACGGATGCACGCCAAGACCGTAGGATCCTACGCAGTGCCGTAGGGGACCGCACCGCCACTTCCCAGCAAATTAGGGACACTGTTGCTCCTGGGGTATCGGCGAGGACCATTCGCAACCGTCTCCATGAAGCTGGGCTACGGTCCCGCACACCGTTAGCCCGTCTTCCGCTCACGCCCCAACTTCGTGCAGCCCGCCTCCAGTGGTGTCGCGACAGGCGTGAATGGAGGGACGAATGGAGACGTGTCGTCTTCAGCGATGAGAGTCGCTTCTGCCTTGGTGCCAATGATGGTCGTATGCGTGTTTGGCGCCGTGCAGGTGAGCGCCACAATCAGGACTGCATACGACCGAGGCACACAGGGCCAACACCCGGCTTCATGGTGTGGGGAGCGATCTCCTACACTGGCCGTACACCACTGGTGATCGTTGAGGGGACACTGAATAGTGCACAGTACATCCAAACCGTCATCAAACCCATCGTTCTACCATTCCTAGACCGGCAAGGGAACTTGCTGTTCCAACAGGACAATGCACGTCCGCATGTATCCCGTGCCACCCAACGTGCTCTAGAAGGTGCAAGTCAACTACCCTGGCCAGCAAGATCTCCGGATCAGTCCCCCATTGAGCATGTTTGGGACTGGATGAAGCGTCGTCTCACGCGGTCTGCACGTCCAGCACGAACGCTGGTCCAACTGAGGCGCCAGGTGGAAATGGCATGGCAAGCCGTTCCACAGGACTACATCCAGCATCTCTACGATCGTCTCCATGGGAGAATAGCAGCCTGCATTGCTGCGAAAGGTGGATATACACTGTACTAGTGCCGACATTGTGCATGCTCTGTTGCCTGTGTCTATGTGCCTGTGGTTCTGTCAGTGTGATCACGTGATGTATCTGACCCCAGGAACGTGTCAATAAAGTTTCTCCTTCCTGGGACAATGAATTCATGGTGTTCTTATTTCAATTTCCAGGAGTGTATATATTATGACTTTTGAACATTTTTCATCTTTTATTTAGCTGGCAGTATTGGCGCTCGCTGTATTGCAGTAGTTCGAGTAACGAAGATTTTTGTGAGGTAAGTGATTCATGAAAGGTATAGGTTATTGTTAGTCAGGGCCATTCTTTTGTAAGGATTATTGAAAGTCAGATTGCGTTGTGCTAAAAATATTGTGTGTCAGTTTATTGGTGATCTGAATAAGTAAAGAGAGAAATGTCTGTGCACGTTCAGTTTAGCTCAGCTGTTTGAAAATCAAATAACGTAAGGGGTTTATCAGCACAATCCTTCATAAATTTTTCTAAGGGGATGTTTCAATAGTTACACCAATTGAAGAAAAAATTCAAGAATGAAAGAAGTTAAACGAATGAAGATACTAATACGAAGTCACAACAATTGTATCACTTCACTTATATAGACAAAACACTATAAAAAGCTCTGATGAAATGTAGAAAGTGATTTTTAGTGTCAACTCGATAAACTTTTCAACTTGACAAATGTAATAACGATAATAGTGACACTGATTCAAGAATGAATTCAAGAATGTCTACAGCTAACAGGATTAAAATATTAACATTATTATTATTATGATAAAACGTTCCAAAATACTACTTTTTACGGATTCTACCCTTTCTATTTTGGTTTATTTAATTCAATGTTATAAAACTTCAGTTATCCCGATTTTCTTCTTCCCTTATAATGAAATAATCCCTACACGAAACTGAGTTGACCTACATCGAAAATAATTTTGACAATTTTACTCATTTTCTTGGACGACTGACGCTTGACCAAAAATTTGATGAAGGCAAAGTTGTTTCCACATAAATCACCTAAAGATTTCTAAGACAGTTTCCCTATATCTCCTATTGATTCTGATTTCCCTGTACTGACCTATTTAAAGAAAACTCTCTGTATATATAGATGAATCGGCTTCTAGGCGGCTTACCAATATGAAACATGTAACCTACCGTATTTTATGTTAGACCTCCAACAACACAACTGTGAAAACCAGAGTGATTCGCTTACAAACAGGCGGACAGACAGACAGACAAGCAAGCAGAAAATCTAAAAATAATTATTTTGCCTTGTATTGCTGTTATAAAGACCCCTCGTACTAAGTTTTCTTAAATATCTCCTATGTACAGACATCAGCCAGTTACAATTTTACTATGTATATAGATAGATATATAAGTACACTCATTTGCATATCGAGATCTATTTGGGCTAAATTCCGTAAGAAATATTTTGAACATTGAATTAAAAAGGATATATCTATTGAATTGACGTGAACTAATGTGCATCAGCGACATCTAGCGTACCAGAATGCAGGCACGTCACTCGTTGCTGCACGGGAGTGCATTTCGTTTCTTTCGAATGTCAACATGTACGGCGTAATGATGTCCATGGTACTAAGAATCTGTCATTTTTGACAAAGTTTGTATGGCTGATTAATGTGACTGTACCGTAAAGATACATAATGACACGAATTGTATAGAATAGTGCTTTTACTCAGGTACGGAAACGTTATTTTGCTTATAGTGATTTCTGCTTCTGTGTGTTGCGTAATTTGGAAAGACTGCACGTCAAGCAACATCTGTTTCCTTATTTTTAGGTCTGAGGATTGCCAACGTCCATCGAAATTAATAACCTGATTAATAAATAATTGTGGTCCGAGAGAGTATTACTTCGATTACGTTGCAACGCGAGAGACATGAATATAATTTATATGAAGATGTCTGAACATGTCGTAGAGTGAAAGAAAGGTTTCATATTGTTCGGTGTTACACATGTTTATGTTGATTGCTTTTTACTGTAGCCACCATTTCTGCCTACAGTGACACCGATTGATCGACGCCTTGGTATTCCTGAAGTATGGAGTAGTTAGGATTCATGAGCGTACACATTGATCACTGGGTAGTAAGGTTCAACTGATATGTCACCGCTCGTAAGTTACTCTAGACAACGCTGAAACTCCTTCCGTAATTCTCCGAATATACTGCGAATACTGGTTAGGAAGAGGTATATCATTAAGACATGGCCAGACATGCCGTGTCGTTGGTAAAAGTGACACCCAGTATGTCACCCCACACCTCTGACAACGCCGCAGCAGATGGAGCTTATTAATTATCATGTATTCAGTACTTCCATACGGCGATGTACAGCAGTACCTGAGAGACTTTCACTGGAAAAACAAGGTCAAATCTCCGAAAAACCGTCGCGATTTATGTGCATACATGGTTTACCCAAATCTATTCAGTCAAACGCTTCAACAATTTTTTCAAAGATTCCGCGATCGATTCTGTTTGCCCTATGCCACCAGCTATGAGTGTGATTCGTCTCCAGATAACTTGTCATAAGCTACGTGTTAAACTGTGTCCTTGTTTAATGTTTCCAAGCCTGTACAGTAACAATAATAACAAAATGGAAGTCAGACTTTGCTTCTTTCGTACAATGTCTGTTGCAAATCTGTAGATGTACATGATCGCCACATTGGCGACTGCGTGTCAAATGTGGCGTCGTCTTGCAAACAAGCTTCCGCCACAATCCACGAGCCTATTTGTGACGTGCTGCCTGACGTGACTCAGTAAAGAAACACCACACATAAAGACGTCGCACCATTTCAAGTAAATGTCTGCTTGGCAGGCCTGTTTTTCTTCCCAAAAGTTCCAAGAAATTTTCTTTTCAGGGTATTCTAAGAAGCCATTGCCCGCTTCTAAGTGCATTTCGTGGAACGATCGTAGCGATAACTCTAGAGAGATTAGGATATACGCACAATGGTACGGGTTGGCATTTCTCCCGAGTAGCGGCCGTATATGGAACAGGAACGGTGCCTAATAATACCATTTTATATCAACACATTGTACGTCCACGACGTTATCAAATAAGGTGATTGCCGTTTTCAGAATGCACATTCGAAGTCACCATTACGAAACGTGCCTCTCATATAAGCAGTAAAATATGAATAGTATGGCGTTCACTTTACTGAGAAATCGTAGAGCTGCATCACATACATGTCTGCGCTAACAGTTTCTTACTTACGCTGTATCAAAATTTCTTAAAAATCGCTACAAAATTATTTAGCTTGCATGAACTGTGCTGTAGTTGAAGGACAATTTATAATTTAATTTATTCGTGAGCATTATCTTCTTCTCCTATGCTCCGAGCTCTAGTTTTCCAATAACAGCATCGAGCAAACTTTGCAAATTAAAAGTATTCAATTCCCTATCTATTATGAAACTCGCTCATTCTTTAATTACATTGCAATGACGGAAAAGTGAAGTATTGCGCAATAAAGCACCAGTCCAACATTCATTCAACTTTGTGGAAATGTTCATCGCGTAGCGGTTATTAAGTTATTGCGTTATAATTTCACACGGAACTGCCGACCGTCAAATGAGACTTGCCCTTAGGAGTTAGATTGGTTCAAATGGCTCTAAGCACTATGGGACGTAACATCTGAGGTCATCAGTCCCCTAGACTTAGAACTTCTTAAATCTAACTAACCTAAGGACATCACACACATCTATGCTCGAGGCAGGATTCGAACCTGCGTCCGTAGCAGCAGCGCGGTTCCGGACTGAAGACTCTAGAACCGCTCGGCCACAGCGGCCGGCTTAGGAGTAAAAATACATTTTTGTATTCCTTATGGCATGGAAGCAGAAAGTCCCCCATTGTTATCTTCAGGAATTTCTTGTCATGTCTGAAACACGTGCTGTATCAGTTCACGAATATTGCTGGCTGGAGGTCGGTATGAAAGAAAACATCGTCCAGCAGCATCCTAGACATAGTCTACGGATATCAAATCAGGAGGCTTGACGGACGAGACAGACATCCGTACATTTACAAAGACATTTGCGGTTGAACTGTAGCGTGAAGTCTCGAATTATCGAGCTGGAATATGCCATTTGGTACCCCGCACATTAAGGAAATAAAAACAGGGTTTACTGTTCTTGCTAAATACTGGCGAACATTCAGTCTCCCTTTAACGGTTATCAAATCAATCCTGTT
This sequence comes from Schistocerca cancellata, assembly GCF_023864275.1. Taxonomy (NCBI): domain Eukaryota; kingdom Metazoa; phylum Arthropoda; class Insecta; order Orthoptera; family Acrididae; genus Schistocerca; species Schistocerca cancellata. The sequence continues at coordinate 483,913,932 of NC_064633.1, read as the reverse complement.
GTCATATCCAAAAGCTCACCACGCTTTAGCCCCAGAAGATGGAGAGTCAAGAAATTCACTGCTCCGTATGGCCTTTCCAGGTCATCCACGGACACGCTGCCGGCGATCTGTCAACTACAAAAGGAAGCGAGACCGATTTCTGAAGCCGCGCGGGATTAGCCGTGCGGTCTATGGCGCTGCAGTCACGGACTGTGCGGCTGGTCCCGGCGGAGGTTCGAGTCCTCCCTCGGGCATGGGTGTGTGTGTTTGTTCTTAGGATAATTTAGGTTAAGTAGTGTGTAAGCTTAGGAACTGATGACCTTAGCAGTTAAGTCCCATAAGATTTCACACACATTTTGAACGCATTTCTGAATATCACAGAATGCCACCTAGTGTTCAAATGGTTCAAATGGCTCTGAGCACTATGCGACTTAACTTCTGACGTCATCAGTCGCCTAGAACTTAGAACTAATTAAACCTAACTAACCTAAGGACATCACACACACCCATGCCCGAGGCAGGATTCGAACCTGCGACGGTAGCGGTTGCTCGGCTTCAGACTGTAGCGCCTAGAACCGCACAGCCACTCCGGCCGGCGCCACCTAGTGTCTTTTTTTTTTTCTTTATTGTTATTTTCAAACCTGGGTACAGGCAGGCCAGCAGCAGCATGTTACGCCGCTCTTTGGCCTCAGAGAAACACACAAGATATAAATGTAGACATCGAGAGAAAAAACATGGTGGACATAGAAACGGAGACAATCACTTTTTAAAATACATGGAGCCGTTCACGGGCGTAGAGTCCAAGATAAAATTTGTTCAGACACTTGGACAGAGACGAATATTGTCACACGTGAACAGAGGCGCACAAAACGAAGAATACTGAACCACTTAAGCACAAAACGACGATACACACAGAACACGAGGCGTAGATCTCCGGCGCGCGAATGTTCACTAACCGTGTACGAGTCCGGGGACCTGCCAAGAAAGGAGGAGGGGGTGTGGGAGAGGGAGAGGGAGAGGGAGAGGGGAGTGCAGATGCCAAGGGCAGGGGAGATAGGGGGAAGGGAGGAAGGGGGAGGGGAAGCCCGGGGGAAGAGGGGAGGAGGGAGGAGACAGGGGAAAAAAAAGAGAAGGGAAGGGAAGAGAAGGGAGGGAGGGTGCCGAAAAGAAAGGACACAGGAAGTGGGGGAGGGGAGGATCAAAGTTGGTAGGAGGGGTAGATGGAGGGGAGGAGGACATCATCAGGGAGGGGGAGCTGGCGGAAGCCACCTTGGGAGAGGGTGAGGTGGGTGGAGAGATGGAGACCGGGTGGGACGTGGGAATACAGGCGCGGCAGCGGGCGAGGGTGGTAGAGGATGGGTGAGACAAGCGGATGAGGAGGATCGAGTTTGTGGGAGGTGTACAGGATCCGTATCCTTTCAAGGAAAAGGAGGAGGTAGGGGAAGGGGATGAGATCATACAGGATTCGCGTGGGGGAGGGGAGACGGATGCGATAGGCGAGGCGGAGAGCATGGCATTCAAGGATTTGGAGGGATTTATAAAAGGTAGGGGGGCGGAGATCCAGGCCAGATGGGCGTAACAAAGGATAGGGCGGATGAGGGATTTATAGGTGTGAAGGATTGTGGAGGGGTCCAGACCCCACGTACGGCCGGAAAGGAGCTTGAGGAGACGGAGTCGGGAGCGTGCCTCGGCTTGGATTGTCCGGAGATGGGGAGTCCAGGAGAGGCGACGGCGAGGGTGACGCCAAGGTACTTAAGGGTGGGAGTGAGGGCGATAGGACGGCCATAGATGGTAAGATAGAAATCAAGGAGGCGGAAGGAAGGGGTGGTTTTGCCTACAATGATCGCCTGGGTTTTGGAGGGATTGACCTTGAGCAACCACTGGTTGCACCAAGCGGTGAACCGGTCAAGATGGGATTGGAGAAGGTGTTGGGAGCGCTGCAGGGTGGGGGCAAGGGCAAGGAAGGCGGTGTCATCGGCAAACTGGAGAAGGGCCACCTAGTGTCCCAGCTGCCTCCACTATATAAGTAACTATCGTCTGTTGTACAGCAATAACAGATACCAATTCAGATTCTAATAACCTCTTCGCGACTGTTCTTGGCACCTCTCTGCTTGTAACTGCTCCGACGTAACGACAAGCGCCGGCACGACGATCAAGAACGGAAGAGCAGAGAGGGCTGTGAGACGGCGTCAGCCAGCAGTACAATGACTAGGACGGCACGAAGACAGGAGCGACATCTGCACGAAGACAATATAAGCACCGCGCCGCTTAGCCGCAGTTGTGTATACCGAAGGACATTGATTATTTGCATGTCGCCATTTGCCTGCGACACACCTTTGTGAATATATAAAGTTAAGTATTGTCAATTTAACTTTCTGTAATAAACACAATTAATACGATTTGCTTAAATTATTGTCTAGTGATCCGAGAAAACAGCTTCCTAGGCACCCTATATTAGATGAGTGGGCAGACACAAAAGTATCACCTACCCTAATTTCAACTATTGTCCTCTGTCTATTGGTCAGATCAAGTTGGACAATCCTACGATCTTCTCGTGGTGTAGTTCTTCTTGCAAGACTGTTGTCCTGAATCCATATCGTCACCAATCGTTCTGCAACCATTACACTACAGCCAACTACCTGTCTTTCAAGTCTGTCTCAAAAGTCCGAGGAAGGACGATAAGCTGTACGTAGATGTTTGTTTGTCATGCCGTGTTCCGATCTGCACCTGAATAGTTCCTGTAACTTGAGCGACACCCAACAACCATCATGTACTCAGCACCGTTGTTCATGTGTAGGATAACCTTTTTCCTGCACTGAAAATAAACTCACATAATGTAGAAATTTTAATAAACATACCTCACAGGCATGGAAATACTGCAGTATCGCTGTGATACCTTTCGGTAAAGGATCCCATCGTGTAACAGTTTCCTTTTATTTAGATTGAGGCTGAAGTGCCAGTGCAAACCAATCCTACGGATCATCTCATTTCACTTTTCATAAGTAAGATGACAGAAGTTTTATTGAAACTTCCTCGTAGATTAAAACTGTGTGGCGGACCGAGACTCGAACTCGGGACCTTTACCTTTCGCGGGCAAGCGCTCTACCACTTTTTTTTTTAATAAAACGCATTCTCTGCAAAAACAAAAAAAATCATTGTAAAACAAATCACAAATGTAAAGGAACAGGGATACAGGGATGTCGTTTTTATTTATTTATTTTCCATAAAGATCACTCTGTTAATAGGAACATGTAGATCATTTCATGGTATAGTATGAGCATTATATATGGAGCGTGAGGTTCATTATCAGCTGTCAAATGTGCACCCCGACTGCACCCGGCACATCCCAACTGCGTGGGGGGTCGAGGAAGACTGCCTGAAGATAGTTGGCAAAGGTTTTCCGATAGTGTGACCATCTGTGAACCTCATTGTGGGCTTGCTGCAAGAAATACCAAAAGTCGAGTCGCGACTTGGCAGCGTCCCCATAGAGGTACGCGATCGTCCAACCTTTGACCCAGATGATCGACTGTGATTTAGTCGCCGGAAAGTAGTCACTCTCCGGGTGTAAGAAGGAAGCAGGTGTAATATGTTGCGGGGTCACACGGAGGTAGCAAGCCACCATCTGTCTTCCTAGGAGCCATACGTCCTCCACCGCTATACAAGTTAAGCGGTGATGGTCGTCATCCACTTGGCGACATTTCGGGCATAGCTGAGCTACCCAAGCACGACTCACGGCCCCTCCTCACAGCTATACGTCCGCCAGTACCTCGTCTCCTACCTTCCAAACTTTAACGAAGCTATCCTGTTCACATGGCTGCTCAGATATTGCCTGGTTTATAGCAGGTTAGCGATGTGATGTCCGTGTGGAGTTTGTCTACTCTGCAACGTAGGACAGCAAGAATGCCTACTGCTGCAACGTAGAACAGCAAGAAACCATTCCTTTTGGCCAGATTTGGTTGACTATGAAAGCTGACCACGGAGGAAAAGTTCTCTCTAAATCGAATTAGTTGAAGCTATGGCATATGGGACGTGAAAATATTAAGCAGCTTAGGCTATGGAGGGCTCTCCGTAAGTGTCACCCGAGCTAGTACTAGAATGGATGGAAGGATAACCTCGAATACTGATCGAGTAGGATTCAAACCTCCGTCCTACCATCTTAATTTAAAGTTTCTGTTATTTCTCTAAATAATTTGAGTGTAAACTGACTGAATATTTACTTAAACGAGGCCAAGACTTACCCCTTTATATCTACATAAATACTCCGCAAAACACCGTACAGTGCATGCCGGATGGTACAGTGTATCAATAACAGTGATTTTCTGTTATGTTACAATCTTCTACCGAGCGAGAGAAAAGTGGTTGCCTCCATGCTTCCTCTTTCTACTTCCAGATCTAAATCATTACTCTACAATTCACAATAAAGTCCGTGTCAGAGGCTTCATCGAACAACCTTTAAGCTATTTCTCTACCGTTGGACTCTCTAACAGCGATCATGGAAAACGAACATTCTTATTTTATTGCGGTAATCCTTTCTCCCTAGGCAGGTGGGGGCCAACAATTTTTTTTTCGCTTTCGGAGGAGAATATTTCGTGAAAAGATTCTGCAGCAACGACAAACGCCTTTGTTTTAATCACTGCCAACCCAACTAGCGTGGCATGTACGTAACCCTATCTCTCCATTTCGCGATAGTAAAAAACGAGCTGCTATTCTTTGAAATTTTTCTATGTCCCCCATCAATTCCTCGTAATGCAAGCTCTACACCCCGTGGCAATACTACGGAAGAGGAAGGACGATCGTAGTGTAGGCAGTCTCCTTAGTAAACCTGTTGCATCTTGTAGATTTTATGCCACTAAAACGCAGTCTTTGGTTCATTTTCTGCACGGCATTATCTATATGATCGTTCCACTTTAAAGTATTCGTAATTCTATTCCGTAAGTATTTAGTTGAACTGACAGCTTTTAGATTTGTGTGATTTGTCGTGTAACCGAAATTTCCTTTCGCTGCTCACGTTGATGACTTCACACTTGTCATTACTTAGTATCAACTGCGTCTTTTCGCACCATACAGAGATCTTGTCTAAATCAGTTTGCAATTTATTTTGATGTTCTGATGACTTTAAGAAACGGTAAACGACAGCATCTTCTGCAAACAATCTAAGAGGGCTGATCAGATTGGCTCCTGAATCATTTATACACGGCGGTCAAAAACAGTCTGAAAAGCTTGTGAGGATGTTGCAAGGTAGGCTGTGCTCAGAAATAACTTAAGAAAAAAATTCGATACGTTGCGCCTTATCCAAGTTATTTAGTACTGCAGTTATCCAATGAGGCGGTTGCGCGTGCAAATTCAGGCGGTCTACCAGAGACGGTATGGCCAAACTTGTTCTTCGTTTGGTTTCTTAAAACCGAACAAGAGAGCAATACAAAAATTGGATATAGGACGATAGTAACGATTGAACTCGAGCCAAAGGCTGAGCAGTTTCGTGCGATAGCATCTACGCTATGAGAACAACTGACACTAACTGTACCTGGCGGGCCACTTGAATTTGCGCGCGCAGCGGTATGATCGTCTAACTTCAATACTAAATACACTCCTGGAAATGGAAAAAACAACACATTGACACCGGTGTGTCAGAACCACCATACTTGCTCCGGACACTGCGAGAGGGCTGTACAAGCAATGATCACACGCACGGCACAGCGGACACACCAGGAACCGCGGTGTTGGCCGTCGAATGGCGCTAGCTGCGCAGCATTTGTGCACCGCCGCCGTCAGTGTCAGCCAGTTTGCCGTGGCATACGGAGCTCCATCGCAGTCTTTAACACTGGTAGCATGCCGCGACAGCGTGGACGTGAACCGTATGTGCAGTTGACGGACTTTGAGCGAGGGCGTATAGTGGGCATGCGGGAGGCCGGGTGGACGTACCGCCGAATTGCTCAACACGTGGGGCGTGAGGTCTCCACAGTACATCGATGTTGTCGCCAGTGGTCGGCGGAAGGTGCACGTGCCCGTCGACCTGGGACCGGACCGCAGCGACGCACGGATGCACGCCAAGACCGTAGGATCCTACGCAGTGCCGTAGGGGACCGCACCGCCACTTCCCAGCAAATTAGGGACACTGTTGCTCCTGGGGTATCGGCGAGGACCATTCGCAACCGTCTCCATGAAGCTGGGCTACGGTCCCGCACACCGTTAGGCCGTCTTCCGCTCACGCCCCAACATCGTGCAGCCCGCCTCCAGTGGTGTCGCGACAGGCGTGAATGGAGGGACGAATGGAGACGTGTCGTCTTCAGCGATGAGAGTCGCTTCTGCCTTGGTGCCAATGATGGTCGTATGCGTGTTTGGCGCCGTGCAGGTGAGCGCCACAATCAGGACTGCATACGACCGAGGCACACAGGGCCAACACCCGGCATCATGGTGTGGGGAGCGATCTCCTACACTGGCCGTACACCACTGGTGATCGTCGAGGGGACACTGAATAGTGCACGGTACATCCAAACCGTCATCGAACCCATCGTTCTACCATTCCTAAACCGGCAAGGGAACTTGCTGTTCCAACAGGACAATGCACGTCCGCATGTATCCCGTGCCACCCAACGTGCTCTAGAAGGTGTAAGTCAACTACCCTGGCCAGCAAGATCTCCGGATCTGTCCCCCATTGAGCATGTTTGGGACTGGATGAAGCGTCGTCTCACGCGGTCTGCACGTCCAGCACGAACGCTGGTCCAACTGAGGCGCCAGGTGGAAATGGCATGGCAAGCCGTTCCACAGGACTACATCCAGCATCTCTACGATCGTCTCCATGGGAGAATAGCAGCCTGCATTGCTGCGAAAGGTGGATATACACTGTACTAGTGCCGACATTGTGCATGCTCTGTTGCCTGTGTTTATGTGCCTGTGGTTCTGTCAGTGTGATCGTGTGATGTATCTGACCCCAGGAATGTGTCAATAAAGTTTCCCCTTCCTGGGACAATGAATTCACGGTGTTCTTATTTCAATTTCCAGGAGTGTAACTTGGAAATGGCGCAACGTATTGAATTTTTTTCGTAACGCTTACTTTCCAGCGCAGCCTACCCTGAAACATCCTTATAAGCTTTTCAGATTGTTTCTGACCATCCCATATATTATAGCCTATAACGCTTCCTTGGACGACACCAGATATCACTTCATTTTTGCTCCATTACTATTTTCAGTTTCTGTAATGAAACGTAATATCACCAACCACTTTAATTTTTGCACACTCTCTTTGGCCTTTAAACCATACAGCGACGGACTCACACGCATTTATTTTACGCTGTTTCATGGTCCTCACAGCAAATGGCATATTGGAGATGAAATAGTACCGAGGCATGTCCCGGTTTTACACCTCGACTACTTGAAAGGTGCGATAATAAATTATATCTCTGCTGTTAAAGGCCTCCAGTCCCAAAACTCCTCTCACAGTACTTCCTGGATACCGCTTGTCTGCAGGATAAAAGAGGATAGCTGATAATCTGAGGCATCTCTGCCGAAAGAGCACAATGCTGGGGCACACACAAGTGTTTCGGAGCACACAGTTCATCGTACTTTGTTGAACACAGCAGACCACCCTGCGTGTTCACTTGCTGACCTAACGATATTGTCAGTTGCGATTGCAGCGGACACAGGACCATTGGGATTCGAACGTCGATCAATGGAAACGTATCGGCTCTTCGGGTGAACCACATTTTTGATTCACTAGTTCAATGGTAGTCTCCACAAACGCCGTCATCGAAGACCAGCAACTCGAAATGTGTAGCGCGCCACGGAAGCAGGATGGAGGGAGCAGTATTACTCTATGGGAGACATTCTTCTGCGCTTGTAGGGGACCTTTGGTAGTAATCGAAGACACGCTGACAGCTGCGAACCACCTGCATCCCTTCATGCCTGATGTCTTCCCCGACAACGATGTTATGTTTCAGCAGTATAATTGTCCGTGTCTCGGAGCCAGAGCCGTACTAAGCGGTTTGAGGAGCGTTATAGTGAACTCACGTTGTTGTCTCTGCGACCAAATTCGTTTGATACAAATCCTGTGGAACACATCTGGGTCGCTATCGTGCGTCATCACCGCGTACGCAAATCAGCGGCCCATTATTTACATGTATTACATGATCTGCGCGCAGACATCTAATGCCGCATACCTGCTCAAACCTACCAACAGCCGGTCGGATCCATGATACACAGTATGAGTTACGTATTTCGTTCCAAAGACGGACAAACGAACTGTTAGGCAGGTGGTTGGCTCAAATGGCTCTGAGCACTATGGGACTTAACTTCTGAGGTCATCAGTCCCCTATAACTTAGAACTACTTAAACCTAACTAACCTAAGGACATCACACACATCCATGCCCGAGGCAGGACTCGAACCTGCGACCGCAGCGGTCTCGCGGTTCCAGACTTGTAGCGCGTAGAACCGCTCGGCCACCACGGCCGGCTTGGATACCGCACAACAGCACCAGTCACCCAACCATTACCACGTTGATATGCTTCATTCTTCGTAAATGTAAAATTAAGAAAACATCCGCAAAACACGGACGGCCCTTGTAAGACAACTTGCACTCCAGCATTATTGGCAGTAGTAATTTCTATATTATCAATGGCCTTGTAGACCGTCAGACGAGTACGCCTAATCTCCTCACAGAGATGCCAAGAGCTGCCTAACACAAAGAGACTGTGTGCCTGTTTGTGCCTGTTGTGTATCTGTTATTAAAGTGATGAGCAGCAGCTATGTCAATAATTTATTTGGAAAGACGGCGTCAGTCGTCGTGCAGCTGAGCGTGCAACAACATTGGACGGCGAGCAGAGGTGCCACGCTATAGGAGTAGATTTAGGCGTACTCGCCTGACGGCCTGTAAGGCCACTGATAATACAGAAATTACTACCGCTAATAATGTTGGAGCGCAAGTGGGATTGGAGTTTTGGACTGGAGGCTTTTAACAGCACAGATGTAACTGCTTATCGCACCTTTCAAGTAGTCGAGGTGTACAACAGGGACATGGCTCGATCCTGTTTCATCTCCAATATGACATTTGTTTTGAGGGCCAGGAATCATCGTAAAATAAATGCGTGTGAGTACGTCGCCGTGTGGTTTAAAGGCCAAGGAGAGTGCGCAAAAATTAAAGTGGTTGGTGATATTACATTTTGTTGTAGAATTTACTCAGTTACTATGAACTGCGACCTATCCGATAAGAAATCAATTCAGTCGCACAACTGAGACGATACTCCGTAGGCACATAATTTGATTAGAAATCGCTTCTGAGTTTCAGTTCAAACTGTAACATCATACTCAGCTGAAAGAGCACTGCAGAAAGACTACATCGACGTAGGTGGTCGTCAGTAAACAATAACCAGCAGTAGTAAATTATTCTTTCTCAAATGGATGCATTAATTCTAAAACTCATGTCACATAGCAACCTATTACTGTAGCAAATAATTGACATATAGAATCAGCAGCATTGATCGGTATGTTATGTCAACGAAACTGAGATAATGATCTAACTCAGTACATCAGTCCTTGCAATGTTTACTGACTCGAAAGGAACGCTAAGAAAGATTTGGAATTAAAGTTACGTCGATGTCGAGGACATTAGTGGATTCGAAAAGGCTGGGGCGAGATACACAGGTTGTAGTCTTGATGAAAAAAGTATTGCAGTATTCCTAGTAAGTAACTGGGTGTTTCTAGACTTTTGAAAGTCTTCGATTCGGCACTACACAAGAGTTTAACCATGTCTGCGACTACGTTAAGAAGATATTGACAGTGTAACATACAATTTCCTATCTTGTTGCGACCAGGGTACAAAGGAACAATTCGGATTTCTATTGGAGCAAGGATTTTCTTTTCTTTTTAGTCTAATCCTAGACTCAGTCGCTCCATGACTATGCCTCTTTCGCTGTTATACAGCGACATAATTTCCACCATACGGTATGCGGAGTAGTATGATGTTGTCCGTACGATGATGCTGATGAACTGGCTTCGCTGGTCGATAAATTTGCAATACCGAGGAAGAATTGCCAATAATTGAATTCTACTAATCAAGCATTTCCTAACCGTATTGTAAGTACTTATACTCAACCTTCGTTCCTGATGTTATTCTGATCCTGTAGCATTTATACAAGCTTTTCTGATTTTCTCTTTTGTTTTAATTTTGGCCACAGTTATGTGATGATTATTACTCGAAACACGCCGTAGTATTTAGTGATCAAGACATATTCAACGAATTACTGCCTTCCGATCACCTCTCTAAACTGTACTGTACAATCCTCTAGAGCTTTGTCCACTGACGTTAACTTTGTCAGTGCTGGAGATGGAATTTTCGTGATGACCTGTCAGGTAATCTGAAACTGCTTCTTGTCGCTCTTCCTAAACAGAAAGATCTTCCTACCTTTCTTTGTATCCCTATTTATGGCCGTATCCAGCAATGCTGTAACGGCCTTATAACATTGATTCGCTTTCTACGCTAACGGAGTCAAAAAGTTCGGGTCTGTTTGTCACTATCAGTTCGGATTAGGCACTTGGAACAATTTCTGACGATTCCCTTTTCGTCCCTAATCACATGAGTCACCCAGAATGTAGCTGGTAAGTTCAAACCTCCACCTAAAATTATTGCATAATCAGGATATTTAAGTGAAATATTCCTCATGTTTATTTTCAAATGTTCCGCCACTGCTGCTGCTGCTGATACACGTGGGGTCTATAAATGCATCCGATGGCCATGTGTGCTCCTCCTTTAACACTTACCTTCACCCAAATTATTTGGCATTCTGAATCTGTATTAATCTTATCAGGTATGATCGTATTTTTTACAGCTACAAACACGCCTCCACCACCAGCTTTCATCTGTCTTTTCGATGTACAGTAGATATTGGTGTTTAGAATTTCATTGCTTTTAACATTAGTACAGAACCATACATGGCATTGAATATAGCTTACTCAAAACTACATCGAGGTGACAAAAGTCATGGAATACCCTTAATATCATGTCGGACCTTGTTTTGCCCGCCATCAGGCAGCAGCTCGACGTGCCATGGACTCAACAAGTCGTTGGAAGACCGTACAGAAATACTGAACCATGCTGCCTCTACAGCAGTATAACTGCGAAAGTGTTGCCGGTGAAGGAGTGAAGGATTTTGTGCACGAACCAACACCTCGATTACGTTCCATAAATGTTCGATGGGATTTATGTCGGGCGATCTGCGTGGCCAAATCGTTCTCTCGAACTGTCCAGAATGTTGTTCGAACCAATCGTGAACAATTGTGACCTGGTGACATAGTGTGTTGTCATCTATAAAAATTCCATCGATGTTTGGGAACATGAAGTCCTTGAATGGCCGCAAATGGTCTCGAAGCAGCCGAACATAACCATTTACAGACAACGATCGGTTCAATTTAACCAGAGGGCCCACCCAATTCATTCGCTGTCAACACAGCCGACACCACAATGGGGCCACCACCAGCTTGCATAGTGTATTGTTGACAGCTTTGATCCACGTCTTCATGAGGTCTGCGCCACACTCGAACCCTATCATCATCTCTTACAAACTGAAATCAGGACTAATCTGACCAGGCCACTGTTTTGCAGTCGTCCACGATCCAACCGATATGGTCATGAGCCCAGGACAGGCGCTGCAGGCGATGCTGTGCTGTTAGCACAGGCACTGGCGTCGGTCGTCTGGTGCCATTGCCTACTAGCACCAGATTTCGCCGCACTGTCCTAACGAATACGTTCATCGCACGTCCCTCATTGATTTCGGCGCTTATTTGACCCAAATGGCTCTGAGCACTATGGGACTCAACATCTGTGGTCATTAGTCTCCCAGAACTTAGAACTACTTAAACCTAACTAACCTAAGGACATCACACACATCCATGCCCGAGGCAGGATTCGAACCTGCGACCGTAGCGGTCACGCGGTTCCAGACTGAAGGGCCTAAACCGCACGGGCTTATTTGACCCAGAGTTGTTTGTCTGTTAGCAATGACAACTCTACCCAAACGCCGCTGCTTTCGGCCGTCAAGTAAAGCACATCGGCCGCTGCATTGTCCTTGGTGAGAGGTAATGTTTGAAATTATCGGCACACTCTCGACACCGTTTATCTCGGAATATTGAATTCCCTAACGATTTCCAAAGTGGAATATCACTTGTGTCCAGCTCCAACTACCATTCCGCGTTCAGAATCCCACGTCGTGGAGCCATAATCACGTCGAAAACCTTTTTCGAATTAATCACCTGAGTACAAATGACAGCGCAGACAATGCGCTGCCCCTTTATACCTTGTGTACGTGACACTACCACCATCTATGTATCTGCATATCGCTAGCCTATGACTTTTGTCACCTCATTGTAGCCTTGGCGTTAGCATATCAGACAGGAGCAAACGCTTTTTTCTCGCCCTACCATCCTGCATATTTTCTGAAACTGTCTCAGTTCTTGCCACGATTTTGGTAAACAACTTTGGCGTCAGTACGTACGTCGGATGTGTAACTTCGTACTTAATCAGCAGACTGACAAACTTCAACTGGTGTGGCTTGGGGGCATAAAAGATCGTTAGTTTCTAGGCTGTAGTTCCTGGGCTGGAGTCATCAAGTCTACAGAGGCGTGTCTCCACCGATAATCAGTGAAGTGTCCTCTCTGGTGCATACCGCGAGAAGGGGCCGTGACCAATCCCTTTCGGGCTTGTAAAGCAACGCCCTGGGGAGCGCCTCCACTGAATGTGTAATGCAGAGGTTCCACATGAGGGACACAAAGAGGGCGGTCTCACACTAAGAGGCACACTACTTGCGTGTGAAACTCGGCCATTCGATCATTGCCTCATACACACCAAAAACTGTTATTTCAATAAAATCCAACTTCCTTGTTCCGTGAGATGTTACGAGGAGTATCAAATTGTCTACGTAATTTCTCTTAAAAGGAGCTAATTACAACGGTGGCTGCATTTGTTCCTGCACTTTAGACACTGAAATACTGGTGGAAACTAGTCTTAACCGACTTTGAGTCGAAGCAGAAGGATGTCCCGCTCAAAGTGCAAGTAGTGATAAATATGCCAGCACTTCTCTTGTTCCTTTTATTAATCTACCTTCTTGTTGTTTCTTGTCTGATTGGATTTTCACATTAGTTCGATTGGGAAGGAATTGAGGAGAGCGTACCCAAATTATCATTCAGCAAACAAGCAAACAGATTGGTTTTACTCATAAATATTTAGCGACGGCACAAGCCAATGAACAGTTTAGAAAAGCAAAAAGATATGAAAGGGATCTCACAGATCTCTCTCAACACAGTGATTAAATTTGTTTAGTTTTTTACTTCCATATGTTTCTGTTGTACTTTGTATTCATTGCTAATGCATCCATGTAAAGAAGCAGTGAAGGAAGATTAAAGTACAGGAAAAGGTTTCCTGAATTCTGTCATGATGGAAATATTATGCGGACATCTGCAATAACACAAATTCATTGTGTAATTATTTATCTTTATGCTTGTCCTCATAACAGCTCCCCTGAAAAAGTGCAGACGGATTATGAAAGCAATCTGTGCATGTCAGCTTTATTGTGCTTTGATTGCCGCAGTGCTTCATTAGTGTTTCATTTCCTCGTCCACCGAGTTCTGTTTGCAGCTCATTAAATCCCACATATTCATGAACTGCTGCTGCCATCGTCACAGATTCCGCCTCTGCCATAGGAACGGCTACTGTTCCTTGTTCCCTGCAAAACTGCCTTTCTGGGACAGAAAAGCGTAAACAATACAGGATCTTGTATCTGTAGCAGCATTGGCCCAGTTTGCATCACAATATCCAATTATTTCTGTGGAGTATTCTTTAATGAAGCACAGTTGCAGATCCTTGGTTCCCTGAAGCTACCTAAGAACTCATTCTGTGGATCATTGCAGTATTAACTAACCTACGAAACAACTGCTCTTGTCCCTTGTGCAAGATGCAGCAGACATATTATATTGCACGTCTGTACAATATGTCGTCTTTTTTCCAATAGAATTTTTATCAAATTCTGCAATCACTTCAACGGGAGATCGAACAGGTTTGCAATCTGACATTCCAAGAAGATCCAATAGTTCTTCCACATTCTTATCTGATCTTGCTTAACCACACCTGTTTTATGATTTTTGGTTATGTTCATTTACATATTTAAAATTTAAATTAATGATCCACACGCCGATACCGCAGCGTAACGACATTTACCTTGTTTGCAACAGCTGCGGTAGGTATCGATGGGCTTCGTACATCACACATCCACTCACATCGATTTGTCACGTGCATTGAGACACCTGAGTCCACACGTCCTAATTCTTTGAATGTTGTTGTTGTTGTTGTCTTCAGTCCTGAGACTGGTTTGATGCAGCTCTCCATGCTGCTCTATCCTGTGCAAGCTTCTTCATCTCCCAGTACCTACTGCAACCTACATCCTTCTGAATCTGCTTAGTGTATTCATCTCTTGGTCTCTCCCTACGATTTTTACCCTCCACGCTGTCCTCCAATACTAAATTGGTGATACCTTGATGCCTCATAACATGTCCTAACAACCGATCTCTTCTTCTGGTCAAGTTGTGCCACAAATTTCTCTTCTCCCCAATTCTAGTCAATATCTCCTCATTAGTTATGTGAGCTACCTAACATTCAGCATTCTTCTGTGGCACCAGATTGCGAAAGCTTCTATTCTCTTCTTGACCAAACTATTTATCGTCCTTGTTTCACTTCCATACATGGCTACACTCCATACAAATACTTTCAGAAACGACTTCCTGACACTTAAATCTATACTCGATGTTAACAAATTTCTCTTCTTCAGAAATGCTTTCCTTGGCATTGCCAGTCTACATTTTATATCCTCTCTACTTCGACCATCATCAGTTATTTTGCTCCCCAAATAACTACGTTAAGTGTCTCATTTCCTAATCTAATTCCCTCAGCATCGCCCAACTTAATTCTACTTCATTCCATATGAATGTAAGAAGCTGTAAACCTAAAACGAAAAATTTAACTTCCTCATATTTACTTGTATTTTTCTTAGCTATGAGGCACCGTCTAGCAGTATGGCCGTATTTGTTATCATTGAAGCACCGTGTCTGCTTATTGCCTTTCTGTGTGATTTGTTTCTGGTGCCTGTTTGCCTCGAGCATGCCTTTGTCCCATAAAGAACGCTAAACTCTCCGCGTGTTAACTTATTGTAAAAGGTTTGTTTTTATAAGACCTGCGCAGATCTTTATTCCCGAGCTTTTAATTCCCATTAACATCGGTTTGTGTGTTTCAGGACAAAAGCCAATGCTAGTGTTGCGAGCCACTCATCATTGACATAAAATTTAACATTTCATTTATGAGCGGTTCACACGATTGCTTCTAGCAATGAAATGAGCTTCGATCTTACCTTGACTCTTTTCTTTGTATTATTGAAGCTTCACTACCATGAAGAATATTTTATGCGGTCAGTGAACATTTTATATTCACTCTGAAATTTGAAATTCCATATGAGTTCGAAACTATACAATGATTTTGCATTCTAATATTGAAACGTCCCCTCTGAAAAATTGTACAGGACTGTGCTTAAACTGACACACAATATTTTTAGCGCAACGCAATCTGACTTTCAAAAATCCCTACAAAAGAATGGCCCTGACTAACATTAACCTATACGTTTCACAAATCGCTTACCTCACAAAAATCTTGGTTACTCGAACTACTGCAATACAGCGAGCGCCACTACTGCCAGCTAAATAAAAGATTCAAACTACGGAAGGCACTAACTACTAATAGGGATAGTTAGCAAATGAAAGATTTTAATAGAGAACAAACAATGTATTTACCTTAATAATCATAATATATACAGCAGTTCATGACATCCATTCTGTACTAAGAAATCCGCCATCTCATTTCCCACATCCACCACTGCTGGCGGCTCACCTCCAACTGCGCAACGCTACGCGCTGTTCACATCCAGCTGCCGCTGCCCAACACAACAATGGCAGACAACAATGCAAACTAGCCACAGACTGCACACAGCACAGCCAGTGATTTTCATATAGAGCGCTACGTAACGTTGCCAATAAGAAAACATAAACAGCTTACTTACATAAAGAAAACATAAACAGCCTACTTACATAGCCCTCATGCTCCCCACAAAAAATTTTACAAATTGTTTTGGCCAGTGGCCAATAATGATTTGAAACAATTTTTCATAATTACAATAACAAAGATATCAAATGCACACACTTATTGATACAATGTTGGTCAAAAGCTAAAATTTTCTCACAGTCCATAAAGATAGTCCTGATCATTCATCATAATAGGAATTACGGTTTTTTTTTCACAAAGTCTCATTAGTAAAAGAACTTGCACACAGAAGTAGTGGATTTCCATGCAGTCTTGAAGAAGTAGTGTTGTCCTTCCAACGGAAAGACAGTGCTGACTCTTGACATGCAGACAGGTAATGGGCCACAACAGAGCAAACCCACAGCAGAGTCAGTCGAAGGTTTGAAGAATATTGGTAGGTAGGTCATCACAGAGTAGACCCACTGTAGTCCTGGTAGATATTACGGTATTGGTGGGCCACCAGAGGTGCAGACCCACTGCAGTCCTTGTAGAAATAATGGTATTGGTGGATCATCAAAGGTGCAGACCCACTTCAGTCCTTGTAGAGATGGCCAGCAGCGATCTGCTGCGGCTGTGCAGGTGCACAATCACCATCGAAGAGTCTTGCAGAGAAGATAGCAAGTCCATAAACCACCACTTGTGCACGCACAAAGTTTTGGGAATTGTCCTTAGAAGTCTTGCAGACAATATAGCAAGTCCATAAACCACCACTTGTATACTCATGAAGTTTTTGGAATTGTCCTTAGAACCAGCAATGCTGTTATCCAGTCCCTTGCTGAATTAGTAACACACGTGCAAACACTAACAGTCCCTACTTCTCACATATTGTCCATATACTATGACCAACAGAAATGTGTGCAGTGAAATGAATGCTTACAAGTTAATAATATGATGAACTGGTGTCAATTACAATGTTATAACATAAGAATACAATAACAAAGGTACAAAATACATCATTAAAGAACATAACAGTACAGATAACATTTGTAGTACAGGCTTTACAAAAGAATCGAAATAATCCACCACTGCTGGCGGCTCACCTCCAACTGCGCAACACTACGCGCTGTTCACATTCAGCTTCCGCTGCCCAACACTACAATGGCAGACAACAATGCAAACTAGCCACAGACTGCACACATCACAGCCAGTGATTTTCATATAGAGCGCTACGTAACGTTGCCAATAAGAAAACATAAACAGCCTACTTACATAAAGAAAACATAAACAGCCTACTTACAATATTTAACACCCAATTTCAATGAAAAGTTATTAGAACCTCAATGATACATCGAAAATACATTACAAGAGGACTGCAGAAGATTTGTAAATAAATAGTGCTTTCAAAACCGATTAATCATTTAGGCTAAGCTAGTATATTGTTCATGACCACATTATTGAATGATTAGGAAAATTCAGCTTACATGATAAATGTCAGTTTGTCTTTCGCAAACACCATATCACAAACACCACATCAATTACAGTGAATAATTACATAAAATAGGCGTTGTCAATAGTGAAGCCACACCACTGACACTAATACATTTCAGCAAAGCATTTCGTATTATCTGCTTTCAAACAATGTTCAGAAAAATATGACATCTAAATTTTTCAGGTAGTAGTCTAAAATGGTCTGAAGCTACTTAGAACGTAAAGAGCAACGTGTTGTGTCCGGGAAAGAAAAGTAGTCCTGGAAGAATGTCCTCTTAGCACTAACACAAGGGTCAGTCTTATTTTTTATTTTTTTATTTACACGTCAAGTTCCGTAGGACCAAACTGAGGAGCAAATCTCTAAGGTCATGGAACGTGTCAGCACATGAAATTACAACATAAAAGTAATAACAGATAAAAATAAATCTTTATGAACCCGGAAAAAGTCTGTCCATAAGTTTAAGTTAACGCAATCAACAATGCAATAAGAATCAGCTTAATTTTTCGAGGAACTCCTCGACAGAAGAGAAGGAGTGACCCATGAAGTAACTCTTTAGTTTCGATTTGAAAGCACGTGGATTACTGTCAAGACTTTTGAATTCGAGTGGTAGCTTATTGAAAATGGATGCAGCAGTATACGGCACACCTTTCTGCACAAGAGCTAAGGAAGTCAGATCCAAATGTAAGTTTGATTTCTGCCGAGTATTAATCGAGTGAAAGCTGCTTATTCTTGGTAATAAGCTAATATTGTTAACAAGAAATGACAATAAGGAATATACATGTTAAGAGAGGCCAATGTCAAAATACCGAGACTCGTGAACAGGGGTCGACAAGAGGTTCGTGAACTTACACCACTTATTGCCCGAACGGCTCCTTTCTGAGCCAAAAATATCCTTTTAGAATGGCAAGAGTTACCTCGAAATGTAATACCATACGACATACGCGAATGAAAATAAGCAAAGTAGACTAATTTTCGTGTCGAACGACCACGCACTTCTTATACCGTTCGAATAGCAAAAAAGGCAGTATTAAGTCTTTGAACAAGATCCTGAACGTGGGCTTACCACGACAGCTTACTATCTACCTGAACACCTAGAAATCTGAACTGTTCAGTTTCACTAATCATATGCCCATTCCGTGTAATTAAAACGTCAGGTTTTGTTGAATTGTGTGTTAGAAACTGTAAAAACTGGGTCTTACTGTGATTTAGCGTTAGTTTGTTTTCTACAAGCCATGAACTTAGATCATATACTGAATTATTTGAACCTTGGGAACACTATTGTTTCCCTTTTGTATCATCGACATCGCATCAGTTCTCTCTTCCTGTAAATATCATGCCCAGCAATTTCCAACTTTTCTCAAGTGCCTGACCTTAGATATCAATCCTGCAGTTATCAAGGTGAACGATGATTTGTCTACAGTGGTAAGATGCAGACAAAATCCAGGATTCAAACTAAATGCGAAAAAGTTCCAGGTAATTTTAGTATCCATCAGAAATCAATAAGTCTGATTTCCACAATCAATTATCCCCTAGCCGTCTCGATATAGCAGAAAACTCTGAAGAACATAGGTGTAACTTGGGGTAACTTTGGATCATCGTCTCATCTGAGCATAAAACTCTGTCACCACCCACAGGAAGATTTCCACCTGCCTCCGTGCGCTCAAAAGTCTCGATAGACATTTCTACAGGATGTCAAACGTAGACTTGCGCAATCGCTCATTCTACTGGATCTCCACTATTGTGACGTAATCCAGAACAGCACAAGTAGCGAAAACAGTAGTCGGTTAGAACCAGCCATGAATGCTAGCGTGCGTTACACCTGCAACGTCGATCTATATGACCATATCAGTGCTCGATACGGCCAGTTAGGTTGGTTGCGGCCAGATAAGTTGCGTCTCTAACATACACTATGCCTTCTTCATCCGCTACTCAATTAGCACAATGGACTCGCATTCGGGACGCCGACGGTCCGCATTCCTGTCCGGACATCCAGATTTATATTCCCTGTGATTTCCCTATCTCTTTCCAGGTAAATACCGGATGGTTCCCTTGGAAAGTGCACGGCTCATTTCCTTTCCCATCCTTCAGGAATCCGTGCTTGTTCTCTGTCTGTAATGGCGTTAAACCCTAGTCTTTTTTCTTTCCTTCATTGGCCCCTCAGTGCGCAAGCACCCCAGTACAGCGCATCAGAGATTAAGCACCTGTCATCTCATTATAATCGAAACAAAAAGTCTAACTTATCTAGTGTCCTAGATGTAACAGTCGCAGACTCCTCCTTCGCCACCATTCCACCTCTGCACCCAGTTATCCTGCGCTGTGTACGCAGTTCAATGTCCTGCTGTATTTAAGACGATGCTGAAGCACTGCCTTCTATCATCATAAAATTTCCATAAAATATAACACGTATGACCAGATTTTGTTTCTATCAAACTGTTCCCATCTTCTCCCGCTTACGTTTCTTTCTCTTTTCATTTCTCAGACAGGTCTCTTTCTTTTTATATTTCTCCATTAACTGTTTTTTTAACACCTTCCTCTTTCTCACGCTCTTCCATCTGTGTTTTCATCACCATTGCTCCTAGCGTTCATAATTTAAACCTACGTTCAAGTAATTTGTCTTCGTTGTTGTACCTTTCACGGACGAATGTAAGTGTGTTTGTTTTCTTTGTACTGTAGTACATTCTACACGTTGTGGTCTGTATTGTATATAATTTACGATATGCTCACGATATTTAATGAAAGCCAAAATATGTAGAGTGCCTGATTAAAGAGATGACCTAATGGTCCTAACCTTCCCAGCTTAAATAAATAAATAATGGAGGTGACAAATTCTTCCACCACCAGGATGCGAACGAGCTTTCTCGGTGTCGAGCCCCACTGCACATTCGTGCGTTTGCGTGTTCATCTACGAAAGCAAGTTTTGTTTCGATAATACGCCATTCAGTCTGTACCTTGAGTAAGAAACGAAATAAGCCAAGCAAAAATTTGAGAAGGGAATTACGTTTAGGATGAACAAAACACAACTTTGAGGTATCCCAATCACACTGTAATTCTTTCAGAGTCGGCAAATGGCTTGCAAGTGCAGCTGAACGGAACGGGTAGCGTCTTGAGAAGAGCTTATAAGATAAGCAACAACAAAAGTATAATAAGAGTACTGGAATGTAGTCAAAAAAATCAGTCGATGCTGAGGAAATTAGATTAGGAAATGGGACACAAAAAGTAGTCGATGAGTTTTGCTATTTGGGCGGCAAAATAATCGACGTTGGCCGATGTGGAGAGGATATAAAACACAGACTGGCAATAGCAAGAAAAGCATTTCTGAAAAAAAAAGGAATTTTCTAACGTCGAATATAGACTTAACCATTAGGAAGTCTTTTCTGAAGGCATTTGCTTTAAATGTATTGAAATGATAGTTGAGCGATACACAGTTCAGACAAAAAGAGAATAAAAGCTTTTAAAAATGGGACGCTACAGAATAATGATTAAAACTGGATGGGCAGATCGAATAACGAATGAAGAACTACTGAATCAAAATGCAGAGAAAAGAAATTTACCATACAACTCGACCAAAAGAACAGATCTGTTAATAGGAGACATCCTGAAGCATCAAGGAATCGTCAGTTTTGTAATGGAAGAAAGTTTGGGGAACCAAAATTATAGGAGGTGTGTTCTATAAGTAATGCAGCACATTTTTTTCCGAAAACTGGTTGGTTTCAACTCAGAATTCCAATAATCATACTATTCCTCACTCTTTTGGTTACAAAACCTTATTTTTCAAAATAATCTCCGTTCAGTGCGACAGCCTTACACCAGATTACTGGAAGGGACTTATGCCCACATGGTACCACTCTACTAGTAGATGTCGGAGCCAACATCTTGCTGCATCGATAACCACCCCATCATCCACGTACTGCTTCCCGCGGTGTGCGTAATTCATTGGGGCAAACATATGAAAATCGGAAGGTGTGAGATCCGGGATGTAGGGTTGATGAGGTAGAACAGGAACTTACCATAAATTTCCAAAAAAATTGGAAACAAACGAATCAACCTCCTGACATATTTTGCGTATTTCCACTCAGTAATGTCTTACGAAATACTTTTCTGGGGCAACTCACCACATGCAAAGAAATTATTGATTGCACAAAAGCGAGCAGAAAGAACAATATGTGGTGCTCACCCACGGACGTGATGGAGGTACCTCTTCAAGAAGCTAGCGCCTTCACAATACATATATTCGCTAGCGAAATTTGTTATATATAATCCATCACAATTTGAGAAGAACAGGGGTGTCCATACCTACAGCACTAGAGGGAAAAGTGACCTTTATTATCCAACACTAGAGCTGCCAGTTTCTCAGGGAGGAGTTCAGTATGCAGCAACAAAAAATTTTTGACCATTTTCCCGATAACATAAAATATCTGGCTGGTAGCAAAGTAAGTTTTGAATCTAACTTAAAATCATTTCTCTTGGTCAACTTCTTCTCTTCCACTCTCAATTTCTACTTAAAAACTGGTAGCCAGAAAGAACTTGTTTCCCAGAGTAGTCTAGTGAGTAGGACTAAAATAATAATGTGTTCATTAATGTGAACACTAATTACGTACACATATCCGGTGAACTGACTCGTTCTGCTTCATTTCCATAAAAGAAACGTTCAAATGACGGATGGCGTAAATCCCTGTGGTGTATTAACATACGGAATGTGTATGTATGGTTGCCTAATGTTGCCTCCGTAATGGAATTCTCGTGCCTACAAATGATTAAGTTGACCCAGCCATTGACAACCCACACCTATGGATTTAAATAAAATGATGTATCGTGTTGTGGTATTACTTCGCTTCAATTTAGCACACTAAACCAACCATTCCTTTCGGGATGGTACTCGAATGAATCACAACGTGGATAGCGTAAATTATTTATTCTCGAAAAAGGTGTAGAGTGCAAAAGATTATATAGATATGAAGCACACAATATCAGGATCTACCCTACATTTAATTTCGAGATTGGCAGAACATATATTTGACTTCGTTTAGATGCCCCCGTCCCCGTCCTCCCTCCCACCTCCCCACCCCCTCGTTATGGAAGGACACAAAGTTGATTGATACTAATGAGCAATGAAAAACAGAAGACCTTCATCCTGGCTGGCACTTTCACAAACTGCTCAGTGGACAAGCAAATGGAACTCAGCTCATTTGCTGTGAGTATTTCCTTATCTGCCCAACTGGAATGGGCATATCACCTACTGCGGTACGAACAGCTGTTGTACTGCACCGATGGTCTGCTCGCTGGGGCAATGGCTGCAGTGCAGACGACATACGTGGCATACCTGCAATTCTCTGTCTACACAGTGGACGAAATATGCCGTCCGCGTACTCCTAGGGCTGAAATTACAAGACAGAACGTGAGTCAAGATTTCTGTTTGCTCACTAGCCGGGAACAGAAATTCAACTCGAGTATTCTCCTATAAAGAAGCACTATAATGTGTTTCAGACTCCACAGAGAGCTAAAGAAAAGTCACTGGAATAAAGAGAATAATAGCTCTATCACAGAGAAAAGACTTCACACATTCCCTATATCGAAATCTACACATCTCAAAATCTAACTGTCAGATTATTCACTGTGGCTATCGCCAATGTAGTCTCTAGCTCGATCCCAGCAGGGAAATGTTTTCAATTGCTCCCAGCAGGGAAGTGTACTCGATCGATCTCTGGAGCTAAGTCCTTGCTCAAGTCAATCTCCGCTCCCTCCTGGACACGTGACGTCTATGATTGTTCCAATATAACTAAACCCAGTGACCATTACAAAAACATTACCTCCCAACACACAGGTCACGAATTTGCCAGCAAATCACCTGAAGCTCACACTCCTTTCAGAAGACTTTCTATAAGATTCCATTTCCCCCTCCTGCATCCTTACCACTTCACCAATCAAAAACGCGTCTCTGGTTTTTGTAGGAAGTTCATTCTGGCGTTTCCACGTTTCCAGTGAGAAGATTCCTCGGAGGTCAGTTCAGGACGATCGCTTGTGACCCTGCGCATTCGTTCGCACTGAAAGGATGTCCTTTCGCCTTCTACCACCTCCGATGCTCTTTCTCCAGGCACGCTATTGTGAAATTTTTTCCATCACGCCAGAGAGCAAATTTGCACCTGCGCTGTCTGTGCTACAGGTGTTGTGCTGCCTCCAGCATTGTAAACTGCCGCCACCACGCTCCGCTCTTTATCATGGCGGTAAATGCTCACCCCTGGAAAACACGTCAACTCTGTTCCCTTCCCTTCATTAGCCTATAGTGGCTTCTGAAGAATGCGTGGCTCCCTATACCTTTTCTATCAGTGCTCAGCCCTGATTAACTCCCAGACATGCAGTACATTAGTAGTTGTTAGTATGTGATGTTAGCCAATATCAACCAATTAATTGATTAATAATCCGATTGTGCATCGTAAACAGTGATCTACACGTACGGTGCAAAACCTTGCCCCGCCTTACAATGGAAAGTGTAAATTAACTAACTCCTAGGCACTTCGTATCAGCGACTTCAATTACTTTCTTGCGCGTATTGACGTTTTCCACGTCAGAGACAGTGCCCATATTGAGCGACTGTAGCGTAAGTTGAGAACTTAGAGAGATGATCTGCCCACTGTACGTCTTCTAGTTCTTGCACAGTCATCTTTCTAAACCCTGTCTGCTTATTAGCCCAGTCAACGAAGACCAAAAAGTGACGATTAGGGGAAAAAATTCTTGTAGTCGCAAATTTTTGTATAGTGGTAGGGGGGAGTTTCATGAACAACGTACTAAAAATCCTGACCTGTGAGCGTTGGGGTGGAGGGGACGTTTAAATGTCATTTTTTTTCATTTTTGTTGAATAACTCGAAAACCGCGGCTTCTAGTGAAAATGTTTCCCAAGACAAAATTAAAAGTACACTAAATTTCCTACAAAAAAGGTCATATTCATTTTTTCTCTAGGACCTATAGTTGTCGCGTTTCAAGGGGTGGAAAACAGTAAATTTATGAAAACAGTGTTTAACGGTATAAAATTAATGTTTATTGTTAAATGAAGTTGATTAAGGCCAAATATTAAATGGCTGTAACTCATTTACGTACAGTAGAAGAGTACTGAAGGATAAATTTTGTTCTGAGGGTTCAGTCTGGAACCGCGCTGCTGCTGTGGGCGAGGCCAGGGGACTGATGACCTCAGATGTTAAGTCCCATAGTGCTCAGAGCCATTTGAACCGTTTTGTTCTGAGAATGCGACAGGTGCAGCAGGTGAGGGTAGGTTTGATGGGGGGGGGGGGCGGTGTAGGGTAGAAGATGATGGAAGGCATGACGCGGAACGATGTCAACCACTTCCCTCATTTGTGCGTCTGCAAAGCGAAGAGGAAGTTAGTGAGTCCTCACTCCAGATACCTCATTACGTCGCAAGAAACAACTGCAGGATGTTTCACCAACTTATGCCGACCCTTCCGCATTACACCTCGTATATCACTGGTGACGCAGCGTGTGGACACACCTGGGGATTTTTGTTAGTTCACAAAATGCGTCGTACGAGGACACGTGTTAGAATGTGTATTTTCCACAATTGCATTAAGACGAAGTGGAATACAGATATTAGTTATTAATAGAACTACACATACGAACAGAATCTACGTGCACCTCTGCACACCACCTTGCATCGGTAGGCGGGAAACTGTTTGCTGGGCACACTGTTCGTTTGTTGCGGGTTTTTCTGGAAAAAGCCCCTTCCCCCAGCATGAGAACTGCTCTCTCTTCAATTTACACACAGAATTTTCTGCCCAGTTCTGTTATGTGAGTAGACAAAACAACTTTTCTGTTGAGTGAGTTTAGTGCTTCGCTCTACTTTTATAAGGTTTGCTTGTACCTCGCACTTTTTGTTTATTCTGCCATTTAATGGTTTACATAGGTTCACGAATCAAAAGTTTCATGTAATAATTACATCATCACTTGTTGCAGTTTATATGATGATGTGCTAAGAGCACGAAACGCGTTATTGATTATTAAATGTTGCAGCAGAGACTGTCATCTTTGGAATTCATTTTATTAAGTTATTGGCTATTTGCAGTGATTAATGGAGTCTGTACATGAACTACGTTTCCATAAACAATGGCGGAGAAGTGTTTGATCTGTGAGTGTGATTTTGTCGTGACCTATGCAGTGTTAATGGGAAAATAATACCTCGATTGCTAAATGACAGTTATTTGAAAAAAGATGGGAAAGCTGGTGGTTTCAGAAACAAAAGACGCTCTGATGTTCGTGCGTCTTCCAGAAAAGAGTACAATAGAGGTGATTCAATTAAAAGATTTTTAAGCAAATCTCTTTCACAGGAACAGCCTTAAACACCAGCTAGGGTCAAACGATAGAGTTCAGCTCTAGTGCGAAATTTGATTTTAACACTGTTTTGCGCAGATGTAATTGATGATGAGATTTTTGATAAACAGAAGGAAAAACCAAAAAATGGCGGCGTAAGGTTTACGGTATTCGAGCCTTCAGTTAAGATAATACAATTTTAGTTCGCGCACAGGAGGGGAAGGATGAATGGGGAAATGCCATCCAAAGACGTATCTGTTCCGTTAGCGATCTACATGCTGCAGATGCAAGGCATCACGAGGACTGCTACAAAAGGTTCTTCATAGTTTCAGTGCCTAAATATAGACAGAGTGAACGCCCTCAGGATGAAGAAATTAATGCGTCAAGGGAGGAAGTATTCTATTACACAGAGGAGAATGATGACTGCCAGTTCCCCTTAGACGAGTTGTTGGAGCAAGTTTCCGGAACATGACCTCATATAAAGACCGTCAAGGACAGAACGAGAGAAAACTAC
This sequence comes from Schistocerca cancellata, assembly GCF_023864275.1. Taxonomy (NCBI): domain Eukaryota; kingdom Metazoa; phylum Arthropoda; class Insecta; order Orthoptera; family Acrididae; genus Schistocerca; species Schistocerca cancellata. Next base: position 483,887,590 of record NC_064633.1, on the reverse strand, counting down.
AAGGTGCTATTGTTTTCAGCATAGTCCGCACAAAAAAACCGTCGTGCGATTTCCTAGTTCAGGGGAAAATTTTTTTGAATGAAGCATGGAATTCTTCAATGAACAAACAGAATGGGAAAGAATTACCACTATAGTATTAGAAGATGTTAAATCAATGGCGTATGATATTTCTGTTTTTCCACCCTGTGACAAATTGTGTAGTGAAGCTGAGGAAATGGTACCTCATAAACTCTATGTCTTCATGGACTGCATATCGGTGAAAAAAAGGGCAAAACAGAAAATTAAAAGAAAGCTGACATCTATATCCCATGCCCTCATTGCTGCCATTCGCCCTCTTTCATTCACATCACCTATGCTACATGCTGTCACACTCTTCATTCACAGGAAGTCTGGATCAAAAACTTTTTTCAATCTACTTGTGCTCTGGGATTCAGCAGAACATATTACACAGCACAACAGCTGGAGCTATCAGCAGTCTGCGACACTCAAAAGCCTGTCCCAAGTGGAACATTTTGTCAGTATGTATTCAACAACGTCACTTTCAATGTCTACACTATCGACGGCTGGAATACTTTCCACAGTATGGGGGCGTCAAATGCATCACCCAAATGCATCTGAAGAGGCCCAGAAAGTTAAATCAGGTCCTTCTGCCACATCAGTAGGCAAAGTGGGTGTAATGAAACTACAGATATTTTAACGCCAGAGAAGCAATGCATTACAGCACGTTACTGTCCTTGACTTGAAGATAATTAATCCCATTTCATCTGACATATTAACACCCACCATCCCAGATATGGTGCGGATGAGTCTTAAATACGTAGCTTCAGTCCGTGAAGACTACGCCACAAGTATTAGGTGACCCTTAATGGAAGGGATTTATGCAGTCTCTCAGTAACACAGGTAATGTTGAAAGTAGTGCAGTAAATTCCCTACCGTTCATTAATTCACCACCAAATGACTTCAACACAGTGTACACCGTTTTACAATACGCTGCTAAATGTAGCCAGCAGCAAGGTGAAGCAATTTATTTCGTTACTTTCGACCAGACACTGTACATAAAGGCTAGAGAAATCCAGTCTGGCATAATATTCGTGAGACTGAGAGGATTTCATACACTCATGTCGTTCATACGGTGCGTCGCTCACACAATGGCAGGGTCTGCGCTGAAAGAAGTATTAAGCTCAGTTTATGCCGCAAATTGTGTTGAAAAGATGTTAACTGGACATACTTACAGTAAAGGTGTTAGAGGCCACTTGCTTGTTAAAGCTGTTTTAGCTCGGTCGTTCTGGAAGACACCAGTGTCCCAGAAGAAGAAAAGAAGAGTGTTATAAGCATTTTGAGGAATAAAGAAGATCATACTGTACAAAAAATTGACGGAGACATTTGTTTGGCATCAATTTAAACAAAGGAGGCTGAACCTACTGCTGCTTTGTGTGTGCAGTATTTTAATATGGTTTCATTACTGAAGAAGTTCATAAATTTGGAACATCTTGGTGATTGGAATGGCCATTTGCCATGTGTTAAGAAAATGATACCATTCTTCCATGCAAGTGATGATTTTCAGCATGCAAAATGTGTATATGTTTACATGCAAGATAATAGCATTAAAAACCAGCTAGCCAGATGTGTTCAAGGATTTTGCAGGTAAGGGTTATTTTACCGTAAATAGAATTGCATCATCTTGGGCAGGGGTTTGGTCAGGCATGACCATAGAACATCCTCTAATGCGCTCCATTAAAAGCTCAGACGGTTTCACACGACGAAGAGGCATACCTAACTCTGTTCTAGCAAAGTGGGTTGCGGGATCTCCTGAAGCACCCGCCACTTGCTCATCACTTTTTCAAGTGGGGACCAGCATCCAGCATGTTGATCTCCAGGTGTCACGGAAAATTAGGGACGGATAAGGCTGGGCAAAGATCTATGAGTGGTTCACCGACCATCCTCTTTTTTTCAAAAATGAATTCACTAATGTCTCTCACAACAGGAATAATCGGAAACTCAAAAGTAAATAGTTACCAAGCCCTAGAAATTTGTAGCAGAACCACGCAGAGTTATATTGGTTGTTATTTTGGTGACATAAAACGATCTAAAAAGAATGTGGTGATGTCTTTGGATAGTATGAACCATACCATAAAGATGCACTGTTGACCCTCTGACAATTTTTCAGAGAACAGGCGTTGCGAAGAATATGAAACGTCCCCTTAGAAAAATTATACATGACTGTGCTTAAACTGACACACAATATTTTTAGCGCAACGCAATCTGACTTTCAGAAATCCCTACAAAAGAATGGCCCTGACTAACATTAACCTATGCGTTTCACAAATCGCTTACCTCACAAAAATCCTGGTTACTCGAACTACTGCAATACAGCGAGCGCCACTACTGCCAGCTAAATAAAAGATTCAAACTACGGAAGGCACTAACTACTGATAGGCATAATTAGCAAATGAAAGATTTTAATAGAGAACAAACAATGTATTTACCTTAATAGTGTTGAAAAATCATAATATCCAATATTACAAATTTCAAAGCTCCGCCATCTCTCTCCCCACATCCACCACTGCTGGCGGCTCACCTCCAACTGCGCAACGCTACGCGCTGTTCACATCCAGCTGCCCAACACTACAATGGCAGACAACAATGCAAACTAGCCACAGACTGCACACAGCACAGCCAGTGATTTTCATACAGAGCGCTACGTAACGTTGCCAATAAGAAAACATAAACAGCCTACTTACAAGAAGAGTGATGAGGATGTTGCAAAGCTTGTGGAATATGAATTATCTCCATTCGCGATGTCTCTGTTTAATGAAGGGGGAATGAGGAAAGGAAAGAAATCTTCTCTCTATTATGCTTTTCCAGAACACAATTATGCTACTCATCAACTATAAACCAGCGCCAACGTAGTAGATGGAGACTTCCTTCTCCACCGTGTGAAATGGAATGTGGGCACGAATATTTCTGCACCTTGCAGTCAGTATATAGCCTACGTGCTCAAACATTATGGTGGAAATTGTACTGTGGTATTTGATGGTTATGGTGATGTCAACAGTACAAAAGAAGCAGAGCAGAAGAGAAGGGTCTTCACGAAAACTTCAGTTGACATCAATTTTAGTGAAAGCACGACTGTCACTGTTCAACAGGAGCATTTTCTCGAAAAAAAAAAAACAGGCTTATAGCAGTCCTTAGTAACAAAATGACAGCAAATGGAAAAGAAACAGTAGTTACTACAGGCGATGCTGACGGGACAATAGTGAGATGTGCATTAGGTAAAGCTGCCCTACGCCAGACTGTCACGATAATTGGGGAAGATGTCGATTTAATTGCTTTACTGATTGCTTTTTCACAGCCAGGCACTAACATATATTTTATGAAGCCCGGTAAGGGCAAGGCTGAATCAAAATGGTTTTCAACAAATAAACTCCAGCAACTTCCTTTTGCTGAAACCATCCTCCTACTCTATGCCTTTAGCGTGTGTGACACAACCTCCGCCATTTACAACAAAAGCAGAGGAGGAATTGTTGAGCTGTTCAGTAAGATCCTGGGGCAAATGAAGACAATATCCGACATCTTCAATAACCCCTCGATATCAGCAGAGGAGGTCGCACAGGCTTGTGAGATGATGTTCCTAGAAATTATCGCGAAATATGGGAGAGAGTGCCACAGAAAAGATACGGGATTTGGGCTGGAAATCATTAAAAGAAAGGCGTTTTTCGATGCGACGGAATCTTCTCACGAAATTCCAATTACCAACTTTCTCCTCCGAATGCGAAAATATTTAGTTGGCACCGACCTACATAGGGTGGAACGATCACCACGATAAAATAAGGGAAATCAGAGCTCGTACGTAAAGATATAGGTGTTCATTCTTTCCGCTCGCTATACGAGATTGGAATAAGAGAGAATTGTGAAGATGGTTCGATGAACCCTCTGCCAGGCACTTAAATGTGATTTGCAGAGTATCCATGTAGATGTAGATGTAGATGTAGATGTATCAAGCAAATTAATACCAGCAAGGTTTAAATAAGCTCCGATATAGAGCATTCTTAAAGGTATCAACAAAGCCAAAACCATACCTTGCCACACTACTGCGAACCATAGGAGCTACACACCAGCACTCGTTTAGAGTTTATTTACAGGTAAATTAATTTTATTAACTTTCTATTTTTATACAATTATTTTTACAGTACCACTTCTTATTACTTACTGATGTTCGGTTACTTACTTAATGATATAACAGTGGCTCAAAACCCCCTGCTGCCGACTGAATGGGGTGGAAGCGAGGGGAGACGGATCGCTCCACCCACTGACTACTAAAGACCCAGTAGCTCCTGAAGCTGCATGGAACAACATCTTTTGCCGATGTTCTATTGGCTTTGGGGGACGACGTGGATTCCGAAAAGCAGGAGTCATATGTTCAGTGGTTTGCGGCACGTACCATGGTACGTGTACAAATGGTGCACCGTTGCTCGATCTGGAAGATGATGACGATTATGATGATACAGTTATTGATTCTTGAAGTGTACAAATTGAAGATAAGATGATGTTTTATAATAATCAATGTATATTTTTGTTATTTCCAAGCTCATTGGGCATCAAACATTAATTTTACACCATTAAAACCTTTTTTTATTTTGGCTCGTAGACACCTTGTAACGCGGAAAGTATTAGTCCTAGAGAAAAAATTAGTAAGAGCTTTTTTGTAGGAAATTCAACGTACTTTAATTTTGTACTGAGAAACAGTTTCGCTAGAAGCCACGATTTTCGAGTTATTCAAGAAAAACGTGAAAAAGTGCAATTTAAACGCCCCCCACCCCGACGTTCACAGCCTACAGGTATTTTGTTCATGACACTTAGCCCTACCACTGTACAAAAATTTGCAACTACACGAATTTTTCCCCTAATTTTCCTTCTTTGGCTGGGCTATATAAATAACACTGTATTTGCTGTGAAATTCGATATGTGACAGCTCGTATTTGGACCATCCTCTCTGATTTTTGCAGGTAGCAGGAGGGTGATATTATTGCTGGCAAATCTGCGTAGGGAGGACCTCTGCAAGCCGTGCGGAGGCATTGCCACGTAGCGGTGGTCCAGCTGGCGTGCTTCGAGGGCTGGCGGCGCCCACACAGGCAATTAGGCCGCGGCGGCCGTATTTCAGAGGGATCCCGGCCCGGGGCGCGTTAATACCTGACAACGCTAACGCTTCCCAAGTGGGGCGGCAGGCGCGCCGGTAGCTGCGAGAATTACGGCAGCCGCCGCGGGCCACCGCTACCGCACTGCCAGCCGACCGCTCCTTAAAGCAATTCCTCCAGTCGTGCGTGGAATTAAACCGCGATTATAAATAATGGCGAGTGCGATAGCCGTTTCGACGGCGGGCCGCGTTACATAATTGCCTGCCGCCGGTTGTCCGAGTGGCGGCTGAGACAGCGCACGGCACGTACCGCGTTCGTGTCTGGCGACCGGAATGGCAGTAGTTACGTGCTGAAACGCGTCCCAGACGGCCTGTGATCTCGAACGAGTGTTCGCAACAGGTTTGAGAGAAATGTCTACTGCTGCTCCATCAGCTCCCTCAATGAACGCTAACGTAAACCCGGCAGCAGCTATTTGACACGTAATCTCGCGGTGCTGATTGAGAGAGACTGTGGGAAGCGATTAAGTTACTAATGGAGAAGAACGAAGAGACGGCGGCTTCTTCCACAGCAGTAGCGCAGGAGATCGCGCAACCCGTATAACTGAAGGAAAAAGCGACTAGCACACCGCGCTATCCTAGATGAACATACAGGATAAACGAAAGCTCGCCAGACAAAATTTCAGAGGTTGTTCCGGGATATTTTCCGAGTAGTCTGGGATAAGAGACCGGTTGTCTCTATTGGCTCGTTACACAAGAACCACGTAATTATGATGTCTTCAGTTTGTTAACCCAATTATAATTCTTTCAGACCGTGGCCAACAAGGTCTGAAAACTGTTTCACATTTTCCAGCCTCTATCACTCTTCCCCTCTACTGCTCCTTTCATCGTGGAGTCAGCTGTTTCTGGACGTCGTGGAACATATCAGACTAATCTGTCCTCTCTTCAAGTAAGAGTCATCCCTAATCTTATTTTCCCACCTATTATGATTATACCCTCACAAAAGTAAACCACCCTGTAATACACAATTACCCAAATCTATAACACAAAACGTACAGTAATGCAACAATCATCATACGAAACACGCAGACCTTGTTTTGCCATCAATGTGGGAACAAAGCAGCACAGCATCGTTGTGCTGTTCTTCCACTGCGTTAATGAGCACATGTAGGAGGTGTGTATCGGCCAACTCTTCATCACTAACATGTTTGTTAGTATGCAGCAAATACATAAATTTCAGTTTTATAAATTGAAATTTCTCGCTCTCTCTCTCTCTCTCTCTCTCTCTCTCTCTCTCTCTCTCTCTCTCTCTGTCTTTTAAGTCTTCAGTCTAGGTCTGAAAACTGTTTCACATTTTCCAGCCTCTATCACTCTTCCCCTCTACTGCTCCTTTCATCGTGGAGTCAGCTGTTTCTCGACGTCGTGGAACATATCAGACAAATCTGTCCTCTCTTCAAGTAAGAGTCATCCCTAATCTTATTTTCCCACCTATTATGATTATTGTTGCTTCAAATCGTACTTTTTAACACTCTAAGACATTAGGGCATTCCAATGGTTCCAGTTTCTTCTTCACTAGATTTCAGATGGTCCACGCTTCCCTTCTATACGAAGCTGTGTTCCACTCGTACACACTAAGGAACTTCTGCCTTAGTTCCATACCCTAATGTGATGGCAAAGAGGTCCCTTATGTAGAAAGCTTTCTTCGCATATACTAATCGACATGTTATGGTGTCTTCTTGCTTCGGCCCTCTTTCATGCTTACTTTCCAAGACAGAAGAATTCTTTCACTTCTTCCACTAGTGTTTGGTTTCCAGTTTTAATGTTAAGCAAGTCATTGCGGCGTATTTGTTGGTATTATAAACAGCCTATCTTGTAGTTAGTATGGGTAGATGTTACACTTGACAAGCAGAATAAATTAATAATTGGTTCCTTTTATCGATCTCCCAACTCGGATGATGTAGTTGCTGAACAGTTCAAAGCAGACCTGGATCTCAATTCAAGTAAGTACCCCACTTGTACATTATATTTCGTGGTAACTTCAATATTCCCTCGATGTGTTGGTGAAATTACATTTTAAAGTCGAAAGTAGGCATAAAATATCATCCCAAATAGTACTAAATGCTTTATCTAAAAATTATTTTGACCCATTAGTTGAGGAAACGACACGAACTGTAAATGGTTGCGAATTCATAGTCGATCTCTTGGGAACAAGTAATCCCGAACAAATAGGGAGCATTATGACAGATGCAGGAAACAGTGCCCAAAAGGTCGTTGTAGTGAGACTGAATACCGTAAAATCCTCCAGTCCTACCGAACTGTGTAAGAGTAGAGCAGGTGTGTCTTAAACTAAAAAAAAATTACCTACAGCAATGAGGAGATTTATATCAAATAAATTAATAAGAGACTGACTCCATATGGTACAAAAAAACAGGTCACAACGATGTTGCAGAAGCAGTGGAAAAAAATGTCAAATTTAAAAGAGCGCAAAATCCCCAAGATTGGTGAAGTTTTACAGAATGTGGAAATTTAGCGTCAGCTTTAATGCTTAAGAGAAGCCGTTTGATGAACTCTCTGTCAGACACTTGAGTGTGAACCGCAGAGTACTCATGTATATGTATATGTAGATGTAATTATTCTCCTTACTACTACTCTTCATCGCTTTCGTCTTTGCTTTGTTTATCCTTAAGTGCCCAACAGTCATTTTTACACAAAAAATTTATCGCGGATTCCGAATATTTTGACCATTTCTTTGCACCTCAAGACACGACGTGTCAGCTGTTCTTCTGCCAAGGAGCATGGGAACCACAACAAACAGAATGTTGTGAATTACAGGTGCAATAGAGTCATGGATTCCTCTGTCTACTGGTGTGGTACACGCCTGTGTCCCTTCCTTAGTTTTGTTGTTAAAATAATGAAATCCCGAGAATGCATGTTTGGAAAGACAAATTGAGAAATACATTATGTCATCAAAGATACAAATCGTGTGTATGAATATTTTATTTGTTTGGACCAAAATGCTTGTTAATACTGTTATGTGTCAAAACACAGAAAAATTCGTGTAATCAAACTTGAAGAGACCATTTATCTTGGTGTCTTGAATACACATACAGAAGAGGAACCCTTTGACATATAACTGTCTGAATGAAATATCTAACACGAGCCTCGGGTTCAGCATGGGCATTGATTTACAGCTGCAATATTTTCCCGAAATCAAATCCAGAGTTTTTTATTTTTTAAGTCATATATATTTCTTTGGGTGAATTACGAGAGCGAGGTTCCCAGACATCAAAGCTTCAAAAAGGATAAATGTAGCGACAGGCTGAAGCGTTGAATCAGTATATATCGCTCGTTTAGGTACGTAATCTAGAAGACGGCTGCTCGCGAGAGATACATGTTCATGTCACAGTTCGAAATACCGGAAGTTTCGCGAGGCTTAAAATCGTATACAGGGTGAGTCACCTAACGTTACCGTTGGATATATTTCGTAAACCACATCAAATACTGACGAACCGATTCCACAGACCGAACGTGAGGAGAGGGGCTAGTGTAACTGTTTAATACAAACCATACAAAAATGCACAGAAGTATGTTTTTTAACACAAACCTACGTTTTTTTAAATGGAACCACGTTAGTTTTGTTAGCACATCTGAACATATAAACAAATACGTAATCAGTGCCGTTTGTTGCGTTGTAAAATGTTCATTACATCCGGAGATATTGTAACCTAAAGTTGACGCTTGAAACCTCCGACGTTCAGTTGCGTGTTGTAACAAACACGGGCCACGGTCGGCGAGCAGCATCTGCAGGGACATGTTTACGATGACGACCGTTCTCCTGATCTTACACCTCTGGACTTCTTTCTGTGAGGTACATTAAAGGAGAATGTGTACCGTGATGTGCCTACAACCCCAGAGGATATGAAACAACGTATTGTGGCAGCCTGCGGCGACATTACACCAGATGTACTGCGGCGTGTACGACATTCATTACGCCAGAGACTGCAATTGTGTGCAGCAAATGATGGCCACCACATTGAACATCTATTGGCCTGACATGTCGGGACATACTCTATTCCACTCCGTAATTGAAAACGGAAACCACGTGTGTACGTGTACATTACCCCTCATGGTAATGTACATGTGCGTCAGTGAAAAAGACCAATAAAAAGGTGTTAGCATGTGGACGTAATGTGCTGTTCCAATCTCTTCTGCACCTAAGGTCCATCACCGTTCCCTACGTAATTCGGTGCTCTCCGATACGCACGATCGAACAGCGGAGGAGTGGTACTCAAGCGTCAACTTTAGGTTACAATATCTCCGGATGTAATTAACATTTCACAATGCAACGAACGGCACTGATTACGTATTTGGTTACATGTTCAGATGTGCTAACAAAATTAACGGGGTTCCATTTAAAAAAACGTAGGTTTGTGTTAAAAAACATACTTCCGTGCATTTTTTATGGTTTGTATTAACCAATTACACTAGCCCCTCTCCTCACGTTCGGTCTGTGGAATCGATTCGTCAGTATTTGATGTGGTTTACGAAATATATCCAGCGGTAATGTTAGGTGACTCACCCTGTATAATAAAGGATTCATTTCATAATGTGTACATAATAAATAATTCACGAATGATTTAAAATAATCAACACAAGTTACGAAAGTGACAGGTTTATTACTGTATAATTAATACCCTTAGCTTTTAATCTACCGCCGGCCGCGGTGGCCGTGCGGTTCTGGGCGCTGCAGTCCGGAACCGTGGGACTGCTACGGTCGCAGGTTCGAATCCTGCCTCGGGCATGGATGTGTGCGATGTCCTTAGGTTAGTTAGGTTAAAGTAGTTCTAAGTACTAGGGGACTGATGACCTAAGATGTTAAGTCCCATAGTGCTCAGAGCCATTTGAACCTTTTTTTTTTAATCTACCAAGACACATAGAAAGTAAAGCCATTAGCTGCCAGTGGGCAACGACTTATATCCAATGGGGTCGATGAAAATTTGGGCAGGACTGGGATTCGAACGCGGGTCTCCTCCTAAGCAAACGGATGCACCGACCACGTCACCATGCGGACAAATAGTCATCGAAACTTCACTGACTGCTCTGGCGTTACGAACTTGCTTATTCCGTATAAGAAATATTAGTAAATAATAATAGTGATGCTGTCACTATTTGTGACACTACCCTAGCACACCTCCCGCGAGACCCAACTTCTCAACTTCTATCACACATTGCCGACGTAGTACCCCTGCTCATTAGCCTCATTACTCGCAGTATAACAAACACCACACATATTTTAATGCACCATTTTTAAATTAATCAAGATACTCCTAAGCGACATTCGCTAGTGCTTAAAAAAAGTGCATATCCACTTTCTTCGTCTCAACGATTTTTGTATAAACTTTTGCAAAAGTAGCCGGGAAACGTTCTAAAATTGAGAGCCAAGTCTGATATCACTGCGCAGGCTTCACCTATTTTCCGAGTACATATTTAAACCTAGATCGGTACAATATTATTTACTATACTATAGCGACGTCTGTAATACGACGCATATGTCTTCAATGTTTATGCTTACGTCCCATTAAGTAGTTAATAATGTTTGATTATACCTCCAAAAAAAGTACAAAAATTAAAACGTACATGGTCTGACTAAAACAAAACTCGGATAATATTTGGAGCAGGGTTTCGGAATAAGTTCAAAATGGTTCGAATGGCTCTGAGCACTTTGGGAATTAAATTCTGAGATCATCAGTCCCCCAGAACTTAGAACTACTTAAACCTAACTAACCTAAGGACATCACACACATCCATGCCCGAGGAAGGATTCGAACCTGGGACTGTAGCAGTAGCGCGGTTCCAGACTGTAGCGCCTAGAACCGCTCGGTCACTCCGGCCGGCTCGGAATAAGTGATTAAACTTGTAGAAATACGGCGAACACGAAAACTTTGCAATGGCCTTTCTCGTGTCACCGGAAATGTCAGTGTTAAATAATTCTGCTTTTGAAGAGATATGTAGGCGTGAAACCAGAACGTCTCGGTGATCTCAAAGCGTGCAAGAACAAATTGTCAGTAAGTGCGGACGGTGCACAAGTTCAGCCTCTTGGAAATAGGTTTGTCAGTCCGTAACGTTTCAACTCAAACGTACGGTTGTAGTTATTACTGCTGGAATAAATCGTGGTACAGAACTTTACTTCTACAAACGATCTACATCCACATCTACATCCATACTCCGAAAGTCACCTCACGGTGTGTGTCGGAGGGTACGTTGAGTACCTCTATCGGTTCTCCCTTCTCTTCCAGTCTCGTATTGCTCGTGGAAAGATTGTCGGTATGCCTCTGTGTGGGCTCTAATCTCTCTGATTTTATCCTCATGGTCTCTTCGCGAGATATACGTAGGAGGGAGAAATATACTGCTTGACTCCTCGGTGAAGGTATGTTCTCGAAAATTCAGCAAAAGCCCGTACCGAGCTACTGAGTGACTCTCTTGCAGAATCTTCCACTGGAGTTTATTATCTCCGTAACGCTTTCGCGATTACTAAATGATTCTGTAACGAAGCGCTTCTCTCCGTTTGATCTTCTCTATCTCTTCTATCAACCCTATCTGGTACGGATTCCACAGTATTGAAGCAGTGGGCGAACATGTGTACTGTAACCTACTTCCTTTGTTTTCGGACTGCATTTCCTTAGGATTCTTCCAATGAATCTCAGTGTGGCATCTCCTTTACCGACGATTAATTTTATATGGTCATTCCATTTTAAATCACTCCTAATGCCTACTCCCAGATAATTTATGGAATTAACTGCTTCCACTTGCTGACCTCCTATATTTAGCTAAATGATAAATGATCTTTCTTCCTTTGTATTCGCAGCACATTACACTTGTCTACATTGAGATTCAATTGCGATTATCTGCACCAGGCGTCAATTTGTTGCAGATCCTCCTGCATTTCAGTGCAATTTTCCATTGTTACAACCTGTCGATATACTACAGCATCATCCGCAAAAAGCCTCAGTGAACTTCCGATGTTATCTTGTTATGTTATATTGTGAATAGCAACGGTCCTACGACACTCCCCTGTGGCACACCTGAAATCACTCTTACTTCGAAAGACTTCTCTCCATTTAGAATGACATGCTGCGTTCTGTTATCTAGGAACTCTTCAATCCAATCACACAATTGGTCTGATAGTCCATATGCTCTTACTTTGTTCATTAAAAGACTGTGTGGAACCGTATCAAACGCCTTGCGGAGGTCAAGGAACACGGCATCTACCTAGGAACCCGTGTCTATGGCCCTCTGAGTCTCGTGGACGAATAGCGCGAGCTGGGTTTCACACGATCGTCTTTTTCGAAACCCATGCTGATTCGTACAGAGTAGATTTCTAGTCTCCAGAAAAGTCATTATACTCGAACATAATACGTGTTTCAACTACAACTGATCGACGTTAGAGAAATAGTCAATAATTATACAGTCATCATCGAATAGCAATATTTTTTTGACAATATAGTCTGTTGTACACATACGTCAAAGCATTTCCTCACATACGTTTAATTATTATGCTGAAAAGACTATCGTTGCAGTCACAAACGGAGGCGGTCGAGTTCAGTCTTGTTCTGCGCATCTACGTCATGCGTTCTCCGACAACAAGTGAGCGTTCAGTAGTATCCGCAGTGCCCTGCTGTGAATGTCGTAGCCAATGCGAGCATTAAACGTGATCGTGGCGACTTATTTAGAGAATTTTAATTTCGTTTGTTGTGAGTTGTCACGGCTGATGTTGGTGATAAACAACAAATTCTGCACAAGTAAGCGAGATACATTATTTGCAGTACACATTCTTTCGTCAAGCGCAGAGCTCGTGTATGCGTTTACTGCAACCATAGCCTAGAACAGTCAAAGATGCAATCCCCGTACGTATCTCGAGCTGCGCGAACCGCCATTATTCGTGGACCGGCCTATAGAAGCCGTGGCCAAGCAAGAACAAATACACTTTAGTTTAACAGCACTTTCGATGTATTTTCTAATAAAGGAGCAATGTAGTGGTAATATACACTACCTGCCGAAAGGAATGAGGCGCTCAGAAGGTATGGTCGAATGTCGATGTAACTTCGTTATCGTACACACCATCCGAGCGTGCGTACGTGATTATAGCTGCAACTTTTTGTGGCAGGTTGAACTGCCACTAGAGTGCAATAGCGTTGTTCATATTTATTAATGTTACCAGGCCTGGTAGTGTACGTATATAAGTGGCGTGAACAGCGTCAGTGGTGAGTAATCACTGAGAAGCTATCACGGTATAAGTGTATATGTGGATGTGTGTGTGTGTGTGTGTGTGTGTGTGTGTGTAAGGGCACTTTATCACGGGATTATTATATATTTTTATTTTTGTAATTATATTTTATGATTTTGGTTAGGGTGGCTTTAAATATTGTGGGCTAGCATGAGACTTTTAATTAATTTATACCGCGATAACACTCGTACTGACATCGGCTGCCCCGAAGTACGTACGATATAATATTTTTTAAACACAACGCGCGACTCACCGCCTTCTAATAAATAGTTTGCGTGAGTGCTGATATTTAGAAAAGAAAATATGCGTATTCTTACGCAAACTGTAATTATTAATATGGATCTCAGGGGCTACTGGTTATTTATGTACCAAATTACATAAGATTAACTGAGATATTGCGGAATGTAACGATTTTCAATATTTCTCGTTCATTATTTGCCAGGCAAAACTGGAGAGAATCTCGTCTGCCGTTAGGCGGCTAAAATGAAACATACTGAACTCATTCAGTGCTGTGAATTTCGGTAACTGAAATTGATTTTAACTTCGAAATTAATGAAAGATCAAAATAGAGAAGTCTCTCGCATTTACATTTAATAACATAAATCTTCAGCGTAATGGCCGACTAAATCCTGCTAGGGGAGATAAGCTCCCTGCACTACGAAGTTCTGTAAAAACTTTATTAATTATAATTAATGATTGCAATCATGAGAGATGACAACTAAGTCAATAATACACACTTTCTAGTAATAATTTCTATTATATTTTTCGAAAATACAGATAAAACTAACATTAATTATCAGACAGCACTACAATGGCGGCCTACAGATAGACGAAACAAAAGAGGAGAGCTTTCCATAAAGCAATAGTCTCTGGTCATGTTCATTTTCATTACACAGATAAAAAAAATGTTTCTTTTTTTATATCACATCGCTGTTTGTTATTTTTGATGGTATTATTTAACTTTTTTAATCTTTTTTTATACATCGCGCACACGTACACTGTCTTGAAATAATTTAAAATTCACAAGTCGCACAACAAAAATTTCCTATCCCTTTCTGCAAATGTCCATTTACGTGACGTACCGTCACAAAGCGTGGCGCGTATTCGTCTGACACCTTCGTACCAGCACTTGACAAATTTCCAAAGGGGTCTCATTGTAGGACCCCATTTGGTCTGTTGGTCAAATCGTGAAATATTCGTGTTTGTCGGGCACTCGAATGTGACAGTGGTCCGATGTCGGACAGCTTGGGGGCGGGCATGCTAGTCGTCAAGGTTCTGGTTGACCACATCTAACCACCACAAAGGAAGATCGCCGTATTGTACAACAGGTACCTACCATACGAAAACACGTAATGGGCCCGCGCAATATTCTGCGTCACTTTGTGCCATTGGTGGGAGGCAAGCAGCAGTCGGACTACGGAATAACCGCTCATGTGTAGGCTACAGGTAGCACCACTATAAAGAGGGCTGAGTTTGGAGTGTTTCCATGGCCAGTAAGCATGGACTGCTGAAAAATGGCCTCGAATTGTGTTCACCAATTCTGTAGTGTCCGGGATGACCATCTTAGGCGCGAGTGGCAGCAACCTCGAGAGGTGTCCTGTTCCTCCAATCTTGATTCGTGGCACAGTGGTACTACTCCCAACGTCCTGGTTTGGGGAGCTATCGGATATGACGTTAGGTCACGGCAAGTACTGACTGAGTAATCTCTGACAACACAAAGATATGTCACGGACATCCTGTGTCCCCATGAGTTATCTCTCGCGCAACAGTTTCGTGGCGCCATTTTTCAACAGGGTTATGCTCGTCTACATACGGCATATGTCTCTATGAACTGTCATCATGACAATGAGATGCTCTTGTGGCCAGAAAGATCCCCAAATCTGTACCCAATAGAACATGTGTGAGATCAACTCTGACGTCAACCCTACCAGTATCTGCGATGTCTGGATCAATAACAACAGCTACAGAGCCAGCTAGCCACAGGAGAGGCTACAATAGCTTGATGACACCCTGCCCAACCGAATCAGTGCATAGTTCCATGCCAGAGGAGGTGCCAAATCTTAATTATAAGTGGGTTCATACTGTCAAGTTCTTTGTAAATTTGATTCGTTTTTATACTCCATGAAATAACGCCACATACCCTCTCAACCTGTGAAATTTCATTCCG
This sequence comes from Schistocerca cancellata, assembly GCF_023864275.1. NCBI lineage: Eukaryota > Metazoa > Arthropoda > Insecta > Orthoptera > Acrididae > Schistocerca > Schistocerca cancellata. Next base: position 483,872,008 of record NC_064633.1, on the reverse strand, counting down.
TTTCCTATTATGTTTCTGGGTGCTTCACCTTTTTTCTGGCAGTGTAGATTAATTTTGTTTTGGAGCACACAGGCTGTTTTCATACAGATTTGTCCTCTCAGCTGTGTTTGTTATGTACCGTACCTGCAGTCGATTTTTAAGCTTTTTACAGCTTCTTCTCCAGGCACTAATAACACAGTTATCGAAATGAGATGCACCTGCAAGTGTATTTGCTTGCTGTATCACAGCATTCCCTGAAGTCAATATGACATTAGAAGATTCTGTCGTTCAGCAACTAGGGTTGGCGAAAATCGACAAGTGAAAACAGATACTGCCGGCCGCGGTGGTCTAGCGGTTCTAGGCGCTCAGTCCGGAACCGCGCGACTGCTACGGTCGCAGGTTCGAATCCTGCCTCGGGCATGGATGTGTGTGATGTCCTTAGGTTAGTTAGGTTTAAGTAGTTCTAAGTTCTAGGGGACTGATGACCACAGATGTTAAGTCCCATAGTGCTCAGAGCCATTTTTTGAAAACAGATACTGGTGTTTTGTTTCTGAAAAACGGTATTTTTCGGTGTTTGTTTGGCCTTGGAGTAGAACAGATTTCTTTCCTTTTTTGGTAATAATGGGGTAAAAGACCGTCATCACAACTTGCCATAGCAGCAGAGAAAATTTTTCAATTTTTAAATAAGTTTTTTAAAGTGGTAATGTCTATTCGCAAAATTTCCAGTGCTTTGAAATATTGTATTATTATAGAAATCGGGAAAAGTGATCGCACTATTTTAATCACTATTTTAATAACTACGCTCACAGTTAGAAACTAGCAAAATACACATGACTATTTTCTAATTAGTTTTCGGGACGTGCGCATACAGCCATCTCAGTAGTGGAACGTCAGTTATGACGATACGAACGTGAGGACAACACAACACCTATTTCCCGAACGGAGAGGCACATGACTTAAGAATAGATACAGGATTGCAGAGACAATAATGTACCTGCTGCCGTGTGACGTGGTTTATTAGACGGTACGTATGTACGTGCTGTGTGCAAAACATACCTCCGCCTGGTCTATGGGACAGTGTCTCACTTTTGTCTTTGGACATCAGTTGTGTTGCAGAATGGCACCATCCCTAGTTTGGAAGTATTTTACGAAGTGCGGTAGCAATGAAATACAATGTTCTGTTTGCTTTAACAAATTTAAAGCAGGAGGAAGCACAACAAATTTGCGACATCATATAAGCAGAAAACATCCACTATGTCCCTTGTAAGAGAAGATAAATTTGATTAACACACTTACTGACGTGCTGTAGACTCCGGATAATAACTGAAACATTAATCTTGAGATCTAAAAGTGACGGTGCAGTAAAGTCATCCATTCGCAACCTGTCGCTCTCTGTGTCGCCATGCCCGTCTCCTTCACCTTCATTACAATTTTTCAATGTTTATTCGACATGTACTTTCACTATTGGAAGTAACAGCAGTAAAAATCCGAAAATCGGAAATTTCAGGAACCGGTTAGCTTGAGCAGTTTCAACAGTCAGCTTAAACTGGACGCAAAAAGAACCAGTGTACCCGAAAACCTGTTGTTTCAGCAATAGCCACAGTCCCTAACAGCAACAAGATATACTAGCAAGTGAATGATATACTACTAATGCAGAAGATGTGTTAATACTCAATAATTAGGAAAGTAAATAGCAAATTACACACTCTGAAAGTTACTGTTCTGCAGAAACTCCTTTCATCACCAAATTCATCGCTCATATAAAGCAGAAGGCCAGAAAGAATCTTTCACTCTTCAGTGGGGTATGCGCTGACTTGAAACTGCACTGACATGAAACTGCGCTGTCATGAAACTCCCTGGCAGATTGAAAAGGTGCTGGACCGGGATTCGGACCCAGAGACATGCCTTTCGCCAGTACCTCTCTCCTATCTTCCATATTTTCCAAAACCTTTCGTTCATACATTGTCGGGCTAGCACTTGTGGAAGAGAGTATATTGGAGAGAAATGACTTACAAGGAAAACGCAGGGCCAACAGATATCTCTCTCTCTCTCTCTCTCTCACTTTTTTTTTTTTCAACTCTTAACAATCCTCGAGAACATCGACTTTCCGGTTTTCGAACATTAAAATGATGATCTGCGTGGGTCTGTGGTAGAATGCTCGCTTGTCATTCTGGCGGTCTAGGTTCAGTTCCCTGTGTATTATTCATATGCTTCTCAGAAACGCTCGTAGAACGTGCACCTTTGTTTAAACGTTATTTCGATCGGCAGGGAATTTCACCTCCCCCTGCACCCCCCCCCCCCCCCCCAACCGCACCCACACACACTCATAACGAGCAATCATTCCGCTACAGAGCCACACACTACCTGTCGAAAAACATCACTTATGTTTCATTATTAAAGACGCTAGCTGCAAAGTCGGTTTTTTCGAGAATTTTTGGGAGCTGTATCGAACTTCTTTGAGAGACTGATACTTGAGTTCTGAACACCACGTACCATAAATATAAAAAATTATAAAAGTCCAACTGGAGTATTTTCTTCTTGTTAGCCAGAGAGGAGGGAGTTTTTCGCAGAATGCTTCCCGGTTTGAGTATCCATCCTGCACATAGTTTTATTATGCGTGACTTATATTCGACAAGAACTTGGAAAGTCTTCAGCGGTGTGTGGCACCAGATGTCTATGAGCAGGTCACACAATTTCCTAAAATTAATGGCCGGTGGTTAGTGGCCGCGAGAATGGCGCCCAATAGCATCCCAGTCGTCTTCCATCGGTTTCAGATCAGTCTAATTTGCTGGCCAAGACTATAACATGGGTTCACTATTGTGTTTTTCAAACTTCCATATCACAATTCTGAAATATTGACACGGACAGCTTTTCCACTGAAAGATGACATTGCTGTCAGTAAAGACATCAAGCATGCATGGATGCAAATGATCCGCATAAAGACCACATCTATCAAGGTATCTAAATTACTGAAGCCTAGGCGAATGGTCTCCAACGCATAATACTACCCTCTCCGGCCTGGGGTCGTAGTGAGCTGCATGTTTCGATCATCCGTTCGTTTGGTTGATTGATATCCGGGGATGACCATCATCCTCCCGTAACAAGAAACGTGATTCATCCGACCTGAAGACACGTTTCCTTTCATCCACGGTACAATCTCGATGATCCCGTGCCCTCTGCAGCCGTAATTAACGATGTCATTACGCCAACGTGGGAACGCGTAGATGTCGTCTGTGGAGTCTAAGTTCATAGTGTACGCTGAATGGTGTGCTTCAAACACTTATGCTAGCAACATCTTTCTGCTCGGTCGTCATATCTGCCATGAATCGCAGCCGATCCTGCTTTACACAGGTCGTGGCTTCTTTGTCGTTCAACCACTTTTAATACACTCCTGGAAATGGAAAAAAGAACACATTGACACCGGTGTGTCAGACCCACCATACTTGCTCCGGACACTGCGAGAGGGCTGTACAAGCAATGATCACACGCACAGCACAGCGGACACACCAGGAACCGCTGTGTTGGCCGTCGAATGGCGCTAGCTGCGCAGCATTTGTGCACCGCCGCCGTCAGTGTCAGCCAGTTTGCCGTGGCATACGGAGCTCCATCGCAGTCTTTAACACTGGTAGCATGCCGCGACAGCGTGGACGTGAACCGTATCTGCAGTTGACGGACTTTGAGCGAGGGCGTATAGTGGGCATGCGGGAGGCCGGGTGGACGTACCGCCGAATTGCTCAACACGTGGGGCGTGAGGTCTCCACAGTACATCGATGTTGTCGCCAGTGGTCGGCGGAAGGTGCACGTGCCCGTCGACCTGGGACCGGACCGCAGCGACGCACGGATGCACGCCAAGACCGTAGGATCCTACGCAGTGCCGTAGGGGACCGCACCGCCACTTCCCAGCAAATTAGGGACACTGTTGCTCCTGGGGTATTGGCGAGGACCATTCGCAACCGTCTCCATGAAGCTGGGCTACGGTCCCACGCACCGTTAGGCCGTCTTCCGCTCACGCCCCAACATCGTGCAGCCCGCCTCCAGTGGTGTCGCGACAGGCGTGAATGGAGGGACGAATGGAGACGTGTCGTCTTCAGCGATGAGAGTCGCTTCTGCCTTGGTGCCAATGATGGTCGTATGCGTGTTTGGCGCCGTGCAGGTGAGCACCACAATCAGGACTGCATACGACCGAGGCACACAGGGCCAACACCCGGCATCATGGTTTGGGGAGCGATCTCCTACACTGGCCGTACACCACTGGTGATCGTCGAGGGGACACTGAATAGTGCACGGTACATCCAAACCGTCATCGAACCCATCGTTCTACCATTCCTAGACCGGCAAGGGAACTTGCTGTTCCAACAGGACAATGCACGTCCGCATGTATCCCGTGCCACCCAACGTGCTCTAGAAGGTGTAAGTCAACTACCCTGCCCAGCAAGACCTCCGGATCTGTCCCCCATTGAGCATGTTTGGGACTGGATGAAGCGTCGTCTCACGCGGTCTGCACGTCCAGCACGAACGCTGGTCCAACTGAGGCGCCAGGTGGAAATTGCATGGCAAGCCGTTCCACAGGACTGCATCCAGCATCTCTACGATCGTCTCCATGGGAGAATAGCAGCCTGCATTGCTGCGAAAGGTGGATATACATTGTACTAGTGCCGACATTGTGCATGCTCTGTTGCCTGTGTCTATGTGCCTGTGGTTCTGTCAGTGTGATCATGTGATGTATCTGACCCCAGGAATGTGTCAATAAAGTTTCCCCTTCCTGGGACAATGAATTCACGGTGTTCTTATTTCAATTTCCAGGAGTGTAGATGCTCACACCCGTAGCAAGCGAATAGCAGACCAGATATGCCATTTCCGAAGTGCTCCTTCCCAGCTACCGGGCCATGACAATTCGCACTTTTTGGAAATTGATTATGTCAGTTGATTTTCCCATTTGCGGCCCCAATCGTCGCTAGGATTCCCCATTAGTCCCTGTTCCACTTATATACCTTGCCTAAATCGACACGTAAGCGCAATGTCACTAGGCGACATTCACTCCATCGGCGGTCAGTGTTCATGTTTTAGTTCATTTGTGTGTATAATCTAACAAACCACCTAATTGCAAACAGCCTACTAATACCAGTCAGTTTACCGGAAACATCACAGCACAATATCTGCCTTAATAAACGTATCAGATGAACTGAAGCTTGCCATTGATGCATAAGGGGCGGCTATTATGTTCTTCTTAGACTTCAGCAAAGCCTTTGAGACTGTCTGCATCGATATTTCACTTGCCAAACCTTGCAGCCTAAACTTTTCGCCTAGTGCAGTGCAATGAATTCACTCATACCTCATCTCTGGCCAGCAATGCGTCAAGTCCGACTCTATAAAGTCACAATGGAGGCAGCTGGTGTGAGACGACCCACAGGGTTCAGTATTAGGTCCTATAGTATTTTCATTGTGTGTCAATAATGTGCCATCAGTTTTGTCCTGCTGCAAATACCACATATGCGCTGATGACCTCCAGTGACCCCTAAGTGCAAAAGCAATAAACCTGAAGACAGCTGTCGATAATGTCAATACCGACCTTCGTGCACTGTCCAAGCAGGTGTAGGATATAGGGTTAAAGCTCAAGCCAGCCAAAACCCAAGCTGCACTGGTTAGTCATTCTACGCTCATTAGCCAGAAACATGAGGTATCCATGTCTGAAGATGGCCTTGTAAGCCGAAAACCCGTTAGCAATAAAAATAATATTATAGAACAAAAGCAAACTGATGCTTTTCATTTATTATTATAATGTTGTTCTACCAAGAACCGACGGAAGATTCTGTTAATATCCCTACCATTTTTAAGCCTAAATGGGGCAAATATCTACTTCTCTCCTTTAGCAAATAGTCTATGAGTAATAATAGATTAAAATCTAAATTGGACTGAGCACATAATTGCAATGTGCAAGAAGGCATTAGCATCTCCCTATGGCCATATCTGTCTCGCAATCTACCCTCCCGCTCCGTCGTGTTCTATTGCGACAGCACCTAAATGCAACCGCAACCGCTAATGTCTTCAGACCACGACCAGAAGCTTGCCTTCCAACGTCTAGCGACCTAAAGAAATGCAAATTTGCGAGTTCTGTATGCGGTCAATAATAATATACACAAAAATATTGAGCCGTAAAGATATTCTGGTCGAGAACGATTGGTTAGTTAATCCAATTTGGCGGACAGATTATTTCTTGACAGAAGAGTTTGAGGAAGCTGAACAAAAATATTGTAATCGCACGACGCTTCACGTGTCAACGTCTAAAATATAGAGAATGTCTATAGCGAATTTATGGGTTTCCCCCTCAAGTGCCAACTAGAGAAAGCTGAAAGCGTCTCATAAAATATTAAAAAATATCGCTCTCTACACTATAAACTTGCCGTCGTAAAAATTGTGTGTGAACCAGTTTGAAGGACGACGACAGAGAAGTAGTATCAACTCCAGGAGGGATCGACCACACCTATCTAACATTCTATGCTAAGAGGTATACAGATCTGCTTTGTTTCAAATCCACTGCTGCTCTCTTACCTTCTTGGTAGTGTCCCCTGTGGCGCGACTTCTGAAGACCAGCAAATGAGCTGAACATAAATCAGTTGCCGTTGCTAAGAGACGTATCGGCTTCGAGACTATTGTTATCTTTCCTTTGAGACATTTCCCATACTGATGGCGGGTCTAGTGAAGCAGGGGATACAACCCGTCGGCTTTGACCAATGACGTCATATATTAGTCATAGATAGTAATGTCTTCACTTCGAGGCATAGATAATAAAAGTGTTCTGTGTTCCGGATAAGCGCTGTCATTGTACATTAAAATAATTATTCGTAAGGATATTGAGGTAATTTGGAGTATTAGTTTGTTATTGAAGAACAATTTTAGTGTCTTATTTTCGTTTATAGGAATGGATTTCTCTGTTTGTGGGTACATAATTTTCGTTACTGTCTGGAATATTAGTTTGTTATTGAAGAACAATTTTAGTGTCTTATTTTCGTTTATAGGAATGGATTTGTCTGTTTGTGGGTATGTAATTTTCGTTACTGTCTGTATAGGCGAGCTTCGGTTATTCCTCGATATTTCCGTGTGGTAAGTTCACTTTTCCATTTGTTTCTTTCTCGGTATTTCACTATTTTGATATTTCACTGTTTTATTCCACCAATATGTGTATTATCGTGTTGTGAAGTACGCAATAGAAATTTCTCAGCTGTCGATCTTCTTTCGTTTCCCAGCACTAATATCAGTACGACATTTTCAAATGTGTACTTGCTATATAACAGGCGAAACCCCTGACACAACTAAAATTTGATCCCGTCCTTCACTTCCCCTTTATACTGACGACACAACTAAAATTTGTATCCCGGCCTTCATTTCTCCTTTACACCGACACTATATATGTCAATTGGCGAGCAAGATACAAATGTTGCGTACAGCTATATGGCTCAAGTAACGAATGAGATACTATTAGCGTCCAAGACAACAAGAAAACTGTACCCCATAGTGAAGTACGGGATACAAATTGTACATGTGTCGTCTTCTTGTCTCCGTGTAGTTCAATTGAGGTACAAGTTGCAAATGTAACGTACGTCTATTTCCACCTTTTCGTCACCAGTGTACATATATAGAGGTCAACGGAAGTCTGGTATACATATATTACATACGTAGGTACTTCTGTCATCAGTAGTACGGATATGTACGTAAGAAAAGACTCTTACTAATAGTGGAGATGAAATAAACAACACATCTACAATTTGTATCCTGTGTTCCATTTAGGGTTTACTGAAGCGGAGGATACATCGTTCAAGTGAAGAACAGGACAGTGATGCTAGTGAAAACGAAGAAATCGACTTACGACAAGCTCGTATTCCGTACTGTAACTAAGGAACATACTTCGAATGAGCTTTTAATTTGTATTTTGTATCCGGTGTTTCAAAAAAAAATGGTTCAAATGGCTCTGAGCACTATGGGACTTAACATCTGTGGTCATCAGTCCCCTAGAACTTAGAACTACTTAAACCTAACTAACCTAAGGACATCACACACATCCATGCCCGAGGCAGGATTCGAACCTGCGACCGTAGCAGTCACGCGGTTCCGGACTGAGCGCCTAGAACCGCTAGACCACCGCGGCCGGCTCCGGTGTTTCATTTACGGTTTAGCGAAGCAGGGGATACATAGTTCAAGCGAACAACAGGACAGCAATGGTAGTTGAAACTAAGAAATCGACGTACGTTGAACTTGTATCCCGTACTGCACTTGAGCAATATAGTTCGAAAGAGCTTCGAGATACAACTGACATACATGTAACGTGATGTATTCTTTGCTAGTAATATATTTCATTCATTTCTTTCCATTGTATTTTGCGGAGAAATACTAAGATACAAACACGCGATATCGTTAACGTGAAAATACTACTGGCTCTTATATATCTGAAGTACAGTTTTACACTTTTGCATTCCTTTGTTTCTGAATATTCTTCTCAGCTCTTTCATCTTTGTAATACATGCTCTCTGACCAATTCTGACGTCATTGGTCAAATCCAACGGGTTGTATCCCCTGCTAAACTAGACCCCTGATGGCGCTATGACTAAGAGATGTTTTGCGGTGGGGAGGAGAGAGTTTCGAATCACCGTCCGTCTGTCTTTTAATTTGCGTTTTTCCGTGGTTTCCTTAAACATACTGCAGCAGTCTTTACGATTATCCTGTAACAAGCTGTTGACGATTCGCGCTTTTTGAGTCATTTCTCGCTTCTCTCCCTTCTGGAAATCCTTTTAATATACTTAAAACGTCGAATTGCATAGTATAGTTCGAAGTTAACATTGAACTGTAAGCTCCTCTATAACTGACGCATAAGTCAATTCAGTTGTCGGAAGAAGGCAAGTGGAACTCTACGCGATTTACACTCTATCTGACGACACGTTTAGATTTGGAACATACATACACCAGAAATTATTCTGACAATAAGTCCCTTTCACAACAAGTTTCCAAGTCTTCCATTTTCAGTATACGCGTACCGTTGTTGTGACAATGCTGAAGCGCAGTTTTTTCTTCGGCTAGTGATAGTGTAAAGGAGGAATTCGTTTACCGACACAGCAGGTAAGTCAAACATTTAAAAAATGTAGTATATCACTGACTGCGCCAACCGAAGCTAAATTTGAAGAATTATGATTTGTTGTCCTAGCTACCAGAAGTAGGAGAACACATATATCAGTACCAATTCTGATATATTAATTACGTCTACTTGGACTAAGATTAAGTAAATTTTATATTTAAATGTAATTACCAGACCTAACAGCGATGTTGTGGTCCTCAGTCCGGACACTGGTTCAATGCAGATGTCCACGTCAGTCTAGCATACGCAGATCTCTTCATTTCTTCATTGCTACGGCAGTCTACATCCACTTTGACTTACTGTAATAACACCTAGGCTTCCCTCTACAGTCTTTTACTCACAATACTAAAGTAACTATTTACTGATACCTCACAATAGATCGTATCAATTTATCCCATATTTCTTTCATGTTATGTAATAAGGCTTTCTCCCAATTCCATACAGTCACCATCATCATTATCTTGAATAGTTTCCAGTCCCAGACTAGATCTGGTTGGAGTATAAGCCTCACCATCTGGTCCTGTTTTCCCACCTTCTTTCTGTGCTCGCTCTGATTCAGTCTCGCTTCTTTTTTCTACCACATCTCCCATCTATCCTTTGGTCTAACTCTTGGTCGTTTCCTTTACATCTCCATTTCATGTATCTTCTTGGGAAATCTCTTGTTTTCCATTCTCTTTAAGTGCCCAGACCATCTTAGCCTTGATGTTTCTATCCTGGTCTGCAAGGGTTTCTCTTTCACTATTTCCATTATCCTTTCATTCCTCATCCTATCTTTCCTTATTACTCCTATTCTACTTCTGGGGAACTTCATTTCGCAAGCCTGTAATCTGCTTACGTCTGTGTTCTTCATTAGCCATGTTTCAGATGCATAGGTCAGTACTGAGATGTAGTTACTTCTATATACACTCCTGGAAATGGAAAAAAGAACACATTGACACCGGTGTGTCAGACCCACCATACTTGCTCCGGACACTGCGAGAGGGCTGTACAAGCAATGATCACACGCACGGCACAGCGGACACACCAGGAACCGCGGTGTTGGCCGTCGAATGGCGCAATCTGCGCAGCATTTGTGCACCGCCGCCGTCAGTGTCAGCCAGTTTGCCGTGGCATACGGAGCTCCATCGCAGTCTTTAACACTGGTAGCATGCCGCGACAGCGTGGACGTGAACCGTATGTGCAGTTGACGGACTTTGAGCGAGGGCGTATAGTGGGCATGCGGGAGGCCGGGTGGACGTACCGCCGAATTGCTCAACACGTGGGGCGTGAGGTCTCCACAGTACATCGATGTTGTCGCCAGTGGTCGGCGGAAGGTGCACGTGCCCGTCGACCTGGGACCGGACCGCAGCGACGCACGGATGCACGCCAAGACCGTAGGATCCTACGCATTGCCGTAGGGGACTGCACCGCCACTTCCCAGCAAATTAGGGACACTGTTGCTCCTGGGGTATCGGCGAGGACCATTCGCAACCGTCTCCATGAAGCTGGGCTACGGTCCCGCACACCGTTAGGCCGTCTTCCGCTCACGCCCCAACATCATGCAGCCCGCCTCCAGTGGTGTCGCGACAGGCGTGAATGGTGGGACGAATGGAGACGTGTCGTCTTCAGCGATGAGAGTCGTTTCTGCCTTGGTGCCAATGATGGTCGTATGCGTGTTTGGCGCCGTGCAGGTGAGCGCCACAATCAGGACTGCATACGACCGAGGCACACAGGGCCAACACCCGGCATCATGGTGTGGGGAGCGATCTCCTACACTGGCCGTACACCACTGGTGATCGTCGAGGGGACACTGAATAGTGCACGGTACATCCAAACCGTCATCGAACCCATCGTTCTACCATTCCTAGACCGGCAAGGGAACTTGCTGTTCCAACAGGACAATGCACGTCCGCATGTATCCCGTGCCACCCAACGTGCTCTAGAAGGTGTAAGTCAACTACCCTGGCCAGCAAGATCTCCGGATCTGTCCCCCATTGAGCATGTTTGGGACTGGATGAAACGTCGTCTCACGCGGTCTGCACGTCCAGCACGAACGCTGGTCCAACTGAGGCGCCCGGTGGAAATGGCATGGTAAGCCGTTCCACAGGACTACATCCAGCATCTCTACGATCGTCTCCATGGGAGAATAGCAGCCTGCATTGCTGCGATAGGTGGATATACACTGTACTAGTGCCGAAATTGTGCATGCTCTGTTGCCTGTGTCTATGTGCCTGTGGTTCTGTCAGTGTGATCATGTGATGTATCTGACCCCAGGAATGTGTCAATAAAGTTTCCCCTTCCTGGGACAATGAATTCACGGTGTTCTTATTTCAATTTCCAGGAGTGTATTATTTCTTTTCTTTTTACTGGGACGTCTTTGTTCCGAACCAGGCTACTGACACTTCACTGGAATGCTTCTGCCTGTCTCCAACGTTCACTGGTCTTTTTCTCATTTCTTCCATTTTCTTCTGTCACACTTTCCAAGTACTATTCACTTTCCACCTTCTTCAATTTTTCACCTCCAGTCCTTATTCCTCTAGTTTGTCTGTCTTTCTTTCTAGCAGTAACAAGGTCTCACATTTGTTTATATTTGCTTCCATTCCATACTTTGTTACAGTTTCTTCCCAAGCATCCAGCTGTTCCGGACTCTCCTCCTCCCTGTTTCCCAAGATAATCAAGCCACCCGCTAAGGCCATTGCTTTCATCTTGTCTTCTCCAGCTTTTTCTGCACCTTAGTCTTTATCTCATATAAGAGCACGGTGAAGAGGAACGGTGACAATGTATTGCCCTGTTTCACAACACTTGTTAGCTGGAACCAGTCCGTCCTTCCATTTCCCGCAACTTACACTTCCGCAGTACAGCAGTACATCTCCTCCCCTCCTCTTGTTGTTTCTTTTTCCACTCCCTTATTTTCTAGTGTTTCGCAGACTTTTCTTCTACAGATGCTGTCAAATGCCTATTCTGTATCGAGAAAGGCCATCACGGGGTCTTTCCCAAATTAATAATGACGTTCCTGGAGCTGCCTCACTGCAAATATAAGGTCAACAGCGGACCTCCAAGTCTCTAGCCATGTTGTTGCTACCTCAATTCGTTCTCGGCCTTTGTTCGGATTCTGCTCTGTAGGATCTTTTCATATGCTGTACCTCTTCATCATTTATTCGATTTACCCATAACAGTATACAGCACTTCATTAAGAATATTCCAAGGAAGTGGAATCACGTTTAAAGTGAATTAATGTTAATTACAGTGGCCAAGCTATCACAAGTTTTCAGAATCTCTTTTCCTCTCCAAGTTTGAGACGTACATACAGACCTTCAGCGATCGCGCAGCAACACGTCGAGAATGGAGCAGGGATTTCCTCTGCAGCTGAGACGCCCAGAATGCGTGTTTGTCACACGTCTACACCAGAAGTCTCCATAACCAAAGAGGACGAGCGAGGTGGCGCAGTGGTTAGCACACTGGAATCGCATTAGGGAGGACGACGGTTCAATCCCGCGTCCGGCCATCCTGATTTAGGTTTTCCTTGATTTCCCTAAATCGCTTCAGGCAAATTCCGGGATGATCAAACTTTGAAAGGGCACGGTCGACTTTCTTCCCCATCCTTCCCTAATCCAATGAGACCGATGACCTCGCTGTTTGGTCTCTTCGCCAAAAAACCCAGACCCCATAACCAAAGACTTCTCAGAAGCGGTCTTCAAACAAAAGAGCGCATTAGAAGTCTCGCCCGAACTGACGCTTCCAGAAAAATTTGTGAGTTCTGTCAATACAAACGTTTGTTACAAAATAATGGCCACATTAAAGAATTGGGCAAGTATGTTGAACCCATACCATGTAAGACTATCAGAGGATACTGAACATGTAAAAGAAAGGCATCACGAATAGTCACATGGTTTTTTGACTCATGGGAGAACGTTAAGGAAATTCGGAGAAACTTGGACTGCCAAACGCCTAATGAAAGACGTCAACGTCCGGTGACAGCTACTTTCAAAGTTTCAAGAAGTAGTCTTGATTGAAGAATCTAGGAATATACTACTGCCTCCTATGTATTCCCCCCATAGGGACTGCGAAGACAAGCTTAGACTACCTACAGTGCGCTCAGATGCATTTAAGCAATCATTCTTTCCATAGTCCATGCGCAAATGGAACGTGAAGAAACTCTAACATGTAGTACAATTGGAAGTACCTTTACCATGCACATCACGTGGTTTGTAAAGTAAGATTCTGAATGTAGATGTAGAGATAGGAAATAAACAGTAAGCAGAAGTTCTTAAGTTGTCTGTTATACTGCAATACTGTGGGAATCTCCTCCCCCTAATTTCCTAGTTGTTGCAGAGACTCACGTATCGACACGTGAAACACTGAAGGGGAACATTTTGTGTGTCTTTGTATTAAGCAGTTGTCAAGACAGGCTTTCAATCTAAAAGGCAGAGCGTAAATTGAAAGGTGTGGCATTCTACCCTGTCGCAAATATTACTGTTGCAAAAAGAAAGCTACAGGTCTTATGGGACAGTTTTTCCAAAACTGCTACGTAACCTAATTATTAGTCCACAATCCAGCTTAAACCTCCCAATTAATTCAAATTACTAGAGATGCATGAAAATGTGATTAATGAGACTATTACCAATGATTGCAAATCTAATAGGTTTTACTCAATTTAACTTTTATTTGGCGTAAGACGTACGTAATGTTTTCTCGTCAACTGGGATCGCTGGCAGACTGTGGGAAAGTGAAGGACACAGGAACCCAGTGATAAGTATGTCGTAAAAATGTTCTTAGCTGAAAGGCCGGGTTCTTAGCCAAGTATACTGCTTGGATAGGCGTTGTCTGAAACAGCGTCCCACCTTCCGATAACAGCCTCGAAGGAGGTAATCTTCCAGCGTCCGAAGCTTAGTAAAGAATGCTTTCGAAAAAGGTACGAATCTGCCTGGCATAGGAAAGACGACACACTCAGGGCGAGAAGAATGTGTTGGATTCACAGGAGATCAGCAGCAGTTGATGGTTGAATATTGTAAGGCAGTTCCGGGTTAGATGATCAAAATTTTTTCATAGAAGGGGGGAAGACTCGGTAGTGCGTACGTGCAGTTCCTGTCACTGGCTGAAGTATGGAACCATTCTCATACTGAGCGAGAAGTTCTACTTTCTGCTTCACTCTACGGGAGAAACGTGTACTACTTGTTAATCATGGAAAACACTCGAGGAAAAGGGAATTGTTGTTACATTTACAAACTTTTTAATGGTCGGAATTCAGAACGCCACAGTTATTGGGCTCCATTGGGGGAATAATTCATCTTAGAGCTGCAGAGAGGCAACACTTTGTCTCGGAGCTCCAGAGAATGAAAAATTCACCTTAGAACTGCAGAGAGGGGAGCACCCTGCCCTAGAGCTGATCGTAGATGCTGGGGTTGAACTTACAACATCCAGCTACCACTGCAGCCATCCTCTGCACATAGCTTTGGATCAATGGTAATCATAATCCGCATTTCCACGAGTCATGACGAAGGGACCGCGAAGTTGTTTGTTTCGAGTTAGAGTCTTCCTTTTCTAAATTAATTCACCCAGTCATCTAGTTAAACATAACATGCGCTTGGGCAAGGGTGCTGGTGCTTACGTGCACTTTCCTGAATTCTTTTCCTTAATATGTTGACTAATTCCGCAATCATTAGTGATTTACATGGAAATGGCTGTATAAGTCCGCTTCTAACTGGTGTTCTGTTATAACTCATTTGAACCTTTGTGCATTTTATCATTAACTGGCGATCCAATTCATTGATTGAAAGCAAGTAATGCATCTTAGTAATAACCAGCATTTTATTGTGGCTTTTTGTTTCATTTCATAATTTTATGAAACCTCTTTGTGAGCTGATTTTTAATTGGGCGATCCTTGTGTAAATTGCGATGATTATTAGTTTCCATTGTACGATCTATTTTTTAATGTTTCGTATGATCTTATGGGGCACAGATGGTTCACTAGACAGATCACAGGGGTCACGTCTTGTTGGCATCTGAGGGGTATGGCAAATGTTCAAGCACAGTCTCACACAGCACACAAAACAAAATCTTTGTAACTGTCTTCCAGATTTTTAAAAGTGTCATAACTGACCTGTATATACCACTTGTTTGGAATAGCTACAAAATTAAGTTTAAAATTTCGTAGCTGACACAAGCACTTAGTTGCATCAAATAAATATCTTCTGAATAAGAGATGAAAAAACTATTACTTTCATGGATATTTGAAATAACATCCTTGAGTTTACAATCTGTCTTTTTAAAATAAAATAAAAAGAGTTTGCTCCATGGCATTACCTGCGGTATCGAGCGCCAACCGGTCGACCGCACTTTCAAACACACGCGCTTCCACGAATGGGTATGCCGCTGCCAATGAGATGCAAGCATGCCATCTACAGCAGCGTGTTTACTTGAGTTCGAACATTTATACACTGAACCCCTTTTTGTGTGTTTGCCAGAAGAAGAATATTTACAGACATTCATAATGGCCAGGGATCGACATCTTCTGAGCAGACACTATACACTACTGGCCATTAAAATTGCTACACCACGAAGCCTATCGCGATTGCGGTTTATCGCATCGCGACATTGCTCTCTTCTCTGGTCCAGATCCAATGACTGTTAGCAGAATATGGAATCGGTGGGTTCAGGAGGGAATTCGGAACGCCGTGCTGGATCCCAACGGCCTCGTGTCACTAGCAGTCGAGATGACAGGCATCTTATCCGCATGGCTGTAGCTGATCGTGCAGACCGCGCCATCCTGCAGATAAAGAGCTTTCTGCGGATGGATGTGTGTGTAGAACTTTACGAACCACCCAACGTCCCCCAACAATGCAACAACTGCCAGCGGTTCGGCCACTCGGCCCTCCGCTGCGGCCTGGCAACTCGCTGCCGCGGATGCGCTGGCAACCACAGATCCAACACTTGCACACAAACACAGCCAAACCAGCGACGCTGTGCCAACTGCGGTGGGCCCCACGCGGCAAACTTCAGACAGTGCAACTCATACAAACAGGCGCTGAAGCGAAAACAAGACAAAAGCAGGGTACTGTACGACATACCACGCCCAAGGCCAGCGCCGAACCCAGTAAGGAACGGCGTAACGTTTGCCACGGTTACACGCCCTGGCGGAACGGCAAAGGCTGCGGGACCTCAGCGCCCTACACACACACGTGAAACAACCGCTGCAACAGCCACATAACAGCCACAGGCAACACCTGAAACCCAACACGCATCGGTACCAACACCTATGCCCCCAAACAACACGACCCCACTCCCGGAAATCACGTGCTGCGAAGAAACGCACCATTTACAGGAAAACACATCCACACAAGAATCCCCCGAACCCCAAGCCCAGAGGAGGAATAGACGTACACGCAAACACAGGGCGGGGAACACGAAATCACCACAACAGGCCACGCAGCAACAACAGAACAGCAACACACAGGAAAACAGTCAACAAGACACCGAGACTGTAACTCACACAACCATCCCCCTCACCACAGAAGTAACACAGGCGCCACAACCTCTGCCACAAAGCACAAATGCCGCTCCTAACAACACACCAATACCCGTACAAGCGGCCGCTAACTCCACAACAGCACCTCAGGCTGCCACACCCAACACCAACACACCACCTGGGGGAATACTGGAAACACTATTCCCCCGACACACGACCGCTCAAATCCTCACCAAGGTGCTGACGGCCGTCACTACACTCATCACCCAGCTCATGAGCGCCGAACCCGGGCAATACTGGGCTGTCATACACACTGCCATCACAACACTCCTTCACACCCTTACATGAATAATATGCCACACCCGGCCCATAACGCAGACCCGCACACACTATCACAGATCCTGTTCTGGAATGCAGACTCGATCCACAACAAAAGGGCAGAATTTGCCGCGTTCATGGAGCGCAAGGGAATCCTTGTCGCGCTATCGAGTGAGACTAAACTTAAAACGCACAAACAATTAAACTTTCCTGGCTATTGTGTCTATCGTACCGACCGACCGGGCGACGCCGTGGCAGGTGGAACTGCAATCGTCATACACAAAGACATTGAGCACACAAACATAGAGCTCCCTGAACTGGAAAAAATCGAGGCTACGGCCGTCAGAGTCAAGTTCAACGGAGCCTACACCACACTGATATCGGTATACAACAGCCCTGTAGGCATCTCAACACGCGATATCAGCACATTACTCAACATTTCACCGCGAGTAATAGTCGCTGGAGATCTGAACGCAAAACACCCAGAATGGAATTCACGCATACGAAATCCCAACGGCAAAAAACTGTACGAACATTCACTAGGCAGAAACTACATTATACTAGCGCCGACTGAACCGACGCACATTCCCTATCAGAGGGGACACAGGCCAGACGTGATAGACATGACCCTCATCAAGGGCATTACATCAACACTCAACGTTGCCGTTGAAAACGATCTGCCCTCAAACCACCAACCTGTAATACTATCCATTGAGGAAACACTGCAGCACACGGAACAACGCAAGATGTTGGACTACGGGCGTGCGAATTGGACATTGTTCAAGCAAACGCTTGATAGCCACATCCCACCTATACACGAAATTAACGAAACAGCACAAATTGACGAGGCAGTAGAAACCCTCACCAACGCCGTCCAGGACGCAATGGCAGGCACCATACCTGATCGCACCTCACAACAACACAGTGCGGCCCTGTCCCAGGAAATCCTGGGCCTAATCTCAATGAGGAATCGCCTCAGGAGACAATGGCAGCGCACCAGGCGCCCGTACTTCAAACGGCACATTAACAGACTACAGGGCATCATACACGATAAAATACAAACACACAGAACACAACAGTGGAACCAAAAACTCGAAGGGCTTGACACCACACGACCTGGCGTGTGGCAACTAGCCCGACACTTCACCAGGGAGAAAATATACACCCCAAGGCTTCAAGGGCCTGACGGACCTGCATACTCAGCGGAAGAGAAAGCAGAACTAATGGCCCGAACACTCGCAGCGTCATTCACACCGAACCTGGTACCATCAGATCCAGCGTTCACACTTGCTACTGACCAAGAGGTTACACGCATTCTAGCCCAACCATCGCGCGACGACATTCGACATGCTAGCACAGCCGAAGTCTCCTGGGCTATAATGCATTCCGCTGCTAGGAAAGCCCCTGGTCATGATGGCATTCAAAACCGTGTCCTCCAGGAGTTCACGGATAAAGCAACTGAGTACCTAACACACATAACGAATGCCATACTAAAACACCAACACTTCCCCGCCTTTTGGAAGACGGCCAAGGTCCTGATGTTCAGGAAGCCGGGGAAAGACCACAGCCTCCCACAAAATTACCGACCCATCAGCCTTCTGAGCTCGCTCAGTAAGATTGTTGAGAAGGTGATTCTCAAACGCTTCACTAGGCACTGCATAACAAATGACATCCTGAGACCGGAGCAATTCGGCTTCAGGAATCACCACTCCCCAACACAACAACTCCTACGGGTCGTTGAACATATAACACATGGCTTCAACATAAACAAAGCTACAGGGGCAGTGTTCCTGGACATCGAAAAGGCTTTCGACCGTCTATGGCACAACGGCCTCATCCGCAAACTCAGCGACGCGGGATTCCCCGACGGGCTGCTGCGTCTAATACACTCATACCTCACAGACAGGAGTTTCAACACTGACGTGCAGGGAAAACAATCAAAACGACACGGTATACACGCGGGAGTACCCCAGGGCCCCTACTGTTTAACCTCTACATAAACGATCTCCCAATCACACACAACACAATGATGGCAATCTACGCGGATGACACAGCCATCCTTGCGCAAGATTGGAAACCATCAAACATTACGTCACGCCTACAGACTGCACTAAGAGTGGCCGAGCCTTGGCTGGAGAAATGGCGTGTTAGAGTAAACGTCGACAAGTGCGAAGCCGTTCTGTTCACTAAAAGACCGAAGCAACTGCGCAAACACCGCTACTGCAGACCAATAACTCTACATGCACGTCCAATACGTTTCCGCGAGAAAGTCAAATACCTCGGTGTCTGGCTGGACCGGAAATTACTCTGGGGGGACCACATACAACACATGACCAACCGAGCTAGCGCGAGGCTCAAACAGCTCTATCCTATGCTCAACAGGCGTAGCACACTGAACAGAAGGGTGTCGAGGTCCATGAACATGACACTTATCCGACCCCTGATGACGTACGCAGCTCCCGTCTGGGGATACGCTGCGCCTACACGCCTGCGCCGTCTGCAGCTCATACAAAACAAAGTACTCAAAATCATAAGCAATGCTCCACGATACACACGCATCGCGGACCTACACCGGGAATACCGACTTGAGACTCTCACGGAGGTAATCCACAAACTCACCACAAGACTATACAGAAACTCCAGACATTCGCAGAACCCGTTTATTCTGAATCTGGGGAACTACGACCACAACCATAGATGGGAACATAAAAGACCAAAAGACATACTTGCAAGGACATGACATCTATGGCCAAGCATACGCAAACATAACGGCACAGGCGAGCCCCTGTTAATCAGACACATTTACTGGATATCCAGCTGAAATACACTGCCGAATAACTGGCACCACACAGGGAAACCGTACCGTACACTGCATGCAAACAAGCTCCACACATCCCCCACACAGTGAGATGATCTATGGCCGATCTCCCACTACTGCATAACGATCTTGATTGTTCCAGGAATGTAGCAGCTGCAGCAACCGGGACACATCGCCATCGCTTGTCACGGTAATGATGCATGATACCTATACTAACAAATCCAACCTTGCATGAGCTATCGCAGCTAGTAAGCCACTACTGCTCTTACTACCCATCCCACTGTCGCAGAGGTTTTTTTCCCACGGCACGAGCCATGGCACTATTTTCACTCTGCTCTTCAAATCGCTACCCAGCATCCTGTGATCCACTTACTAGATAACTAACATGTTTACGGAGGTGACAGTAGAACTTTTGGTTTGTTCACCACGTTGGTGCGGGCGTCGAGGGGCCCCATCTCTATTAAAAAAAAAAGCCACGTCTCGATCCCTGAGTCAACAGATGGGGACGTTTGCAAGACAACAACTATCTGCACGAACAGTTCGACGACGTTTGCAGCAGCATGGACTATCAGCTCGGAGACCATGGCTGCGGTTAACCATGACGCTGCATCACAGACAGGAGCGCCTGCAATAGTGTACTCAACGAGGAACCTGGGTGCAGGAATGGCAAACCGTCATTTTTTCGGATGAATCCAGGTTCTCTTTACAGCATCATGATGGTCGCATCCGTGTTTGGCGACATCGCAGTGAACGCACTTTGGAAGCGCGTATTCGTCATCACCATACTGGCGTATCACCCGGCATGATGGTATGGGGTTCCATTGCTTACACGTCTCGGTCACCTCTTGTTCGCATTGACGGCACTTTGAACAGTGGACGTTACATTTCAGATGTGTTGCGACCCGTGGCTCTACCCGTCATTCGATCCCTGCGAAACCCTACATTTCAGCAGGATAATGCACGACCGCATGTTGAAGGTCCTGTACGGGCCTTTCTGGATACAGAAAATGTTCGACTGCTGCCCTGGCCAGCACATTCTAAACATGTTTCACTAACTGAAAACGTCTGATCAATGGTGGCCAAGCACTTGGCTCGTCACAATACGCCAGTCACTACTCTTGATGAACTGTGATATCGTGTTCAAGCTGCATGGGCAGCTGTACCTGTACACGCCATCCAAGCTCTGTTTGACTCAATGCCCAGACGTATGAAGGCCGTTATTACGGCCAGAGGTGGTTCTTCTGGGTACCGATTTCTCGGTATCTATGCACCCAAATTGCGTGAAAATGTAATCACATGTCAGTTCTAGTCTAATATATTTGTCCAATGAATACCCGTTTATCATCTGCATTTCTTCTTGGTGTAGCAATTTTAATGGCCAGTAGTGTATTTAAGAGTGACAGATTTATAAGTCTTTTGTATCTGTACATATTTCTACATTCAGATCTATTGCTAGCAACGTTGCTACTTCAACAACAAAGTTATATATTATTTTTAGTATTTGACATTAGATGTAGGGTAAATTAATATGTAAATTCTCTGAACATGAACAGCTTCAGTTTCTTGCTCTCGTATCTACTAAAGAACCACACAGCATACAAAGGAAGACATAACATTACAATATACCATACAGGAAGTTGAAAAAGTCCCCCAAAATGATGGGAAAATATTTAGCATAACAATATATACAATGTTTTTCCTAATGGAAGGAATTTGGTTTATTCATTTAATTAATTTAATGAGAAGTGTCTGAATTTTCAAATTTGCTAATATCCACTAGAAAATCACTAGAAATGAAACACTTCCGTATCATAATGTCCCCGAATTTGAAGACAATTGTGTCTGTATTCTATACCTCGTGCTTGAGAGTGACCATTGCCTAAAAACGCTATTCTTTTATTAGTTTCCCCACACATTTCCACACTTCCCCGTTCCCCTCACCCCCCGCCCTCTCTCTATCCGTTCCTCACCTTTTGACAGAGTAGCGGAACTTGGCACATTCCCTTCCAAACTACTCTTCCATTTGGTACAATTTTCCATAGATCTTCTCTTCACAAAATCCATCTGTTACCTCCTCATGTCATACGTTATTGTCCTCATCCTAGTCTGAAGTATTAAATTTTCAGTTGCTTTTTCATTCTTCCGATTTTTCCATTATCTGCCACTCAGTTCATATCATTCCTACCAGGTAAACACACATTTTCCAAAGCTACTACTTTACTTTTGATGTCATAGGTTTCTTTCTTTTAAAAATCTTTCTTCATAGATATTAACATGGCTTTACATGTTTTCGTTTCTCCTTTTGTAACCAACTTGCTCCTCTTATTTTGTTACACTTGCACAATTTCGTGTTTACCAAACGTGTCGTTGAAAGCGAGGTGTAATTCACTTCCTTTATTGGCTGTTAGATATTTACAACGGCCAAGTTTTGTTCAGGCCCGAAAATCTCAAGAAGATATCGTCGGTCCGATTACTGCCTCCATCAAAAAAGAAGTGTGCTAGTAACGTCCTAAATATTTTTCGTACACTTAAGAGAAAAATACTCTTTCGTTGATTCTTTCTAAAAATTTTATTTATTTTATCCTACTTAATCAGCGCCTTATAAACTCGAGAAGACAACTGAAAATACTGCTATTGTGAAATATAAACCATTCAAAGCACATACTTCTGGTGTCCGGATGTAAATCTAAATGGTCGTTCATGATTTGAAAAAGCATTACGTCTATCTACATAACAGAAGCGGCGTAGATAATACATCACACTTACATCCTGTTGTTAGCTTCAGATACGCCAGAACATTAATAAATAATCAGTCGTTACTACTGTTGCAGTTTTTCGAATTTATTTGTTCATATGACAATTTTCAACACATTCGACCTCATACTGACGTGTTCTTCAGTCACTCGCGAGTACAGCCATTCCTCATTAACACTGAAAAGTAAAATGACTGCGTTTTATTCCATTAATATTTGTTTATTAAGCAATACTGGAACAAAACTTTTTTTTACTTCTCTCCCTTAAATTTTCACTATCATTTTCACATGTCACGTGGGTCATTACATCTGATATCCAGACATTAGCTAACAGTTTTAGTGTTTCACATGCAAGTTTTACGAAGGTATGCAAATCATTTTACTATATGGAGTTTCATCGATAGTCAGAAAACACACACACAAAAAAAAAAATGTTCGACCGCAACGTGCTGCCTTGTCTCATATTTTGGTCACCCGACATGATGACCCACGTGTCATTTGAGAACGATTTTATTACCTTGACACCAGTCCCGTAAATAGATAAAGACGACAAGTTCCTACATTTGGTGCACATCCACTCAAACATAGTTGTTGTACTCATAAGTATGAAGACAGCCCTGACGTAGCTCTTGACGCTAGTCTCTTTTGTGCACGTCGGCTTACATGTGCAACTTACATCCCAAGAAGCTGCTTACTGCAGTGAAAGCTTGTCTCCTCCCAAATTTTTACCACCTCCCTGCCCCCCCCCTCCTCCCACTTCTCTCCAATAGTAAGTTCCAAATTTATTTTCCTGGATGGTAGCTATTGCTTGATGTGTCCTGTGCCCCAGTATAGATATTCTCCAATTCTCTGTTATCTTAAGAATGGAAAGGACAATTTCTGCACGATAACAATAACTCAGAATTGCCTTATTGGCAGTCCCCTTAGCATGGTGTGCGCTCATCGGAAAATGTCCACAAGGATTCGTACCTGCATTAAAGGAGGTAATTGATGGCTTCCTAAAGGGAACTTACCAACCTTAACAAGAAAAATCTCCAACTCTGGAGGAGTGTGCGCACAATGGCCTTGGTGGAAATGCATCTTCGAAGTGCAATCCAAATTCAAGTCGGAGAAGCACGTTACTCGAAGTATTCGAGTGGGATCCTCACCTTGTAACACGCTGTCGACCAATTTGAAATGTATCGGAGGAAACATCGTTGCTCATGATAAGGAAAGAACGGCTAACGACTTCAGTAAACAAATTAAATAAATGTTCCAAGAACTTTTTCCGTTCCTTGTCGCCTTCCGATGAAGCAGAGACCCACCACAGTTGCACCATCAGCCTCCCACCACGATATTGCTACCTTTCCTACACAAATGACAGATTATTTCGGTTTCCAAGCTCTCTCCTGGCGTAAAACTGTCGGTTATCAATTCTTTGCACTAAACTGACAATGGATTACTCAGAGGAAAAATCACGGCTCCTCTGGATGCACCTCCATCCAACATACGAGTATTTCTCGATGCAGTAATTCGTGTTCTGCTGTGTCATTTTGCTAACGAGATACACATTATCGTGCTACGTACACAGCGGACTAGCCTCGGTTGTTACATGATACGGCGTAATAAGCCGAAACTAGGTTAGTAGTTAGCAAATATTAGTGGTATGAAACAAATGTTAAACAATGCGCGTTTAGACGAAAAGACTTGATACCGTTTGACTGCACGAGTGGTGATCAATCACAGAATCACGGACGTTAAATACTTGGCAGTTTCTGTGTTGAGGGATTTAAGTTTGGATTGTCTCATAAATCAAGCAGTGGTGTAGACAGTTACCAAACTGATATAAATCCGAAGCGTCTTCTGGAAGTGCAGAACATCCAACCTTACAGATATATTCGTTCGACTAATTCTTGAGGGTTGTTTGTCGGTTGGAACCATTTCAGAATTGGAGTAACAGAAGAGAATGACTTAGAAATTGAAGAGCTATTCCTAAGCGACTTAACTGGTTCACACTGGGACAACAGCGATACGATAACGCTGCAATTCTCTGTCGTATCGCCAGGCGCAACTACTGCATGCAACTGCATCGTATGATGTAAAGGGAGGGAAATTTCATATCATTTGATGTGCCTCAAAAACTTGTTTTATGTAGGTGTAGCGACGCTACATCCGCCTCTGTAACAAGTTGCTCAGTAAAAGTGTTACTTTTCGCGTAAAAAGGTTAAAGACCAGTGTTTTGGGATTCTCGTGTGTTCTCCGCTATGCAATCTTTCTCATTCGATTTTGGGGAAACTATTTGATAAAAAGCAGATTTTTTGCATCTTATAGTTTGATATCACATTCGATAATGAACTTGTTTTCATTTCGCTATGTCCATAGGTATTGTATAAAACAAAGCAAATATTTTTAGAAGTTCGCAGTAAAAAATCTAGTCGCTGGGCAATTTACGTTTGGTGCATTTTATGTCACGCAATGCTGCATATCAAATGTAGCTAAGAGATCGATATTGTTTTAATGTTAGAAGTACAGAAATACCTCTTTCCAGTCTCGAGTAAATATGTGACATATTTGGAAGCTGTCCACGACTAGACTAGCAGCGATGCACTACACGTGGCCGGCCGGAGTGGCCGAGCGGTTAAAGGCGCTACAGTCTGGAACCGCATGACCGCTAGGGTCGCAGGTTCGAATCCTGCCTCCGGCATGGATGTGTGTGATGTCCTTAGGTTAGTTAGGTTTAAGTAGTTCTAAGTTCTAGGGGACTTATGACCACAGCAGTTGAGTCCCATAGTGCTCAGAGCCATTTGAACCATTTTGAACCACTACACGTGATGCTGTAACCCTCTGCTGTGCCTTGTTGCTTGTCATATCGCCCCTGTGGGAAAAAGAGTGTTGCATGGATAACCGTCACGTCACGCGACCTTGATTGCAACGTGTCGTTTCACATACTACATCACCTCAGTGAGAACTGCACATTACTGTCGCCATTCTGAGGAACTAGGCCCCAACCCGAACCAAGAAACATATCACATACAACGATTTATATCTTGTGAGAAGGCCTTTAAAGAAAAACTGGATAAATTATGGTGTATTGTAACGATAGATGCCTCCCTTTGAGCTATTAAAAATAAAGATTCCGGCGACTTGGAATCAGTGTGCTGCGTTCTTCGTGCACGAGGCAGTGGTATCGCATACTGCTCTGCCCAGACTTCATGCCATACACAGTGCCAGCGATTTAGATCACAGAGTTAATTGCAAACAAAGTCTGAAAAATGCGAAGGGATTGCACCCCTCTACGACAGGCTGGCTAAGTCAGTTTGAAGGTCAGAAAAATACACGAACATACCACCTTCAATAGGGCCACGTTTCATCAAGCACTGTGATGTCCAAACCAACCTTTGGATCGAGGGCAGCTTTAACTAACAGCCGAGTCGAGAAAATAAAATTACAGTAAAAAAAATCGTGTAGCAGTGGTAGGGAGTCTGCCATTAACGACATACTAAAAATCCCCGCATGTGGGGTGTGAGCTTTGCGCTGGGGCGGCGTTTAAAAGCCACTTTTTTACGTTGTTCTAGAATAACTCGAAAACAGCGATTTCTAAAGAAAGTGTTTCCGGATATAAACTTCGATTATACTACATTTCCTGCAAAATATGTTTTAGTCACTTTCTTTTCTCTAGGACTAACAGTTTACGCATTGCAGGGGACGGAAAAATCGCTGATGATAAAAATAGTTTTCTTTTTGGAGAGTGCCCGCCTTGAGCAAAAGACGGTTCTTATGTTTTCCTCTAATTCCCAGACCTGTTTCGCTGAAGTTTCAATATCGTCAGTGGGCTTTTATTATCTGTCTATAAAACGGGAAAAATGCTCTTTACTACTTGTATACAAATAAATTTCAGTTTTAATATATTTAAAACCTGAAAAACAAAATTTTTTTAGGTGTATATGTACTTTGTTACCACATGCTGTGGTTTCCCTGGATTTTGCGATAAACAACATAAAATTCAGGAAAACCACAGCACATGATAACAAGATACATACACAAAACTTGTCTGTTTTTCAAATTTGTAAATATTGTCTTACAAACTCAAATTTGTGTTTGTACATGTATCCAACAGCATTGTTTCTGTTTTATGGAAAGATAATAAAAGCCCACTGTTGACGCTGTAACTTCAGCGAAATATGACTGTTAATGAAAGAAAAGATAAAATCTTTGTTTCGCACAAGGCGGACCCGCTCCAAAAAGAAATCTATTTGTAAACAGACACGGACAGAAGAGTTTCATCCTCAAGATCATTATTAAAAATAGTGTTAGTGTTTAGTGGTATTAAATTAATTATTTACGATTAAAAGAAGTGGGTTAAGAGCAAATACTAAATATGTTTATCACGTCTAAGTGCTCCAGAGCCGTATTAAGGGATAAATTGTGTTCTGGAGTGAAAAAGGGTGGAGCCGGTGGAGGCTGTGGATAGAAGCGCGAGGGAATTTAGGTCGCCGGACTGTGGTCATGCTCTTCCCTCATTCCTAGCTCTGTAAACTGATGAGCGACAAGGTGATTACCTACTCTGCCTACACCAGCACGTCACAAAAAGCAACAGCAGGGTGTTTCACAAAGTTAAACCGACACTTCGCAGTGCGCCCTATGTATCACTGGCGACACACTTCACAAACATGCATTGGTAATGAGGAGGGGGGAGGGCTTATTTGCCACAAAGTGCATTAGCACTACACGGAATACAAATATGAGTTACTAACAATACTAATGCAAGAAAGGAATGTGGACAGACTCTACGTACATTTCTGCACACTGTTCTACACTGCTAGAGGAGAAATTAATCCTCAGTGATAGTGTACAGTAAATGTAGTAGTCTTGTGGGAAAGGCTACTTTCCCCACTACGAGCTCTCATTACTTTTCAGACTGTACCTGACCAGCATTTCCTATCCAGTTCTCTTATGTGGCGAGGAGGCAAAATTACTTCGCTGATCTCGTGTTAGTATGAAGTACTTATTTCAGTTTATGAATTGGGTACTAATTTGTGGTTGTTAAGTGAGATATTACGCACAAACGGTCAACTGTCCACTATCACTAACTGGAATACATTTCGGAGCACGAGCGATATCAAATGCATTACCCCAGTCTCAGCTCTCGCACCATCTGAAGAGCCCTATATACTTAAATTGTCTCCATCCGCAATAAAATTAAGTCTCCTAGGAGTTACGGAACTGCATGTATTTCAAAGTGAATCGAGCAGTGCAGTACATCACATTACTGTTCTAGACTGAACATGATCAGTCTCCTTCCATCATTCATATTCACACTCACCTTGGAAGTTATTCTGCGGACGTGTGGAAGTGGCTCCGTTAAGTAAAATCGTATTGGTGTAGCAATTTTAATGGCCAGTAGTGTATAACAAGCTATGATTTCGATGCCGACAAAATTGTCTTCATTATGATTATACAGGACGATCATTAATGTAGCCT
The DNA here is from genome assembly GCF_023864275.1 of Schistocerca cancellata. NCBI lineage: Eukaryota > Metazoa > Arthropoda > Insecta > Orthoptera > Acrididae > Schistocerca > Schistocerca cancellata. Next base: position 483,844,112 of record NC_064633.1, on the reverse strand, counting down.
TCTACCAGGGTAACGATGTTTTGTAATACACGGTAGAGGTACAGATTATCTTTTTCTACCTACGCACCATGTCTTATGTAACAGAAACTTGTGTAAAGTTTCTGTGGCACAATAGTAATACTGAAACAGTTATTCATAACTTTAAAAAATCAGAGAGGTTTAAGAAATTCGTTCGGGAGGTCAGACAGTCTGCAGGTGAAGATGCTAAGGCCTGTGTAGTTCTGGACTTCCGAAGAGCATTTCATATACTTTAGTTTTGTGATTTACGAAACCTAATAAGCGCTTATGACTACATCGAGGACTTATACCTAGGTACAGCTCAACAAGTCGTCCTGAACGGAGATGTATCAACATAGCTGTAACCAGTGACGTACAACTCTCAAGTAAGTGTAATACCTCGATTAGTACTGACTAAACGCGAAAGAGGTAGAGAGAAGTGCCGATAACTCCTTGAGAATATTTATAGGCAACGCGGTTGTCTGCTAACAGGAGACAGAGACAAAAAATGCTGTGAAATGTACAACGACTTGCAGTTATCAATGTCTGATGCAAGCAAATGTAATGCAAGTAGCACGAGCTGGCGAATATTGACAGTACTGTTTGATTTAAGCGTAACTGGTAACTCATTAGAGACGGTCACAACACAAATATTACATAGGAGTTCCCGTCCGGAGTAACATACGACGGAAGAGAGCATAAATCTGTCTCACAGCAACTGCTGAAAGCGACGACTGCCAATCACAGTAAATGCAATACAACGGCACATGAAGTTTTGTTCTGCGTCTTATAACGAGACAGGCAGCTGGAACCGTACCAACCAATTTCTGTATCTGTGATATATGACGACAACACTGGCCATAGGCCAGGAATCTTCCCTTCCAACATAGTGATGAGTGCACGACATTTTTAGACTCTGACGGATATTGATATCGAAGCGCGATGGTACGTCTTCGTGTCGATATCACGTCCTCTCGTGGACAACAAGAGGCACATCTCCTACAACTGCACCAGATCTCGAACAGCTGGTGGCGTCTAACATTCAAACGTGTGGCAGAAAATAAGTCTCAGTTAGCTGACCTCGTACAATTGCAGCCCACATGTTGATAGTGTGTTATTGTAGTGATCTCACACGAGTGTGTTTTCACACTGCGGACACGGTTGCTACAGAATTTGTACACGTCATCGTGGCTGAAAGGTGCCTCATCCGTGATCAATACAACCTGTATAAAGTTCATCACTGCAATACTGCGCTGTAAAATTTACTCACAGATTTCTGGATTCAGATGCGCAGGAATTTATGACTGGGGTACAACTGCTGCTCCACTGCTACTTTCCACGCTATGTCCTTCGACGTACACATCCCAGCGGTACGTTGACAGATGCTTGGTAATCATTGTCCTGCAGTTCGCTCGAATACAAGTGCCTTGAATTCCACTGTGCGAACAACTAATTTTGGATAACCTCGGTCAGCTCTTGCTAGTACGTTTCTATTTATAGTGATTTTTGTCCAAATACACTAACGGATAACGTTACATCATGAACTACTTGACAGAACCATAGCAAACTGATACATCAATTGTACTATATCTGTGGGATAGCCGGCCGTTGTGGTCGAGCGGTTCTAGGCGCTTCAGTCCGGAACCGCGCTGCTGCTACGGTCGCAGGTTCGAATCCTGCCTCGGGCATGGATGTGTGTGATGTCCTTAGGTTAGTTAGGTTTAAGTAGTTCTAAGTCTATTGGACTGATGACCTCAGATTTTAAGTCCCAAAGTGCTCAGAGCCATTTGAACCATTTGAACCTGTAACGCCGGAAATGCATATCCTCCTATTTCCATCTATTGTACTATAATTTTTTTTCCTTATTTTGTTACCTGAAGATGACATTTCTGTGTCTTTATATATTGTAAATGGTTTACTATATATATATATATATATATATATATATATATATATATATATATATATATATATATATATATATGCATTTATGTCGATTTATAATTGGTTTGTTTTGTAAATATTATTTGTATTTTTACGCTGGGTCTGGCCTAAGGAAAACTATGCTATCGAACGATTACATCGGTAGGTCGTGTGGAGAACCAAAGTGTTTAGGATCTTTGGTAGTGTTAACTCTGCCTCATGGAGCGCGGGCAGAGGCAGTCTGGCTGGAGTAGGGCTGTGGAGCAGGTGTGTTGTGTGACGCTCCCGCGAGTTGCCGCGCTTTCGGGGTTTGGCAGCATGTAATTGCGCTCGACTTGCTATGATAGTTTCTGACACGGTGTCGCGGACGGGAAGCATTAGCTGGTGCACATCAAGGGCCTGTTTCGCCTGATGACAGTGTCGAGAAGAAGGCGCGCCAACTTCCAGCTTCTGCAACAGCGACGGCCGACAATGAGTGACTGTCGCCACCTCCTCGACCGACGACTTCAAACCTTCAATCAACCAACAAGGAAGACTGGAAGCACGTAAGTTTTAGAACTGTACGGCAGACCTTAGTTTTTAAAATTGTCCCATTTGCCTCACAAAATTACAGCAATTTAGCATGAACTTTTGTTGCTCATTGTCCCAATTACATTACCAAACAGGGTCCCTTCCTTTTCCGGAACGAACCCGACTGTCGTTGAAATTCAAACGCCAGCATTAAAGTAATATCATTCCATTTCACTGATTTAATTTCAAAGTTCAATTAAAGTATTCATAGCTGGCTACAATATTTAGATTACACAAGCACAAATTAAGAGTGCGAGTTTTGTTACCATATTTTAGCTTACCTGTGACTGCAGCTCATCTTGGTAAGTACTAAATTTTACTATTGTTAATTGTTCAGAATCATTTAATTCAAGTTCAAAGTTAAATCTCTTATTTCTAAATTGCGTAGATTCAAGTAGCTTTTGAAATGATTGTTGAGGTAGCCCAAGACTAACCTTATTTTATTGAATTTCGTAGTGCTTCAGAAACAAAGTTCACTATCAATTTCAGTCACTAAATTAACTTTCGATTTTCCGGTTTTATTAATTCTTTTGCTAAATTAAGTCAGAGTGTAGCGGAATTTATTACTTTTGACAAACATTCAGTTTTCACACAACACGCGTCAACCTTCAGTTGCCACGCTTTTAGTGCTAAATATATGTGCATTAATCTTTCATTTTCAGTTATTATAGTAGTTGTCCATAGGACTGGCGACCGTAATTTTCCCCAAATCTCAAATATCTGATTAACGCCAATTAATTGTTAATGTAACGACCGCACATTTACTGCCTTTATTAATTTTACCCTTTTCTAAAAATTAATTTCCACCAATTTCATGCCGGCCGGTGTGCCCGAGCGGTTCTAGGCGCGTTAGTCTGGAACCGCGCGACTGCTACGGTCGCATGTTCGAATCCTGCCTCGGGCATGGATGTGTGTGATGTCCTTAGGTTAGTTAGGTTTAAGTAGTTGTAAGTTCTATGGGACTGATGACCTCAGATGTTAAGTCCCATAGTGCTCAGAGCCATTTGAACCATTTTTTTAACCAATTTAATTTGCATTTTTCCTTTCATTTATATGCAACTCTTTCCTCCCTCTTTACCGACAGATTAACTTCGGTGACGATTGTTTTTCCCAAACTTCCATTAGGTGCACGCGGTTTAATTTTTCACTGTCATTAAGGTCGATAAGTTAGGGGGAGGTTACAAACCATCTGTGGTATATGTTGATTAAAATTTCAAATTTCATCCTTATGCGAGCTAATTTTCAGCAAAAAAAAGTTTCCTAGAAATGAAAAATCGCATGAGTACATGCAGGCTTTTGGGCGTGTCTATCGATACTAGAACGTTTGAGCCATATCCAGTATTCCTTCGGACATGTAACATTCACTACAACGACTATAACCGTCAAGAAATACCCGAAATATGTTCGCAGTTGCGAATATGAAACACCTTCAACTGTATATTGGAAGGACGGCAATGAAAATTTCTGCCGCACCGGGACTCGAATCCAGATTTCCCGCTCTACGTTAGCAATCACCGTAACTGGTTTGACCATCCGAGAACGAATCACAGCCAGATCCAAACTTCCATTCGTCTTCGTCCAAGTATCACAATCTGCACTCGTACGTTCATATTCGCAACTGCGAGTACATTCACTATATTTCATGATGGCTGTAGTGGGTGCAGCGCCTGTTCCTCCGGACATTGATGTATAATGAAAATTTGGCCCGGACTGGAAGTCGAATCCGGATTTCCCGCTTTACGCCAGCGGTTACCTTAACCGCTACGGCATTGCATCGTACTTCTAAATAATACAGGCACTGCTATTTCGTATTTATTTGCAAATACCAGGGCCTCGACTCTCAATAAATCCTTCCTGGACGGGAATATAAGTTAACGACCGAGGACAGGTTGAGACTCAAGGACGACAACATATGGAAGTTTGGATCTGGCAGCGATTCGTGCTTGGATGGCCGAAACGGTTAAGGCGACCGCTGGCGTAAAACGGGAAGTCCGGGTTCGAATCCCAGTCCGCTCCAAATTTTCACTCTGTCTTTCCAATATACAACCGAAAGTGGTTCATATTCGCAACTGAGAAAATATTTCCTGTATTTTCATACAGAGATTGCAAAACAGCATGCTCACAGGACGTGAACGTACTGCTTTCAGCACCCTTCGGATTCTGGCCAAGTTCGAACCCTTGCCATGAGGTACAGGGAGCAGTGTATCGACAGATCACACAGACATTTGGCTGTAGTTCAATGACTCCAGAACGAGTGGTGACGACATGCAGTCAGGACAACGGTCTGGCAAAGAGAGCAGCATCGGGTCCTCCCACAAGGACAAACTTACACCATGAGAAGATCATAAGATTGTTCGATTGGTTCTGACAAGTACGTGGATGGCAACAGCTGAATCCGGGCACAGGTTACAGGGACAGCTCCACCAGGAACCGTCGGAAAATATTATTGCAAGCTGGATTGAGATTTCTAGTTGCCACGCGTCGTTTATCGCTAACACTGTATCACAGGCAACAGAGACATTCATAGGGAAGAGCCAGAGTGGACTAGTACACTGAGTGGCATTCTGTGGTTATAAGCCATGCGTTTAGTTTCCGTTTGTAGCTGTCAGGTCGAAGCAATCGGTCCGTAGACGACCTGCTGAAAGGTCACAGAAAGCAGTGGTCCTCGAACCGTATCTCCCCACCTCCTGGAGTCTTAGTGTGGGGAGCTATTAGCATGACAGCAGCACTGATTTTATGATTGTTGAAAGAAGTATGAATGCTCGCCAGTATCTGGTAAGAATGGCAAACTCTACTGTCATGCTCTAATGACCGGGATACCAAATGCCGTTTTCCAGCAGAATAACACAAGAACGCACATTGAAGTCCACACCACAGACACCTTGAGCAATGCACGGATCCTTTTCTGATCTGCGTGGTCGCCTGATTTTTTAGCAATAAAGCACGACTGCTATGCGATAGGATGCCGTATATCGGATGGTAATAATTAAAGTGGAACTACACACACAGTTCTAGTGTTGGCTGTATCGTATGGCGACGAAACTGGGTAGATATTCTGACACGTTAATGCGGAACTGATTTACGCTGCAAAAAATTAGTTCCAGCTTTGGGCACGAGGTGAATGCATCAAAGACTTATAGAAATTACAATGAAATGAATACCCCTAGCTGCATACAGGCGATGATATAAGTCAACGCGGCCTGTTGAAAATGTGTGCCTCGACCGGGACCCGGACCCAGAATCTCCTGCTTACATGGCAAACACTCTATTCATCATTTCTTTTTTAAATCTCATTTTGTCCTATATTGTTCGTTGAACTTGTTCGTAGCGGACGTCCGATGACACCCGTTCAGATTTTTCTATTACAGAAGGTAGCTAAACCCGCTGACCGAACACGCTGAGCTACCATGCCGGCTGAGACGCACATTCGCAACTTATTGTCCCGCACTATATTCATAGTGCCTGTGCCCATTATACTCATTACTCGCGGCTTTACTGCCGATTCCCGTAAGAGTTGGGGCACAGTTTGTGCATCCGCACAGAAGAAGATGGTCAAATGGCCGGTGAGCCTTAGAATAGAAAGTCGTGTGCCCGTAAGAAGACCTATGAGTGAAATATACAACTTCCAACACCAACGGAGCAACAACGACTTCCGCAGGCATACCTCAGCGAAAGATCTTGCAGAGAACCCGAGAAAATCCTGGCCATATGTAAAATCACTAAGTGGGTTGATGGCTTCCGTACAGTCACCTCTCGACCAGTCTATGGTGGAAATAGAATCTGAAGTTTTAAACAGAATTCATTCAAGCTGGTGTATCGTACAAACGTAACGTCATTTGAATGTCGCACAGCCTTCGGCATGTAGGACATAGAAATAGGCATGTGTGTCGTAGAGAACAACTGAAAGAGTTGGAAACAAGTAAGACGCCAGATCCTTCGGTTTTACAGAGGCATTGACCCCTTACTTAGCTTGTATGTATCGCAAACCTCTCGTCCAGTGCGAAGTCCTAAGCGACTGGATAAAAGCGCAAGTGATTTCTCTATATAGGAAGGGTGAAAGAGCGAACCCGTGTAATTGCAAACCAATATCCTTTCTTAACTGTGTTACGTAACAACGTAGTCCTTCCTGAACCAGAATATGTTTGGTTTCTGTATGTTTGGTGCGTATTAATAGGAAAGAAAGAGCATTTTCTAAACAACGAAATGCCTCCTTCTGTCTGCTATCAATTTAGCTATGTTTATTCCGGCTGCAGTACACTTCCTTTGTCTTCTTGCAAGCTGGGCATCCTGGTGCTAAGCGAATGTAAGTAACAGTTCAACATCAATTTTAGTCGCCATAGTGATTTGAAGTAGTACTTGATTTTATCTTATTGTGTAGATAGTTATATTCTATTCGTGCAGATCGTAAATATGCGCAGAATAGGGAAGTTTAACAGTAGGAAAAAGTTCAAAGGTAACAGAGGATCCCTGTCATTTTCTCTGAGCTAAGGGCCCCGAGTCACGGTCTAGGTATCAGAGAGCTGGTGTAACTGGTGATGAATATAGACATAATCATCCCTTATCATTGTCAATAACAGAAGTTGTAAAACCTGTTTACAGAGACGTAGCTAAAAAAAACTTGCTTTCTAAATGGATCCATGGGAGAACTCAAAATGCCAAGAAAGTTTGAATAACTGAGTGACGGAATACTTGCTTGAAATGTATTTCTGGGCCTCAAACCCCAATAAACTTCGTGTCACTGATGCACAGTTGTGTTTCAGTGATGGGTCAGCCAGCAGGCTGAAAGTTTTCAGTGATATGGGGCCTACTGTTAATTAGCGAGCTGGGGATGCGGGAGGCCGAGAAAAGTGCCCTAAAAATGACAAAAGAGATCAGAATTCAAAAGAGGGTCTCCCAACTCATGCTGGAGGATGTAGAAACCAGAAACGATGCCAACTATGGACCTGGAATTTCGTTTTAACTTTGAAAGTTGGTTGAAAATATCCTATCAAAAACTTTAAATGCGTTTTCCCGAAAGTGTGTAAGATTTTAGCTTTAGGTACAGTTTTCTCTGAAACTAATACATCTACGTCAATGAAACTTCCTACAGAGATTAGTTAAATCACTTTCAATAAAATGTACTAGAATTATGGCAACCAAATAAAATGTTTGACAAATATTTTGGTATACTGTGATAACAATGCTACTGTCATATAAATAATACACTTTGAAGAAAATATGACAGTTTATGCACGTTGCACATTTGGTTTGCTTTGAACTCATTGTTTTGAGAAAAATGTACAAACGTGAGTAACGCCTTTATACGTGGACGGCTGTCCATTTAATAAGAACAGTAACTGACTGAGCCGTCCATTCATATCTCATTGACATCGCTTCCCCAATGCTTTAGGTTAGAGGCATGACACTTGACAAAGCTTTAAAATTCTGTGCAACATTCGTGTATTACGTAGCAAAGTGGTATCGCTTCTTCCATTCATGTTCATCATCTTTCACTATAACAACATCGTTTAAGAAAAGGCACTATTTTCACATTAGTTAGTGTGATACGAATGCAATAACCACCAGTCAAAGCTCATTACAGTCGTTCTTTCTCGCAGCAATCGCGTGAGAACAACTGATATGCTGCCACTCTAATTCGTTCCGTATGATGTGTTTTGTTTCAGCCCCTACTGCAGACCTTACTGGATTTTTTTAATGTGCGAATCAGTGTTACATTTCCCTCGTTTCTGAAGATAAACCTCCAGCTCTCACCTGGATACGTTTTTCTCGGCTATTTTGTTTAACTCACGTCACTTTGATCCCCATAGTATGACGATGCGTACTGTTTCATGTCCTATTACAGCTGTTCCGTCTCTGAAATGAATACATTGCCGAACAGTATGCTCTGGGGTGCCACTTTCTCCACAGTCACAGACACAGCCACCGTCAAGTCGACGTCCCATGCTGTTCCGATACGTGGGATAAGGTCCACGTCCTGTCAAAAAATGAATCCTACCCCTTGGTGATGGAATTTATTTCGCATAAAGTCTTTCCCGCATACTAAGACACAAATCATAGACGCGTCGACCTTTCGTTCCCGCATTCCAGTCCCTCCGCCACTTTCGCGTTAAGAGCAAGGTGATTCGTGCTTGCTGTTTGCTCTTTGCCCTAATATCTCTGTCAACCTTTCTTGCTCACCTTTTCTTAACCAGTTTTGTGCGCCCTTCATTCTGATTGCTAGGTCTAGGGAACGTCTTACCAACAGAATGAAAAGAGCTTACGCCGAAATGGTTCAATGTGCATCTATAAATCTCAGTAATATTTTCGCTTGTACTCTGCATAGAGCTAGGTCAGATTTAGATAGAACTGTATTAGGCAACCACACTTGCAACGTAGCGTAATACACTCCTGGAAATGGAAAAAAGAACACATTGACACCGGTGTGTGAGACCCACCATACTTGCTCCGGACACTGCGAGAGGGCTGTACAAGCAATGATCACACGCACGGCACAGCGGACACACCAGGAACCGCGGTGTTGGCCGTCGAATGGCGCTAGCTGCGCAGCATTTGTGCACCGCCGCCGTCAGTGTCAGCCAGTTTGCCGTGGCATACCGAGCCCCATCGCAGTCTTTAACACTGGTAGCATGCCGCGACAGCGTGGACGTGAACCGTATGTGCAGTTGACGGACTTTGAGCGAGGGCGTATAGTGGGCATGCGGGAGGCCGGGTGGCCGTACCGCCGAATTGCTCAACACGTGGGGCGTGAGGTCTCCACAGTACATCGATGTTGTCGCCAGTGGTCGGCGGAAGGTGCACGTGCCCGTCGACCTGGGACCGGACCGCAGCGACTCACGGATGCACGCCAAGACCGTAGGATCCTACGCAGTGCCGTAGGGGACCGCACCGCCACTCCTGGGGTATCGGCGAGGACCATTCGCAACCGTCTCCATGAAGCTGGGCTACGGTTCCGCACACTGTTAGGCCGTCTTCCGATCACGCCCCAACATCGTGCAGCCCGCCTCCAGTGGTGTCGCGACAGGCGTGAATGGAGGGACGAATGGAGACGTGTCGTCTTCAGCGATGAGAGTCGCTTCTGCCTTGGTGCCAATGATGGTCGTATGCGTGTTTGGCGCCGTGCAGGTGAGCGCCACAATCAGGACTGCATACGACCGAGGCACACAGGGCCAACACCCGGCATCATGGTGTGGGGAGCGATCTCCTACACTGGCCGTACACCACTGGTGATCGTCGAGGGGACACTGAATAGTGCACGGTACATCCAAACCGTCATCGAACCCATCGTTCTACCATTCCTAGACCGGCAAGGGAACTTGCTGTTCCAACAGGACAATGCACGTCCGCATGTATCCCGTGCCACCCAACGTGCTCTAGAAGGTGTAAGTCAACTACCCTGGCCAGCAAGATCTCCGGATCTGTCCCCCATTGAGCATGTTTGGGACTGGATGAAGCGTCGTCTCACGCGGTCTGCACGTCCAGCACGAACGCTGGTCCAACTGAGGCGCCAGGTGGAAATGGCATGGCAAGCCGTTCCACAGGACTACATCCAGCATCTCTACGATCGTCTCCATGGGAGAATAGCAGCCTGCATTGCTGCGAAAGGTGGATATACACTGTACTAGTGCCGACATTGTGCATGCTCTGTTGCCTGTGTCTATGTGCCTGTGGTTCTGTCAGTGTGATCATGTGATGTATCTGACCCTAGGAATGTGTCAATAAAGTTTCCCCTTCCTGGGACAATGAATTCACGGTGTTCTTATTTCAATTTCCAGGAGTGTATGAAAGCAAGTGTAGGTTCATGAAACACTCTTATGATATTAAGTGGTATATGGAATTTATTTTGGATAGTCGTTGTAATTTTGTCCTGGCACTTAGACCTCTTTGTCAGACTAGTTCAATGTGTTTATGACAACTTAACTTCTCGTCAACGTGCAGCCCTAAGTACCTCGCAATCCCATATCTCTTGATCGAATTATTATTTACTCTTGTAGTTGGGTTTCTCGTCCATGACAGTTTTCCTTTGAGCACCATGTATAGCGAAACTTCCTGGCAGATTAAAACTGTGTGCCGGACTGAGACTCCAGCTCGGGACCTTTGCCTTTCGCGGGCAGTTGCTCTACCGACCGAGCCACCCAAGCACGACTCACGCCCCGTCCTCACAGCTTTACTTCCACCAGTACCTCGTCTCCTACTTTCCAAACTTCACATAAGCTCTCCTGCGAACCTTGCAGAACTATCACTGCTGTAAGAAAGGATATTGTGGAAGTTTCGTATCTGCGCACACTCCGCTGCAGAGTGAGAATCTCATTCTGGAACCACGTATTGTGTTTTATTTGTACCTATTTTAAGTTTCTATTCCGGACACCGTGTGTTAAGCAGTGCCATAAGACCTCGACTATTTTCTTCTAGTTCTGACCTAGTGAACCCCGTTACTAGTATTATCAAAGTGTCCGCGTCTGCGATACGTCCTTTTGCTTGGGGTCGTTCACTCATGTTCTGTAACAGAGTTTCAAAACCATAGCACAGAACTCTGATCCGAATACAGAGTTTTTTTGACAGCCTGTATAAGTTTTTTTTTTTTCTAACATCAAAACTAGACACGATTGTCTTATTGGGATTGCCGCGATCGTTCTTTGAATAAAAATATGGAATTTTAGTCTTTGATCGCTATTTTTTATTTTCCATGACCGGTTTCAGACTATCCGCCCATCTTCAGATCATAGATTGCAGTTACAGAGTACCCTGTCAGTACAGAACTATTGGTTCGCTGTCATAACTCCGCGACAGCGTCAGCGAACCAATAGTTCTGTACTGACAGGGTACTCTGTAGCTGCAATATATGATCTGAAGATGGGCAGTTAGCCTGAAACCGGTCACTGAAAATAAAAAATAGCGATCAAAAACTGAAATGCCATATTTTTAGTTTTTTTTCTATTGCTCTCCTCTGCCAGATCAGTTTTATTTTTCTTCCTCTGCGACTGTTCCGGAGACTCATTTAGAATTTTTTGGGTATCCTATTTGCCTCAGTCTAGAGAACAAGGCAGGCGACCATTGGTCATCGTAAACTCCGCCTGTCATTACACCAGATACGTACTTTTCCTCTCGTGTACTGATCGCTTTCACCGCTTGATTTACAGCACCTTTAGTTGACGTGCCTTCTCTAAACCCGACTTGAGATTCGTTCACACCAGTTAAGTTTCTTTGTTGTTTAAGCCTACACAATAGCAATTTCTCTCGTATTTTTCCTTGTGTTTTTAAGTACGACAACACGTTTCTCAAATTGACTATCGGAGACTCTTTACTGCAATGCGACAACGAATACAAGATCCTTTTATGATGACGGGGAACGCGCAAATGTCGACAGGCTAAACATAATAGAAAGTCGTGTGTCTGTAAGAAGATCAATGCTCGAAATATACAATTACTTCCAACTCCAAAGGAGCTACAACGACTTCCATAGTCATCCCTCAGCGACAGATGTTGCCGAGAACCCGAGAAAATTGTGACCATACGTCAAATCACTAAGACTTTGTTTTCTTACGATTTATGCGTTCTTAGTTTCTTATAATAGCCATTAGAGGCGATCAAAAAGTTTCCTTTTGCGATCTTTGCTGCGGCACATATGCAATAGCGCGACTCCGACGGGTATATAAGCACCGGCAGCTAGGCAAGGAGTTAGTGTGGCCTTCAAACGGAAAAGTTCTGACCGTCCCTTGTGCTTCTGCTATTTCCGTATTCCAGGAATCCTGCCTTGCACCAAGGTTTCTTATAGCAGTGTTGTAAGTAATGGAATAATATGGTTGCTCAGCGCTTATAATATCTACGCGTTTGTTGAATCCGGACTTCGCAGCTGTTGTTATCTCTTTTATTATTGCGACACGTACTTTCTCCTCGGCAAACAGGATTATTTCTTCGTCATTTCTGTAGAGAGATTCCGTTTCTGCCTGTAACCGGCGTTGCTGTTCGCATGTTCCTTCTCGTTGTCATCGGGGAGAAGTGGCTTCATCAGTAATTTGCCTGAAGATTCCCAGTCATGTGTTAGTGTTCCACATGCTTTGCTCGTTGTTTTTTAGTGTTATGTGATTTAATTTTGTTTGTTATAGCTGTTAGGATGTTACTCAGACATCTATAAGGAATTCATTTTTGACTTAAGGCTGCCAATGCTTCAGCGTCATTTTTGTTAAGAAGTCTATACGTTGTTGTTTAATACTCTGTAGTGTTCTATTATTCTACCACATTCTTTTTATTTCTTCTGATGCCACCTTCTGGCTCATATTGTTCTCTAAGATTGTGTAGAGCTCAGGTCTATGATCTTTTAATTTTCTTTCTGTTCTTAATTATTACAGGTATTTTTTTGAATGACATTAGCCAGGCCTTCTGATTTTTATCTGTATCAAATCCTACTCTATCAACCGTATCTTGAATTCAAACTACATCAAATCCCAGTTTGCCTTTCGCAGTTTGTATATATGCGCCACTGAAACAGTAGTTCCCGTTACGTGGATTACAGTGCCATTAAGATGATGCTTTGATAATTCGTTGTTAGAGAGTCACCTACTTACCAAGATAATGCGTTAGAATAGGCGTCATTATTAGCATCTGTAACACAAATGTTTTTTGAAGCACCTGCTCAGTTGCGTTTTGCAGGGATATTGAATTGTTTGTAAACTACATGTAAGCCTTGTTCTTGTATTCCATCTTAGACTTCCTATCCACTTTCATTTGTTCTCCAGTTATGCCACACCTTGTATTTGGCGTTAGCATCCAAACCAAAAATATGTCTTCCAAGTACTGCTGCTTTCTATATACGTTCAACGTACGTATCGTATTTATATCATGACTGTAGTGGAATTATATGTTAGTAATGTAGTATGTGCCGCTTTCGTCTAAAAGTTCTCCAGTTAGTGAATTTCATCACAAAGTTGATTTATTTTTCCATGGTGATTCTCTTATCTCAGACGATAGCCACCATTGGGTCATTCTCCTCATTGAACGTTGACTAGCACAAATGGTAACTTGTCTGTTTTTTTGTATTGTTCCTGATTGTGTATTATTTGGGGATCAGTTTTTTCAGCGAGCTTTCTCAGTTTCTGTAACGTAGCAGCATTACGCGTAGCATTTATCTGACCTGCTCTGATACTTCGTGCTTTGGATACTGGATAGTGACAAGGAGTATTCTTTTATCTAAAGCCACCTGGTCGCAATACATTTACGGGTACCTTGTATGGACATAGCACCGCGGTTACGGGACCCTGTAACCAGCCATGCCCCATAACCAGCTGCTATTAAGGGGCATTAATATTGTACGTTCCCCATATTCTCTTGAAAACTTTGTCGAGCAAGACTGCAAGTTGAGGTGCCTCAGTTGGCAGGTTACTCGCCTTCAGCTGAGTTCAGTCCATTACTTCTGGAACAGGAAATGTAATATGATCTGCTGTTGAGAGCGCTCTTCTTACCAGCTGGCGTGTCGCTACACGCAGTAATTGCGTTTCATCTAGCCTTGCAAGTATCGTGATGCCCTCAGTAGATTAATAAACGTGTTTTGCAAAATTATCGGTAGATTGCGAGCTGTCATACTCTGTGTAAGTAGCCCGTGTAGTCATTTCACGCCTTCCTTTCCTTATGTCATGCGCTTCGACTTCATATTCCTTGTTGCTTTTATCACTGTGTTTTCCTTTTCAAGATCTCGAAGTTCCCGGTATGCTAATACATCATTGCATAACTTATGGGCAACACTTCTTGCTTCTGTTAATTGTTCTTCTTTGCTTTCTTAGTGCGAAGGCTCCATTATTTCAATCTTCCTTCACTGTAGATTCCGCTTTCCGTTTGCTTGGACGCCTCCTCGCCTTTTGCTTAACCACAGAAACTTTTAGCTCTGGTGCATCCCTTCATTGGTTGACAGTGACTTGAGTTTCTGTACATGTGACAGGTCACTTCGAATTCGCCGTGATCGTCTGAATCCGTCGTAATTACTGTTTAATTAGCTACTGATGCTTCAATGAGCTTGTCTGATAGCGTTCCCGCTGTTTTATACAGGCGGCCATTTTTTTGTTTACTCTCATTGGATCTTCTTCTATAGTAAATTCTTTGAATCTGGCGCTCTTATAACAGCTAACACACTGGACAGTATTTGTCCTATTGGTTGCTTCTTCCTGTTCCCAAAAGAGACAAAAAGAGGTGGCTGTTAAGGCCTGCTTTATACGTAAACTACATTGCAAAACTGTGGTATTGTTAGCGACTGCACCTGCGCCGTCTGCTGTGGCGGAAGTCGTTGGCGAAACTGTTCAGTTTCGGGCATTTCATCATTAACGACACTAAACTATTAAATGCGATTGTTTTTAGGTTTAGTGGCCTTTCAGTAAATGCGATGTAGTGTGGGAAACTACGGAAATCGTTGGTTTTTGGATAGTTACGCTATCCATATTTACTTGTGGGACGTTAATGATCATCATTAAAAGAACGAAGTGCTGCAGTTGAGTATCGAAAGACTGACGATGTCGGAGTTACTGACAGAAATACATTCTATAAGAAATAATAAGACATGTAAGATCACTGACATTCCCTATCTGCGGTTGGAAACTTCTATAGATGTTCTTCTGTCAATATGAAGCCATCCTGAAGAGACGTACTTTAGTAAAAGCACAGATGAACAAATGCGGGAGCTACCCAAAGAATACAAGGTGGAGCTAAAGGTGGCAATAGAAAAATTTATATGTACGAGGTGAAAAACTTGATGTCGATAAGTCGGAGATAAACTTCCTAATAGGTGGCATGAAAAAAAAACCGGAACAAATTTGGCAACTGTGAACTTTGAAAGAAGATATGAATACTACAGGGACGAGGAATGGAAACCTCCACTATCTACAAAGAACGCTATGGGTTCTCCAGTTTCAGTTCCGACTATAATACTTCACGCATTAATGCATCTTCTTCCTTTATAGCATCTTGAATTTGTTATGATATGACGTCATTCTTAGGTGGCTGAAATATCTTCAGGAGCTATCTCAAAAATTTCGTCGCTGACTACCCGAGATGACATGTGCTCTTTATCCAGTCACGAATTCAAATAAACTTACTCTTTTTCTTTTGTATTAATTTCAAGCAGACAGCATTTCAGAGACGAAAATTTGGTACTCACAAAACGTCGTAACTGAAGTGTACACTGACGTGTAAACAGCCATTTACGAAATCAATTTCGCAAAGTTAGATTCAAGAACGAGTTTCGCAACTCATTGTCTTCACTAAAAATTACAGCCTCTTTTCATGGTCCTGACATTTGTGTACATCAAAGGCAATACGTAATCTTTCACAGTTGTCAACTTGAAACCTAAATAAGCATGTTGTTTTGCGTCTTATTCGTCCTTGTGTTAGGGCCAACTTCCAACACATAATACACCATATCCCTTCCTATTGATCCAGTGTTGGAACTAAATCTGATATCCTTCACGAAATCATTTTTGCTTATTTTCCCCTCGATATTTTACTAACGCGCTTCAATTATAACAGCGACTTTAGCCCGACAACTGGAAGCAGTAACGACATCCTCCAGAGAGAACTGCGCGTGTAACTCCCGCGAGGAATTTGTAGTTACACCGCCCGCCATCTGTTATTGGAACTCCGAACTGCGTGCGCACAGATGCGTCACGCAGGCTGGTATCATGTTTCAATTTATACATCGGAACCGTTCTTTTTAATGATCGGGCATAAATGTTCTTCATCCTGGACTCAGATGTAACATAATTTAAATTAAGCTATGATGCAGATAGTCTTTCAAAATTAATCGTCTTCGCTGTGGTAAAATCATGCGCTGTGAATCCCAAAATACGAAGAAACTACAAGGAAATTTGTATTACCACATGAAAAACACGGACGTATATCACGAGTCTCACATGTGTTATAATGAAAGTATCTATTCTACAAAATATTTCATGAATTCAGGCAAGACATAAACATGGATATTCAAACACAAGCAGGGAGTCGAGTGATCTTAGGCTTTGGCTACTTCATATTGTCAGGGGAAAGCTTAACATATGACCATAATCAAGTAAAATTATTTCTTTACTTTGTTTTACGGCCCTGTTAATGTCGAGATCGTTAGACAGCATTATGCTGGACGATTTTTGTGTAGAAAATGGCTACAGCTTCGATAAAAATGTAGAGGACACTCGTTTGCAGGTTTTTAAAGAAGCTACCAGAGATTCCATTACGACAGTTGATAAAATTTGAAATCGGATTTCCCTGGAACACCAGTTTGGCCATCTCGCGCAACACATGTTTTTCATCAACAGCTTGTGTTTATATGTGATTGCTGATTGAATTATTATTGGTACGCATGAACTGAAATTTGATTGTTGGTGCTGTTGAAAAAATATGTGGGACCAACAGAAGACAATCCTATTAGAAATAAGGTATGTTCATATCAGATGTGCTTGCTGATACAAAATGCAAACAATTCTGTTTGTCTCTTTGTGCTAACCGATTATTTTTGTCTTAATCAATGCATTATATTGTATGGATCTGTTTGTGGTCGCATAACTTTGTGTAAGAGGAAAATACACTTTGTGTAGTCACTTTAAATCTCCATGGATTCTCAACTATCGAAAGAGAAAGTAACAAAGAACAACGTACATTAGCTTGCAAACTACGAATTGCAATCAGAGCAGATTTCGAATACCGAGAAAACTGTTCGCTCTGGTTTGAACTCCTGATTTACGCTGATGATCCAAAACATTATGACCACCTGATCTGACCGAGCTAGGTAGCGCAGTGGTTAGGACACTGGACTCGCATTCGGGAGGACGACGGTTCAATCCCGCGTCCGACCACCCTGATTTAGGTTCTCCGTGATTTCCCTAAATCGCTTCAGGCAAGTGGCAGGATGGTTCCTTTGAAAGGGCACGGCCGACTTCCTTCCCTAATCCGATGAGACCTGTGACCTCGCTGTTTGGTCTCCTCCACCAAATCAACCTAACCAACCACCTGCCGCCGGACGGAGTGGCCGAGCGGTTCTAGGCGCTACAGTCTGGAACCGCGCGACCGCTACGGTCGCAGGTTAGAATCCTGCCTCGGGCATGGATGTGTGTGATGTCCTTAGGTTAGTTATGTTTAACTAGTTCTAAGTTCTAGGGGACTGATGAGCTCAGAAGTTAAGTCCCATAGTGCTCAGAGCCATTTGAGCCAACCACCTGCCTAATAGTTCGTTTGTCCGTCTTTGGAACGAAATACATAACTCATACTGTATATCACGGACCCGACCGTCTGTTGGTAGGTTTGTGCAGGTATGCGGCATTAGATGTCTGCGCGCAGATCATGTAATACATGTGAATAATGGGCCGCTGATTTGCGTACGCGGTGATGACGCACGATAGCGACCCAGATGGGGTCCACAGGATTTGTGTCAAACGAATTTGGTCGCAGAGACAACAACGTGAGTTCACTATAACGCTCCTCAAACCGCTTAGTACGGCTCTGGCTCCGAGACACGGACAATTATACTGCTGAAACATGACATCGTTGTCGGGGAAGACATCAAGCGTGAAGGGATGCAGGTGGTTCGCAGCTGTCAGCCTGTCATCGATTACTACCAAAGGTCCCCTACAAGCGCAGAAGAATGTCTCCCATAGAATAACACTGCTCCCTCCATCCTGCTTCCGTGGCGCGCTACACATTTCGAGTTGCTGGTCTTCGATGACGGCGTTTGTGGAAACTACCATTGAACTAGTGTATCAAATGTGAAACGTCCCCTTTGAACATTTATACACGACTGTGCTTAAACTGACACACAATATTTTTAGCGCAACGCAATCTGACTTTCAAAAATCCCTACAAAGGAATGGCCCTGACTAACATTAACCTATACCTTTCACAAATCACTTACCTCACAAAAATCTTCGTTACTCAAGCTACAGCAATACAGCGAGCGCCACTACTGCCAGCTAAATAACAGATTCAAACTACGGAAGGCACTAACTACTAGTAGGCACAGTTAGCAAATGAAAGATATTTAGTAGAGAACAACAATGTATTTACCTTAATAGTCATAATATATATACACTCCTGGAAATTGAAATAAGAACACCGTGAATTCATTGTCCCAGGAAGGGGAAACTTTATTGACACATTCCTGGGGTCAGATACATCACATGATCACACTGACAGAACCACAGGCACATAGACACAGGCAACAGAGCATGCACAATGTCGGTACTAGTACAGTGTATATCCACCTTTCGCAGCAATGCAGGCTGCTATTCTCCCATGGAGACGATCGTAGAGATGCTGGATGTAGTCCTGTGGAACGGCTTGCCATGCCATTTCCATCTGGCGCCTCAGTTGGACCAGCGTTCGTGCTGGACGTGCAGACCGCGTGAGACGACACTTCATCCAGTCCCAAACATGCTCAATGGGGGACAGATCCGGAGATCTTGCTGGCCAGGGTAGTTGACTTACACCTTCTAGAGCACGTTGGGTGGCACGGGATACATGCGGACGTGCATTGTCCTGTTGGAACAGCAAGTTCCCTTGCCGGTCTAGGAATGGTAGAACGATGGGTTCGATGACGGTTTGGATGTATCGTGCACTATTCACTGTCCCCTCGACGATCACCAGTGGTGTACGGCCAGAGTAGGAGATCGCTCCCCACACCATGATGCCGGGTATTGGCCCTGTGTGCCTCGGTCGTATGCAGTCCTGATTGTGGCGCTCACCTGCACGGCGCCAAACACGCATACGACCATCATTGGCACCAAGGCAGAAGCGACTCTCATCGCTGAAGACGACACGTCTCCATTCGTCCCTCCATTCACGCCTGTCGCGACACCACTGGAGGCGGGCTGCACGATGTTTGGGCGTGAGCGGAAGACGGCCTAACGGTGTGCGGGACCGTAGCCCAGCTTCATGGAGACGGTTGCGAATGGTCCTCGCCGATACCCCAGGAGCAACAGTGTCCCTAATTTGCTGGGAGGTGGCGGTGCGGTCCCCTACGGCACTGCGTAGGATCCTACGGTCTTGGCGTGCATCCGTGCGTCGCTGCGGTCCGGTCCCAGGTCGACGGGCACGTGCACCTTCCGCCGACCCCTGCCGACAACATCGATGTACTGTGGAGACCTCACGCCCCACGTGTTGAGCAATTCGGCGGTACGTCCACCCGGCCTCCCGCATGCCCACTATAC
This sequence comes from Schistocerca cancellata, assembly GCF_023864275.1. Lineage (NCBI taxonomy): Eukaryota > Metazoa > Arthropoda > Insecta > Orthoptera > Acrididae > Schistocerca > Schistocerca cancellata. Next base: position 483,824,451 of record NC_064633.1, on the reverse strand, counting down.
GCCCTCGCTCAAAGTCCGTCAACTGCACATACGGTTCACGTCCACGCTGTCGCGGCATGCTACCAGTGTTAAAGACTGCGATGGAGCTCCGTATGCCACGGCAAAATGGCTGACACTGACGGCGGCGGTGCACAAATGCTGCGCAGCTAGCGCCATTCGACGGCCAACACCGCGGTTCCTGGTGTGTCCGCTGTGCCGTGCGTGTGATCATTGCTTGTACAGCCCTCTCGCAGTGTCCGGAGCAAGTATGGGTGGGTCTGACACACCGGTGTCAATGTGTTCTTTTTTCTATTTCCGGGAGTGTAGTAGTTCATGACATCCAGTATTACAAATTTCAAAACTCCGCCATCTCTCTCCTCACATCCACCACTGCTGGCGGCTCACCTCCAACTGCGCAACGCTATGCGCTGTTCACGTCCAGCTGCCCAACACTACAATGGCAGACAACAATGCAAACTAGCCACAGACTGCACACAGCACAGCCAGTGATTTTCATATAGAGCGCTACGTAACGTTGCCAATAAGAAAACATAAACAGCCTACTTACATAAAGAAAACATAAACAGCCTACTTATAAATGGTTCAAATGGCTCTGAGCACTATGGGACTTAACATCTATGGTCATCAGTCCCCTAGAACTTAGAACTACTTAAACCTAACTAACCTAAGGACATCACACAACACCCAGTCATCACGACCCCGCCGGGAATCGAACCCGGGAACCCGGGCGCGGGAAGCGAGAACGCTACCGCACGACCACGAGCTGTGGACGAACTAGTGTATCAAAAATGTGGTTCACCCGAAGAGCCGATACGTTTCCATTGATCGACGTTCGAATCCCAATGTTCCCGTGTCCGCTGCAATCGCAATTGACAATATCGTTAGGTCAGCAAGTGAACACGCAGGGTGGTCTGCTGTGTTCAACAAAGTACGATGAACGATGTGGTCCGAAACACTTGTGTGTGCACCAGCATTGTGCTCTTTCGGCAGAGATGCCTCAGATTATCAGCTATCCTCTTTTATGCTGCAGACAAGCCTTAGAACTCCACGTTCTGCGAAGAGTCGTGGCCGTCCAACCATTTAGCGCCTAATAGTAGTTTTACAGTCCTTCTACCTCTTTCCGTAGACTTTCACGGCAGTAGCACCTGAACATTTGACAGCTTCACCCGAGGTACTCGGTCACAGGCTTTGCGTAATAATAATCATCTGCTCTTTGTCAAAGTCGTTTATCTCAAAGCATTTCCCCATTCGCAGACCATGTCTTCGCTAGGGTGATCCCCCGTCCGTGTCTGCTCCGCCTACATACACTCCTGGAAATTGAAATAAGAACACCGTGAATTCATTGTCCCAGGAAGGGGAAACTTTATTGACACATTCCTGGGGTCAGATACATCACATGATCACACTGACAGAACCACAGGCACATAGACACAGGCAACAGAGCATGCACAATGTCGGCACTAGTACAGTGTATATCCACCTTTCGCAGCAATGCAGGGTGCTATTCTCCCATGGAGACGATCGTAGAGATGCTGGATGTAGTCCTGTGGAACGGCTTGCCATGCCATTTCCACCTGGCGCCTCAGTTGGACCAGCGTTCGTGCTGGACGTGCAGACCGCGTGAGACGACGCTTCATCCAGTCCCAAACATGCTCAATGGGGGACAGATCCGGAGATCTTCCTGGCCAGGGTAGTTGACTTACACCTTCTAGAGCACGTTGGGTGGCACGGGATACATGCGGACGTGCATTGTCCTGTTGGAACAGCAAGTTCCCTTGCCGGTCTAGGAATGGTAGAACGATGGGTTCGATGACGGTTTGGATGTACCGTGCACTACTCAGTGTCCCCTCGACGATCACCAGTGGTGTACGGCCAGTGTATGAGATCGCTCCCCACACCATGATGCCGGGTGTTGGCCCTGTGTGCCTCGGTCGTATGCAGTCCTGATTGTGGCGCTCACCTGCACGGCGCCAAACACGCATACGACCATCATTGGCACCGAGGCAGAAGCGACTCTCATCGCTGAAGACGACACGTCTCCATTCGTCCCTCCATTCACGCCTGTCGCGACACCACTGGAGGCGGGCTGCACGATGTTGGGGCGTGAGCGGAAGACGGCCTAACGGTGTGCGAGACCGTAGCCCAGCTTCATGGAGACGGTTGCCAATGGTCCTCGCCGATACCCCAGGAGCAACAGTGTCCCTAATTTGCTGGGAAGTGGCGGTGTGGTCCCCTACGGCACTGCGTAGGATCCTACGGTCTTGGCGTGCATCCGTGCGTCGCTGCGGTCCGGTCCCAGGTCGACGGGCACGTGCACCTTCCGCCGACCACTGGCGACAACATCGATGTACTGTGGAGACCTCACGCCCCACGTGTTGAGCAATTCGGCGGTACGTCCACCCGGCCTCCCGCATGCCCACTATACGCCCTCGCTCAAAGTCCGTCAACTGCACATACGGTTCGCGTCCACGCTGTCGCGGCATGCTACCAGTGTTAAAGACTGCGATGGAGCTCCGTATGCCACGGCAAACTGGCTGACACTGACGGCGGCGGTGCACAAATGCTGCGCAGCTAGCGCCATTCGACGGCCAACACCGCGGTTCCTGGTGTGTCCGCTGTGCCGTGCGTGTGATCATTGCTTGTACAGCCCTCTCGCAGTGTCCTGAGCAAGTATGGTGGGTCTGACACACCGGTGTCAATGTGTTCTTTTTTCCATTTCCAGGAGTGTATTTTTGCTACCGCATCATGTGCCCGCAACGTCACCTGACGGTACCCAACGTCGCCGTGTGTAGTGATCATGATGTTTCAGCTGAAGAGAGTAGTACGTGTCGAGTAGAAACTGAGAAATTTGCGTTTGTTTTCTGTGCTTGTAATAAGTAGAGGTGACCGGAGGACGTTTAGCATGGGGCATACTTAACATGGGGCACATTTACGCAGAGCGCTTTTCTCGGGAACCGTACTGGCTAGAGCGCTACCGACAATGGCAGATTAGTACTGCCGTATGCTGGGGGGCTCTCACAAATTTCACGGCACCAGCTGAGTGAACGTCTTAGTGTGAAGAACATATTTGTGTTTCTTCGCAAGGTGAGCAAATTTTGTTACTCAAATATCGAAGCTCCTAGAAAGCACACCTCTTAGAACTGAGAAGACATAAATATATACTATGTGATCAAAAGTATCCGGAAAACTCCAAAAACATACGTTTCACATATTAGGTGCATTGTGCTGCGACCTCAGTAGACATTAGACATCGTGTGAGAGCAGAATGAGGCGTGGAACTCACGGATTTCGAACTTGGCCAGGTGATTGGGTGTCACTTGTGCCATACATCTGTATGTGAGATTTCCACACTCTTAAACATCCCTAGGTCCACTGTTTGCGATGTGAAGTGGAAACGTGAAGGGACACGTACAGCACAAAAGCGTACAGGCCGACCTCGTCTGTTGACCGACAGTTGAAGATGGTGGTAATATGTAATAGGCAGACATTTATCCAGACCATCACACAGGAATTCCAGACTGCATTATGACCCACTGCAAGTATCATGACAGTTAGGCGGGAGGTGAGAAAACTTGGATTTCAGGGTCGAGCTGCTGCTCATAAGCCACACACCACGCCGGTAAATGCCAAACGACGCCTCGCTTGGTGTTAGGAGCGTAAAAATTGGACGATTGAACAGTGGAAAAACGTTGTGTGGAGTGACGAATCCCGGTACACAATGTGGCGATCGGATGGCAGGGTGTGGGTATGGCGAATGCCCCGTGAACGTCATCTGTCAACGAGTGTACTGCTATCAGTAAAATTCGGAGGCGGTGGTGTTACGCTGTGGTCGTGTTTTTCGTGGAGGGGGCTTGCAACCCTTGTTGCTTTGCGCGACACTATCGCTGCACAGGCCTACACTGATGTTTTAAGCGCCTTCTAGCTTCCCACTGTTGAAGAGCAATTCGGCGATGTCGATTGCATCTTTCAACACGATCAAGCACTTGTTCATAATGCTCGGCCTGTGGAGGAGTGGTTACCCGATAATAACATGCCTGTAATGGACTGGACAGCACACAGTCTTGGCCTGAATCCTATAGAACACCTTTGGGATGTTTTGCAACGGCGACTTCGTGCCAGGCCTCACCGACCGACAACGATACCTCTCCTCAGTGGAGCACTCCATGAAGGATGGGCTGTCATTTCCCCAAGAAACCTTCCAGCATCTGATTGAACGTATGCCTGGAAGAGTGGAAGCTGTTATCAAAGCTACGGATGAGCCAACACCATACCGAATTCCAGCATTACCGATGGAGGGCGCCACAAACTTGGAAGTCATTTTCAGCCAGGTGTCCGGATACCTTTGATCACATAGTGTATGTTCGTTTACAGGAGATTAATCCACTTTGTGAGATACATTTGTATGATCTGAAAGCCTGAAAGTTACTATTGCAGTTTCGAAACTAATTAAAACATGGCGATTGGGCACATTTACGCAATTCTGTAGGGACCCGTTTACGCTCTATTTGGCTTTGTCACCCTAATTGAAACCCCGATCGAGGAAACTGTAAGACAACAGCAGTTGGAATCGCAGTATAAAAAAACTGAAGGCACAGGAAAATAAGAGGTAGAAATTGTTGAAAAGCTATTTGAACCTAGCGAATCTCGAGCAGACAGAATTAATTTTATGACAGCAAGGGCTGATAAGGGCAACACATTGCTAAAAGCAAGAACAACTAAATCTCTGAATACATGAGTAGTGTTCTGCCCATAGGCAGGTTTTATCATGGTAAGTCTCCTTGCTCTCCTATCTTCTGCCACCTTCTTCAGGTCTGCGTAATTTTCGCTTCCCCTTATGTCGTCTCTCTTCTTGTATTTACTCCTTCCTCCCAATCTCATCTCTCAAACCAGGCCTTGCAAAGCGACTGTTAGCGAGCAATCCCGTCTCAAAGGATGTCCCATCCATTTCTTCTTTCTTTCTCTTATAACTTCCAGTAGTGAACAGGATGAGTATTGCCTTCTGTATTTACTGTTTGAAACAATACAACCAATCAAAAAGAAATCAAGATCGGGTACACTGTCTTGGATGTAAAAGGTGGGCTCACGACGACTGTACCACAAGGAACACTTCATTTTTTGTCTGCATAAATGGCGTCTCGGGCAATAATGTTGAATAGGCTTTTAATTAACATTCAAACTTCTATGTATGCCACATTAAGCTAACAAGCGGAAGTTGGTCAAAAGATTTGTTTACTGACAGTAAAGTTTTCGTATTTTGCCATGTTAACAGGTGTACGTAACGTGTAATTTTGTTTGCTGCCAATGAAATATAGTTTGAAAACTTTAGTAGTGTATTTTGTTTACTCATTACTGTGTTCTATGATACACCTCTCACAGGAGCGTAAACCTGTCCCATATCCAGGGCATGTTTATGCACTCGACTTGAGACTATACAAAATTTATACAAGATTATTTTATTCTCTAAAACGTAATGTTGAGTAATAAGTGCATATATACCAAGTTATACCTAAATAACCATGGTACAAGACTAATAAATTTTAAACATAAAAAAGCAATTTAAAAATTTAAAAAAATCCGAAAAGAAATCCGCTTAAATATGGCCTGGTCTCCCCTACAAGATGAAACTTTTATAACGATGTAACAGTCAGTAATTGCCCTTTGACACAAATGTTGTTTTTGTAGTCTTGTAAGTAGGCTGTTTAGGTTTTTATATTGGTAACGCCACGTAGCGCTCTGTATGAAAATCACTGGCTGTGCTGTGTGCAGTCTGTTTCTGGTTAGCATTGTTGTAATATTCGCTATTGTAGTGTTGGGCAGTTGGATGTGAACAGCGCGTTGCGTTGCGCAGTTGGAGGTGAGCTGCCAGCAGTGGTGGATGTGGGGAGAGAGATGGCGGAGTTTTGAGAGCGGATGATCTGGACGTGTGTCCATCAGAGACAGTAAATTTGTAAGACTGGATGTCATGAACTGATATATATATTATGACTTTTGAACATTATTAAGGTAAATACATTGTTTGTTGTTTATCAAAATCTTTCATTTGCTAACTATGCCTATCAGTAGTTAGTGACTTCAGTAGTTAGAATCTTTTGCTTAGCTGGCAGTATTGGCGCTCGCTGTATGGCAGTAGTTCGAGTAATGAATATTTTTGTGAGGAATGTCATCACAGAGCAGACCCACTGTAGTCCTGGTAGAGAGTATGGTATTGGTGGGCCACCAAAGGTGCAGACCCACTGCAGTCCTTGTAGAAATAATGGTATTGGTGGGTCATCAAAGGTGCAGACGCACTGTAGTCCTTGTAGAAATAATGGTATAGGTGAACCATCAAACGTGTAGACCTACTGTCCTCCTTGTAGAAATTATGGTATTGGTGGGCCATCAAAGGTGCAGACCCACTGCAGTCCTTGTAGAATTAATGGTACCCAGGGTATGCACCTTTGATGGCCCACTTATACCATTATTTCTACAAGGACGACAGTGGGTCTACACCTTTGATGACTCACCCATACCATTATTTCTATAAGGACTGCAGTGGGTCTGCACCTTTGATGACCCACCAATATCATTATTTCTTTCATGAATTCTTACCTCACAAAAATTTTCGTTACTCGAACTAATGCCATACAGCGAGCGCCAATACAGCCAGCTAAATAAAAGATTCTAACTACTGAATTCACTAACTACTGATAGGCATAGTTAGCAAATGAAAGATTTTGATAAACAACAAACAATCTATTTACCTTAATAATGTTCAAAAGTCATAATATATATATATCAGTTCATGACATCCAGTCTTACAAATTTACTGTCTCTGATGGACAGTCCAGATCATCCGCTCTCAAAACTCCGCAATCTCTCTCCCCACATCCACCACTGCTGGCGGCTCACCTCCAACTGCGCAACGCTACGCGCTGTTCACATCTAACTGCCCAACACTACAATAGCGAATATTACAACAATGCTAACCAGCCATAGACTGCACACAGCACAGCCAGTGATTTTCATACAGAGCGCTACGTGGCGTTACCAATATAAAAACCTAAACAGCCTACTTACAGTCTTAGGCCCGAAGGCTGATCCGATGCAGCTCTTCACCACGTAGTGTACCCTGTGCAAGCGTCTTCATCTCTGAATAACTACAGCGGCCTGCTACCTTTATTCATCTCTTGGCATCGCCTCCCTCCCCCCCCCCTACCCCCCCCCCTGCCGCCAACACCAAGCACTCATACGTTCCCTCCTTTACGATACCTTGTAGTCTCAGTCTTGTGTCTTTTCCAGCGAGCCATTCTTTTAGTTAAGCTGTGCCAGAAATTTTTTTTTCCAGTTTCATTCAATAACTACACTAGTCACTCGCTCCGCTAATCTAATCTTCAGAATTCTTCAGTAACACCACATTTCAGCCGCTTCTGTTCTCTTCTTGTCTTACCTGTTCATCGTCAACATTTCGCTTCCGTACAAATACCTTCACAAAATACCTCCTAACCCCTAAAATTAATGTTAAATGTTGACAAATTCCTCTCTTCCAGAAAAGTTTTTCTTTCTATAGCCAGTCTGCATTTTATATCTTGTAAACTAAAGTGTGAATACATGTATTTGAAATGCAAATATAATATGCAAAATATCTATTGTTATTTTACATTTGATATACTTTTTTCAAAAAGCATTTTCTATTTTATTTGAAATACTTAAAATATAGATATTTTGTATTTCTAAAGCGCTGAATGCTTCTCATGCACTTTTTTATTTAATGCTTCGTAGTTTTCATACATTTAATGAATCATTTGTTTTAATAAAAATAGTTCCCCGACGGATACAGATGGCGCAATAAGCGCCAAAAGTATATGTATCAAGTTAATGTGAACGTGACCCCAATTATTAGGCAAAGCAGTAAGACTTGAGTACACATTACATGTTTACCATTGTTGTTTGTATAATGGAAAACGTTCCGAAATCATCTGATGATGCCTAGTGATCTGAAAAGGGAGTGAAGGAACGCAGGAGCTAGGACAATATCGCATTTTTGGGAGATCGCGAGTTTACGCACAGGGAACACTGATATAACTGTGTCAGCTGTACTTTTTGTAAACAGTGTCTACATTTATGGAGTTCTTGAAAAACTTTTGTTTCTTTTCGACTGTTATGTTAGTATTGACAGCTTTAACTAAAAATCAACTTCTTAAACGTGAACTATAGTTATTTCTAGTCATCTAACCTAAAATAAAATTATACCATTATCAACCTTCGTTTGGTAACGTAGAAAATTTTATTGAAAATTTTTAATTTAAGCTAGCTGGAATACTCGGCGTTGCTCGGGAGTCTACGTTTTATGATTTCATAACGTACACTAAGAGTTTCTGGAGCTCTATACCATAGCACTCTCAGGTCTTGTCTGTCTGCAGTTCGTTCACGACAACAATTATTGGTTCAGTGACATATGGGCATGTAAGATGGTCATTGACTAACATATTTTATTTGAATAAAGGTATTTCGAAAATAAGTATTTTGCATTTTGTATTTAAATACTTCTATTTAAAACCATTTTGTGTTTACGTTTGAAATAGAAAAAATAACCAAGTATTTGTTTGCATTTTGAATTTATATGCTTACAATAAACCATTTAGCACGAGCCTGCTCTCCACTTCGATTGTCGTAAGTTATTTTACTGCCAAAGCAGCAAAAGTGCAACGGCCTTGCCGCAGTGGATACACCGGTTCCTGTGAGGTCACCGAAGTTAAGCGCTGTCGGGCGTGGCCGACACTTGGATGGATGACCATCCGGGGTTGGGGGAAGAGACCAAACTGCGAGGTCATCGGACTTATCGGATTAGGGAAGCACGGGAAGGAAGTCGGCCATGCCCTTTCAAAGAAACCATCCCGGCTTATGCCTGGAGCGATTTAGGGAAATCACGGAAAACCTAAATCAGGCTTGGCTGACCATCCGGCCGCCATGCGCTGTTGCCATTTTTCGGGGTACACGCAGCCTCGTGATGCCAATTGAGGAGCTACTCGACCGAATAGTAGCGGCTCCGCCAAAGAAAACCATCATAACGACCGGGAGAACAGTGTGCTGACCACACGCCCCTCCTATTCGCATCCTCACCTGAGGATGACACGGCCGTCGGATGGTCCCGATGGGCCACCTGTGGTCTGAAGATGGAGTGCAAAGCAGCAAAAAGCATCTACCACGTCCAGCGTTTCTTTTGCTAATCTAAGTCCCTCAGCTTTGCCTGATTTAAATCGGCTGGATTCCATAACCCTTGTGTTACTTTTGTTAATGTTTTGCTGATGATTCTTTTCAAAACACTATCCGCACCGTTCAGCTGCTCTGACACTCCTTTCCTATCTCTGACAGAATTACATTATCATCGATAAACTTCAAAATATTTATTTCTTCTTCTCTATCTTTAATTCCCTTACAGAACGTATGTTTGGTTTCCTTAACTGCTTCCTCAATGTACAGACTGAATAACATCTGGAACTGGCACTGCTTCACATTCATGTTCTTCGACTTCCGTAACTGAAGTCTGGCTTCTGTACAAGTTGCAGATAACTTTTCGCTGCCTGTATTTTATCGCTGCTATCATCAGAATTTAGAAGATTGTATTATAGTCGAACTATGATCTTCCTGCTGCCCCCAGGTGACTGAGTACTGTCGAAACCTTGTATTTTCCATTTATAAAACATTCTTTGCGTTGCTTCTCCGAAAAACTGGAGTTATTGAGTGAAATACCTCAGGCTCACCTTGATGGGCCATCGTTGGGGAAGTACTATAGCTAGTACTGAAAAGAAGGTGGAAGAATGGGGGACGTAAGGGAATGTTACCACTGATAACATTATCGCCGGTTCTAGAGACCCAACAACCAAAATAACACAAGGAAAAGTAAAATAATTCTGACAGAAATATGGATTAAGAGAAAATCCCACAGGAATGGAAATACGCGTTGTTCCACTCACTACACAAAAGCGGTGACAAGACAGGCCCTAATGTTGCAGAGGTATCCCATTATAACCATTCATTTGCAAAATTCTCTCCAAGGCATCACTCACCAGACTTACGACAAGCAGATTCAAAGACAGGTGAATTTCAAGCAGGCTCCAGAAAAGAAAGATCATGTATTGAGCAGTTTTGGTACCTATAAATACTTCTGAAGGTGAGACAGATGAACAACACTGTAGTCTCATTTGTGAACTTTAAAGAGGCCTAATACTCCACAGACAGGCAGACTCAGTTTGGCACAGTAGAAGAATATGGAATACACAGAAAAACTAGGCCTCTCATACAACACGCATCATGGACACCACATCCAAATTAAAATTTCTGGGCAAAATCTCAGAATTATTTGAGATACACATACGGGTCAGGCAAGGAGGCGGGCTCTCACTGCTTACATGCAGCATGATCTTGGACAAAACTATTAAACAATAGGAACAAAAAGTAAAAGGGATCCAGTCAGGGTGGACACATGCAAACGAAGCATATAGGTGCCATTTACAGATGATCTGCCAATACTCAGCATCAATAGACAAGAAGCACAAGGAACAGTGAAACTCTTTCATGAAGTCTCTGCCAAAATAGATCTTCAGATGTCATACGAGAGAACGCAGTACATGGAAAGAAAGAACAACAATACACAAGCCATGCACACAAAATACGGAGGGGTTAAAAAAATTGAAGGATTCAAGTATCGAGCGAAATGTAAACAAATGGGTCAAACAAGAGGTCCAAAAGTACAGAAAAACTTTAGAAGGCTCACTATGTAACGTGGGCGTAGAACAATAAAAGAAATATTTCAAAGCAGGCCAATAGAGCCGCACAACCAGAATCACTCTAGAAAACAAAAGCGACAACAATCTGAGAAAAGAAGAGAGAAGAAGAAATTTTTATAGCAACGTACAGAGATGGCATATGAATAAAGAAAACAAAGGGTTATACTAACATACAGGCACAATCAGAAAACACTGACTACCATTCTGTGGTCAAATACATAGAACGAACAACAACAGTTGTAAGCCACTCTATAAAAAAAAACAGTTGGCTTCAAGAAATAGAAGAAGATCTAAGACAAGCAGGAATCAATAGGGAAATGATAAATGAAAGAAGCAAATTCAGAAACAAAACTGTGAACGTGAAATATGAAGTAAAAGTTAAGAATAAAATACGGCATATAAGGACAGAACAAAGGAAACAGGAACACAATCAAACAATGATGAGATTCTCAAAAGAGAAAAAATAGGATACAATAAAAAAATTGAATAATCATGTGACATCCAAGATCAAACACTAAGGACAAAAATGTGTAATAATAACGATAATAATAATAGGCAATATCTGACACTATTGTAAAATCTCTCCAAGGCAAAACAAGCTATGAGCCGTTGTTAAATTCTGTTAGGAGACCACAGTTCCAAAGTCGTTATAGCGTCCCGAGAGATGTGGCAGAGGAAATAACGTTAGAAATTTCTTCCATACGTTGGAACTAAGTTGTAGTAAAGCAAATAAAATATGGAATCATAGAACTCGAGAAGCAATTGTACTACGAAGATAAAAGGACAGCTCATAATGAAAGGAACTTGTTCTGTGGTGGCTGGCGATATGGATTCCGAAGTAAATAATTAACAAAAATAAATACTACGTTACAAAAGTAAATACTACATTACAACCCGTCAGGAAGAAGATACGAAGCGTAGTTGTTACAGTATTCAATCAGAAGACTGGTGGTGCCCACGCTGGTCTAACCTGCGCAAGTCTCTTCATCTCTGGAGAACTACAGTTCCCTACAGCCGTTTGAACCTATGTAATATCTTGCCTTGATCTTTCTCTACAACTTGGTCCCAACCTCACTTTAATCCATTTCCAGTTTGACTATTCCTCGATGATTCAAATTGTGCCGTTAGTTTCCATTCTTCCCGACTTGATTCAGTATCTCTTTATTAGTTTAGTTTCCCGACGTCCTCTTCTAATTAAAAACTTATTTACCCGTCTTATCTGAACTGTTTATCGTTTACGTTTGACTTCAATACAGTATTACGCTCCATATAAATACCTTCAGAAAAGACTTAAATTTACATTCGATATTTGTAAATTCCTCTTTTCCTGAAACTCTTTTCTTGCTATTGCCAGTTTGCACTTTATATACCCTCTACTGTGGGCGTCGTCATTATTTTCCTGCTGATATAGCAAAACTCATCTACTACTTTTAATGTCTCGTTTCCTAATGTAATCCTTCAATTTGTTGATACCCATCATATCTACTTTTCAAGATAGTATTCATCTCCATCAAATGATCTTCCCAGTCCTTTGTCGTTCTCTGACAGCATTACAATATCATCGGTCAGCCTCGAAGATATTATTTCTTCTCCAGAAGTTTAACTCTTTTTCCAAATTTCTCTTTAGTTTCCGTTACTGTTTGCTCAGTGTACAGATTGAATATTGTCGGATATAGGCTACAGTCCTGTTTCTCCAAACCATTGCTTCCCTTTCATGTCCTTAAGCCACCTGTAAAGATCTTCCGGTCCTTGTATGTTATCCCAGTTAAGTTCAGAATTTCAAAAAATGTATTCCACTCAACATTGTCAGAAGTGTTCTCTAAATCTACAAATACTGTAAAGGCATATTTACCTTTCTTCACTATCTTCTAAGATAAATCGTAAGGTAAGTATTCCTTCTTGTGGTTCTAAGTTTCTCGAAAACAGAATTATCTTCCTCGAGGTCGGCTTATGTCAATCTTTCAATTACCCTGTAAATAAATTGTGTCGGAATTTAACACCCATGTTTTATTAAAATGACCGTTCTCTAATATTGACAACCGTCAGCATCTGTCACCTCTGGAATACGGATTATTACACTTCGCTTGAAGCCCGAGGGTATTTTGATTCTCCGACATATGAACGAAGTAGAACAGTTTTCTCATAGTGTGTTGTCCTCGATAATCCTCAGGGAATGTCGTCTACTCCATGTGCGTTGATTCAGCGAAGGTCTTTCAGCACTCTTTCTCTCTTTTCGCAGTACCTAACGTCTCTTCTTTCTCACCTCCACCTGCTTCATCTTCCTATCCATAACATTGCCTTCAAGGTCGTTTCCTTTGTATACCATTCTACATATTAGAGTCACATTACAGACTTCCCTTCTTTGCTTGATACTGGCTTGTTATCTGCACTGTTGATATTTAGTACAGCTGGTACTATAATCTTTTACATCTGCATCTACATCTACACGATTACTCTGCAATTCACATTTAAGTGCTTGGCAGAGGGTTCATCGAACCATAATCATACTATCTCCCTACCATTCCACTCCCGAACAGCGCGCGGGAAAAACGAACACCTAAACCTTTCTGTTCGAGCTCCGATTTCTCTTATTTTATTTTCATGATCATTCCTACCTATGTAGGTTGGGCTCAACAAAATATTTTCGCATTCGGAAGAGAAAGTTGGTGACTGAAATTTCGTAAATAGATCTCGCCGCGACGAAAAACGTCTTTGCTGTAATGACTTCCATCCCAACTCGCGCATCATATCTGCCACACTCTCTCCCCTATTACGTGATAATACAAAACGAGCTGCCCTTTTTTGCACCCTTTCGATGTCCTCCGTCAATCTCACCTGGTAAGGATCCCACACCGCGCAGCTATATTCTAACAGAGGACCAACGAGTGTAGTGTAAGCTGTCTCTTTAGTGGACTTGTTGCATCTTCTAAGTGACCTGCCAATGAAACACAACCGTTGGCTCGCCTTCCCCGCAATATTGTCTATGTGGTCTTTCCAACTGAAGTTGTTCGTAATTTTTACACTCAGGTACTTAGTTGAATTGACAGCCTTGAGAATTGTACTATTTATCGAGTAATCGAATTCCAACGGATTTCTTTTGGAACTCATGTGGATCACCTCACACTTTTAGCTATTTAGCGTCAACTGCCACCTGCCACACCATACAGCAATCTTTTCTAAATCGCTTTGCAACTGATGCTGGTCTTCGGATGACCTTACTAGACGGTAAATTACAGCATCATCTGCAAAAAACCTAAGAGAACTGCTCAGATTGTCACCCAGGTCATTTATATAGATCAGGAACAGCAGAGATCCCAGGACGCTTCCCTGGGGAACACCTGATATGACTTCAGTTTTACTCGATGATTTGCCGTCTATTACTACGAACTGCGACCTTCCTGACAGGAAATCACGAATCCAGTCGCACAACTGAGACGATACCCCATAGGCCCGCAGCTTGATTAGAAGTCGCCTGTGAGGAACGGTGTCAAAAGCTTTCCGGAAATCTAGAAATACGCAATCAACTTGAGATCCCCTGTCGATAGCGGCCATTACTTCGTGCGAGTAAAGAGCTAGCTGCGTTGCACAAGAACGATGTTTTCTGAAACCTTGCTGATTACGTATCAATAGATCGTTCCCTTCGAGGTGATTCATAGTGTTTGAATACAGTATATGCTCCAAAACCCTACTGCAAACCGACGTCAATGATATAGGTCTGTAGTTCGATGGATTACTCTTACTACCCTTCTTAAACACTGGTGCGACCTGCGCAATTTTCCAATCTGCAGGTACAGATATATCGGTGAGCGAGCGGTTGTATATGATTGCTAAGTAGGGAGCTATTGTATCAGCGTAATCTGAAAGGAACCTAATCGGTATACAATCTGGACCTGAAGACGTGCCCGTATCAAGGGATACCACTAAGGTATCTACTTCTAAGAAACTCATGCTAGCAGCTGTTCGTGTTTCAAATTCTGGAATATTCCATTCGTCTTCCCTGGAGAAGGAATTTCGGAAAACTGCGTTCAATAACTCCGCTTTAGCGGCACAGTCGTCGGTAACAGTACCATCGGCACTGCGCAACGAAGGTATTGATTGCGTCTTGCCGCTTGTGTGTTTTACATACGACCAGAATTTCTTCGGATTTTCTACTAAATTTCGAGACAATGTTTCGTTGTGGAACCTATTAAAGGCATCTCGCATTGAAGTCCGTGCCAGATTTCGCGCGGCTGTAAATTTTTGCCAATCTTCGGGATTTCGCGTTCTTCTGAACTTCGCATGTTTTTTCCGTTGCCTCTGTAACAGCGTTCGGACCTGTTTTGTGTACCATGGGGGATCAGTTCCATCTCTTACCGATTTATGAGGTATGAATCTCTCAATTGCTGTTGCTACTATATCTTTGAATTTGAGCCACATCTCGTCTACATTTGCATAGTCAGTACGAAAGGAATGGAGATTGTCTCTTAGGAACGCTTCTAGTGACACTTTATCCGCTTTTTTAAATAAAATTATTTTGCGTTTGTTTCTGGTGGATTTGGAAGAAACGGTATTGAGCCTAGCTATAACGACCTTGTGATCACTAATCCCTGTATCAGTCATGATGCTCTCTATTAGCTCTGGATTGTTTGTGGCTAAGAGGTCAAGTGTGTTTTCGCAACCATTTACAATTCGCTTGGGTTCGTGGACTAACTGCTCGAAATAATTTTCGGAGAAAGCATTTAGGACAATCTCGGAAGATGTTTTCTGCCTATCACCGGTTTTGAACAAGTATTTTTGCCAACATATCGAGGGAAGGTTGAAGTCCCCACCAACTATAACCGTATGAGTGGGGTATTTATCTGTTACGAGACTCAAATTTTCTCTGAACTGTTCAGCAACTATATCATCGGAGTCTGGGGGTCAGAAGAAGGAGCCAATTATTAACTTAGTTCGGCTGTTAAGTATACCCTCCACCCATACCAATTAGCACGGAGTATCTACTTCGACTTCATTGCAAGATAAACCACTACTGACAGACACAAACACTCCACCACCAAATCTGCCTAATCTATCTTTCCTAAACACCGTCTGAGACTTTGTAAAAATTTCCGCAGAACTTATTTCAGGCTTCAGCCAGCTTTCTGTACCTATAACGGTTTCAGCTTCTGTGCTTTCTATTAGCGCCTGAAGCTCAGGGACTTTCCCAGCACAACTACAATAATTTACAACTACAATTCCGACTGTTCCTTGATCCAAGCACGTCCTGTATTTGCCATGCACGCTTTGAGATTGCAGCCCACCCCGTACTTTCCCGAGGCCTTCTACCTAAAAAACCGCCCACTCCACGCCACACAGCCTCCGCTACCCGTGTATCCGCCAGCTGAGTGTAGTGAACTCCTGACCTATTCAGCGGAACTCGAAACCCCACCACCCTATGGCACAAGTCAAGGAATCTGCAGCCACCACGGTCGCAAAACCGTCTGAGCCTCTGATTCAACCGAGCGGGGTGGCGCAGTGGTTAGACACTGGACTCGCATTCGGGAGGACGACGGTTCAATCCCGCGTCCGGCCATCCTGATTTAGGTTTTCCGTGATTTCCCTAAATCACTCCAGGCAAATGCCGGGATGGTTCCTCTGAAAGGGCACGGCCGACTTCCTTCCCAGTCCTTCCCTAATCCGATGAGACCGATGACCACGCTGTCTGGTCTCCTTCCTCAAACCAACCAACCAACCAACCAACCTCTGATTCAGACCCTCCACCCGGCTCTGCACCAAAGGTCCGCAGTCTGTTCTGTCAACGACGCTGCAGATGGTGAGCTCTGCCTTCATCTCGTAAGCAAGACTGGCAGCCTTCACCAAATCAGATATCCGCTGGAATCCAGAGAGAATTTCCTCAGATCCAAAGTGACACACGTCATTAGTGCCGACATGTGCCACCACCTGCAGCTGGCTGCACCCTGTGTTCTTCATGGCATCCGGAAGGACCCTTTCGACATCAGGAATGACTCCACCCGGAATGCACACGGAGTGCACACTGGATTTCTTCCCCTCCTTAGCCGCCATATCCCTAAGGGGCCCCATTACGCGCCTGACATTGGAGCTCCCTACTACCAATAAGCCCACCCTCTGCGATTGCCCGGACCTTGAAGGCTGATAATCATCCTCTGAAACAGGGCAGGCAGCTGCATCTGGCTCAGCCAGAGACAGCACCTGAAACCTGTTTGTCAGACGCACCGGGGAGGCTTTCTGATCAGCTTCCAGGGACGTCTTTCGCTGCCTGCCTGCTTCTATATTTCTTCAGTTTCTCATAGTCATACTTGTTTGTTTCAACAGCTTGTTTCCTGCTTTACTATTTCTCGCTTTCAGTCAGTCTCATTTTTTAGACATCTGTATACGCTTTTGCCTGATAAACTTGCTGTGTTTTTTTTCTGTTTCCGTTAATTAGGTTCAATGTGTCGCATGTTCTCCAAATATTTCTACTGAACCTCGCCTCCTGCCTATTCGGTCTTCTGTTTCCTTCATATACCATCTCTCAAAGCCATCCGTTCGTCTTCAGTTGCGCTCCTTTCTCCTGTTTTGGTCACCATTGCTTAATGTTCCCTTTGAAAAACTCTACAACCGTTGGTCCTTACAAACTATGCAGATCCCATCTCATTAATTCTCTGTCTTCTCCAGTTTGACTCTGCTGTTCACAACCAATAAATTAAGCCATGGATCTATGACTATTCTTGGAAATGTTTTGAAGTTTAAAATCTTGCTTACAGAACTCTGTCTTGCCGTTAATTAACCTGTCAGAGACCTTCAGGTGCCTCTAGGTCTCTTCCACATATACAGACATCTTCCATGATTCTCAGCCCAAGTGTTAGCAATGATTAAATTGCGCTGTGTGCAAAATTCTACCAGGCGGATTTCTTCTGTTTCTTTTCCAGCTAACGAAGTCTAGTTCCCAACACAGTTAAAATTTCGTCAACAATCTGATCGTTGCATTTATCTGAACACAAATTATTTCAACGTCTTCATCATTTACTGAGCTAACAGTCGTATAAACTTGCACCACTGCGGTGCGTGTTGGCTTTGCGTCTATCTCGGCTATTATGACGCATTCACTGTGCTTGTAACCGCCTCCCACTCTCCCCGCCCGCCTGTGCTCTTCCCCGTTGTTTTCTGACCGTAACAACTGGCTCTGCTTCTTGAGTGGACGTGTGCAAACTGCCAGGAATTTTAATGGAGATGTAACTCAGTCCCGACAGTGGAAGGCAATTAACATCGTTCCTACTTGCAGAGGATCGCAGTCAATTAGCAGACTGAGGAAAATGCGCAGAGGATACAACTGAAATGAAAGTAGATGAATGTTAAACAGTAAGATATATTTCTATAAGATTTCTAAACATATCGCCGAGAGCAGCATTCACTGACCAGATAAACCATAACATATAGAGACAGGAATCAATGAATGCAGAAATCAACGTACGTAATTATCAGAAGAACTTCAACGACACCTTTAGTTCGAAGTGTAGGGAAAAGAGCTAGATTTACGTGAGAATCCTAGCATATTACAGAGAGAGCTGAACTCGTGAGGTTAATACTGTGGCATGGTGACGTATTTAAGGTTGCATGCACCAGTGCGATCTAAGGCCAGAAGGAGGCCTAGGCGTAATTAATTTTATATCGAAGTGCGCTGCTCTGTTGATAGTCAGCACATTCGGAATCACAGCAAACAACCCCAGGCCAGTCCGACAGCGGCCTTGTTCGACAAATACAAACTAGAGCCTGAAATAGCGCCCATAGACAACAGAAAGATTCCATCTGCACTCAGTTACATGTGTCAATACTACACGCAGAAGAGCTACGTAATAGTAAGCGCCCTAAATCCCAGAGAGACGGCCCAACGCGCCGAATCATTTCGCCGCAAGAACAATCAGGACGCCAGACTTTAAGCCATTCCCTGCCTGCAAGAGATCTGCCGCCACACTGACAGTCGTCCAGACACTGCACTCCATCTGTCCCTGCGAAACACCGAGAAATTACAATTTCTAACTTATCGATGGAAGCAATGTGAGAAAACTAGGAAGATAGCAAAATATGAAGAATATTTTAATCAATTTTTTAATCATTAAGTGTATGAGACACAGCCGAATCTCAGCAATCAGGCTGATCAATAAATGGTTGTCAACGGCCGTCCAGAGATGGATTCTTTCAGTTAACCGAAGCACCATCGAGCATGGTTAGTATATTGACGAATGACCGTCCTGGTACGATGAGTGCTATTAACAATTTTCCGTCGGCACTAACGGCAAGGGGGACAGGAGGAGTGTTGGCGCATCATACCTGATCACCAGCCTTTGTGTCAATGTCGTAGTTTCATTTGCAAAGCTCTTCGCAGCATCTCATACAATGAGGGAATCCGACATTGTGGCCCGTCCATCAAATGGGGACGTCTCGGTGCTCTTCGAGAGTAGCAGGCTAGGTATAGGGTTTCATCCTCTCCCTTCTCTCGTCTCTAGCACGTATGCGACACTGCACACAAACCACTGCAGATACACTTTCAGACACAACATTCATCCTTCGAGAAAGAAATATGCCTGCGAGCGCGGACGATTGGGAAAACCTTTCCAATACGGCTGCTGAACCTGCCATTTAGGATTCTCACAGCTATTTATTCCATACACTTTACTTTTAACAATCTGTTCAACAACAATAATAAACTGACGTGCTCCTATCGACATGAAGACGCAGTAACAGAGCGCGCGAAGACCTGGGAGGGCAGAAAGCTACAGCAGGCCTCTCTTTATGCAGAGTCAGGCTGCGAGTAAGCACCTTGCCACTACAAACTGCATGAAGCGTCAAATTATTTACGATTTACGATGATGAATCAACTACGTACGTTCATAAGGCAATAAAAGATTATTTAAAAGAAGTGGCGGCGAAAGGGGGTGGTTGCGATGACTCCTTGCCACACGACAGAATGTATCACCTCACTGGAAGAGCGCGACATAGTCACGCCTGCCCATAGTAAACTATAGCGTCAATACGTTATCAACATTGCTACGTTGTGCTCAAGTATCAAGGTAATGGGCAAGCAAACATTACTCTGACTCACGTGCCGAGAGTCCCCACCGGAGTAGTCTTGCTGCAACCTTTGGTCTCTGAAGTTTTATGGCTTCTGAACGTCCGCACGCCGCTGTGCTTCCGATCTCAAAAAGTAGAGCTACGAGGTGCATTCAAGTTCTAAGGCCTCCGATTTTTTTTCTCCGGACTGGAAAGAGATACAAACATGCGCATTGTTTTAAAATGAGACTGCGTTCATTGTCAATACGTCCCAGAGATGGCAGCACCGTACGGCAGATGGAATTTTACTGCCAGCGGCGAGAATGAGAACTGTCTTAAATACTTAAAATGGCGACGTTTTCCTTACTTGAACAGCGTGCAATCATTCGTTTTCTGAATTTGCGTGGTGTGAAACCAATTGAAATTCATCGACAGTTGAAGGAGACATGTGGTGATGGAGTTATGGATGTGTCGAAAGTGCGTTCGTGGGTGCGACAGTTTAATGAAGGCAGAACATCGTGTGACAACAAACTGAAACAACCTCGGGCTCGCATAAGCCGGTCTGACGACATGATCGAGAAAGTGGAGAGAATTGTTTTGGGGGATCGCCGAATGACTGTTGAACAGATCGCCTCCAGAGTTGGCATTTCTGTGGGTTCTGTGCACACAATCCTGCATGACGACCTGAAAATGCGAAAAGTGTCATCCAGGTGGGTGCCACGAATGCTGACGGGCGACCACATGGCTGCCCGTGTGACATGTTGCCGAGCAATGTTGACGCGCAACGACAGCACGAATGGGACTTTCTTTTCGTCGGTTGTGACAATGGATGAGACGTGGATGCCATTTTTCAATCCAGAAACAAAGCGCCAGTCAGCTCAATGGAAGCACACAGATTCACCGCCACCAAAAAAATTTCGGGTAACCCCCAGTGCTGAAAAAATGATGGTGTCCATGTTCTGGGACAGCGAGGGCGTAATCCTTATCCATTGCGTTCCAAAGGGCACTACGGTAACAGGTGCATCCTACGAAAATGTTTTGAAGAACGAATTCCTTCCTGCACTGCAACAAAAACGTCCGGGAAGGGCTGCGCGTGTGCTGTTTCACCAAGACAACGCACCCGCACATCGAGCTATCGTTACGCATCAGTTTCTTCGTGATAACAACTTTGAAGTGATTCCTCATGCTCCCTACTCACCTGACCTGGCTCCTAGTGACTTTCGGCTTTTTCCAACAATGAAAGACACTCTCCGTGGCCGCACGTTCACCAGCCATGCTGCTATTGCCTCAGCGATTTTCCAGTGGTCAAAACAGACTCCTAAAGAAGCCTTCGCCGCTGCCATGGAATCATGGCGTCAGCGTTGTGAAAAATGTATACGTCTGCAGGGCGATTACGTCGAGAAGTAACGCCAGTTTCATCGATTTCGGGTGAGTAGTTAATTAGAAAAAAAATCGGAGGCCTTAGAACTTCAATGCACCTCGTATAGGGAGCAGAACAACGGGAATCTGATGCATTAACGCCAGTTTCGTCGATTTTGGGTGAGTAGTTAATTAGAAAAAAAACGGAGGCTTTAGAACTTTAATGCTCCTCGTACTACCATCTGCTGTTTTGCGGCGGATTAGGAGGGGGGGGGGGGGGGGGCAGTGGGCAGTGGTCAAGGACTGCCTGATGGTACAAACAGAATAGACATCATCTTTTGTGCGCAAATGTTTCCACCGTCTAGGAAGAAGATGGCCCATTTGAATTGTCAGATTTAATGGTTGGCGCCGTCATAAGCAAATACTGAAACCTTCTAAAAATGATTGTATCAGAATTTAGATTTTGGCTTACTATTCCACAGTACGGCCATAATCGATCTGCTACGGTCTCTCTTCTAAAAAATGGCTCTGAGCACTATGGGACTTAACATCTGAGGTCATCAGTCCCCTAGACCTTAGAACTACTTAAACCTAACTAACCTAAGGACATCACACACATCCATGCCCGAGGCAGGATTCGAACCTGCGACCGTAGCGGTCGCGCGGTTCCGGACTGACGCGCCTAAAACCGCTCGGCCACACCGACCGGCGGTCTCTCTTCTCTTGGAATTTCTAATCAGGGATATATTTGCATTTAATATTTTGGGAACATTGAAATAAAATTGATAACGTAGTAATAAATTCAGGTCTGGAATCCGCAATGATATCTGTTGACTTTTAAGCGTCTGTTAAGGTTCATAGTATCTCACCTCCATTGCCATTTCCTTTTTCATTATTAGATCTACTCCTCCATTACTTCTATTTGGTGTTGATAAATCTGCACTAACCAGCAACAGAAATCCCGTTCTTCCTTCCACCATACTTCATTATTTCTCAATATATCTAACTTCGATCCATCCATTTATTTTTCAAATATTTTCTTACCTACCTGCCAAATTAGGGGATCTAACAATCCACTCTCCATCCAACAGAACATCAAGTGCGTTTTTTTTCCATGACAATAACTTCTTGTTTAATCCTCGGCCGCAGAGGATCCAAACGTGGAACAAAGTATAAGTGGAATAAGGCCGAGGAAAAGGTGACGAACCAAAACTGGCTGTCCCAGTCTATACTCGTCAAGTCAGAAAAATATTATGGAGTCATCGTCATAAATCTCGTGATTAAAAGCTGGACACAAGCATTGTTCGATCACACACAGGAATTTTTGCGACGGAATGATATCCGCTACGTCTTGAAAATCCCAGTGCAACGCATTTTTTTTTTAATCAGATAAACAACTCCTATAAAGATTTTGTGTCTGAACAGAAGGGGACTCGTTGCGAACCACCTGTCCTGATTTGCTTATTGTGTATCACGCAACCAACGAGAGTCTATGATTTTCGATATACCGATACTCGAAATGCCGAAACAGCAACCTTCATAGTGTGGTCTTTCTTATTTCCCTTTCTACACATCCAAATTAATCGATGTTCGAATGTTGGCTTATGATTTGCTAAGCGAATAAAAGCGCCCACGTCTCGTGGTCGGGAAGGTCATTAACGGGATACGACTGTGGAATGCGAAGGTCTTATTAGGCAGTGAGCAGTAACCTATGAGTTTCTTCACAAGACAGCACCAAATTATAGCTCGGCCTGGCGCTTTGTGTGACCAAGAACCAATCCTTCAACGTGTTGTACATTTTCCCGCAGCTACAGTACGGAACTTTCAGCTGGCCATGCTACCTGTCTATCTATCGTCGTTGCTTCTGCGTTCCATAGTTCCGAAAGACGTGTCGTCACTGTCAGATCAGCACAATTACGAGCTGTTCAGGTAACCAGTTACTTGATTCCGCCCTTAGGTGCAGTTCCTTCACACCATTCCACACGGCAGGCAAAACAACAGAGCTAAATTGTATAGCAATAGTCAATGGTGTCCACCATTCAGAGAAGGGTAATCTTACAGTCGGTACGCTTATGTGCAGCGAGGTCAAAGTCTTCGCAACTAAAAGAACACCACTATGTAGTCAGGAAGAGCGTCACTACACTGCAGTGCTGCGCACGTCTGCGTTTTCTGTACCAATGGCTGCCATCATTTCCCACATTTCTCGTATAACGCTGTCAACATCTGAGAACGTTGGAGGAAGAGAACCGAGTCTAGTACCTCAGAGGTTTAACACCGAGGTGTAACAATTCTTTGCGTTCATCCGAGTATCTCTTGCTTCCTTACAACTAGCGACTCTCCTGAACGCTTACTCAGTAGCGTTTTTTAAGCAAAAGAGTTTTTTTTAAGCACTTATAGATAACCGTAACCAGCATAAGAAAGGGAACAATAAAGTAATTTTACATTTTTAATCAGTCTGGGCAGCAGTCCTATTGTATTGTTCATTACAACGGTGACGTAACGGGGGGGTGTAATTTAGAGTAGTTCACGGGAAATTTATTCCATCTAATGTACGAATTGAGCATGTCGGCAATTCGTATTTATGTGAAGCTCACGTTTGAAAGGAATGTTCCGAAAAGCATCACAGTTAATACCTGAGTGTCTTTCTCCATTCCATGCAACTATTACATGCTCATCAGGCAGCCCGCCTTCAGCATCCTTCACTTGTCTCCAAACCAAAGGTAAAGAAGAACTGATCAACGCTGCATGTTTCAACGTCATAATCTCCACCCAAAAAGAAGCAGTTACGTCGTACGCGGAGCTTATTCTCACAAAACACACTGTCTCATTGAACAAAAACATGGAAACACGAAAAAACATTACCATGCCTAATATGCTGGAGGAAGTGAGCTGACATTCGAAACAGCTTCCAATTATCTCGGAAAGGGTAAATAAGGTTCTGTAAGGTTTTCAAGGGAATCTTATACCATTCGCCCTGCAAAATACTTCAGTTAATGATTATGAAGGTGGATAAGGATCACGCACCCTTCTCTCAAAAATAGATGTCACAGGCACAATAATATTGAGATCTGGTGACTGTGTTGGCCAGGGAGATGTGACGGTTCATCCTGCTGCCAATCCCGGACGATGCGGACTGCGTGGACAGGGACCCTCTCGTCTTGGAACACTGCATCACCAATGGGGAACAAATATTGCTTCACGGGATGGGCATGATCAGCCAGAACGTTCATACAATCTTTGACAGTAATGCGACCTTGCAGAGTAACCACAGGGCCTATGGAATACCACGAGAAGGCTGCCCAAATCAATATGAAACCTGTTGTGAATTGGCAAGACAGCCAACCCAGTATGACAGGAAGCCGAAAGGCAAGCGTTTAAGCTCACGCAGGCTGGCGTGAGGTCTGGAACAGGACACGAATTTTAGACTTCAGAAAAAAGGAGGTAACTGGTAGAATACTTAACTTTAATCCATAACTGGTGAACATCGCTCTTGACGGTACGTGTTTTACAGCATCAATAGTAACTAGTATTGGCGCCATGCTAGGTCGTAGCAAATGATGTAGTTGAAGGCTATGCTAACTATCGTCTCGGCAAATGAGAGCGTATTTTGTCAGTGAACCATCGCTAGCCAAGTCGGTTGTACAACTGGGGCGAGTGCTAGGAAGTGTCTCTAGACCTGCCGTGTGGCGGCGCTCGGTCTGCAATCACTGATAGTGGCGACACGCGGGTCCGACGTATACTAATGGACCGCGGCCGATTTAAAGGCTACCACCTAGCAAGTGTGGTGTCTGGCGGTGACATCACAAAACCCCCGCCAAGTTTCACTGCTCGGACGTAAACTCGGCCAGAAGCTGGAGACAGAGTGCACCAAGGCTCATCCGTCCAAATAACTCTTTTCTTTTGTTCCGCAGGGAAGGTTTTGTGGCTTCGGCATCACCTTTTCCTGTTAAGGGCATTTATGTCACTGATGAGTGATTTTGGAATTCTAGCTCGCCCTGCACTTCCCTGCTTTTGGAGCTCCTTTCGTATTGTTTTGGTGGTGACAGGGTTCGCGAGTGCGACATGCAATTCTACAGTGACTTTTGAAGCCGTCTTCCTCTTATTTTTCATCACAGTCCTCTTCAACGACCATCTGTCACCAGCACTCGACACACACTTCCGTCCGCGTTGTGACTTGATGGATGATATTTCTCCGCTTTCCCTGTATGCAGTAGAGATCTTTGATGCGATTCCTCTCGAATCACCAGACACTCCGACTCCCTTGGTTGTGGACCCCACCCACCATACGAGCACCAACAATTTTGCAACGTTCGATTTCATTTAGCTCCGACATACTGCACTTACTACTGACTTACGACTGGCACTTGCAGTGTATTGAGGATATTGCATAGGTGCCGTTCGTGGTCAAATACAACAGCGCAACGTGCTAGCTTCTACAGTTTTATTCAAGCCCGTATTTTTTTTTTCACCGTGATTCCATACTTTAGTCCAACGTCTGTACATCTCGCGTATTGACGTATTGCATTAAAAGCACAATAAACGGCAATAAAATTATGTCAACAGTGTAGCAGCAAAAATGAAATTGCGTTTATCGAAATTATTTGTTTAAACAGCTACTGCAACAGGAGACTCGTTGTCAAGATAGAAGACTGCATAATGTCAATGAAACGTTAGCATTTTTAGTTTATCAACATATTTTTAATCGCCCTGTAGGGTTACTGGGGTCGCAAGTCGCTGATGTGGCGTCCTATCCGAAGACTTGCACCAGCCCGTTGAGCCACCTGGTTCAACTTACTGCTGTACACTACGTACATCTGGCAGGTGTGAGCTGCTCTTACAGGGCTAAAAATTCACACTCCCATTATTGTATGAGGAACAGGCGAGAAGTTGGGCATTTCCGTCAGATTGCGACAGTCCAGGCGGTGTGTACGACTAAATTACCTCGTGTGTTGAGTACTACTGACTCCTTGCACAATCTCACCATTTTCGGCGTTTTTCAGATTCATAGCTAACGAAGTGGCGTCTTGTTGGCCCATCTTGTCCATCATGTGAGTCACAAGATTTTACGGTGGCCTCAGCAGTCAGTTACATGTCCACTCTATCGTTTCTTCCCCCAACTACAGTTATCATAGCCCGGCCGGCTAGCTGCGCTGTCTAACGTGCTGCTTCCCGAGCGGGAAGGCTTGCCGGTCCCCGCCACGAATCCGCCCGGCGGATTAGTGTCGAGGTCCGGTGTGCCGGCCAGCCTGTGGATGGTTTTTGAGGCAGTTTTCCATCCACCTCAGTTACACTATGTCGGCGATTGCTGTGCAAACACTGTATCCAGGTACGTGTACACCATAATTACTCTACCACGTACCCATATACACATTTGGGGTACAATCGTCTGGTATGAGACTATCTTGGGGCGGGGGGGGGGGGGGGGGGTAGTATCTACTGGGGGCCGAACCGCAATAACCCTGGGTTCGGGGTGGGGCGGCGGTGGGGTGGGTGGACTGCTGTGGCTGTTGTTGGGTTGTGTACCACTCAGGTCCCCAGTTTAATATACACAATACACACCACACAGTTATCACATCCTCTGCTCAGGAAACCTTTAAACCCTTTCGATCTCTATCTGCATCATGATTACTTCTTTACAAGGGGATAGAAATTATTAATTTCTGTATATTGACTGAAGAGAAACAAACCTACTTTTACAGCATTTAGAGGAAGCATGTGAGATGGGTAACTGTAATACGCACTCTAGAATTCTGCAGGTGCAGAGATAAAATGAGGGGGCAAGAGGTTCTCCACAACTGCTACAGAAATCAGACTGTAGCTATAAGAACCGAAGAAAACGAAAGAGAAGCACTAGTTGCGAAGGGAGAGAGCCAGGGTTGCAGCCTGCCCCAGATTGTTATACAATCTGCACATCGATCAGGCTATAAAGGAACCCAAAAAGAAGTTTGGAAAGGAAATTAAGCACAGGGAAAATAAATCAAAAATTCAAAGTTTCCCCATAACTATTTAATTCAAAGGTACAAAGGGCTTGAGAGATCAGTTGTACGTAAGAGATACCAATTGAAGAGAGGTTATAAGAAAAATATAAACAAAATTAAAACAAGGGTCATAGAATGTATTAGAATTAAATCAGGCGTTGCTAAGGAAATTAGTTTAAGAAACGGACTCGCAAAGTAGTAGGTGAGTTATACTATTTGCACAGTGAAAAAACTACCGATGTGCGCAGTAGGGCATATAAAATACAGACTGGCAATAGCAAGAAAAAGGTTTGTGAAAAATAGAAGTTTGCTAGCAATAAACGTGAATGTAAATGTTAGGAAGTCTTTTCGGAAGGTGTGTGTCTGGACTATAGCATTCCACGAAAGTCAAATGTGAACGATAATCAGGTCAAGAATAGAAGCTTTTGAAGTGTGCTTCAGAAGACTATTTAAGATTAAATGGGAAAATCGGATAACGAACGATACAACTAAAACTGCGGACGGTTGATACAAAGGAAGTATGTCGGGGTGACTAAGGAGGGGGTCAGGACTTAGGCGTGAATATTGTAAGCAGGTTGAAACGGGTGTTGGTTTCAGTAGCTACGCGGAGACGGAGAGGTTCGCACAGGATAGACCAGGGTGGTGATCTGCATCGCACCAGTATCCTGTGTGACGACCACAACAACAACAATACGTAAATTATTAACGTGAATAATACAGCATCATCATAAAATTAAAGCAATAACAGCCCTCTGTCGCAAAAAAGCAGTAAATCAATAAAGCTTGATATTTCTTTTATACGTGACATGCCAGTTTGAATGTTTTACTTCTGATGAAGGCACTCATAGTAGTGGCGAAACCAGGTCAAAAGACTTGATTTTTGCGACCGAGGGCCGTTATTGCTTTAATTTTACGTTGTAAACGGTCGCTGACCACGCAGCGATGTTTAAAACTTTAATACAGCATCAGTTACATCTTAAAATAAGAAATTAATCAAATTGTAATTTAGTTCTACCCTCTCACTTACCTCTTTCTGTTCAGCACTACTCACTGGATCACTACAGCTATAGCTATCTATTTTTTACTATCGGAGTACTTACCCAAGTATGGATGGGGGTTTGAACCTCCACACAGATGAATGTTCGACATCTGAGCCACCTCTCTCGTCGATACACATTCATAAAAATAGAAATCGTTTACTCAAACCGAACAAAACAAAACAAGTTAGATTCATTGCAAAATAAAACTGACAGTTTTCCTTACAGCATACCCTACGTGATTAACAGCGTGAGCGCAAACTGCTGTCAAGTCGTTGCTGAGGGCTGAGATCGTCCAGGAGTAATTTAGCGAAAATATACTTTATGTTTTCCTGACACACTGGCGATTCCATTTTTCTGCGCAAGGTCTTAGAGGATTCGCTGCAGTATCTGATGAACACCACTAGGTCAGTAACGCCATAATTGTCCATGACAATGTGATCCGAAATCCAAGTGTACCGAAGAACCAACACAGACTGCGTATTATTTAATTTATTTCACAATTTTCACTCGACAGTATCTAACGACCCTTCTGTCTGCTGAGCGTAACCAGTCGCTATTTTATCTGAATTTTAACCAGAAAAGTCGCTATGTCCCCTGCAGGCGATTACTGCGTTTCCTAATTATTTTTTTAATAATTAAAAGTGACACAAAATAAGTCAAACGAATTTTTATATTTTATAAAAAAAAATTTCAAGCAATTAAGACGATATTCAATGCCGAGAATCTACGATATTCCGAAACGTAAAAATGTAAATGTCGTACGGCATTGTTGGCTGTGCTTTCTCACGGAGAGGGTTCAGCCGCCCGCCGGAACAGACGTTTTTCCTTCGCCCAACTTGGTGGTTACGCGAGACTAGTGTCGTATGAGTATTTGTAGACAGTTGATGAGAGCACTTACAGTGTATCGTGTAGTGTAATATTTGTGTTGTATGTTGATGAGAGAAGGGAGACCCGCCAGGGTAGCCGAGAACGGTAACGTGCTGCTTCCTGGACTCGGGTAGGCGCGCCGGCCCCGGATCGAATCCGCCCGTCAGATTAACGACGTAGGGCCGGTGTGCCGGCCAGCCTGTAAGTGGTTTTTAGGCGGTTTTTCACATCCCCCTAGGTGAATACCAGTCTGGTCCCCACGTTCCACCCTCAGTTACATGACTCGCAGACATCTGCAACACGTTCGCAGTATTCCGTGGCTTACATTGGACATAGACAGCTGAGGTACATTAATTCCTTCCTAGGGGGTACAGGTTGGTGGCAGGAAGGGCATCCGGCCACCCCTTAAACTTACCAAGTCACATCCGATTAACCATGGCCGACAAAGAAAGAAAAAAAGTTGATGAGAGAAGGGAGAGGGTGTAACCCGGTGCCGGCACAAAGAGCCCTCCACACAAATAGCACCTAGGGTTCCGTCAAGCTTAACGTTCCCATCCGACGGATGGTTTACCATCAACAGTGTCGCATGCTCTCACTTCATGAGACACTGAGGTGAGGTTTGGAATTCAGTCCAGGCTACTGGCACTAAAACTGGCGATCTGGAACTTGACGCCACCATCTCTCTTCTCCTTTCCAAAATATTGGCAGCGAAAATTCCATCCACCCCAGGATGCAAACCGGCTTAACTCAAAGTCGAGCGCTACCTTCCAGGCGTGCGTTAGCGACCTCGGCGATGGAAGCGGAAAACGTACAAGTGTTCAGTCGAAAACCCGACGACATTTCAGAAAACTGGTCAGTTCCTCCAAGAGCTCAAGATGTTACCATTTTGCATCCGTCCTTGCTGTGCAGTACGACAAATGCTTGTTCGACTGGATTCCTGATTTTCTGTCATGCAGGTCACAGTTCCTAGCAATTGATGTGAAGTCATCATTGAAACCGAGAAAGTGTTACGGGTTCTCTTTCGTTCTCAATCTAAATAAACGATTTAGGAGAGAATCTGAGCAACCGAGTCGTTCACCATTTAGTAAAGTTTATATGAAGCTCCAAACGAAGTGCAAAATTATTTAGATCAGATATCTGTATGGTGAGAAAAGTGACGACACTGAACAGTAAAAAGTGTGAGGTCCTCCACATGAGAACTAAAAAGATTGCGTTAAATTTTGGTCACACCTTACATAAAGCAAATTTAAAAATGGCTCTGAGCACTATGCGACTTAACTGCTGAGGTCATCAGTCGCCTAGAACTTAGAACTAGTTAAACCTAACTTAACCTAAGGACATCACACATCCATGCCCGAGGCAGGATTCGAACCTGCGACCGTAGCGGTCACACGGTTCCAGACTGTAGCGCCTTTAACCGCACGGCCACACCGGCCGGCAAAGCAAATGTAAAAATTGAGTTACATTCCTGGGGATTACAGTTACAAACAACTTAAATTGGAACCCTCACAAAGAAAATGCTGTTGTCAAGGTGGACCAAAGATTGTGTTTTATTTGTTGAATACTTAGAAGATGCAAAAAATCTTCTAAGGAAACTGGATACATTACGCTTTCCCGTCCTCCTCTAGAGTACTGCCCTGCGGTAAGGCATTCTCCCAGAAAGGACTGACGGAGGACATCAAAAAAGCTCAAAGAAGGGCAGTTCGTTTTGCATTATTGCAGGGCAGGGGACAAAGTATCACGGATATGATAACTGAATTGGTATGTCAGTGATAAAACAAAGGCGTTTTTCTTTGCAGTCGAGGTGTTTTACGAAATTTCAGTCAGTAATTGTTTCCTGCAAACGCGAAGATATTTTGTTGGCTGTCATCTATAGAGGGAGAAATAATAGCCGTAATAGAATAAGAGCGATCAAAGATCACACGGGACGATTTAGGTATTCGTGTTTCCCACATGTTATACGAGAGTGGACCGTTAAAAAAATAATCTGAAAGTGGTTATATGAACCCTCTGCCAAACACTTACGTGTTAACTGCAGAGCAATAGTGTAAATGTAACCATGTAAACATAGAAAGATAGTCAAGTGTGTTCTTGTTACCGCCTGTCTTGTTATGGTACAATGTCTGGGATTCGTGGTCTTGCAAACAGTTTCATTCTTCGGTATCAAAGTTTGTTGGCACTCTATTCTATTGTCTCCGTATCTACTGGAGCTTTGCCTCAGATTACTAGGGTATTCGAGTGGGGGCATCGAAGTTCGGTTCGATGTGGCAGTACGATTATTAAGAGTGGTGTTCATCTGGCTGTAACTGCACACCGTGGGTAATGAAAAGTGTGCAATGTAATGAAACTTCACTGGTGTGTCATCAGACATCTTGCAGGCAACGTTATGTGCTAACTCGTGTTACATTGGAAAACAAGGGTACACTTCCGGAAGTTGCTGTATTGCCATTTGAAACTTTTTATATAATCGTCGTACAAAATTAAGACTCCTGGCACTTGAAAAAGTGAATTACAAAACTACTTGCCTTCACAATTGGATTCATTCGGCAGCAAGGACTTGGTCGGCTGGGAATTGAATTCAATTGAGTTTCACGCGATCAAAGAACGCTGGGTGTTCGCCAATACAATGCGTTCTCAAGGATAGGCGTATTGTGAGTGAGGAAGGCGGGATAACAGAAGGTGCGGGGCTTTCTGTGACCATAAATTTCCGCCTCAAGCTATACAGTCGAGAGCTTAAGCGGAGCCACTTATCGCCAGATCACGCACATTGTTTCCACTCGTTTCCCTAGAGGAGTCAGCCGTGTGCTCTCGCAAGAACGGCTCTTTTGAGATTGGAATCGGCGGGAACGGATGTGAGGCATTGAAGTGTTCGCCTTTAGCGACATCTATTCGTACCGGCATGGGCGACAGACATGGTGACCTCGTCTGTGATCTTTCTTTCTTTTGTAAGCTTGAGATAGAAGAGCATCGTTTAGACATTTTTGAGTTACATATTTTCTTGAAATGGTAAAGAGTAAACATTTTCGAAAGTGAATCGTTGATAAAAGGTATCTGTTAGGTCTACAACTTCTCTTAGGCCGTTTTTTCTCGTTGCTCGAGGCTTTATTGTGAAAAACTTTACGATTCAAATATTGGCCATCGCTGGTTACTACTTTCTCAGTCTTTCGATGAGCATATGAATCCCTCGGTGGAATGAATCGATCCAATTTTGCGTCTGTTCATATGACCCTAAGTGCTGGTCCACCTGTCCGCGTTCCGATTACTGAAGAAGGTGGAAGTCAGATCGAACAATGTCTGGAGCATACAACATTTCCAATTAAATTGCGACGGGTTTTGCGACATGGGGTCGAGCAATGTCATACTGAAAAATCACCTTTTCGTTTCTGTCGCAGTATTGTGGCAATTTGTCTTTCAGTGCTCGGCTCAAACGCTTCAATTGCTTTCGTCTATTTCAGTAGCTTCGCAAACCTTCTCTCTTCCACCATCATGTCGGTTTTCGATGTCAAAATCACCGTTCTTGAAGCATTGGACTCATTCTCAGCACTTTCTTTCACTAATAGTGCATCACCAAAGACCTTATGCAGCATTTTATGAGATTCGGCAGTAGATTTCTTCATGTTAATGCAAACCATTAAAATTACCGGTAAATGACGAGAATTGGGCTCATAAGTTGACATATTCAATCGACAATGACTTTACGACTCAATCACAAATCAACTACTGTTTCGTATGCCGTTAAGTTTACAAATGCCTAAGCTTACTATATGACACTTACGACCTACCACCTCCACCACCACTTGCCGTTACTGCCATCTATTGCACGGCGACGGAAGCAAAGATGTAGACACTTATAACATAGAAAAGAATTATCGGCAGTTACCTGTCTTCGCTTGTGTGAAATGATCAATTTGTCCAATATTTGCGCCTGTGGCACCTGCCAACCTACTCTTCCATCTTACATCAACATCGTCGTCATCATTATCATCATCAACACCATTAATAACTGCAGCAGCAGCCAGCTGACAATCACTGCTACATAAAACCCTCTTCAGGACTATTCAGTGCATCACAGTCCTCCAGTATGAGGATACATGTTGCTTCTGCATGTTTTTTACTTTCAGCCACTCAAGTTCCATTGGGCTGTCATTAACCTTTCCTTGTTTCTTTCAATCCAACAAAGAAATTAACATGTTAGTCTACGTTATCCAACCACTTCCACTTCATTTCTCTTTCAGTCATAATAATGTCTTCCACTCCACTCTCTTCCTTTATTCTTTCGTTTATTTTGCTGCCTCTCCCGTTAATTCCCAACATTCATCTCTCCGCCACTCGCTGATAAAACACAGGTTTTTTATAATGTCCGAATTTCAAGTCCATGTCTCACTCTCAAAATTCAACACTTGCAATACAATGAGCATTGACTGTAAACTTCCCATTTCAGGTATATTGAAACCTTCGTTTCGACAACCCCATTTTGTTTATCGAAAGAAGGACAAAAAAATAACTTTCACATGATGCGTCGCTGCCTAGTAAGACCTCGATGAACCTTAGATCATACACAAAAAAACTGTTACAAAATAGTTTACGAGGTAACTGAAAGAAATACGCAATGAGACGAAGAAAAATGACACTTCTATTCAAAGACAATAATTACGCTTATGCCAGCATGATTCATGATGGTCCCCTGGACATTGAAAACTGTGGGACATGTTTCTTAATAGGGTGTTTGACCACTGCGGATGGCAATGCAAGCTCTGCAACGTGCTCCCACGCTGGTTTTTTTTGTGGTAGAACGTTCCATATGACGACCAGCGCGGTCGATAACAGCTGGATGGTCGGTGGTGCGTGTGGACGTGCTGCTACTTCTGCGCAACGCATTCCACAAGTGCTCGATGAGATTTAAGTCGGGGACACAGATATTCGCTGAATATCCTGTAGTTCCAACAGATCCTCCAGCTGCGCTGTTCGATGCGATCGCGTGTTGGCATCTATAAAAATGAAGTCATGGCCGAATGTAACCCTGAAAAGACGCGCATGGGAAAGGGATATAGCATCACAACGACGTTGTCCAGTGAGTGCACGCTGTTCAGAGATTTGGAGGTCAATATCCCATGTAACATTATGCCTCTCCATACCATAACACCTGCACCATCAGAACGATCACGTTCGACAGTGTTCCTGGCTGCATTACGTGTTCCCATCTCTTGCCATGCAGAATCACTACTCGGGCATTCTGCCCTCACCCGAGATGAACACGTTATCTCACACCTCTCTGACGGAGTCACACTGCTCTTGGACCCATTACAAACGGTGTCGCCGATGTGCGGATGTCAACGGGACACAGCGTACTGCTTGTTGGTGAAAGAGACCACCCCCATGCAGACGCCGTGCCACGGTGGACAGTCAGACTGCGTTCCTTGCATTCCCATTAAATTTTGTTCCAAATGCACCCGCTGATTGGCTTTTTCTTGCCCGTTGCGTAATGTAGCGGTCATCTGCTACTGCAGTTGACCGCTATCGACCGCCTCCTCTCCTTCTGGCAGCAATGCCTGTCGTTCGGAAGGCTCTTCACCAATTTGAAACATTGCTGTCAGCAATGCCAGTCATCATACTTCGTCCTTCTTTCACTTTTCCTCTGATTCGTCCCCGTGTGAAATCTCCGGACCATGTTTAATGAAGGACACAACCGCAGTGCATCATAACTGCTCGCTGGTTGACATACACTGCCTTCCCCCTTACGTTCAGCTGCCTCGTGTTGCGGGACCAGCCCCATTTGTCGCTGCAGTCATGCTGTACTCACGCTATATGACGTCCAGTTTTTTGTGCACAACTGGGAAACCTCCGGTAACATGCTCTCGCACTCTCATTTATTTCCACCGAGTTGTCAATATGTTGTATTACTTTATCTATCTCATCCTTACGTTTTGCAGAACGGTGCACCTAAACCTTCAGTCCGGAACCGTGCTGCTGCTACGGTCGCAGGTTCGAATCCTGCCTCGGGCATGGATGTGTGTGATGTCCTTAGGTTAGTTAGGTTTAAGGAGTTCTAAGTCTAGGGGACTGATGACCTCAGATCTTAAGTCCCATAGTGCTCAGAGCCATTTTTGAAATATGGGGCGGGCTAAATGAAACTGGCCCGGAAAATATGTCATAAGTCTTCAAGTAGGCAACCCAGATTGCAACACCACACCCGGCACAGATGATGTACGTTGGATTACATACCTTAGGGTTCATTAAGTATTTTATCTCCGATTTTATTTTGCTTACTTTGTACACACGACCATCAACTCTTAAAGTTACTCCTTAGTTTATTTTTAATATTTTTTTCCTAATGGGTGTGTTATGCATTATATTAGTCTGATTTCGAATGCCTTTCACAACTTCTTCGTATAGCTTAATGCTCAGCGCAGTAGCTTGCGGGACGGAAAGCTGAGCTGGATTAACGTCCGCTCGTTTGCTAAACTGGCCACACTGAGTATAGTTTTTAGGTGGTTTCCCACGCCCGCTTAGGCAAATGCTAAGTGGTCCATAATCTGCGCCTCACGAAGTATGATACAGAAATAGCTGAAATACGATAACAAACAGAACGAAGTTTACACGCTTCATGACGCACAAGGGTTACTTCCTTTAGCTTAACTAACGACTGCGATACAGGGAGAGTGTTACGATTCTCGTCGTCAGTTGTTATGATCACAGGTGGCGAATGCTAGGTAGAAACATATATTGCAGGTTTGGCAGTGAAGTCGGTAAGGAGCTGGCTCCATATTCCGCATCTGCAACGGCTGAAATAATTAGTAGTCGTTGGTAAAAAATAATATATATTGTATTTAACTTGTGCTACAGGCTTCTTCATATGCTGCATACATATAATTACAAAAAGATATCTAGAGGGGCATTACTAATCCCATACTTGACTAAGCACCTTGTTAGAGGCTGCTTCCTATCAGCTGAAGGCCACGCTACATTCCTAGTTGACGTCCCGAGCAAGAGTGGACGAGATCTCGCTAGATACTTGTAACAAGCCAAGGTGCGGCGCTAGTCGCGACTTGCGTGTCCAGCGATATCTATTACGGACCGCGGTCGATATCTGCAACCCCTAACAAGTGTGGTATCAAAGTTGATACCACAGAGAGCATCCACCCACAACGTTAAAATAAAAAAATAAATTTGCTAAACTGTGAAAACACTGGTCACCGTAGGATAGAATAAACACTGGGAAAGAGATTGACAGAGATAGAGAGATTTATTTGATTTTCATGCCCAGTTTCAAACTTACGCTATCAGTTTCTTCCATTCTTTCTTGTAGATTATGTGTACTAAACAGTACGATGTCGTCAGAAAATAAGGGTCGATCAAGTATGTTCCATTAATTCATATTCGTTCTTCGTTCTTCGTTCTTTCAGTTTAAGGATTTGAAACTTCCATCCAGTACTGCTGCGAATTTTTAAGGTGATACAGCGTTTCCTTTGCCTGATTACTCTTTCCATTCTGAATGTCTTTCTTTACGGAATGTGAATGCTGTTGTAACACTAATGTAGGCTATAAATTCTTCATTATGCTAACATAAACTGAATCAGTGTCTTATTTCTCAGGGGCAGACAGTCATAATCTTACAGGTAGTTGGAATTTTGGAAAGGGGCCAAAAATGAGCGGCTGTCAGTTACACTCGAACACATGTAACTTTATCTAGTTGCCTAAACATTACAGCTCAAGTTTCCGAGCTTAGCCATCGACTGAATATGTCACACAATCTTATGGCTTAAGGGCACAACATCTTTAATTTATAAAACGGCTGAAGGCCCATAATTCAGAACACAACTACAATACATTTTTACAAGGCAGAGAGCCCAAGGCTTTATCCTCAGATAATTTTATTTTAATGAGGCTGAAGGCCCAAACAATGTAAGATTTAACAAGTAAGGAATTTAAATTTTAAGACGGCTGAAGTCCCATATTGAAAAACACAACTACAATAGATTTTCAAAAGGCAGAAGGCCCAAAGCTTTATCCAAAAATATTTTAAATGAGGCTGAAGGCCCAAACAATCTAACACTTGACAAGTAAGGAATTTTAATTTTAAAATGGCGGAAGGCTCATTATTTAAAACTCAACTAAAAGCATACAAATTCAAACCATCGGCTATGAGCCATTAAAATACACCATTAAACACCAATAAGAAAAGGCAGTACAGCCAGTGGCTCTCAAAAGTTTCCGGGGGTCGGTCTGCACTTGAAATATTAAAGTTCGCTTAGGGGAGACAGGTAGTCGGCTAAACTATATCCTATCTGCCGGCAACCCAACCAAGAGACAGTCAACGCACCCACCGACAAGATGACTTGCTTTCCACCCGACCAGTACGCAAGGAACTCCAAAGCCAAAACGTAAAAGCTAGGCCACAGCAGCTAACCGGAACGCTAACGGCCACAAGGTACAAAATTCCGCTGGTGCACTTGGACTTCAAATAACCGAAATACAGCTAAACTCCGCCGGATGGTGGCGAAACTTTCGCCAACTCGAACGCTCGCTGTTGCTCACAGGAATACCCCCACCAGCCAACCATGAAAACCAACGGCACAAAGTGAACAGACTGGCTTCGATAAGTAAATAACCACTCAACTTTGATGTCCTGGGTCGGTGAGCCACGAACCCCGTAGCAATCGGAACACCTCTCACACACTCCGACACTGCGTAGAGACCGCCAGCGGGCCCGGCCCACTGCACCGCTCGGAGATTACCTGGCTGATCCACACCAACCGACCGACTCCCACACATCATCACGGAGACAGCACTAAAATAACTGAGCAGTCGACATCACAAGCTACAAACAGTTTCACGAACACTTGCACGAAAGACTAGACAATACTAACGGCAGCGACTGTGCAATAACAAGGACGAATCAAGAGACGGCACAGGCAGGCAACCCATAAGCGATCGCCTGCCTCACTGCAGCCGCGCCCCGACTGAACTTCTGCCGCGTCCTTAGTCAAACACTGCCAGGTCCGAACTGCACTGCTAGAGCCTCTCAACACACTGGCAGATCCGAACTAACCCCGAACACTCGACAACCGGGAAGTAATAGCAGTCAGCAAAGATAATACGCCAGGGCTCGTATCGATAAGCTCCGCTGCTGCCGCTCACGGGCAGGCAAGGCGGCAACTCGGTGACAACAGTATTTGAAATTAACATAATGAGGTGGTAGTACAGTAAAAACAGGATGTCTGATGAGATATGGCACGAAGCCGAACCACACATGGCTCACTGCCGGCCCTGGTGGCCGTGCGGTTCTAGGCGCTCCAGTCCGGAACCGCGTTGCTGCTACGGTCGCAGGTTCGAATCCTGCCTCGGGCATGGGTGTGTGTGATCTCCTTAAGTTAGTTAGGTTTAAGTAGTTCTAAGTTCTAGGGGACTGATGACCACAGCAGTTGAGTCCCATAGTGCTCAGAACTATTTTTGAACATGGCTCACTGCGCACGAACCATTCTCATAATTTACGAATACCGGACAAAGTAATCCATATTTGAAGACTGGAAATTGGGAACACGCGAAAGTGCCAAAATTTTATATTTTCGGTTTCTTCGATAAATCGCTAAATTTGCCATTCCTAATAGCTTGAGATTGCTTGGAAGTTCCAGAAAAGCCTCCTTCTATTCCAAAATACCAGTGTGTAAGTTCCTTTGTTCCTGGCGTGAGGAGCGTCGAAAGGGCTGAGCGTGTCTGACCACTGAGGTAAACATCTCGTAAACTGATTTTCGCTCGCTTTCCTATACTTAACCAGCAGTAGTACATTTCAGTTGTTTTCGACATGAATCTTTTGTGGCCAGTGCTTTATAATGAAAAAGAAAGGCATCATAAAGAAGAATATTGCGCTAAGAATTCAAGAAAACCCCAAGGTAACAAATCACCATAAGGTGAAGTAAGCTGAAATAAGTCGAATTTGATTCCTTATTGTGCAGCATAACAAAGTGAAACAAAGTATCACGTAATTTTGTGGTTCAAGATGCATCACCCTCACATCTCAGGAAATATTCTTCGCCGCACAATGACCAACAAATGATGTGCTGAAAATAAGACGACCTATATTAACCATGATCTATTTTCTTGAAGTAAAATAAATACATGGAATTTTATTTCTCGTTATGTCAGTGATGTCAATACTGTATTCTTTGTTAATGCTCAGAAATAAGTGAAGCGGTGCTGTACATATTATGTGATTCTTTGGATGTGAAACATACCCTCATATCACCTGAAGTCACCTTTATACATTTTTTTATTTTAAACTTATTACACTTTTGCATAACTTATGTCAGTCAGCCGTTAAAAATGGTGCGGCACTATCATAATTGGCAATCCATCGAATAAAATGATTTGTAATGTGGATCTGTCATGCTATTTTCCTGATTTCTTGCTTTTTTACGTTTCGATATTTCAACATTTCTCATTTTCAATCTGTATTTATTGCTCTATTCTAATAATAGTGTTAGTAATAGTACTTTCCTTCATCTGTAGATCATTTTTTTCAACGATATTCGACATGTCTTCGTATTTTACAGTTTAAGAAATGAAAAGAATCTAACTGATGAATACAGATATTTTCATACTTACGGGTGTAGTTTGACTAGGGTGGGACAGGTTGTCGGCCATGGCCTTATGCTAGGAATCATTCTTGCGTTTCCCTGCAGTAATTTAGAGAAACGATGGAACACCTAAACCTGAAAATACAAGGCCAGTCTGTTTGAAACAATGCCACCTCTTTTGCTTTATCCCTAATATACAATACTGTTTCACAAAGCAGTTATTTAATAATGTAAATGGCTAATGCTACACTGTTCATTCATTTCTCACTCCCAATTCTGCACTCACTACGCACACTATACACACATTGTTTCGTAACATAACACTATACTGGCTATCATCTGATGTCAGGGTCGTGGTGACTATGTTTTCCACCTCTAGTTTCGTTCAGACTTGCAAATATATCTACGTTGTTGGTTGCTGTAGCATCTGCAGCTGTCTTAACTGATGAGACGTGTTGTCTATTCAAGATAAGTTCGTTTACTTTTCTCCAATTTGTATCAATTTTTTCCTCTTGCTGTATGCTCATATTCTTCGTATCTTTTGCATCCTCTTAAAGTAACTAAGGAATAGTCTGAAATACTGTCAGATAAATTTCGTCTTGAATCGACAATGTCTCTCCTTTACTGACAATAAGTAAGTTTTATCTGCCATCAAACCACGGTTGTAGGTCATGTACAGCAGTAAACCGATTTCAACAACCCTAGTAATAAAACGTAATGTGATCAGTAGCACGACCACCTACACAAATCCAATGGATGTGCTTTGGAAATGTCTTACGTATCCCGTCAATGTGAGTACATCGGCGTCCTCATATAAATGAAGCGCATCCAACGATACAACAGTATTTCAATAATTCTAAAACTACAGAAGTTAATATTTTACAATGAATAAACATTTACACAATGATCATCTGAATTAACAACTTTTACACGCTTCATGCTACTTCATCAAGCGATATCTCAGATGACGCCATTGGACAATAGCTATCATCCCATCCAGTCGTCTGTATTTATTTTATACATTGACTTGCGACGTCTTTCATAGCTTTTTTGTTACCCAAATGTTTGGCAGAACATCGCATCCGCCACAGTTACGCAGCAGATGAATGCAGCATGAATACCTCATATTTTGTCACACTTGTGTATTTATTTAATGAACAGTTTACTATTTTGCCAGTACCCTTATTCGAATGTTGATTGCAAGTGATATTAAAAAGATGTGCTAATTTAAATGTCGTCAGTCACATTTGTTAGAGGACACTGCAATTGAAAAGAGAACCAAAAGACCCTTTTGTCAAGAAAGCATAAATATTTGTTTAAATAAAATTTAACAACAGTTCGTTGCCGTTTAACGAAAGCGCACCGCTAGTTTCTTTATTTATGAATAAACTTTTCCTTGTACTCGTTGTACAATATCTGAGTGTGACCCAATGTTTATAACATTCTTTTATTTAAATATTGTTGCAATATAAACTGATCAGCCAGAATATTATGAGCACCGACCTTCTGTCTATGAAACCCCATCCAGGCGATGACAAATGGCAGCTAGCCAGACACATGCACGGTACATGTCGCATCTGTGAGCATGCTGACCGTGTGTAGAATGGGGAGGGCCCGCGATCTGTCTGAGTCTGACCGGGGTCAGATTGTGATGGCCCAGAGGCTTGGCACGAGCATTTCGGAAACTGCGTGATTTGTCAGTGTTCGAGGAGTGCTGTGGTGTGTCTCTTCAATACGTGCCGAAACCAAGGTGGAACCACGCCCAGATGTCGTGCGCTTGAGCAGACTGATAAAACAGGACAAAGGGCGAACTGTGGCGGAACTAGCATCAGACTTTAATGCAGGGCAGAGTACAAGTTTGTCTAACCTCACTTCCGATGGGCCTTCACAGCCGATGAACCACTGAACCATGCATGTGTCAACATCGGCAACTACAACTGAAATGGTTATCTGACCATTGGCACTGGACTTTGACACAGTAGCAGTAGCAGAGTGTTGCATGATCTTATGATACCTTCTTCATCATGCTGACTGGAGGGAGCGAATCCGTGGTCTTCCAGGAGAATATTGACACCTGTACTGCATGACGGAAATAAACTGGCGGCTCTATTATGCTCTGTGGAACATTCACATGGGCACCCATAGGTCCAGTGGAGCTCGTGCAAGGCATCATGATGGCCAAGGAGTACCATACATTGGTTGCGGACCACGTACACCACTTCACGACGATTATGTTCACCGATAGCAGTGGAATTTTTCAGCAAGATAATATGCCATGTCACAAGGTCGAAAGTGTGTTGCATTGGTTCGAGGATTTCAGCGTAGTGTTCCAGTTGTTGTGCTGGCCACTCAAATCGCCAGATCTGAACCCCATGAAGCACATCTAGGATGTGATTGAACGTGGCGTCAGAGCATATCTCCAGAATTTACGGGAGTTAAGTGACTCGTGTGTGCAGATGTGGTGCCAGTTCCCTCCAACAACCAATTAAGGCCTAATTTCTTCCATGCCATGAGGCATGTCGCCACTATTATCCGTGCCAAAGGTGAACGCACTAGCTATTAGGTAGGTGGACATAATGTTCTGGTTGATCAGTGTATTAGCTTAGTGCGGAAAAGTGGTGAAGATACGTCAAATCATGTGTGTAGCACGTAAGAGCTATGCATTTTTTGTGGAGACGGCCTCCCCCCCCCCAATAGACACACACACACACTTCCCTACAGTATAAACCTGGTGATCCCTTGATGTCTCAGAATGTGTTATATCATCCAATCCCTTTTTTAGTCAAGTTGTGTCAAAAATTTCTTCTCTCCCAAATTCAATTGGTCTTCGG
Organism: Schistocerca cancellata; assembly: GCF_023864275.1. Taxonomy (NCBI): domain Eukaryota; kingdom Metazoa; phylum Arthropoda; class Insecta; order Orthoptera; family Acrididae; genus Schistocerca; species Schistocerca cancellata. Next base: position 483,782,009 of record NC_064633.1, on the reverse strand, counting down.
CCAATGAAAAAGCAGACAGTATTAGAACACTACGAGAGTCAAGGGAGCGATTCTAGACACTTTTACCACTTTTACACGAGTTCTTAATAGAGTAATGTGCGCGTTTCCGTCGTCTAGGTGATTGATTCTGGTTGGTGAACGGCTGCTACCATACTTTAATTTCTGAAGGGACTTTACATTTCGAGAGGTCTGAATGTGCTCCAGAGTAGAGCTCAAACTTATTCCACTTGAATAACGGAACTGGGAATAGACAGAGTTTGCGTTACTATTCTTTGTATCGTCTGTGTTAATTTGTAAATCATCATGTTGAACTCTGGAATGTTTTGAGTTGGTGAATATTTCGTGTATTCTGATTACGAAATGGACTTAATTTTTCGTGTATCTTCGATGACTATTTAGTTTGGGGATTCTGCTACTATTTTCATCATGCTCTCAACTTTTTTTACATTTTAGAAGTGTATTTATGTCTATACTATGCTTGATTATCGTAGGACCACTTTCTGTTTCTTTGATATGTCCTTTCTTGAATAAACATTATTCAATATAATTCTCTGCCTTCTACATGATTTACAGACGTCAGAAAAGAAAGATTTTTATTAAATTACTCATTTAACTTTTATTTTGTATTTCTGTACATTTTATTAAGTTGTAATTCTAATCAATGCATGGTTATTTGACTGCAGGATCACAGCTACGGGTTATTATTTGCAGTGAATTTGCTTTGGGGCTTGAAACCAGACGTGCACAGCTCGATCCTGTGACTACATCGAGCTATTCTTTTTAAACATAGCCCAAGTACCTAAGATACGAGGAATACGAGCAAAGTAGCAACTGTTTTGCTAGTATGGGATAGTGCTACGAAGAGCCACTCAGCCTGCAGTAACCATTAGGTGCCGTGGCATACAGCTGGTGTACTAGATCTGGTGGCGAAACTGGGCACTGCGAGTGATGATTTTAATGGTGAGGCTATGGGATGTGAATGCTCAATTGATCAGCCGCTCTACAAGATGATACCGACAGAAACTCCCTCGGGTTCATTTTGCACTTGTCCGGCAGCCATCAAAATGGTACTGTGACACGACACGACGTCAGGTTCACATTTATCAGTTGCTTTTGTGCGCGGACCGATTGTCAGACAGTTACGTGGAGGAATTTCAGCAAATAATATGTGAAACATAATGATGGATTAATTTGGACTTCACTGGATCTGCAAACTGACGAGGAATCCCCTGAGGGCGATGTCGCAGGTTCAGTCTTTATTATTATTATTATTTATTTTATGCCCTTCATTGGACCACTCTAGTCAAAAATACAAAGTTGTAAAGAAGTTGTTACACAGGGATACAATTTGACTCAACAATAACTTAATATGATATTTAGGTAATATAATTAATTTAGGAATGCTCATTTGAAAGTATTGTGTTAACAATTATGACAGGAAAAACGTGCATCAGGAGAGCGACAGAAAAGAATGTCCGGGAGATGCAGTGATCAACGTTCTATGGGATGGATGTATTACACTTAACAAAATGGACATCGCTGACATTCAAGAAAAGTTCAAAACAAACCATTAACTTGCAACACGAACACCGAATGAAAATTGTCGGGCCACCGTGACCGCAAAGGATCGCACCATCAAGATCGAAGATGAAATCCCTGGGAGTTACAAACGTGCAGGACATTTAGCTAGGCATCCACTCTTAAAGAATGCAAATAGAATCATAATCGTGTAACGGGGTGATGAGAATGTGGTAGGATGTGATGGCACGCGGGCGAATGCGAAACGATCCGTCATGGAGCTTACAATGAAACTGACTATTCTTTAAGGCAGTGCAGATAGTGTTATAATGTCTTTCACGGGCACGGAAAAAAAAGAAAACATCCAGAGGCTGAATTCATCCAGTGGTTCCAGGTATAAATTGCAATGTCACACAGTTTTCAGGATGGATAGTTTGTTCTAAAGAATTATGATTTTTCTACGCAGACCAGGAATCAAGCAAAATCAAGTTATTTTGACCAGTTACTGGCCAAAAACAGTGCTCATACCCTCATACCATACTGTAGCTGTAGTTCTCTCACGCCCATTGTCCCACTCTTGCTCAGTGTGACGTAAATATTTCGTACTGCTCTTGCAAGATCACGCACAAGAGAAAGAATCGCAGGAGGCAGTGCACCTCCAACGTCTCACAGGAGAATAAATAACTTTCCCACTAATTTACCATCCATATTAACTGTCGGCATAATTGTATACGAATGCTCTAAGGCATTCATGTTCGTTGATCTCGACACACCTCGCTTGATACCTCAAATTCCCGGGGCTCCTTTTATATGCATTTCCTTTCAACTCCCAATTGGTCGGAGTTGACAGCAAATTCCTTACTGAACGGTTGCATAACTTTGTTTATCTCTTCTACAAATTTTCGGACGATTCTCCTGTACATCGTCAAGTTGCAAATATTTTGGTCTTACGTGGCCTTACGTCTTCCAATACTGTAGCACTGTCTGAAGTTACGCAACCATCCACTGCTCCCTTGAAATCACTGTAATCCATGGCGCGCGCAGTTTGATGTGCGTAACGCAGTAGCCACTATCCTGTAAATCCGGTAAATTACACTCCTGGAAATGGAAAAAAGAACACATTGACACCGGTGTGTCAGACCCACCATACTTGCTCCGGACACTGCGAGAGGGCTGTACAAGCAATGATCACACGCACGGCACAGCGGACACACCAGGAACCGCGGTGTTGGCCGTCGAATGGCGCTAGCTGCGCAGCATTTGTGCACCGCCGCCGTCAGTGTCAGCCAGTTTGCCGTGGCATACGGAGCTCCATCGCAGTCTTTAACACTGGTAGCATGCCGCGACAGCGTGGACGTGAACCGTATGTGCAGTTGACGGACTTTGAGCGAGGGCGTATAGTGGGCATGCGGGAGGCCGGGTGGACGTACCGCCGAATTGCTCAACACGTGGGGCGTGAGGTCTCCACAGTACATCGATGTTATCGCCAGTGGTCGGCGGAAGGTGCATGTGCCCGTCGACCTGGGACCGGACCGCAGCGACGCACGGATGCACGCCAAGACCGTAGGATCCTACGCAGTGCCGTAGGGGGCCGCACCGCCACTTCCCAGCAAATTAGGGACACTGTTGCTCCTGGGGTATCGGCGAGGACCATTCGCAACCGTCTCCATGAAGCTGGGCTACGGTCCCGCACACCGTTAGGCCGTCTTCCGCTCACGCCCCAACATCGTGCAGCCCACCTCCAGTGGTGTCGCGACAGGCGTGAATGGAGGGACGAATGGAGACGTGTCGTCTTCAGCGATGAGAGTCGCTTCTGCCTTGGTGCCAATGATGGCCGTATGCGTGTTTGGCGCCGTGCAGGTGAGTGTAGCCCTTCCGCAGATTTCAAAGCTGGGCCATCAACAAGTGTCAGCGCGCGAACCATTCAACGAAACATCATCAAAAATGGTTGAAATGGCTCTGAGCACTATGGAACTCAACATCTTAGGTCATAAGTCCCCTAGAACTTAGAACTACTTAAACCTAACTAACCTAAGGACATCACACACACCCATGCCCGAGGCAGGATTTGAACCTGCGACCGTAGCAGTCCCGCGGTTCCGGACTGCAGCGCCAGAACCGCTAGACCACCGCGGCCGGCAAAACATCATCGATATGGGCTTTCGGAGCCGAAGGCCTACGCGTATACCCTTGATTACCGCACAACACAAAGCTTTACGCCTCGCCTGGAGCCGTCAACACCGACATTTGTCTGCTGATGACTGGAAACTTGTTGTCTGGTCGGACGAGTGTCGTTTCAAACAGTATCGAGCGGATGGACGTGTACAGGTATGGGGAGAACCTCATGAATCCGTGGGTCCTGCATGTCAGCAGGGGACTGTTCAAGGTAGTTAAGGCTCTGTAATGATGTGGGGCGTGTGCAGTTAGAGCAATATGTGACCCCTGATACGTCTAGATACGTCTCTGACAGGTGTCACGTACGTAAGAATCCTTTCTGATCACCTGTATCCATTCATGTCCATTGTGCATTACAAGAGACTTGGGCAATTCCAACAGGACAATGCGACACCCCACACGTCCGAAATTGCTACAGAGTGGCTCCACGTACAATCTTCTGAGTCTAAATACTTCCGCTGGCCACCAAACATGAACTTTATTGAGCATTTCTTGGGTGCCTTGCAAGTTGTCGTTCAGAAGGTATCCTCACCTCTTCGAACCCTTAGGGATTAATGGACAGCCCTGCAGGATTCGTGGTGTCAATTACTTCCAGCGCTACTTCAGACATTAGTCGAGTGCATGCCACGTCGCGTTGCGGCTCTACTGCGTACTGTCGGGGGCTCTACATAATATTAGGTAAGTGTACCAGTATCTTTGGCTCTTCAGTGTATTTAGTACCCGCTCCTTGGACAACGATTGAGCTTTATTACGTTTAACTGGAGATGGGGATTGTGTCTCCCTGATCGACGGGGATGATGAACTACATGGATCGACACCTGCTTCAATATCACTTTCACTTGTTAATTAGGACGTATCGCCATCATTGTAGTCCTCGCATACATTGTCCGAACAGTCGAGTGTGTGCGACACCACACATTCCACTGCATCTTACAGAGACGGTATATTCCATATGCCACTTCTTTCTCAGTCTGCGAAAAACCTTGGATTCCTTTCTGAGAGAACGTCAACTTCGGCAATTGTTGTTGTAGATATAATGCAATGTTTACCATCGCTCCGCTCTCTATCAACACCACAAACAGCGTAGCACTTGTGAGTTACTAAGCAGTTCAGCTACAGTGGGTCCAAAAGGTATTCGTCTAGTTGTAATTTTTTGAAGAAACTAAGTATGTGTCACGTGAAAGGAAGGGAGAATAAAATTTAAACATCCAGTCATGTGCAATGAACCTTGGTAAGTCATGTTTATTTATGGAAAAGGAAATAAATACATCCATAGCGATAACAAATTTGAGAAATGTAGAATTTATTCAAGGGTTACTTCAAAAAGTATTCGTCCACTCATATTGTTTTTAATTTACAATCTGAAAATATGATTTGAATTACAAAAATTAATATTTAGCGTGGTTTTCCTTTGCAGCTATTACTGCTTGTAGTCGTCTGGGCATCGACATGACCAAGTTTCCGTCAGAGAGCCTGGAATTTTGTCCCATTCGTCTTGAAGTGCTTCTTTTAGGTCTCTCTTGTTAGAAATGTGTCTTCTCCTGATGCTATCATCCAGTACTTTCCAAAGGTGTTCAACAGTATTAATGTTTGGACTCTGAGGAGGGGTGTTAAGTTGTTTTGGGGTATTGTACAGGAGCCACCGCCTTGTACTTAGTGCCGTATGCTTTGGGTCATTATCTTATTGAAAAATGTAATTTCCTTGCAGATCTAATTTTTCGGTGCTAGGATTCATATTGTCCTCTAAAATGTTGATATACATATGGTGATCCATTGTACCTTCTATGAAATGTAATTTTACAACACCTGCAGCACTCATACAGCCCCACACCATCAGGGAGCCACCACTGTGTTTAACCGTTGGCACAAGATTGCGTGGCAGCATTAGATTAGATTAGATTAGATTAGTGTTTCGTTCCATAGATCCATTTTGAGGAGATCCTCGTGGATGTGGAACATGTCACTTTTTTTAAGCTGAAATAACAATATTAATAGTATGAATATATACAGTACAATACATCATTTGTTTCTATTAAAAAATTCGTCAATGGAGTAGAAGAAGTTGGCCACTAGTAAGTCTTTCAGGCTCCTTTGAAACTGGTCTTTATTTGTAACTAAATTTTTTATGTTTGCTGGACAATTATTGAAGATGAGTGTTCCTGAGTAGTGGACCCCTTTTTGAACTAAAGTAAGTGCTTTTAAGTCCTTGTGCAGATAATTTTTGTTCCTGGTATTGTATGCATGAACTGAGCTGTTTGTTGGAAAAAGAGATATATTATTTAGGACAAATTTCATTAAGGAGTAAATATACTGAGAGGCAGTAGTTAGTATACCCAGTTCTTTGAAGAGGTTTCTACAGGACGTCCGTGAATTTACTCCACAAATAATACGTATTACAAGCTTTTAGACTCTGAAAACTTTTGTTTGACTTGAATAGTTACCCCAAAATATTATACCATATGACATTATGGAATGAAAGTAGGCAAAGTATGCAAGCTTTTTCACTTTTATGTCGCCTATGTCTGCTAACACTCGAATTGCAAATACAGATTTGTTAAGGCGTTTCTGCAGTTCTGTGGTGTGCTCCTCCCAACTGAATTTATTATCAAGTTGTAATCCCAGGAATTTAAGACTGTCAACCTCTTCTACCTGTTCTTCTTCGTACTTTATGCATATGCTGGGTGTAAACCTCTTACAGGTTCTGAATTGCATATAGTGAGTCTTTTCGAAGTTTAATGTCAGTGAGTTGGCTTTAAACCATTTATTAATATCCATGAAAATATCATTAGCAGATCTTTGTAGAACTACACTCGACATACTATTTATTGCAATACTTGTGTCATCAGCAAACAAAACGAACTCTGCTTCTGGCAGTGTAACTGATGTGAGATCGTTAATGTACACAAGAAAAAGCAATGGCCCTAAGATGGATCCTTGTGGGACACCACATGTAATTTCTTCCATTCTGATGATGACTGATGACTTAATTCACTAGTCCCTTGCACTGACACCCTTTATTTCCTGTTAGCGAGGTATGACCTGAACCATTTTGCAGCACTGCCCGTGACACCATAGGATTCTAATTTATTTAAAAGGATGTTGTGGTTTACACAATCGAATGCCTTTGACAAATCACAGAAAATACCTGCTGCTTGTAACTTGTTATTTAATGAATTAAGTACAATTTCACTGTAGGTGTAAATAGCCTTCAGAAATCCAAACTGTGTTCTTGATAATATGTTATTTGTGGTCAGACGGTTGAGAAGTTGCCTGTACATTACTTTTTCGGAAATTTTGGAGAATGCTGGCTGTCGTCGTTATTGATGGTGTTTCATTTCTATAGCTTATTTTATAACACTATCCCAAAATCCCTCCGTTCTCATAATGACATATGTTTCACTATATCAACATAATCGTTTTGAGAGAGTCAGCAACTGTATTAGATGATTAAAATAATTCTCGTTTATTGTTTCGTCTCAGCTGCACATTTTTTTAACTAAATTACCGTGTAAATAGAAAAGCCTCGAAACTCACGGCAGCAGGTGTACATAATCTAAAGTGAGGAAACTGTCCGAAAGTTTACGTGGGTCAAACAGGAAGGACGTTCGAAATATGCTTCAAAGAGCACGCTTCAATTCATAGTAATGAAACAGCGTTTGGTGAGCATGTTCTAACATCGAAGCATGCTATAGGAACTATTGATACTCATTGGCAAGTGATGCACAATGAACCTAAGGGACATCTCCTGATAATGTTGGAAGAATACGTGAGCAGACAAGACGGGCTGTTGACGCGACTACTTAGGTAAATTCTACGTTTACGTACAGTTCCTGTCTGTTGTACTTACTGTAAATATTATGTGGGACATATTTAGTTTTACTTTGCTTTATATCTGAAGATGATCCAGAGTGCTCGAAACATATAATCCCATTAAAAAATGTACAACTGAGACGGAACAATAAATGAGAATCATCTTTGACAGATGTTTCGTCGAACAGAATTGAGTGTTGATTTTCTAAAGTGTGTTCAGTGAATTCGGTGTCGATTTTGTAAATGGTTCAAATGGCTCTGAGCACTGTGGGACTTAACATCTGAGGTCATCAGTCCCCTAGACTTAGAACTACTTAAACCTAACTAACCTAAGGACATCACACACATCCACGCCCGTGGCAGGATTCGAACCTGCGACCGTAGCAGCAGCGCGGTTCCGGACTGAATCGCCTAGAACTGCTCTGCCACAAAGGCCGGCGATTTACAAAGATTGTCCGCAGCGGCTGAATACGCTTTAGAAAATCGACAGCGAATTTTATTCGACAAAACATTATCATAATGAGGACGAAGGGATTTTGGGATAGCGTTATAAAAGAAGCTATAGAAATTAAAATATATGAATATGTGAATAAGAACGTCGTTTTGTACTCAGCACAGCGTGGGATCCGGCCATCGCATGGCGGAAGCCGGCGGGCAGACACATGAGGAAAACATAACTGTATTTGGCGAGGAAGCAAGCACCGGAGACGTCAAAGCTAGCATTGCAGCTGTATAAGGGTGAAGCCATAGCAACACGGTAGTCATAACTACAAACAAATCAGCTTATCATCCACGTTATCACAACTTCTCGAACAGCTCATCTTTGCCAGACTGAAAGAACCAATTCTGGACAATAACATTATCTTCCTGCTATCCATACTATTGCAATAAAGACAAGTCGTTGTTACCAAAAATGTCGAAAAGTTCTTGACCGATTTACGTCAGATTTTTGCACGATATTATAATAAACGAAAGGTTTTTAGCAGAAATCTCGGAAAGTTCTTGACCGATCTATTCCAGATTTTTACATAATACTCTAATGAACATTTGGATAGAAGTAGCTATATATTTTTGAAATATATGTTATTTACAAACATGTACGTAAAACATGAAGGGAAAAGATTGTTATCAACAACGTCGAAAAGTTCTTGACCAAATTACTTCAATTTTTAACACGTTACTTCAACGAACATTTCAACAAACGTAGGTTACATGTTTTTAAATACAGTATATATAGTACACAAGTAAACACGTAATATATAACGGGGAAATGGTGTTACCAAAAGTCTCGAATAGTTTTTGACAGACTAACTTCACAGTCTTGCGTGATACACTAACAAATATTCAGACAGATAGACTAATTATTTTTAAAATACAATTTACAGATTTTTTGTTAAGTCTAACTGTGAGAAATATAGTTTTGTGCTATTCTGTGAAATTGTGCACTTTCTTTTTGTTTCTTGCAGTCATTCCAGCCGTATTAGAGAAATTGTTTCTCATATATTAAAACTGCACGAAATGCTGTCTTTGAAGCTACTAAACTCACAGCACGAGCAGCTGGAGAGGTTGCTCTCATACCCCATTTGCAAATGATCCCAACCCAGTGACCCATTCATTTTAAGCGACTTCAGTTCATAATGATGAAGGTTTCGTTTGTAATAAAAATAAACAATATTCAAGCTAAGTTCGAGGGGTAAGTGGACGGAAGGGGGAGTAAATTGACATAGAAAAATGGGAAGAGATTGATAGAGAGATGAAGGAGAAGATGATACACAGAGAGAAGGAAGAGGTGATAGACAAAGAGAAGGGGGAGGAGGTGATGAGCAGAGAGAGGGGTTAGGAAAGGCTTTTAGGATGTATATGAATTCCCATTGTAACCTCCCAACAGTTTAATCTAGTAATAAAAATGTGTCTAACCTCCCAATAAAAATGTGACTCATATATAACCTGCCAATAATTAACTGACTGTGAACCTAAACTGGTAAATCTGGACGTCAGCAATGCTGCGTCATAGGCCTGAAAAATCATTCTGAATAAATTGAAAATTCTTACCTCAATGAAGTCGCCGGATAACACGTATATGTCTGCTCCTATAAGTAATTTTTCTGGCACAGCCCAGTGCAATGCTGGCCACTAAATTTGTTATGTATAAAAAGAAACAACTGATTTTTCTTTACGATAATCGGGGTGACCGTGGATAGTTTCAAAAATGGTTCAAATGGCTCTGAGCACTATGGGACTCAACATCTGTGGTCATAAGTCCCCTAGAACGTAGAACTACTTAAACCTAACTAACCTATGGACATCACACACATCCATGCCGGAGGCAGGATTCGAACCTGCAACCGTAGCGGTCACGCGGTTCCAGACTGAAGCTTCTTTAACCGCACGGCCACACCGGCCGGCACCGTGGATAGGAGAAATTACTAAAATCTTTAAATTCAGAGCCAGCTGGAGTGGCCGAGCGTTTCTAGGCGCTACAGTCCGGAACCGCACGACCGCTACGATCGCAGGTTCGAATCTTGCCTCGGGCATGGATGTGTTTGATGTCCTTAGGTTAGTTAGGTTTAAGTAGTTCTAAGTTCTAGGGGACTGATGAGCTCAGAAGTGAAGTCCCATGGTGCTTAAATTCAGATGAGTGATTGTCAAAAGTTATTTTTATAAGAAATATTATTATTAAAAGTTTTTTAAGAAACATTTACATGGGACTTGATATAACAATAGTACAAAATCTGTTGTTACAAATTACATATGCGCGCTGCTGTAAATAGTAATTTTTGGTTTTACCATATACGAGGTTTGTCCGGAAAATACGTATAAAAGTTGAATAATGTCTTTATGTTACAAGTTGCAGTCACCGCCAGGTGGAACTGTTGCTGTAATTAATCCCATCAACGCCCAGTTCGAGTCAGAGCACTCTGCGTGAAGGTGGGAGTGTGCGGCAGCTTGTTGACAGTTACCCTCTTTCACCTGCAGCCCTTTTTCACAGCGCGTCAACATCAAGTTTCTTGCAAAGCTACGCAAGAATGGGCGTGAGATTTTTGAGTGTTTGAAACAGGTTTACGGAGACAATTTTCTGAAGGAACCAACCGTGAACAAGTGGTTAAAAAGGTTCCGGGATGGCCGAGAAGAAGTGATCGATGCTCCCACCGCCCAGGACGCCCGTCGACATCGAGTTGCGATGCAAATGTTGAACGAATTCGGGCTTGTGTTCTTAAAGATCGTAGATTCACTGTCAGAATGATTGCTGACGAGCTGTCAATCCCCAAAACAATCGATCACGAAATCCTGACACAGAAACTTGAAATGAAGAAATTGTGTGCGAAAATCGTACCGAAGCTCTTGACGCCAGAACAGAAAGCAAAGAGGTTTGAGTGCTGTAAGGATTGGTTGGAAGGAGAGGAACGAGGGGCTTTCTCAACCGAATCATCAGTGGAGACGAGTCCTGGTTTTACGAATTTGATGTGGAGCTCAAATGTCAAAGCAAGGAATGGAAACTAGCAGGGGAACCGAGAACAAAAAATTCGCGAAAATCAAAGTCCAATGTGAAGACAATGTTGATTGTTTTCTTTGATTCTAGGGGCATTGTTCACAAGGAATTTGTCCCTCCTGGCCAGAGAGTGAACGGAAATTTTGACGTTGAAGTTCTGACACGTCGTGTGGCCCGAGTTCGACCGGAGTTGACAGTTGGATCCTTCATCACGACAATGCGCCCGCTCACACGTCGCTCTTTGTGCGCGAGTTTTTGGCCTGAAGCTCAATCACCGTGACAGACCACCCGCCTTATTCACCCGATTTAGCCCCGTGTGACTTCTTCATGTTCCCGAAATGCAAAATGGTGCTTCGGGGGCGGCACTTGGGAGATGTGGAAGCCATCAAGTCGGAAACGACGCGGCGGCTGAACAACATCACAACTGAAGACTTTCAGCAATGTTATCAACAGTAGAAACGGCGTTGGCAAAAGTGTATCGCGTCTCAGGGCGAGTACTTTGAAGGAGACCATATTGTAATACCTGAATAATTGTAAAATAAAGTTATTATTCAACTTTTATACGTATTTTCCGGACAAACCTCGTACTACAACGCTCAGGCACCGCCATCGCTCTGCACGACCGCCCCCTCGCAGTTTCATACAGGGTGTTTCAAAAATGACCGGTATATTTGAAACGGCAATAAAAACTAAACGAGCAGCGATAGAAATACACCGTTTGTTGCAATATGCTTGGGACAACAGTACATTTTCAGGCGGACAAACTTTCGAAATTACAGTAGTTACAATTTTCAACAACAGATGGCGCTGCAAGTGATGTGAAAGATATAGAAGACAACGCAGTCTGTGGGTGCGCCATTCTGTACGTCGTCTTTCTGCTGTAAGCGTGTGCTGTTCACAACGTGCAAATGTGCTGTAGACAACATGGTTTATTCCTTAGAACAGAGGATTTTTCTGGTGTTGGAATTCCACCGCCTAGAACACAGTGTTGTTGCAACAAGACGAAGTTTTCAACGGAGGTTTAATGTAACCAAAGGACCGAAAAGCGATACAATAAAGGATCTGTTTGAAAAATCTCAACGGACTGGAAACGTGACGGATGAACGTGCTGGAAAGGTAGGGCGACCGCGTACGGCAACCACAGAGGGCAATGCGCAGCTAGTGCTGCAGGTGATCCAACAGCGGCCTCGGGTTTCCGTTCGCCGTGTTGCAGCTGCGGTCCAAATGACGCCAACGTCCACGTATCGTCTCATGCGCAAGAGTTTACACCTCTATCCATACAAAATTCAAACGCGGCAACCCCTCAGCGCCGCTACCATTGCTGCACGAGAGACATTCGCTAACGATATAGTGCACAGGATTGATGACAGCGATATGCATGTGGGCAGCATTTGGTTTACTGACGAAGCTTATTTTTACCTGGACAGCTTCGTCAATAAACAGAACTGGCGCATATGGGGAACCGAAAAGCCCCATGTTGCAGTCCCATCGTCCCTGCATCCTCAAAAAGTACTGGTCTGGCCCGCCATTTCTTCCAAAGGAATCATTGGCCCATTTTTCAGATCCGAAACGATTACTGCATCACGCTATCTGGACATTCTTCGTGAATTTGTGGCGGTACAAACTGCCTTAGACGACACTGCGAACACCTCGTGGTTTATGCAAGATGGTGCCCGGCCACATCGCACGGCCGACGTCTTTAATTTCCTGAATGAATATTTCGATGATCGTGTGACTGCTTTGGGCTATCCAAAACATACAGGAGGCGGCGTGAATTGGCCTCCCTATTCGCCAGACATGAACCCCTGTGACTTCTTTCTGTAGGGACACTTGAAAGACCAGGTGTACCGCCAGAATCCAGAAACAATTGAACAGCTGAAGCAGTACATCTCATCTGCATGTGAAGCCATTCCGCCAGACACGTTGTCAAAGGTTTCGGATAATTTCATTCAGAAACTACGCCATATTATTGCTACGCATGGTGGATATGTGGAAAATATCGTACTATAGAGTTTCCCAGACCGCAGCGCCATCTGTTGTTGAAAATTGTAACTACTGTAATTTCGAAAGTTTGTCTGCCTGAAAATGTACTGTTGTCCCAAGCATATTGCAACAAACGGTGTATTTCTATCGCTGCTCGTTTTATTTTTATTGCCGTTTCAAATATACCAGTCATTTTTGAAACACCCTGTACAAGACACAAGTGCTCTCTGTGAGCTATACAACTAGACAATTGCTCTCTAAGAGCGACCTGACCCAAGCGCCCGACTGCGAGCTACTACTACTGCTGCTGCCGACACTGCTCTCTATTCTGAGATTCTATTGTAGCATACATATGACAGGCAGCGCGTGAGCATTCCATCGAAGTTAACATCTGCTCGAGTGCGCTAGCAATTCCTCAGTCGTGGACCTCTTACACCACATAGACTTAACATTGCCGGGTTTGCAAGTTAACTGTCGATGTTGCTATCCTTTCTTGTGTTGAATTTTAATAGACGGCAGTGTATTACGTGTGGTGACCTCGGAGCAGTATGCCGGGCAACGGAGACCGTGAGGGTTTTTGGGAACATTATTCATTTTACTCCTCTTGCATCTTTTCAGCTCGGTGCAACATTTGTCAGTGCCCCGAATGCTCCCCCGCCGCGCTACAGGAACTCTCACTTCGGTAAAGAATAAGACGTGTGGAATGCGACTACCGGGATGTCGCGACAACGAGGGGGAGGGCCGAGGCGCACGGGTGGCGGCCTCCGGGACCGGCAGCGGAGAGCATACACGGCCGCGCTAGGCCTGCAGCCGTGCCGCATAAATCAGATGTCTCTGCGGCGGCAGAATGCGTGTTAATGAAGGAGACGCGTGTTTCGCCGGCGGGTGCGCTGTAGCGCGCTGCCGATAAATCACACGGCCGGCCGGGGCCCGCCGCTATTCACGCCGGGGGCAGATTAGGCGTCGCTGCGCCGGCTCGCTTATCGCCGCCTTTGTGGCGACGCCTGGGAACGCCGCCCAGGTGGCGCGCACAATGGCCCCGCCCACGCACAGTAGCCGCTCCGCTGACGCGCCGCTACCTCTGCTTTTTTATGTTGTTACGTCCTAATGTGTTCTTCAGCCGTAGCAGTACGCGGGCACTCGGCCCGAATTCCAGCGGGCTGCGCGGGGGGAGTCTGGCACAGTAACGACGCTGCGAAGTGCTGGCCTGTAATTCGTAGTTAGCACACACCGGTCTTTGCCAGTAGAAACTACGAGCGCGTTGTGATTTCCCTAACAGCTGGCGCTCGAAAAATTACCGAGCGCGGTTTTCGTGATTGCCACTGTACAATGCATTATTTTCAAGCAGTGACGGCTTCAACTTGTTCGCTCTTTTACTACTTTGAATAGCCGTTCCAGTTTCCATAAAGTGCAATGTGACTTGAAAACATATCACAAAAGCAATCAGTTCCCTCACATTCGTCGTTGTAGTGCGCTCCTGCAGTTCTCTTGATAGCGAAAGTTTGTCACAAAATGGGGGACAGTTTCACTGATGAAGAAATTTTGAAGCAGCTCGGCCGCGCGGTTGGAGGCGCCATGTCACGGATTGCGCCGGAGGTTCGAGCCCTCCCTCGGGCATGGTTCAAATGGTTCAGATGGCTCTGAGCACTATGGGACTAAACATCTGAGGTCGTCAGTCCCCTAGAACTTAGAACTACTTAAACCTAACTAACCTAAGGACATCACACACATCAATGCCCGAGACAGGATTCGAACCTGCGATCGTAGTGGTCGCGCAGATCCATACTAAAGCGCCTAAAACCGTTCGCTCACAGCGGCCAGCTCCCTCGGACATTGGTGTGTGTGTTGTTCTTAGCATACGTTAGTTCAAGTAGTGTGTAAGTGTAGGAACCGATGACCTCAGCAGTTTGGTCGCTTAGGAATTCACATACATTTGAACTTTTGAAGCTGCTTGAAAAATTTGGTTCCATAATTGTGGATAACGGCTTTGAAATCGATGAATATTTTTGCAACGAGTGGTGATTTGCTTCAATCCTCCATCTTATAAGCAGGAGTCACACAGAGAAGTCGGAAAAGTTCACGAAATCCGGGGGTCTGCAGTATTCATTGTGATCCAACGTGAATGTGTTAATTCCTAGTCTAATTTTTTCCCCCTCTGATTCAGAAAATTTTTAACTGCGCGCTACAATCTCATTCAGTTCTGCACGGGGTAATCACAGATTTTTAATTACCACCCAAAACATGAAGGTACATAATTAACTTAGAATTAATAAGTAACTGATGAGGCATGGTAATTCATTTTAGTTGTCAACATATTATTTTTAGATTTCAATAAAGTATATAATACCATACACTGAAAGACAATTCTAAATTACACACTCTAAGACAAAAGGAACGGTGCGCCATGCAGGTATTATCCGAATGGGACGGAAATCGGAATCTGTGGAAAAAAAGCGCTCACGAGTTCAGAAAAATTTTATAATTTAGTCAAGAGAAAGAGCTTACTAATTGAGCAAGTCAGTAACGCATGATCCATCTCTGGCCCTTATGCGAGCGTAAACATTGTTTGATAGAGTTGCATATCCTCCTGGGGGACATCCTTCGAAATTCTGTACAATTGACGCAGTGCATCTTCAAAATCCGTAGATGATCTGAGGGCCGTGACCATGATGCTCGAAACGTTCTCAATTGGAGAGAGATTACGCAACCTTCCTTGCCAAGGTAGGAAGTGACAAGCACAAACACAAGCAGTAGAAAGTCTTACCGTGTGCGGACGAGCATTATATTGCTTGCCATGAGAGGGAACAACAGGGGACCTAGAATATCGTCGACGTACCGCTGTGCTGCAAGGTTGCCGCGGACAACAACCAAAGGAGTCCTGCTATGAAAGGAAAATGTCCCCGCAGACCATCTCTCCCGACTGCCTGCCGTATGTAGGGCGACGGTCAACCTGATATCCCACCGCTGTCTGGGGCGTGTCCAGACATGTCTTCGGCCTGCAATCTCATTGACGAGTTCCACTTCGAATTGAGACTCGATGACCAGCGAAGATGTGTCTGGAGACGCATCGGACAGTAGTGCAGTAACAACATGTCTCCCGCCATACAGCTTGACAACCAGAACTGTATCCTGGCGTTGCATTTCTTTTTATAGCCGGTCCCCATTGGTTGTCATCCGCATCACCCGTACAACTCAGCGGTACATCGACGGTGCCCTACGGCCCATTTGGTTGCAGTTCATGGCAAGCCATCCTGTGCTCACCTCGCAGCAAGACAGTGTTCTCCAGCACATGGTGAGAGTTTCTACTGCTTGTCTTCGTGCTAGCCAAAGTCTACCTTGACTAGCATGGGCGTCGGATCTCTCCTGGACTGAGAACGTTTGGAGCATTGCGCGCAGGGTAGTCCTACCAGCTCGATATTTTGACTATCTAACGTGCCGATGGGACAGAATGTGGCACGATATCCCTAAGGAGGACATTCAACAGCTCTGTCAGTCAATGCCTAGCCGAATAACTGCTTGCATAACGGCCAGAGATGGACCAGCGCATTATTGACATGTTCAATTTGTGAAGCTCTTTCTGTTGAATAAATTATGCTATTTTCCTTTAAGTGTAATCATTTGTTTGTCTCTCATGTACATCATATCTACCGACTTCCGTCCTATTAGATAATTTCTTCTAAATTCTTCGTGCTGTGTCTTTTTGTTTTCTTTTGCCTTAGAGCATATAATGACGGAATTTGAAATACCCCCAAAGTTAATCAGATTAGTTAATATGTGTATAGATGGAACTTTATGTGGCATAAAGACACCGGCAGGATAAGCTACAAACTTTATTACTTACACTGAACTCAGACAAGGAAACGCCATTTCACGTACCTTATTTAACCTCTACTTAGATAAGATTGATAGAGGATTTACTAAATCTAATCGACAAGAGATTCAACTCAGGAAGTGATCATTACTAGACTTGCGTACGCAGATCATGTAGCGTTAATAAGTGGTTCCAAAACAGAATTAATCAGGACGGTGCAAAATTATTACAAAATCGTTGAGAAAGCATTATTATGTATTAATCAAGAATAGACAGAATATCTGGTCATAAGTAAAAAAAAAAAAAAAGCAAGTGATGCACACTTGGCAGTAAATGGATTCCCTTTCAAGACTTTTGACCACTTTAAGTACTTACAGATTCGTTTTAGTAGCAATAATAGAATAGATACATAAACAGGTGTTCATTTAACAACAATGAATCAAACACTTTATGGTTTATCAAAATTCTAAAGAAAACGTCCCTTAGTACTAACTTCAAAATTAGCTTGCCTCTCTTTCCAAGCATTAATCCCGACTTGCGGGGTCTGCTGTTATGGTTAAACGGATGTGGCATGTTAATTTAAGGGGTGGCCGGATGCCCTTCCTGTCGCCATCCTGCACCCCTCAGGATGGAATCAGTGTACCTCATTTTCTGTCTGCATCTAGTATAAGTCATGGAATAGTGTGAACGTGATTCAAATGTCCGCGAGTCGTCTAACTGAGGCAGAACGTGAGGACCAGCCTGGTATTCACCTTGTGGGATGTGGAAAACCGCCTAAAAACCATACCCAGGCTGGTCGGCACACCGGCCGTCGTCGTTAGTCCGCCGGGCGTAATCGAACTGGGGCCGGCGCGCCTACCCGAATACCTGGTGGGTTCAAAATTTGCTTGTATCAGTCTATTATTATACCAGTAATATTATACCGATGTTATGGAGTAATATTTAGGAATGAATGTGAGGAAAAACTGTTAATATTCGAAAGTAATATAGTAAAGAAAATTTTAGGACTTGTGTGTGACAAAAATAAGAAAAAATTAACTAAGAGCACTGTACAAACGCCAAACATCCTCGAAATACTAAAGAAGAGAACGCTGAACTGGGCAGCCATAAAGGAAGGAAGATAGAGAATAGACTACCTGGATTAGCATTCTGCAAAACAACAGAAAGAACGAAAGGACTAGGAAGACCCAGAATTAGGTGGCCAGATAGCATCCGGGAGGACACAGCTAGGACGAACATCAACACGAAATGAAGAAACAGTGCTCTCGCCAGAAAGAAATGGAAGAGGCTCGTAGAGCAGGCGTATGGTCGATAAGGCATTTGTCATGTGTCGAGTAAAGTTAATCAACTTTTCGTTTGTTTGCTGTTACATATCTGTAGTCTTGGTACACATGGAAATCCTTGCGCCACAGTACCATAGCACACCTACACATAAGCAAAAACAAACCGCCTCAGCACCATCCTCACATCAACAATTGGCTGCCCCATTTCGTTTCGTCGCCTCTATCGGTGTGCTATGGTACTGTGGCTTACGGACTTCCTTATGTACCAGGATTGCAGACACGTAACTTGTGGCGATATAGAAGGTGACCAGCATCACAGATGAATTATAGTGTCCATAGTTAACGTAACGACTTAATTACATTTACGCTGCCATGACAAAAGTTATGAGATACCTCCTAATATCGTGTCGTACCTTCATTTCCCCGGAGTAGTGCAGCAACCCGACACGGCGTGGACTCAACAAGTTGTTGGAAGTCCCCTGCAAAAATATTGAGCCGTGCTGCCTCTACAGCCGTCCATAATTGCGAAAGTGTTGGTGGTGCAGGATTTTGTGCACGAACTGACCTCTCCATTATGTCCCATAAATGGTCGGTGTGATTCATGTCGGGCGACCAGGGGTGGCCAAATCTTTCGCTCTAATCGTCCACAATATTCTTCACACCAGTCGCGAACAACTGTGGTCCTGTGATATAGCGATTTGTTATCCATAAAAATTTCTGAACATTAAGTCCAAGTATGGCTGCAAATGGTCTCCAAGTAACCGAAAATAACCGTTTCCAGTCAATGACTCAGTCCGTCCCATGCAAACACAGCGCAAACCATTAGGAAGCCACACCAGCTTCCATAGTGCCTTATCCACAACTTGGGTCCATGGCTTCGTGGGGTTCGCGCCACACTCATGATCAACCATCAGCTCTTCCAAGTGTAATCGAGACTCATCTGATCAGGCCACGATTTCCCAGTCGTCTAGGTCCAATCGATATGGTCACGAGCCCAGGAAAGATGCTGCAGGCGATGTCGTGCTGTTAGCAAAGGCACCCATACAGGTCGTCTGCTTCCATAGCCCATTAACGCTGCACTGTCCTAACGGACACATTCGTTATACCTCCCACATTGATTTCTGCTGTCATTTCACTCAATGTTGTTTGTCTGTTAACACTGAAAATTCTACACATACGCCGCTGCTCTCCTTCGTTAAGTGAAGGCCATCGGCCACTGCGTTGTCAGTGGTGAGAGGCAATGCTTGAAATATAGTATTCTAGACACACTGTTGATAATTTGAATATCAGAATACTGAATTCTCTAACGATTTACGAAATGCAATGTCCCGTGTGCCTTTAACTCCAACTACCCTTTCGCGTTCAGAGTCTGATAACTCCTGTCGTTAGGCCAGAATCATTTTCACATGAATAACTTGAGTACAAATGACAGTTCCGCCAATGCACTGCCCTTTTACACATTATGTACGCGATACTACCGCCATCTGTATATGTGTATATCGCCACCCCGTGACTTCTGTAACTTCAGCGTATATTTGTTGTTCAACATAAAGTGCTTTATCATAGAATGCTGGTTTTCACGGCCTTTGTTTGCTTCACTCAAAGCTTCTGGGCTGAGAGGCCGTGCCCTATACCTAAAACTATTCCCTGACATTTCCACTCCAACGGCGGAAGACACCTTGGCGCCGGCCGGAGTGGCCGAGCGGTTCTAGGCGCTACAGTCTGGAACCGCGCGACTGCCACGGTCGCAGGATCGAATCCTGCCTCGGGCATGGATGTGTGTGATGTTCTTAGGTTAGTTAGGTTTAAGTAGTTCTAAGTTCTAGGGACTGATGACCTCGGAAGTTAAGTCCCATAGTGCTCAGAGCCATTTGACACCTTGGCGTTTTATCTCTGGAAATGTCTCCCTTAAACGGAGTCGAAGCGTCAAGGATTAGTTTAATGGGCTGTTCAAAAGAATTAGGGGAACACGTGTATCATCGTCCGTTATGTCAAATCCGTTTTGATACAGGCGGTACCTGGTAGTCTTATTCCGTAGCTTAAGATCTTCGCTTTCATTGTAGCCTGCAATTAAAACCATTCGCAATCTATTGGCTGTATTATGCATTACAGCGTCAGGTGACTCCTCAGAAGGAAGTGAGTACCAGGGTTTCATAGTGAGATACGTTGTATTCAGCCAAGCACATGCATTGCGACATCACAATGCAGTGCAAATTGCAAGAGCGTTTTGTTTGATTCGAAAAGGATGGATTTTCTGTCTTGTAACTGCAGATGCCAATGCATCTCCATGTGTCATCCATAGGTTGTAGACACGCTGCAGGGAGACACCTCAGTACAGAAGGTGAGTTGGGAAAGGTCGCCGACGCATTACAAGCTCACGTGAAGACTGATATCCGGCCATCTCTGTGTTGACGGGTCGTACGGATACCGCCAGAACAGTGCAAGACGATCTCAGAGGGGCCGCTGGAGCCGCTGTGTCTGATCAGACAGTAATGAACAGGTTAAGAGGAAGGATCTTGCGACACAGGCGTCCTGTTCGACTACCCCGCTAGACACGACAACTTCTTGCAGCTCGCCTTCAGTTCTGCCGTTCCCCCGTCAACTGGCAGCTTCGTCACTGGCGAAACGTGTTAGTCATAGACGAGTCCAGTTATTCTTTGACACAAGGTGACGGCCGTGTTCGTGTGCGAAGACTTGTGGTGAGCGGTACCTCCGAAATGTTATCCAAGAAATTGACAGATTTCCAAGGTTCTGTGATGTCGCACGGAGTTTCAGTTTTGACAACCGTAGTGATCTTGTCGTTGTTAGGGTCGCCTTACCTCCAGGCAGTACATCGAACAGATGCCCGTGGGCCATGTGGTGGCTGTTGCATACGGCGGTGGCCCTGGCCATTCTAACGCCAGGGGCTATGTGGCGGGCGTCAGCAGGGATGCCTTGCGAAGCCTGGACGTACAAGTAATGGACGGTCGGAGGCGAGTTCCTACCTAAACACCTTAGTGCATATGTAGGACATGCTTAGCAGATGTGTTTGTGGTCGTCCTGTTCCACCACAGACACTCCAAGTATTCTCATGGGCTCTTATCGAAAAACCGGAACAGATACCATAGGGCTACTTTCGTAGAGTTAAAAAGAGGGAAGGTATGCAAGTTATTGAAGCTCTCAAAATGCAACGAAAAGCACCCAGGATGATGGGATGAATGAGTATTCCAACTTTGTTTTCGACACCTGTCGGACATTTCAGTTCATTTTATATAAACGATCGAGGATATTATGATGGTATGTTGTTTATTTAAAAGATAAAGGTGTAATTTAGTAATGTACTCAGTCCTCACTATTGCTCAAAGGAGTATGGCACACACCTAGTGTCATGTTCCCCAAGTTCTTTTTTGAGCACTGTGTGTAAAGCCCGGTCTCTAATTCCGGAAGTTTTAACTGAGGATACGAAGTGCTAAGATCGTTTTTACTACTTAAATGTACATCGCGGAGATCTGCCGAGCGATAACTACTCTGCTTTGCACGGAGCGAGTTATTACGTCGCCAGAAACAATAACCAACTGGTCAACGGCCGTCCATCACTGAAAAAAAGCCTGAAACTAAAGCACATGTCCATAAGCTTAAAATGAACTAAGTGACTCACTATTCAGTGTTACGTCTTTTACAATGCATTCAGTCCCTTCTTGATCACTCTTGAACTAATTGTATTTCCTGAAATATGTTAAGACACTAATGGAAATAAGCCATATAAAAATATTTACGAAACATCACTGATATTCATTGAAGTATGTGTACTAGCTTATATATACGGTAAGATTATTTCAGTCGTGCTTACTATGGATTTTAGTCAACTGATTAGACATATGAAACAGTCTTTTAATTTTAATGTTAAAAGAAGAACGGTATCTTTTGTCTCATGCTACTTCGACAACGAATATTTACAGGCGAATGTTTTGGAGCTTCAAGGGTTGGAAATAACTTTAAAGTACTCGATTTCCTGAGAAATAATCCTGTGGCATGTACAGTGTCACAAAAATGTTGCAGCGAACTTCGAGAGGTTGTAGACGGTGTCTTGAGGAACCAATCGAGGATAGAAACCCGTGTCCGGAAACAGAGCGTCGAAGTTATAGATACTGGCAGCGTGCCACTTTCCCAGCCCCTTGACAACAAACGTAACTTCGTAAGCTGACGGACCCAAGGTGGAATGTTTCACAGTGTTGTTTGTTAATCAGTGATCGCGACTAATTGCCACGATCGCCAGCGGAAAAGATGGAGCTAGCTGCTACGCTAGACAGGCATCGCTCTGTTGCCTTATTGGATGACGGTTTCGGATACGGGTTTACAACTACAGTTTATTTTTCTCCTGTACATAAAAAATGGAGATTTTAGGGGGTTCCATGAGAAAAATAAACTGCGCATGGAAACCCGGCCCCGAAACCGTTATACATTGAGAAAACAGAGCATCGCATTCGTAGAAGGCAAGTCTTCTCTACGCAGCAGCTAGCTTCGTCTTCTTCACTGCCGACCGTGGCAACCAGTCGCGACCACTGGATAACAAACAACATTGCGAGACGCTGAGTCTGCGGTCCGTCAGCGCACAAAATCACGTTTGCTGCCGAAGGGGTGGCCTAATGGCAGGCGCCAGCACCTGTAACTCTGTAGTGTCGTTAGATGACACTTCCGATCATGGGTTTGTAATCTCGGTTTGTTCCTCAATACAATGTCTACAACCCTTCGAAGTGTGTTGCAACACACTGGGATATCCTTTATAGATGTTGGAAAATAATAATTTCAAATATAACTGCTAACACAAAAACCAGGTCTTCAACGATTTCATTGAGTGTCTCTTAAAACAATATCACTGGTTGCCTTGGCAATGGAGAAAATCAGTAACTGAATTTAAGACAATTTCTAAAAGTGACTGTAGGAAAGAATTTTTCTTTCGTTACCGTATTCTTACTCAAATGAGGCGAACGAATTAACCGAAATAAAGTCAAATTTGTCAATTATCTCAAAAGTTGTGATGGTGACGGGACAGCACCACAGTTGTAACATCGTAAACCATACTTTTTTAATATAATTTATAACGAAAATAAAAATGTTCTCACGACAGAGTGACATAAGTAAATAACAGTACATCATTATGAAGTCTTCTCGGGTTATCAACCGAGTCAAGACGTCATTCATGGCACCGTTTCAAAATGCAGACGAGGCAGGGGAGCATGCGGTCCATCGATTATAAAGACCCAGACAGAACACGTACCCGACACTTCGCCTGAAGATAAAAAGTAGAAAACTTGTTGAAATGTTGCTGCAGAACGGCGCCTTGACGCAGCTGATAACCCGAGAACACTTCATCATTGAGATTCGCGCAGAAAGTCTAAATTTGCAAATAATAGTGCATTAGATCAGAATCAAGTCTACAGTGTCTGTCAGGCCAACCTCGACTATTTTTAATACTCCGATGAGCCAAAATACCATGACCTCTGTCCATTGTGAGATTGAAAACCGACTGGTGGCATTGAAGGTCCGTGACACGGTAAGAAAAGAATATAAGCGGAGGAGAGTCAAATGGGTGTAACGATTCATGTTGAATGTTACTTAAGTTTCTTCTGCCTGGTCCATTGATGAATGAATACGAAATTTTCATGCTTCACAGAATTTATTCACATTAATTGACATCCGAACTGCACTCTCGTCATGTAAACAAAACATTGACTGACTTCTCTGATCTCTTTGACTTCCAAAAGTAACTTCAAAACTGACTCCCTGCAGCATCTCTGCATCGTTT
This sequence comes from Schistocerca cancellata, assembly GCF_023864275.1. Lineage (NCBI taxonomy): Eukaryota > Metazoa > Arthropoda > Insecta > Orthoptera > Acrididae > Schistocerca > Schistocerca cancellata. The sequence goes on along the minus strand of NC_064633.1, from coordinate 483,758,154 downwards.
TGTATAGAATTTTAACAATAACTTCCAAAGTAAAGCGTTGTTAATTTTGTACAATTTTGATGTTACAATTAAAATTTACAAAACGTAAAGAAACTGATGTTACAGCCGAATAAGGTGTAAAGTACAATATTCAATGACGACCTAATACAGTAATATATTCAGTTTTCCATAAGAAAATCATTCTGAACTTTAATTACAATAATTTTAGTAATTACAAAATTACCCCAGGTGGTAACAAATCCTCCGCCATCAGTGGCGCAACTAGTCTATCGGATTCTGGGGAGACTGGGCTGAAACGCTATATCCCAAACCAGAGGAAATCGAAGTCTTTTGACCGACTCATGCCCAAGGTCGAAACATTTTTTGGGGCTATCAATATTAACTCTCTCTTGACACCAGGAAAACTCTATAAATTAGGAGACACACTAAAAGAACAAAATATCAAAATTTTAGCCCTGCAAGAAACAAGGTTGCCTGATGAGAATACCATGGATTTTGGAAACTACCGATTGTTTAAAAGTAAAACAGACAAAAGAATTCTTAAAAACACTCCGCATCTGGGTGTTGCATTCGCAATTTCGCAAGACATTCTTGGCTCCGTAATCGAAGTAAATCCAGTAAACAACAGACTAATGACAATTTCCATGAAATGTGCAAATAAAATGTACTGTTTAATTAACGCGCACATGCCTATCAACCAGGAGAATAAAACAAATCCAGAAAAAGTAACTAAGTCATGGGAAGTGTTAGAGAATACAGTCTCCAAAATTCCTCAAAATTATGTAAAGATTTTAATGGGTGATTTTAATGCACAGTTAGGGAAAGAGAGAAAATTAAGAAAAAAGGTCGGTGAATTCCCTGCACATAAATGGACCAATCAAAATGGAAAGAGGCTGGTAGAATTTTGCAGAAATTTCAATCTCAAAATTATGTCAAGTCATTTTAAGAAAAAACCTTCAAAACAAAAGACATGGCGATCACCTAACAAGGACATAGGTGAATTCCAAATTGACCATATTGCAATCTCGTATCCATGTCACAAAGAAATTTTAAATGTTCAAGTTCGTAAAGGCGCCAATATTGACTCAGACCATTACTTAACCCGTGTGAAACTAAAGCTAAAACCCCAAAATTTCAACAAAAGGTCACCATTAATCCCCAAATTTGACACCAGTAAAATCCAACCATCATTATTAGCAGACGAATTTGACAAAACAAGTGCACAAAATTGGGAACAACTCAAACACAAGATTATCAAAACAGCTCAAGATCAAATTCCTTTACGAAAACACAAGAAACATGCTTGGTGGAATGAAAACTGTGATCATGCAATCAAAGCCAGACAAGAGACATTTAAAGCATGGAATAGCAACAAGACAGAAGACACAAATGATACATTCCTGACAACTAGAAAAGACACTTCAAAACTAATTAGACAAACAAAAAGACAATATGAGAATAGTCAACTCTTAGAAATTGAAGAAGATTTTCAGAAATACAATACCAGAAATTTTTATAAAACTTTTAAAACCAAAATAAAGGGGTACCAACCCCAGAATCTTTGCTTCAAGAAGGAAAATGGACAGTTGGCTCTTAACAACCAAGAAAATTGCAAAGAACTTTCTAAATATTTTAAGAATCTTCTAAATTGCCCCGAGCCCACAGAAAGATTTCCACCAAAAATTCCCCAACAATGCAATCCAGTTTCACTTGCACCAAATGAAGAGGAAATCATTAAAGAAATTCATAGGTTGAAAAACAACAAAGCATCTGGTGAAGATGGAATTGTTGCAGAACTTTTAAAGGCAGCTGGTCCAAAAACCGTTAAAGAAATTACTTCAATCATGCAAAACATTTGGCAAACTGAAAAAATTCCTGATGAATGGAAAACCGCCTTGATTCACCCACTTCATAAGAAGGGAGACAAAACTGATGTTAATAATTACAGAGGAATTTCTCTTCTTCCAGTCACATACAAAATCCTCTCTCAATGTCTTCTGAACCGAGCACAACAACAACTTGAATGGAAAATTGGCGAATATCAAGCAGGTTTCAGGCCAAATAGATCTTGCCCAGAACAGATTTTAGTCCTCAAACTAATTCTCAGACATCAAAAAATTTACAATAAAAAACTAGTTTGTACCTTTGTAGATTTTAGAAAGGCTTATGACTCAGTGGATCGTGAATCTCTTTTCCAAATTGTGAAAGAACAAGGCCTGGATCCTAAAACCACGGCAATTATCAGAGACACGCTAACTGGTACAAAATCAAAAGTAAAGTTCCAGAGGAGAAATTTCAGAACCCTTTGAAATAAAAACAGGCGTGAGGCAAGGTGATGGACTCTCTCCGTTGCTATTTAACTGCGTTCTAGAAAAAGTAATACAAGAGTGGCGCGAACGAAAATTGGAGTTCAAAATTGACCAACCAGTGAAATTAGGACGAACAAATATTCGAATAGACTGTTTGGCCTTTGCAGACGACTTGGTTATTCTAACGCAGGACACCCAAATTGCTCAGAAACAAATAGAAATTCTTAAAGAAACAGCAGAAAGAGTAGGTCTCCAAACCTCATTTGAAAAAACACAGTATATGACTAGCAACAAACTGGCACCCAAACTTTTGGAAACTAAGTATGGAAAAATCAAAAGAGTTTCGCAATTCAAATATTTAGGTGAAACAATCTCAGAGACTGGTCTAGAAAAAATTGGAAATGAAATTCGTTGTCAAAAGATGGAGACAGCTTTTAGACTTACAAAAGACATCTACAACAAAAATTGTCTCTCGAGGTACTCTAAATTGAGACATTACAACACGGTCATAAAACCAGAGTGCCTTTATGGGGCTGAAACGCTAATTTTAAACAGAAAAAAGGACATTCAAGAAATCCAAAAAAGAGAAAGAAAAGTAATCAGAAAAATTCTAGGTCCAAAATATACTGAAGAAGGAACATACAGGCTAAGAGCAAATAGTGAAATTCAACAATACACCAGCATATATTCGGATATGAAAAAACGCAGATTAAAATTTTATGGGCATATTAAAAGAATGGATGCTACCAGACTAACTAAACAAGTAGTGGAATTCTACGAAAATCGAAGTAAAGCTAAATTTGAGACAATAAAATGGATTGCTGCTATAAAAGAAGACATGAAAGAGGCAAATATAAAACAAGATGAAATTCAAGACAAAAAATTATTTAGGCAAAAAATTCATGACTGGGTAGTTGGTCAAGCTGAAAAACCAAAGAAAACTGGAACCACATGGTCTGATGAAAGGAAAAGAGCTCATTCCGAGAGAATGAAAACAATTTGGGCACAGAGAAAGTCTAAAAGAAAATAACTGAATGCCCCGAGATTGTACTTCGCGTGGTCCAGTAGGGCCCAAACGTGAATAATAATAATAATGTCTCTTGTATTATTTTAGTTATGTAATTAATTAGAGTTTGGATTTGATCACAGTATGAAGGCTTTCACGACCGGATGACATATCTTCTGGTAAACCTTCCGGGATGTAAGGTCGTGGTCCATGAAACTCTTCAGCTCCTAACGTTTCGTCCAGAGCTGCGCTGGACATCTTCAGAGGGGTGTTTCTCCTCCAGTGAGTCTTGCCGACAGTCGGCAAGACTCACCGGAGGAGAAACACCCCTCTGAAGATGTCCAGCGCAGCTCTGGACGAAACGTTAGGAGCTGAAGAGTTTCATGGACCACGACCTTACATCCCGGAAGGTTTACCAGAAGAGTTTGGATTTGGTTACTAATATTCAATGGTAATACAGAACTCGTGCTTTATCCGATTACACACATAAAATACACAAATAAGGCTTCAATATCTGGAAATTGGAAAACTGTGAGATGTAAACAATTGGAGAATTAATCAGAAATGTAATTACAAAGAATATTCATTACAGAGGAAGACATAAAAATACAGGGTGATTCAAAAAGAATACCACAACTTTAGGAATTTAAAACTCTGCAACGACAAAAGGCAGAGCTAAGCACTATCTGTCGGCGAATTAAGGGAGCTATAAAGTTTCATTTAGTTGTACATTTGTTCGCTTGAGGCGCTGTTGACTAGGCGTCAGCGTCAGTTGATGCTAAGATGGCGACCGCTCAACAGAAAGCTTTTTGTGTTATTGAGTACGGCACAAGTGAATCGACGACAGTTGTTCAGCGTGCATTTCGAACGAAGTATGGTGTTAAACCTCCTGATAGGTGGTGTATTAAACGTTGGTATAAACAGTTTACAGAGAATGGGTGTTTGTGCAAAGGGAAAAGTTATGGACGGCCGAGAACGAGTGATGAAAATGTAGCACGCATCCAGCAAGCATTTGTTCGCAGCCCAGGAAAATCGACTCGCAGAGCTAGCAGAGAGCTGCAAATTCCACAATCAACTGTATGGAGAGTCCTACGAAAAAGGTTAGTTATGAAACCTGAACGTCAACTACCCGAGGCGATGGATCGGCCGCCAGGTAGCCCGTGACAGAGCACTTCATCACTGGCCTCCAAGAAGCCCTGATCTTACCCCCTGCGATTTTTTCTTATGGGGGTATGTTAAGGATATGGTGTTTCGGCCACCTCTCCCAGCCACCATTGATGATTTGAAACGAGAAATAACAGCAGCTATCCAAACTGTTACGCCTGATATGCTACAGAGAGTGTGGAACGAGTTGGAGTATCGGGTTGATATTGCTCGAGTGTCTGGAGGGGGCCATATTGAACATCTCTGAACTTGTTTTTGAGTGAAAAAAAAAACCTTTTTAAATACTCTTTGTAATGATGTATAACAGAAGGTTGTATTATGTTTCTTTCATTAAATACACATTTTTAAAGTTGTGGTATTCTTTTTGAATCACCCTGTATATAACAAATGAAAATACATCGCTTGGTAATAACTTTGAAGCTGTTTCTCAAGATAGTGAGGTCTGTTACTGGATTTTTAGATTTCCATTTTGTTAATTATTCATGCTAACATCTCTGCAGTCTCTAGTTACTTAATTTAGTGTATGTACATATATTATCAGTGACAACAATCCACCGATAATTACGACAACGCACGTCCTTCCAGAACATTCCACACGCCTTCGCAATGAATATGAAGTTTTTTATCAAATAGGACAGAATGATATGTATAAAGACACACATACAAGATTTCAGGAAGAACTGAATTGTCCGATAACTATCCGGATGCATATAAAGAAACGTGGTATCAGACATTTCATATGAATTTTGGGGAAGGCTGTATCGTAATATGGGGAATCATCCTGGATAAGATACGGTCGATAATTGTGGAAATCCACTGACATAAGCGACTTTGAGAAAGGGAAAGTAGTTACGGCCCGTCGCCTGGGAACGAGCATCTCCCAATCTGTAAAGCTGATCGTCTGCTCACCTGCTAATGTGGTGTGCATCCACTGGAAGTGGTTGAAGGACGGTGAGACCACGTGTAGCCGGCAAGGTGACGGACGTCCACGCCTCATCACAGAATTTGGACCGAGCGAGGTGGCGCAGTGGTTAGCACACTGCACTCGCAATCAGGAGGACGGCGGTTCAAACCCGAGTCCACCCATCCTGATTTAGGTTTTCCGTGATTTCCCTAAATCGCTTCAGGCAAATGCCAGAATGGTTCCTTTGAAAGGGCATGGCCAACTTACTTCCCCATCCTTCCTTAATTCGATGGGGACGATGATCTCGGTGCTTTGTCCCCTCCCCCAAATGATCCAAACAACCAACAGACTTTGGATGTCGGAGTCTCGCCTGTCTGTAAAGAAGGACAGCGGCGATTAGTGGCAGATCTGATGACAGAGTATCACGCTGGTGTATTTTAGATCGTGGTAAGTTCCTATGGGACCAAACTGCTGAGGTCATCGGTCGCCAGGCTTACACACAGCTTAATCCAACTTTAACTTACGCTAAGGATAACACTTACATCCATGACCGAGGGAGGAGCCGCGCGAACCATGGTAAGGCACCCTAGAATGAGCAGATACCCCCCCCCCCTCCCACGCGGCAAGTATTTTAGAGCACACTGTTACGTGTTCCAGTGTTAACCTAACGACATCATTACATTGGTATCATCTAGATTGGACCGTGTATAAATAGAAGCGCGTCGTGTGGTGTGCCGAATCACAGTAGGACAACAGATGTGTCCGGATACGCTGTCGTCCGGGCGAACGGCGCAGTATGAGCCGCGCCATGGACACGGTTCGGCCGAGCGGTCTAAGGCGCTGCAGTCATGGACTGTGCGGCTGGTCTCGGAGGAGGTTCGAGTCCTCCCTTGGGCATGGGTGTGTATGTTTGTGCTTAGGATAATTTAGGTTAAGTAGTGTGTAACCTTAGGGACTGATGACCTTAGCAGTTAAGTCCCATAAGATTTCACACACATTTGAACATTTTTTTTGACACGGTTCGGTGAGGCTGGTATTATACTATGAGGGACATTCACCTATGCTTTCATGGGACCTGTGGTGATAATCGTAAGCACCAACTGTGGACGAATCTGAAGCGTCAGCAGACGTAGCTGAGGGGAGAGAGTGGTTGGGAGTAGTAGCTGTTTACGACTGAGGATGGTTGGGCTGAAGCAAATTTAGCTTTCGAAGGTTTTTTTTATGTTTCCCATTCCATACTTGATTAGCAAGTTTTGTGATCCCAACCTCCCTTGAATGCCGGCCGCGGTGGTCTAGCGGTTCTGGCGCTGCAGTCCGGAACCGCGGGACTGCTACGGTCGCAGGTTCGAATCCTGCCTCGGGCATGGGTGTGTGTGGTGTCCTTAGGTTAGTTAGGTTTAAGTAGTTCTAAGTTCTAGGGGACTTATGACCTAAGATGCTGAGTCCCATAGTGCTCAGAGCCATTCGAACCATTTGAACCTCCCTTGAATGAGCCAGGTGCCAGATGGGAGAACCCGACCATCATGAAGGACGCGACACCGGTAGCAACTACGGCACTCGACTCTCAGCTGCTGACAGTACACGGCCAATGAAGAACCAAAGCTCCGAAACAAATCTCTGTATAGCCAAGGTGGTCTCTCTTCAGTTGAAACCACTGGCTGATTACTTTTAAAACCACCAAGTAAAAGCATTCCATGGAGCAACATTCCTGACAAAAAAAAAACGCTGAATAATCAATCAAAAAGGAGTTAAAAATTTCTTGCGACATAAAATATGAAATGGGAAGACGTCATGCACTACAATTAAGAAACAATACCGACAACAAAACAGTTAGATACACAACAGACACAACAAAATAGTTACAGACTCTCCCACGTACCCTGTTAGTACTAGAATTCGCCACAGTTTAGTAGCACACACAGCAGTAGCCGCTCCATAACCTGTACCCAAACTATCGTAGCTAGAGCAATCACTTACTATTCGTTAACTTTAAAGAATCCTGTCACTAATTCCAAATATGCCGGTATCGTAAGCTATTATTCGTTCATAACCCTCATATGCTAGTCTGCACTAGCGGAGATGTAGCCCCTTTATATCTAAACAGCCAATAGCCTCGTCAACACTGACGTAACACTAGCATACGGCGGCACACTTAATAGTAATCATCGCTGTAGACTATCATTAAAAGAATTAGAACGCTTCTCGCTGTAGGTTTTTGTTGATAAGCACTCAGAATAGCTAATGAGCAAAGCGAACAACCTAGACAACGAACACACGTTCGTTGTTCCCTACACGCAATACAAAAGCACAACATGAGCAATATGCGCAAGTCTGTAGAATAACCGGAGCCAGCAAGTATACGAACGGTTCAAAAAACACGACCAAAAAGGACGTCGTTCCTTAGAACAACCAAAATACACAACGGCAAAACTCAAGCCAATTACTGATAAAAATACGACGACAACTTAGCTCAGTCGTATGTTCAATATAAAATGAATACCACAAACACGAAGAGAATACTGTGGCAAACAGAGCAGCAGCAGAAGCCGACGACATAACAAAATGTGCACATTTCCTTCAATAAACAGTCAATCAACAAGACAAATTAACAAAACATAACCATCCAAATCTGATGCTCTCTTGGACACGGCTCTCGGAAACCGTATGTCCTCGGACAACGCCACTGACTGACAATCTAATCCACAGTAGTGCCTCCAGTCTTACTTCAACTATAATTACTCGAGATTCCACACAGGAAACAGCGACACTTACCAGCCGTTCCTCTCGAATGACGTGCAGAATTTATTTCCTCGTCAATAAATTCACTACGCGTATCATACTGCTGAGATCCGGAATCAGTGAGAGATTCAATCCAATGCCACAAAGATCTCAAAACACAATAGCTAACGTGAGACACCAGACAGACAAAATGTTCATATGCAACAAACACGACACGAGCCGCAGTCACCGACCACAGGCCGTTGTGGAACCACTCACTATGGAGCCAAAACCAATTTCCCAGAACGCGAGAAATAAATAAATAAATATCACTTTACATCTCACAAAATTAATACCGAAGACATCCACTAGACAACAGCTTGCCGGAGCCTGCGGCGGGAAACGAACACTAACCTGCTGCTGACAGAATATAACCGAAGGTTTCTGATACTACCACATTTCGAAAGTAAGTTACCAAGACATGTGACAATGGAGTGAAACAATTCAAAACGCTACGATTTCCAGAAATATACTGTATAGTATCTAACTCAGGACAGATTTCGTTGCACATGATTAAACTCACTACGTTAATGATGCAACCACTGCTACAGAAATCCAATAACGGATTTCACCAGATTGCGCAAATGAGATGTCAGTGTACAACTGAGAGTATCAAGCATCGGCAAATAAGCCATCGATGGTTAAACTTCCAGACGTTTCCCACGCACAGTGAACGTAAGTGTCCTATTGTAAGTAGGTTGTTCAGGGTTTTATGTTGGTAACGCCGCGTAGTGCTCTGTATGAAAATCGCTGACTGCGCTGTGTACAGTCTGTGGCTGGTTGGACTCATTGTTGGAGTATTCGCCAGTGTAGTGTTGGGCAGTTGGATGTGAACAGCGGGTAGCGTTGGGCAGTTGGAGGTGAACCGCCAGCAGTGGTGGATGTGGGGAGAGAGATGCCAGAGTTTTGAGAGCGGACGATCTGGACGGGTGTCCGTCAGAAAAAGGAAATTTGTAAGACTGGATGTCATGAACTTATAAATATATTATGACTTTTGAACATTATTAAGGTAAATACATTGATCGTTCTCTATCAAAATCTTTCATTTTTCTAACCATGCCTATCAGTAGTTAGTGCCTTCAGTAGTTAGAATCTTTTATTTAGCTTGCAGTATAGGCGGTCGCTGTATTGCAGTAGTTCGAGTAACGAAGATTTTTGTGAGGTAAGTGATTCATGAAAGGTGTAGATTACTGTTAGTCAGGGCCATTCTTTTGAAATTCAGATTGCGTTGCGATAAAAATATTGTGTGTCAGTTTAGTGATGATCAGAATAAGTAAAGAGAAAACTGTCTGAGTACGTTGAGTTTTACTCAACTGTTTCTGTATCATATAACGTAGAAGTTTACCAGCACAGTCATTCATAATTTTTCTAAGGGGACGTTACACTATTAGGAACGGCTTGCCACTGCGGAAACCTCGCAAAGCGAGAGAAGGCGATTTCTCTAGACGTGGTGTCGAAGCGCACCCGAAACACACACACTCTAAATGGTGCACAACATCAAACAACAAAATTAATGACTAATCCACCACGCTCTTCGCGTACTAAACAAACACAACACGTATCCCTAAGCACCTGTCATTGCACTCACAATAATGCCAAAACCCATTTCCGAGCACATGATACTTGATTGACTAGGAACACACCCACACACTAAACCCACTGCGAAACCACGCAGACGCCGGGCTTGACGGTCCCTACAACACGAAACAAGCCTTCCACATTCGACATGTGAGTAACCACACAATCGGACGTCTGAGCAAAAGAGTCGAAGTATTTCTGCTACTTAGGAGAATACTGAACAGTGTGCAACTCGACTCTCCCGCCCACGAGGGAGCGAAGGAAAGTGTGTCGCAACATCTACATACAGTACGTAGCTCTATACAACGAGGCAAACATCACAAACGGTAGAGGCGGCCCATAGTGCTACGTGGAGAACGCGGCAAGTGCCATAACACGATTTCCCAGAAACTTCGCTCAGTGGAAGAAGTGTCAAGAAAGCGAACACGTGTCTGTGCTTATCCGTAGATACTCTGACGTCTCAGAGAAAACGACGGTCAAACTTTTCGAGAAATTTTCTGTGCCTTTTAGCGAGTAATTGGTACAACCGAAGATGTGGTACAGTGGCTAGCGCCGCAACTTCACATTTCTGAGCCCTGTGTTCAAAAGACGTTTATTATTACTATTTTTGTTGTTCATTTATCTATCCATGTCCGTAGATTATGTTTTCCCATGTACAATGAAATAACGTATTTATCATTCGTGTAGTAACTGTATGCCTGGTGGATGAATTTAAAAATTAAAGTAAATGGATGAGAAAATCGTTTGACATTGTTTTCGGTGAAAATCCTGTCGTGAATATTGACTCATAATCTACTGTAAGAGCCAGTTTTCGTAAAAGGGATTCTTATTGCGTGGTTTGTCGCGATATTGTTGCCAACAGGTGAAATCTTCAGCGAGTTAACGTCGTTTCTTTTATGGGGCCACTAATATGAAGAAATGTCGCTGTGTCAAAAATGACTTAGCACGATGCTCGTTGTGTTCGAAGTTTCTACGTTTAGAGTGTTTCTACTTTTGGTATCATCCAAGGGAATGCACCAAATCTTCCTGGAGAACAAACGGAAGATTGAAATATATAAATTAACGTAAGAATTGTCACAAGAATATGAGAATTGGAAAAAGAATGTAACCCCTGAAAATACCATAAAAAACATATTTTGTATTATTATGTAGTAAATGTATGACATTGTGAAATCCACTTACACTTTTACAGTTAATGTAACGACCTTGCATCTCCTAACTTCAGAGAAACATTCGTGTAGTAACCTTCTACGGAGATGCGTAGATACATTTAAAAAAAGATAAAATTAAATAAATAAAAACAAAATCAGGTTTCGAACGACGGTCGTTTTCTCAAATGGTTCCTAGACTTAGAATTACTTAAACCTAAATAACCTAAGCACATCACACACATCCATGTCCGAGGCAGCAGCAGCGCGGTTCCGGACTGAAGCGCCTAGAACCACTCGGTCACAGCGGCCGGCCTCGTTTTCTCAGAAACAGCTGAGTGTCTACTGAGAAGCCGAGACGCATGTTGGCTTATTTTGACCCCTCTTCCACTGAATGAAGCTTCTGGGAAATCGCGTTATGGCACTTGCCGTGTTCTTCTCGTCAGATCGTGCCAGAGAGCGTGTCTTCGACAGCAGCTCCACACATGGCAGGTGGCGGGATTTAAAAATTGTCGGACGGCAGGACCACAAGGCACGAAGTGTACATTATTGCGCCAACTTGCATCCCTTCATGGTTGATGTCATTCACGATAGTGATTCCACCTTCCTGTAGGATAGCTGCCCGTGCCGCAAGGCCAGAACCGAGGAGCACCATAGTGAACTGATGTGGGTCTTTCTTTTCTTTCCTTCTTTTGCTTGCGCCGTTGCTTCGCAGGGTCGGCATGGTTAATCGGATGTGGCAATGTTAGTTGAAGGGGTGGCCGGATGTCCTTCCTGCCACCACGTCGTACCCCCCCACCCCCCCACCCCCCCACCCCCAGGAAGGAATTAGTGTACCCCAACTGTCTGCGACTAGTGTAATCCATGGAATAGTGTGAAAGTGTTCAGACGTCTGCGAGCCGTGTAACTCAGTCGGGACTTGGGGACCAGCCCGGTATTCACCTAGGGGGATGTGGAAAACCGCCTAAAAACCACATCCAGGCCCTAGTCGTTAATCCGCCGGACGGATTCGATCTGGGGCCGGCGCGCCTACCCGAGTCCAGGAAGCAGCGCGTTAGCGCGTTCGGTTAACCTGGCGGGTCAGTGAACTGACGTGGATGTCTTGATCAGTAATTTCAGAGGATGTGAACCGGATGGAATACACCTGGAACGACATTGGACGCCATGTCTGCGTCCACAAACCACCTGCCCGTAATTTTCGGTAATTACTTAGTCTGTGCGCAGACATCTGGTATTTCATACATCTGAAAATCTACCAACGACTTGTCGAATCCATGCCACGCAGAATCGCTGCTGTATTGCATCTTAAAGGTGGATCGGAACACTCTGCTAAGAAGGTGATCCTACTTTTCTGACTCGTCAGTACACGTTAAACTGAACCGACTTCCACGAACACAGCTTTTGTTTCACTATCGGCTAGAGCATATTGGGACACATCTACAAAATCGTAAAGTATATTTCTGCATTAATTTGTTTCCATAGTTTTGACGTGTCCAGTCACATTTGGTGGCTGCTCCAAATGACACTTCAAGAAATAAATAAATTTCGTTTCAAGTATCATCGACTCATGCCAGATTCTTGAGTGGACCTCTCTCCATATTTGTTTGGATTCACTGTACGAAAACTAAGCAAATGCCGGATTTTTAGAGATGATAACATGCTGCAAAAGTTGAAAGGACTTCTAGTATCTCACCTACTTGTAGTTGCTGGTTTATTCTCACAATATTTTTAATGATTCCTTCCTCGGACATCATCCTTAAATGTCCAGTTAATAACAACACACATGCAGTTATTATGCCATAATGGACGCCTCGAAGCGCGTATGTTCTAACGTTATGCAGCACATTAGTAAAGTGAAGCAAACATTCTTTTTCTTCTTTGAGCTTGTAGCTCGTCTTATGTGTACCTTGCGGCTTCAGATCATGTTACCTTCTAGATATATTGTCTGCTTCATCATTAGGGAAACATAGTTGATAAAATAATCGTCTTAAAATTCCAGAGCTTCGGAAAATACACTCCTGGAAATTGAAATAAGAACACCGTGAATTCATTGTCCCAGGAAGGGGAAACTTTATTGACACATTCCAGGGGTCAGATACATCACATGATCACACTGACAGAACCACAGGCACATAGACACAGGCAACAGAGCATGCACAATGTCGGCACTAGTACAGTGTATATCCACCTTTCGCAGCAATGCAGGCTGCTATTCTCCCATGGAGACGATCGTGGAGATGCTGGATGTAGTCCTGTGGAACGGCTTGCCATGCCATTTCCACCTGGCGCCTCAGTTGGACCAGCATTCGTGCTGGACGTGCAGACCGCGTGAGACGATGCTTCATCCAGTCCCAAACATGCTCAATGGGGGACAGATCCGGAGATCTTGCTGGCCAGGGTAGTTGACTTACACCTTCTAGAGCACGTTGGGTGGCACGGGATACATGCGGACGTGCATTGTCCTGTTGGAACAGCAAGTTCCCTTGCCGGTCTAGGAATGGTAGAACGATGGGTTCGATGACGGTTTGGATGTACCGTGCACTATTCAGTGTCCCCTCGACGATCACCAGTGGTGTACGGCCAGTGTAGGAGATCGCTCCCCACACCATGATGCCGGGTGTTGGCCCTGTGTGCCTCGGTCGTATGCAGTCCTGATTGTGGCGCTCACCTGCACGGCGCCAAACACGCATACGACCATCATTGGCACCAAGGCAGAAGCGACTCTCATCGCTGAAGACGACACGTCTCCATTCGTCCCTCCATTCACGCCTGTCGCGACACCACTGGAGGCGGGCTGCACGATGTTGGGGCGTGAGCGGAAGACGGCCTAACGGTGTGCGGGACCGTAGCCCAGCTTCATGGAGACGGTTGCGAATGGTCCTCGCCGATACCCCAGGAGCAACAGTGTCCCTAATTTGCTGGGAAGTGGCGGTGCGGTCCCCTACGGCACTGCGTAGGATCCTACGGTCTTGGCGTGCATCCGTGCGTCGCTGCGGTCCGGTCCCAGGTCGACGGGCACGTGCACCTTCCGCCGACCACTGGCGACAACATCGATGTACTGTGAAGACCTCACGCCCCACGTGTTGAGCAATTCGGCGGTACGTCCACCCGGCTTCCCGCATGCCCACTATACGCCCTCGCTCAAAGTCCGTCAACTGCACATACGGTTCACGTCCACGCTGTCGCGGCATGCTACCAGTGTTAAAGACTGTGATGGAGCTCCGTATGCCACGGCAAACTGGCTGACACTGACGGCGGCGGTGCACAAATGCTGCGCAGCTAGCGCCATTCGACGGCCAACACCGCGGTTCCTGGTGTGTCCGCTGTGCCGTGCGTGCGATCATTGCTTGGACAGCCCTCTCGCAGTGTCCGGAGCAAGTATGGTGGGTCTGACACACCGGTGTCAATGTGTTCTTTTTTCCATTTCCAGGAGTGTATTTCCATTTGCGATGAAAAGACAGTGCCAAATCTTTGCTGCTACATTAGCAACAAGTAAACTACCTACAAAAGCAATTTAGTCGTAAGGATTCCTTTCTCCTCTCCAAAACTGTACGGATTTGCTCCATCGCTTTCCCTGCTTGAAGTACACCAATCTACTAGCACAGCGGCTCGTAATTGCTAACTAGAACCTTTTACTCTGGCTCTGGCTCTAGCAACTAATGTCCCGTTATCACGGAGATCGCTCGACACGGAACATCTCTGTACCCATTACGCAGGTAATCGAGAAGAATTACTGGCGGTCTCGATTAAGAAATGACCCCGTCAACGCCGAGTTGCTTACATAAACCGCAGATGGGTAAATGGATATAATGGGTACCAAACACGATCCCATCATCTCCCAGCATCTCACTGCTTTAATAGGAGCGGTACGTGAAGAACGGAAATAATACATGTAATGGAAAATTCTTCGCAGTTCACTTGCTGGATCTAGTTGCGTTACGTTGAAGGAAATGTAAAGGACGTTCCTAAAGACTTGACGCACTTAAAGTTTGTCTCATGGGGACCTGGGAATTGCAGACAATTATTTCAGGTATTTTGATGTATTTACCTGTATACGAAAATTTGAAAAAAAAGATAAATTACTAGAACAAATATTTTTGTGTACTGTTCAGATTGGATAAAAGCAAACTACTCTATTTCCGTGAAGAAGCTAAGCGCTAACACTGGCAAGCGTGAATATTACCGAACCATCAAATTAACAAGCCATGATGGAAAATATAAAAGATAGTCAAATTAAAACGAGACAGATGCAGAAAAAGTAATCACCATAACTGTTAATACATTTATCCCACTAAGAGACAAGACTGGCAGTGCCTTCATGGAAAAATGTCCGCCCACATTTTGCCAAGGTTGTTTCGAGAACGCTGCAGAAATTTCGCAGGGAAGCCCACATGCATCCTTCATAGAGACTCGGCCCTCCCCGTATGATTTCCATATTTTTCGGAGTCCTGAAGAAAGACATTCGTGGCAGTCGATTTGTTTCGGACGAAGAGGTGCATACCTGGATACAATCATGATTCCTTAGGTAAACGCAAACATTTTTCCATGAAGACACAGTGGACTAAATATATTGACAATTACGGCTATTACTTTTGAAATAATAAAAACTTTTTTCACCTTTTCCTATCTATCTAGTTTTAATTTGACAGCCCATTACATTAACACAAATTATCTACAGAAGACTCAGAGGATCGATAAAAGCATTCCGAGAATATCAATTTGGATTCCAGAGAAATGTAGCAAAACGCTATTTCCCTTACTACATAGATTGAACAAAGACAAACCTATGAGGGGAATTTAGTAAGTAAAGCAACACATTTTTCTTCCTGGAAGCAGGTTGATATTATTTATGACATCAATACACCATGGTATTTCCCACTCTTTTGACTAGAAAACGCTATTTTGCCATGTAGTCTCCATTCAAAGTGACGGTCTTATTACCACCTTACTGGGAGGGCCCATATACCCGCACAGTACTACTCAACTGGTCAGTGTTAGACCCAGCGTCTTGCTGCATCAATAACCTCCCCAATGACCCCTGGGTCTAACATAACTCATACTACTCACAGAAAACTTTTCATGTAGTCTTGCTGGCTTGCAGCTTCATGTGAGTGAATGACCCATGGAATGAATGAGGTCAAGATAGGATGTGTTTTAGCCATGGGCAATCCTGATTGGCAAAGTTACCTTTTTTCACACATATATATAGATTAAAAGGATGAGATTCTTCTACCATTTTCAATGATTTCCTCTGGTTCGTGTCACACTAAACATTACTGAAGTGAGACACTACCCACGCAGAAATCAATGACAGGTGAGTGAGGACAAGTTACTCTCCCACCTATTTTCCATATTAAAGATTTTATTACAACCTGACGCACTTTGAGTGAGACTCTAGAAAGTTAACGGCCTGAGCAGACATTGATAGAGCCTGGTAGGGTGGTAAAAGAATAAGGTATTTTTATGGTTCTTAGGTGGTAGAAACGGCAAGTTGGGAGTTGGAAGCAATTGGCGGTGAGCCCATCGCTCAGAAAATCTTGCCAGACAGGCCCACAGCCATACAGGACAGACAGGGCAGCCCTCATTGAGACTCCAACAGAACAATGCCACAATACCTGCCATGGCACCAACGGTAGCCTTGGCTGGGGCGACAGTCTGAAGGAATGTGTCTACACAGTGAAGTCGTAAACCAGGCATTGTGTACAGAGCCATGCATGATAAAAGTTCACAAGTTTTCATGTTTGCCAATACTGCAAATAGGCTTGTGAACCACTTTCATTGCCCACCTTGGTTGTATAAGAACCTCTGGCATCTGAAAAACGTTTAGAGACAGAATCTTTATTACACCTCATAGTTATAACTAACAAACTCCAAGGCACAAGCGATTTAGATAAAGATCTTTAAGATTGTATCTGTTCACTTGTTGCCATGGGAAGCGACACGACTTCAGAGTAAATCGCTTCTCCCTCGGCGAAAACTTAAAAAAGCCAGTAATTGGCGGTTTCCTTTTTTTTTTACCAGAAATATAGGTTTCTTAACTCTTGCCCTGGTTTGACATGAGTCTGTGTTGTCATGTGGGAAGGGAGGTTGGCTCATGATGGGGTGAAGGCAGTGTCGTTCGTGCACTTTGCGGGAAAACGGAATTTTTTTTCTAGAGAGGTGCGAGGCTCTTGGGTGCTGGATTTTGGTCTGGTAAGAGCACTTCTGGTCGAAGCTCTGGCATATGTGGTTGGTGCTTGGGACCTGTCCTGAGACTGACTTCACTTGTGAGTAGTTTAGACTGGGGAGCCTGTGGTGAAATTCTTACTGTACCGACAGTGTGACTTCAAACGTCTTGGACTACTCGTTTGCCAAGGGCACACTTATTCGTTTTAGGTTTTACCAGTCATGATGTTTGGTATCCTTGTACCCTCTGTTGTATAAGTGAGCCAAATTGGCCATTGGTACAACCAGCGAATGGATGTGTCACACACTGAAATCTACCATGATTTCAGGGCTCTGGTAGAGAGTAAATTGCTATCTGTCTTCCTGATCGCTAGACCGTGAAATTTTTGCATTTCTTTTGTGGCTGTGATCGATTCACAGGTGCCGCCTCAGGTCTCACCTCCAATGCACCCATCTCTCCAGCTGCAAGTTACATCGCCGCATGAAGCAAACAGGGTAACGTACTGCTGCTCCAGTATTGTCAGGGCATACAGATCTCAATCGCCACTTGCTCTCACCTGCACCTTTGTAGTGAAACTACAGTAGATTTGATCAATCAAAGTCTACTCAGCGTCAGATCAATTCAGATTGTGTTATCCACATTTTTAGGGTCAACTAGGATCCTTGTACAGTGTAGCCTTAAACCAACTGTTAGTTGTTTATAGTATTCAATCAATAACTTGTTTAGCATAATTTATGTCTGGTTTAGTAAAATAAATGTTGCTAGTAAATTTTACTTCATTCTCAATCATTTAGATAGCCCCCACAGGGGTGACTTTCAATTCTGCTGTATTCCTCCTCTATTTAGAATTAATCCCTTCTGGAACCAAACATATGTTTGCTTATTTGACCTTCATTGAACTTTGCCACGACGTTGAATAATGTATCATTTTATATGTAAAATTTTCCGCTCTTTTCAAATCTTAAATAAGGCTCTTAACAATATTATGAAAAGGATAGTTGCTAGTCACCATACAGCGGAGACGCTGAGTCGGAGATAGGCACAGAAAAAGACTGTCAGTAAATAAGCTTTCGGACAACAAGGCCTTCGTCGGAGATAGAACATATACTCACACACACACACACACACACACACACACACACACACACACACATGACTGCAGTCTCTGGCTGCTGAGGCCTCAACAGCCAG
Organism: Schistocerca cancellata; assembly: GCF_023864275.1. Taxonomy (NCBI): domain Eukaryota; kingdom Metazoa; phylum Arthropoda; class Insecta; order Orthoptera; family Acrididae; genus Schistocerca; species Schistocerca cancellata. The sequence continues at coordinate 483,739,910 of NC_064633.1, read as the reverse complement.
AGACTGTGGTCACATGCGTGTGAGTTGCAATTGCGTAAGTGTGTGTGTGTGTGCGTGTGTGTGTGTGTGTGTGTGTGTATGTTCTGTCCCTGATGAAGGTCTTGTTGGGCGGAAGCTCATTTTCTGGTAGTCTTTTTGTTGTGCCTTCGGTTTCTCAGCATCTCTGCTGTATAGTGATTAGCAGCTATCCTTTTCATAATATTGTTACATTCCATCCCGGATTTTCCATTGCTGAAATACTGTGCAGGGTGTAGCAAAAATAATCATCTGATTTGGCACGTCTGTATTCTTGAAAGTAATAAACATACACAAAGAATTTTGTTTCTTGATGAAAACTCAAAAAGTTTTTTTTTCATACCTTTGTCTGGGTGTTCACTATGCCGATCTTGAGATGCATGACATATGTCAATGCGGTATTCATATTTCTCCCACACTGTAGCAAGCATGTCTTGAGTTACAGCTCCCACAGCTGCTGTTGTGCGATGTCTTAGATCATTGACTGTTGTTTGTAACAGAAGAACATAAACAGTCTTTCGTAAACCCCCATAAGAAATAATTACATACAGTCAGGTCGGGTGACCTTGGAGCCCAGTAATGTAATGCTGAACATTTTGTCCAGTGCGATCAATTCATCTTTCAGTAGTCCTTTGATTAAAAAATTACCGCACTTCCAGTTGCCGGTGAGGAAGGTATCCCATCATGTTGGTAAATGAAGCTGTTCGAATCAGTCTCCAAATGTGGTTGTTCCGTACCCCATATTCTCACATTTTGATGATTCACCTTTCCATTTAAATGGAATCTTGTCTCGTAACTAAACACTAAGCGTGGGAGAAAACTGACATCCTCCATCTTGCCAAGAACGAAATTACAGAACTCCACACGTTGTTGTTTACCATCTTCGCGAAGAACTTGCAGTAGCTGAATTTTGTATGGTTTCATGTGCAAACGTCGACGCAACACACGCCAGACGGACATCAGGGGCATGTTGAGCCGTCGAGCTGCACAGCGAGCGGATTTCTGCGGACTCCTTGTGGAACTATGGCGGATCCGTTTGACGTCTGTGTCAGACACTTGGAGACGGCCCGGCGATTTGCCTTTACACAAACAACCTGTTTCTCGGAATTGTTCATGCCATCGTCTAATATTCTGTGCTATAGTAGGAACCACACCATACCTAGTACGAAAGTCACACAACAGTTATTACTGAACCGCACTGAGCAAAACGTAGAACACAAATCGCTTTCTGTTGTCCCTATACCATTTTTACTTGAACTGAAGTGGGCGCACACTGCTGCTACCTAGCGGGAACCATGTAAAACTCGAGAGTTTGCTCTTGTCAACAGTACGTTGTTTGCGCACATATCATTATATATATATATATATATATATATATATATATATATATATAATCAGATGGTTCTTTTTGATAAACATTGTATTAAGGGTCTCGTTTTAAAAAATCACTTTCACCTCCAGGTCACCTTGAAAACAACGTTCAAGGTTACGGCCATTAGTAGCAGTGTGTGACACTCTTTGCCACCTACAACTTTTATGTTGCCTTCACACAAACAAACTGTTTCTCGGAATTCTTCATGCCATCGTCTAATAATCTGTGCTGTAGTAGGAACCGCACCATACCTAGTACGAAAGTCACACAACAGTTATTACTGAACCGCACTGAGCAAAACGTAGAACACAAATCGCTTTCTGTTGTCCCTATACCATTTTTACTTGAACTGAAGTGGGCGCACACTGCTGCTACCTAGCGGGAACCATGTAAAACTCGAGAGTTTGCTCTTGTCAACAGTATGTTGTTCGCGCACATATCTCAAATAACATAAATCAGATGATTCTTTTTGATAAACGTTGTATTAAGGTCCTCATTTTAAAAAATCACTTTCACTTCCAGATCACCTTGAAAACAAAGTTCAAGGTTACTGCCCTTAGTAGCAATGCGTGACCCTCTTTGTCACCTACAACTTTTATGTAGGACGTTTAACTGCATCTCATTTCCTCGAGTTATTCCTCATTATGGAGTAAAATGATCCACCCTGTATGATACCCGAGGAGCCTTGACTAGAAAAAAGAATACTCCAAAATCCTCTTTGCCAGTGTCAGCGAAGCTGAATTTTGCTGCTCTTTCGCTGCCAGTCTTCCCCATTTCTTCCCTTTCGCTTAACGGTGCCGCCAAGGCGATACCGAAGAGGGCAAGGGTTGGGGGCGGAGGGGCGGGAAGGGGGAGACGGGCGTCTCAATTAGAGGCCGCGGCGCTCCTAATCCCCACCATTGTCGCCTCTTCGCGCGGCCCACCGAACTCCCCCTCCCGCGCCTTTATCGAGGCGCACAAAACCGCCGCCGAGGGTGGCGGGCGCAGATGAAAGAACGAAGGAGTGAGACAGTGAAAGAGGAGAAAAAAGCGTACGAAATGTCGGGCGCGACTGTTGCCTCAGGTAGCGCCTTTGTAGCAGAATAGAGAGCGGGCCAGCCGTTCGTCACCGGATGCAGCGCCACCGCCGCCTCTGTGCATATGTAGGCCGGACAAGAGAGGCCGTTGTCTGGGGATTAGGCGCGGCAAGGCGCAGCTGCCCCGCCGGAACGATCATCGCGTTTTGATATGGGCGCGGGGGCGGCCCCATTGTGGCGGCTAGGCGGCCGCTGGTACTCGTACATACGGCACACGGCTAAGCGGCAGCCGTCGCCTCAGCTTCGGGTCCCGAAGGCGTGCGAGCCAAGCATGTGCCACGGAATACAATGTCCTTCGAGGCCGTCTCTTTAACAGGATGGTTAGCTTTACTCACTTGACCCTTTCACTACGATCAATAAGGACAGGGGTTGGTCAAAAATTTGGAAACACCGCGAGAAGTGCATGCTTCGACACAAATGCAGATGCTGGTCAAGCCTGCAGGTTGTGCTCTTGTATCGACCGCGAACGGTACCTGTGCAACGTCTTCAATAGCTTGTTACTCTCAGTCATGGTCAGAACACTGTATTGTGGTCTTCAGTCCTGAGACTGAATTTTGTCATCAAGTACGTCGCCCTTGTATAGACCCTCTATATACTCCTTCCACCTTTCTGCTTTCCCTTCTTTGCTTATAACTGGGTTTCCATCTGAGCTCTTGATATTCGTACAAGTGGTTCTCTTTTCTCCAAAGGTCTCTTTAATTTTCCTGTAGGCAGTATCTATCTTACCCCTAGTGAGATAAGCCTCTACATCCTTACATTTGTCCTCTAGCCATCCCTGCTTAGCCATTTTGCACTTCCTGTCGATCTCATTTTTGAGACATTTGTATTCCTTTTTGTCTGCTTCATTTACTGCATTTTTATATTTTCTCCTCTCCTATCAATTAAATTCAATATTTCTTCTGTTACCCAAGGATTTCTACTAGCCCTCGTCTTTTTACCTACTTCATCCTCTGCTGCCTTCACTACTTCATCCCTCAGAGCTACCCATTCTTCTTCTACTGTATGTTTTCCCCCCATTTCTGTCAATTGTTCCCTTATGCTCTCCCTGAAACTCTGTACAACGTCTGGTTTTATCAGTTTGTCCAGGTCCCATCTCCGTAAATTCCCACCTTTTTGCAGTTTCTTCAGTTTTAGTCTACAGCTCATAACCAATAGATTGTGGTCAGAGTCCACATCTGCCCCTGGAAATGTCTTACAATTTAATACCTGGTTCCTAAATCTCTGTCTTACCATTATATAATCTATTTGATATCTTCTAGTATTTCCAGGATTCTTCCATGTGTACAACCTTCTTTTATGATTCTTGAACCAAGTGTTAGCTATGATTAAGTTATGCTCTGTGCAAAATTCTACCAGACGGCTTCCTCTTTCATTTCTTAGCCCCAATCCATTTTCACCTACTACGTTTCCTTCTCTCCTTTTTCCTACTTTCGAATTTCAGTCACCCATGACTATTAAATTTTCGTCCACCTTCACTACCTGAATAATTTCTTTTACCTCATCATGCATTTCATCAATTTCTTCATCATCTGCAGAGCTAGTTGGCATATAAACTAGTACTACTGTAGTACGTGTGGGCTTCGTGTCTATCTTGGCCACAATAATGCATTCACTATGCTGTTTGTAGTAGCTCACCCGCACTCCTATTTTTTTATTCATTATTAAACCTACTCCTGCATTATCCCTATTTGATTTTGTATTTATAACCCTGTATTCACTTGACCAAAAGTCTTGTTCCTCCTGCCACAGAACTTGACCAATTCCCAATATATCTAACTTTAACCTATCCATTTCCCTTTTTAAGTTTTCTAACCTACCTGCCCAATTAAGGGATCTGACATTCCACGTTCCGATCCGCAGAACGCCAGTTTTCTCTCTCCTGATAACAGCGTCTTGTTGAGTAGTCCCCGCCCGGAGATCCGAATGGGGGACTGTTTTACCTCCGGAATATTTTACCCAAGAGGACGCCATCATCATTTAACCATAGAGTAAAGCTGCATGCCCTCGGGAAAAATTACGGCTGTAGTTTCCCCTTGCTTTCAGCCGTTCGCAGTACCACCACAGCAAGGCCGTTTTGGTTAGTGTTACAAGGCCAGATCAGTCAGTCATCCAGACTGTTGCCCCTGTAACTACTGAAAAGGCTGCTACCCCTCTTCAGGAACCACACGTTTGTCTGGCCTCTCAACAGATACCTCTCCGTTATGATTGCACCTACGGTACGGCCATCTGTGTCGCTGAGGCACGCAAGCCTCCCCACCAACGGCAAGGTCCATGGTTCATGGAGGAAGAACACTGTATTATACAGACTATAACACGCTGCGTATTGTAAGATGCATCTTAACTTTTACGCAGTTTTTTAATAAAATTTGTACCATTTTGTTTATTACATTCCAAAGCCAGACTAAAAATAAAATTATTAGTATATAAAACCGAACTGACCTTTAAAATCACTGAAAATCATCGTCTGAACTTTCGTCTTTTCCTTCTTCTTTTCATTCTTCTTCTTCCTCGTCCTCTTCCTCTTCGTTGTCATCGTTATCCACTTGATATACACTGAAGCGCCAAAGAAACTGGTATAGGCATGCGTATTCAAATACAGAGATGTGTAAAAAGGCAGAATACGACGCTATGGTAGGAAACCCACGCAGAAGGCAACAAGTGTCTGACGCAGCTGTTAGATCGGTTACTGCTGCTACACTGGCAGGTTATCAAGACGTAAGTGAGTTTGAACGTGGTGCTATAGTCGACGCATGAGCTATCGAACACTGCATCTCCGAGGTAGCGATAAAGTCGGGATTTTCCCGTACGACAATTTCACGAGTGTATCGTGAATATCAGGAATCCGCGAAACATCAAACTGCCGATATCGCTGTGGACGGAAAAAGATTCTGCAAGATCGGGGCCAACGACGACTGAAAAGAATCGTTCAGCGTGACGTAACTGCAACCCTTCTGCAAATTGCTGTAGATTTCAATGCTGGGCCATCGACAAGTGTCAGCGTGCGAACCTTTCAACGAAACATCATCGATTTGGGCTTTCGGAGCCGAAGGCTCACTCTTGCACCCTTGATGACTGCACGACACAAGGCTGTATGCCTCGCCTGGATCTACCTGACAACACTGACATTGGATTGTTGATGAGTGGAAACATGTTGCGTGGTCGGACGAGGCTCGTTTCAGATTATATCGAGCAGATCGACGTGTACGGGTACGGAGACAACCTCATGAATCCATGGACCCTGCATGTCAGCAGGGGACAGTTCAAGCTGGTGGAAGCTCTCTAATGGTACGGGGCTTGTGCAGTTGGAATGATATGGGACCCCTGATACATCTAGATGCGACTCTGACAAGTAGACGTAAGTAAACATCCTATCTGATCACCTGCACCCATTCAAGTCCATAGTGCATTCCGACAGACTTGCGCAATTCCAGCAGGACAATGCGACATCCCACAGTCCAGAGCTGTTACAGAGCGGCTGTAGGAATACTCATTTCAGTTTGAACGCTTCCACTGGCCACCAAACTCCCCAGACATGAACATTATTGAGCATATCTGGGATGTTTTGTACTTTCAACATTGCAGCACAGTCATCAATCGTGGTAATGTAGTATATAAGAAACTATCAGCCTCGATTGCGGTAATGAAACCAACCTTTACCTACGTTTCAGCTCAAATACTTGAGCCTTCTTCAGAAGACATTCAGGCTGTTTTAGTTTTATTACTAGACCATGCCCTCTTAGCCAAATTATAGATTCAGGTATATCTTCTGAAGAAGGCTCAATTATTTGGGCTGAAACTCAGGTAAAGGTTGGTTGGTTTCATTACCGCAATAAAGGCTGATAGTTTCTTATATATACCTGGGATGCCTTGCACAACGTGCTGTTCAGATCTCAATCCCTCCCCCTCCCCGTACTCTTACGGATTTATGGACAGACCTCCAGGATTCATGATGTCATTTCCCTCTAGCACTACTTCAGACATTAGTCGAGTCCATGCCACGTCGTTTTACGGCACTTCTGCATGCTCGCGGGGACCTTACACGATATTAGGCAGGTGTACTAGTTTTTTTTTTTTGGCACTTCAGTGTAGTTACAGTTTTAGCACCTTTCATAGCAACAGTTCTAACAGTTCTGTTACTCGGCACATCGAATGTCAGAGGAGTCTCGTCCATTTTCGCTATTTGGCTTAGCTCCACACCGGTTTTATTTCGATCTGAATGACAAAGCGATGGAAAGATAATATTTTCTCTTCATACTCTTATGGCATTTTCTGAGGTATTTCGATTTTGTTTCGCATACTAAGTCTAAGAGGCTTCATAAATCTATAGCAATAATCCGTTCCACCCTTAAAGTCTGTAAAGTTCCACTGTAGCGCTAGCTTACCACATTGTGTTTGAATCAATTTTGTATTAATTCTAATGCCATTTTGACGCTATCCTTGAATCCACTTCAATACGTCATCTAGTTTTCTCCATTTCATTGCATATTTAGTCTTCATTATTTTTTTTAGTTCTTCTTTGTAGTCCAGCAGTAACGGATGGTTTTTTCTGTTGATGGACGCCCGAAATGCCGCATAGCCGCTTTGTTTCCATGTTCTTCTGCATATGCTACTACTTTCAATTTATAGACCGCATCATACGAATACCTTTAATTTTTTTCCATTAGGAAACTAATGCTCAGGCTCAAGGAAGTGATAATAAATACACCTCTGACGATAATGATTATTTAAACGCAATAGAATTTACTGCTGTTTGAACCAAAATGCACATACGGATAGCGTTTCTGACTGCAGTGAAGACAATGCTACCATATGCTCCATTGCTCTGTATACAAACAAGCTTTAAACATTTTAGCAATGCTGTGGACTTAGCTGACAAATTTCCATCTACTTGCGATCCTCACTGCAGTGCACTTCATACTGGAACATTGAGAGAGGACAATTTATTCTCTCACCTATTTTTCACATACAGAAAATTATTAAAGATTTTATTACAACCTGATGCGCCTTGAGCGACACTCTAGCGGCCTGAGCAGACGTAGATGGAGCCTGGTAGGGCGCTAAAAGCATGATGTAATTTTAAGAACCTTAGCTCGTAGAAACGACTTGTTGAGAGTTGAAAGCAATTGCCAGAGAGCCCATCCCTTAGTAAATCTTGCCGGACAGGCCCACAGCCGCACAGGGCAGACAGGACAGCGCCTCATTGAGACAGGACTCCAGCAGAACAATGCCACGATACCTGCCGTGGCGCCAGCAGAAGCCTGGGCTAGGGAGACTGTCTAGAGGAACGCGTCTACACAGTGGAGTCGTAAACTGGGCATTGTGTGCAGAGCCCCGCATAGTATAAATTCACTTGTTTTCATGTTCGCCAATAGTGCAAATAGGCCAGTGAACCATTTCCCTCAGCCACCTTGGTTGTATAAGAAAACGTTTAGAGATAGAATGTTTATTACATCTCATAGCTAGGACTAACAAGCTCCAAGGCACAGGAGATTTAGACAAAGATCTTTGAGCTTGTATTGTTCGCTTGTTGCTATAGGAAAAAATCATCTTCTTCCTTTGCAAAAACTTAAAAAAGCCAGTAATTTGCGGTTTCTTTTTTTTCAGAGACGCAGGTTTCTTAACTCTTGCTCTGGTTCGACATGAGTTTGCGCTGTCGTGTAGGAGGGAAGATTTATCATCTCTAGAGCCCTGTGATTGGCTCAAGATGGGGTGAAGGAGGTGTCGTTCAAGCACATTGTGGGAAAACGAAATTTTTTTTCTGGAGAGGTGCAAAGCATTCGGGTATGGCATTTTGGTCTTCTGGTTGAAGCTCTGGCATGTGTGGTTGGTACTGAAGCTGACTTCACTTGCGAGTAGTTTAGACTGGGGAGCCTGTGGTGAAGTTCTTACTGTCCCGACAGTGTGACTTCAAACGTCTCGGACTACTCGTTGTCGAGGGGACACTTATTCGTTTTTACCAGTCTTGACGTTTCGTATCCTTCTGTGCTCTGTCGTATAAGTGAGCAAAATTGGTCCTTGGTATGACCAGTGAATGGGTGTGTCACACACTGAAATCTACCATGATTTCAGGGCTCTGGTAGAGAGTAAATTGCGATCTATCTGCCTGATCGCTAGACCATGAGATTTTTGCATTTATTTCATAGCCGCGTTCGATTCACGGGTGCAGCGTGTGGGCCTCCCTTGCCCCCAAGTAAGAGCATCCTTGACCAAGATCACGTAGGATTTACGAAATATTGGATAACTGAATTAATTCCCGCTGTTAATAGAATGGTGTAAGATAATTTACTGAACGTAATGACCTTTGGCAGTTACAACTTTTTTCCACTTTTTGGGTAATAAATGATTCCATGGTAAAGATATTTACGTTTTTGTGAAGTGATCCACTCACGGAGCCAGTTTTCAAAATCGTTAAAGGATGTGAAGTGACGTTCAAGAAGGCCATGCTGCACTCTGCTAATCGGAATGGGCGATGCCTGGTGAATATGGCAGGTAGGGTAACACATCCCATCGAAGTTCCTTCAGTTGGTTTGTAGTATGTCCTTTGGAACTAACATGAAGCAAAATGACATTGACAAGTCTCTGAACATATTGCGGGCGTTTGCCTTAAGTGCATTATTCAAACTGAGTAATCGCGCTTCGTAGCGTTCAGCATTCGCCGGTTGATCCGGCTGCAGTAGCTCATTGTGCCCCACACCGACCAGGACGCATTTTGTCACTCACCTCAAATTCGTTATCTCAAAATCGCCGAAGCCAATCTCTGCACGTTACTTCTGACAGAGCATGTTCTTTAGCTTCCACTAACAGTATATTTTTTGGGACAGAAGCACAAGAGTAACGCTCCCCGAAAATGCAATTCTGTAGGGACAAAACCCGATATGTTCAAGGCACTAAATAGGTATGCTCTTTTCACTCCACTTGACAGTCCGACACAGACCTGAAAGCCTAATGTTTTTCTTGTTAAATAGGCCTCGTGCCTCTGTCACCTATGTTTCGCTATTCAAGTATTGCCCACTGTCTGTCAACACCTAGAATTAATTCAAGCTCCCAAAATGCAGCCGAGAAGCGACCACAAAAAAGCATATGAACTCACACAAAACAACACGGCAAGAAATTCCAACCAAAGTCTCGGCAAGCTAATTTACGAAATACTACATGTACGGAAATCAATCTACGTTTAAGACCTGTCTAATGACATTGTCATCTACAGCCCCCCCCCCCCCCCCACCTAACCCACAGGGCTTCTCATTCGCCCAATGATACTGAACGGGCGCTGACGACCTTGCTGTCGTGCGGCCACAAAACCCTTCTACTACAACTCTCATTCGCCCATTGGCACAGTGAGGGTAAATACACGAACCCGAAATTTTCGGCCATCTACAATCCTCATAGAGGTAGTAGCTACAGATACAATTACTTTATTTTCACTTTGGCTCTCACAGTTCTTGTTTTTAGGGTTAGAACATTTCAGAAACATACTAATCGAGCTGATGTACATATTTTACACCACGCAGGACTCTAGTTCAGATATAGCGGAGATCTAAATACCATCTGGCATCAATGTGATTCTCAGTGTGCGAGTCAAACAATTCAATTTGATGTTGCAAACACCGTTTCAGATGACAACGGAATACTAAACGATGTACAACAAGGATACTCTTAAATTAATATTCTAAAGTCACTTTTCAATAAATATTGGATGACGTCGAAAAAAGAATAAAGATCAGTGCTGTTCACTTCAGCTACATCGAAGATCTTCATCTCATGGTAAACAGAATTAGCTTTTAGACTTAATATGTAATGGAAGCAAGGCTAAAGAAAAATCAAGACACTTTCATAGGATTCGTCGACCTGGAAAAAGCGTTCGACAATATAAAATAGTGCAAGCTGTTCGAGATTCTGAAAAAAGTAGGGTAAGCAATAGGGAGAGACGGGTCATATACAATATGTACAACAACCAAGAGGGAATAATAAGAGTGGACGATCAAGAACGAAGTGCTCGTATTAAGAAGGGTGTAAGACAAGGCTGTAGCCTTTCGCCCCTACTCTTCAATCTGTACATCGAGGAAGCAATGATGGAAATAAAAGAAAGGTTCAGGAGTGGAATTAAAATACAAGGTGAAAGGATATCAATGATACGATTCGCTGATGACATTGCTATCCTGAGTGAAAGTGAAGAAGAATTAAATGATCTGCTGAACGGAATGAACAATCTAATGAGTACACAGTATGGTTTGAGAGTAAATCGGAGAAAGACGAAGGTAATGAGAAGTAGTAGAAATGAGAACAGCGAGAAACTTAACATCAGGATTGATGGTTACGAAATCAATGAAGTTAAGGAATTCTGCTACCTAGACAGTAAAATAACCAATGACAGACGGGGCAAAGAGGACATCAAAAGTAGACTCGCTATGGCAAAAAAGACACTTCTGGCCAAGAGAAGTCTACTAATATCAAATACCGGCCTTAATTTGAGGAAGAAATTTCTGAGGATGTACTTCTGGAGTACAGCATTGTATGGCAGTGAAACATGGACTGTGGGAAAACCGGAACAGAAGAGAATCGAAGCATTTGAGATGTGGTGCTATAGACGAATGTTGAAAATTAGGTGGACTGATAGGGTAAGGAATGAGGAGGTTCTACGCAGAATCAAAGAGGAAAGGAATATGTGGAAAACACTGATAAGGAGAAGGGACAGGATGATAGGACTAAGACATGAGGGAATGACTTCTATTGTACTAGAGAGGGAGCTGTTTTTTTTTTTTTTTTTTTTTTTTTTTTTTTGTCCTCAGTCTACTGACTGGTTTGATGCGGCCCGCCACGAATTCCTTTCCTGTGCTAACCTCTTCATCTCAGAGTAGCACTTGCAACCTACGTCCTCAATTATTTGCTTGACGTATTCCAATCTCTGTCTTCCTCTACAGTTTTTGCCCTCTACAGCTCCCTCTAGTACCATGGAAGTCATTCCCTCATGTCTTAGCAGATGTCCTATCATCCTGTCTGCTTTTGATGTCCTCTTTGCTCCGTCTGTCATTGGTTATTTTACTGTCTAGGTAGCAGAATTCCTTAACTTCATTGACTTCGTAACCATCAATCCTGATGTTAAGTTACTCGCTGTTCTCATTTCTACTATTTCTCATTACCTTCGTCTTTCTCCGATTTACTCTCAAACCATACTGTGTACTCATTAGATTGTTCATTCCGTTCAGCAGATCATTTAATTCTTCTTCACTTTCACTCAGGATAGCAATGTCATCAGCGAATCGTATCATTGATATCCTTTCACCTTGTATTTTAATTCCACTCCTGAACCTTTCTTTTATTTCCATCATTGCTTCCTCGATGTACAGATTGAAGAGTAGGGGCGAAAGGCTACAGCCTTGTCTTACACTCTTCTTAATACGAGCACTTCGTTCTTGATCGTCCACTCTTATTATTCCCTCTTGGTTGTTGTACATATTGTATATGACCCGTCTCTCCCTATAGCTTACCCCTACTTTTTTCAGAATCTCGAACAGCTTGCACCATTTTATATTGTCGAACGCTTTTTCCAGGTCGACAAATCCTATGAAAGTGTCTTGATTTTTCTTTAGCCTTGCTTCCATTATTAGCCGTAACGTCAGAATTGCCTCTCTCGTCCCTTTCCTTTTCCTAAAGCCAACCTGATCGTCACCTAGCGCATTCTCAATTTTCTTTTCCATTCTTCTGTATATTATTCTTGTAAGCAGCTTCGATGCATGAGCTGTTAAGCTGATTGTGCGATAATTCTCGCACTTGTCAGCTCTTGCCGTCTTCGGAATTGTGTGGATGATGCTTTTCCGAAAGTCAGATGGTATATCGCCAGACTCATATATTCTACACACCAACGTGAATAGTCGTTTTGTTGCCACTTCCCTCAATGATTTTAGAAATTCTGATGGAATGTTATCTATCCCTTCTGCCTTATTTGACCGTAAGTCCTCCAAAGCTCTTTTAAATTCCGGTTCTAATACTGGATCCCCTATCTCTTCTAAATCGACTCCTGTTTCTTCTTCTATCACATCAGACAAATCTTCACCCTCATAGAGGCTTTCAATGCATTCTTTCCACCTATCTGCTCTCTCCTCTGCATTTAACAGTGGAATTCCCGTTGCACTCTTCATTTTAACACCGTTGCTTTTAATGTCACCAAAGGTTGTTTTGACTTTCCTGTATGCTGAGTCTGTCCTTCCGACAATCATATCTATTTCGATGTCTTCACGTTTTTCCTGCAGCCATTTCGTCTTAGCTTCCCTGCACTTCCTATTTATTTCATTCCTCAGCGACTTGTATTTCTGTATTCCTGATTTTCCCGGAACATGTTTTTGCTTCCTCCTTTCATCAATCAACTGAAGTATTTCTTCTGTTACCCATGGTTTCTTCGCAGCTACCTTCTTTGTACCTATGTTTTCCTTCCCAACTTCTGTGATGGCCCTTTTTAGAGATGTCCATTCCTCTTCAACTGTACTGCCTACTGCGCTATTCCTTATTGCTGTATCTATAGCGTTAGAGAACTTCAAACGTAACTCGTCATTCCTTAGTACTTCCGCATCCCACTTCTTTGCGTATTGATTCTTCCTGACTAATGTCTTGAACTTCAGCCTACTCTTCATCATTACTATATTGTGATCTGAGTCTATATCTGCTCCTGGGTACGCCTTACAATGCAGTATCTGATTTCGGAATCTCTGTCTGACCATGATGTAATCTAATTGAAATCTTCCCGTATCTCCCGGCCTTTTCCAAGTATACCTCCTCCTCTTGTGATTCTTGAACAGGGTATTCGCTATTACTAGCTGAAACTTGTTACAGAACTCAATTAGTCTTTCTCCTCTTGCTGTAGAGGGCAAAAACTGTAGAGGAAGACAGAGATTGGAATACGTCAATCAAATAATTGAGGACGTAGGTTGCAAGTGCTACTCTGAGATGAAGAGGTTAGCACAGGAAAGGAATTCGTGGCGGGCCGCATCAAACCAGTCAGTAGACTGATGACAAAAAAAAAAAAAAGTAATCTAAAAAAGATTATTCCCGTTATCAAGAAGAAAATAAGTAACGTGTGTGTCGTCTTGGGAGAGACCCGCAAATCAAATAGTTTTAATGCTGGCTAGGAGAAAAATGGGATCAAGCTGAAGACGCTAAAATTAGAATTGACACTGCATGGGCAGCATTTTCAAAACGCAAACATCCGTAATGAAATCGCCAGTTACCCACACGTTGGATAATTGTAAATTTCTCTGTACAGAGTGAAAATTATTTAAACCGACAAACTCTGAGAGGCTGCACGGAATACCAAAACAAATATTTTTTTCTAACGTCATAATTTCCGGTGAGCATTATTTTAACTGGTAGAGGCCCATTCACTCTTGAGTTGTAACGACTGATTTGTTGTTCTAACTGTTCTGTTGCATCGGTAGAGAGCACACTTCATTCTTCAGTTGTAATAGCTGTTTCACTTTCACATTCAATTTTACTTCTCTACCCAGCGCAGTATCCGTTTACTAATGGAGCGCTGATGTGGTTGGTACTTACTACATAGCGATGGGGTCTTCTGCATCCACATTTCACACGTTTGTAGTGAGTTTAATCCACCTGCCAAATTTACTCGCTCTCATCTAGTGTTGTTCTACGGGGATTGTGTCGGTGGGTATTGTTGGTGATTGTTTATTTGGCTACATTTCCTACCTAGACCATTAAATGGCAGTCACTGTTACAATTTCCTCGTCAAAGCATTTCCGGGATTGCTGGATGACGTGTCACTCGCTACGAGACAGCACATGAGCCTCCAGCATGACGGGGTGCCGGCATATATCAGGCTCCTCTGCGTAGATTGTTGAACCAGTAGTTTCCAGGATAGTGGATTGACAGGAGTGGTCCTGCACCATGGCCTGTTCTGGTCATTTTTGTTGTGGAGAGAGACACGCATATAATACTATTATTCAATCAGTCATCTATTGTACAAAACTTTTTTGCCTTTAAAATTTGTCATCATATAACTGTGATATGCAAAGGCTATATGGAAAGTATGATATATGTGATACTTAGAGTGCTTTGCTAATGTATGTTTAAATCTGATGTAAAGGAATATGTGAAATGTATAACTCACTAAATAATTTTTTGCTATGGATTAATGAAATGAAAGTGTTCGTGTATGTAATTTTATATATGTACAGGGTGATTCAAAAAGAATACCACAACTTTAGGAATTTAAAACTCTGCAACGACAAAAGGCAGAGCTAAGCACTATCTGTCGGCGAATTAAGGGAGCTATAAAGTTTCATTTAGTTGTACATTTGTTCGCTTGAGGCGCTGTTGACTAGGCGTCAGCGTCAGTTGATGCTAAGATGGCGACCGCTCAACAGAAAGCTTTTAGTGTTATTGAGTACGGCAGAAGTGAATCGACGAGAATCCGCGGGAAACAACTGAGTATGAACGTGACTCGCCTAAGGTGAACGTTTTCTGTGCCATTTCAGCCAATAAAGTTTTTGGTCCCTTTTTCTTCGAAGGTGCTACTGTAACTGGACTACAGTATCTGGAGATGTTAGAGAATTGGCTGTTCCCTCAGCTCGAACAAGAAGCACAACAATTCATATTTCAGCAGGATGGAGCGCCACCACATTGGCACGTATCTGTCCGTAACTACCTGAACGTCAACTACCCGAGGCGATGGATCGACCGCCAGGCAGCCCGTGACAGAGCACTTCATCACTGGCCTCCAAGAAGCCCTGATCTTACCCCCTGCGATTTTTTCTTATGGGGGTATGTTAAGGATATGGTGTTTCGGCCACCTCTCCCAGCCATCATTGATGATTTAAAACGAGAAATAACAGCAGCTATCCAAACTGTTACGCCTGATATGCTACAGAGAGTGTGGAACGAGTTGGAGTATCGGGTTGATATTGCTCGAGTGTGTGGAAGGGGCCATATTGAACATCTCTGAACTTGTTTTTGAATGAAAAAAAACTTTTTTAAATACTCTTTGTAATGATGTATAACAGAAGGTTATATTATGTTTCTTTCATTAAATACACATTTTTAAAGTTGTGGTATTCTTTTTGAATCACCCGGTATTTCGGCAAGTTGTCATTTCTATAAAATGATACACAAATGTGGAGAATATGTGCTATGTAGAAGATGGGGTGCTTTTGTACTCTATGGAAGTTACTGTGGGAAGCGTAAAAGGTGGCTTGGGTTTTTGGTGTGCTACCCATGGAGCGAGAGGGAACGAGAGGACAGTCTACAGGGAGCAGTGAAAGAGGCAAGACTCGGTCGGAGCATGAGATGCCTTGCCTGGAAATTGTTGCAAAATAGCCGCCGATGACGACTGCTAAATTATTACGGCTTTGGTGAAAGTTGCTGAACTATGTTATGGACGTTAAAACGACGTCAATAAGCATTAATTAGTCCATCCGTCAAGAAACTTTGTAAGTTTGCTGTTTATGTTTTTATGTAATTAGGCTGTTTATGTTTTCTTTATGTAAGTTTGATGTTTATGTTTTCTTATTGGCAACGTTACGTAGCGCTCTCTGTATGAAAATCACTGGCTGTGCTGTGTGCAGTATGTGGCTAGTTTGCATTGTTGCCTGCCATTGTTGTCATGAACTGCTATAGCTGGATGTGAACAGCAGATAGCGGTGGGCAGTTGGAGGTGAGCCGCCAGCAGTGGTGGATGTGGGCAGAGAGATGGCGGAGTTTTGATAATTTGTAATACTGGATGTCAATTATGAATATTAAGGTAAATACATTGTTTGTTCTCTATTAATATCTTTCATTTGCTAACCATCCCTATCAGTAGTTAGTGCCTTCAGTAGTTTGAATCTTTTATTTAGCTGGCAGTAGTGGCGCTCGCTGTATTTCAGTAGTTCGAGCAACGAAGATTTTTGTGAGGTAAGTGATTTCTGAAAGGTATAGTTTAATGTTACTCAGGGCCATTCTTTTGCAGGGATTTTTGATAGTCAGATTGCGTTGCGCTAAAATTATTGTGTGTCAGGTTAAGCACAGTCTTGTACAATTATTCTAAGTGGACATTTCATATGTCAAAATGTTGTAAGGGGACGTTTCATATGTCGACCCTTAGCCTAGGATACCTCACTGGAATCTTCTGATTTTTTCTTGTTGTTTGTGTATTTAGTGTAGCTTTAGCGCGTAATTGTAGAGAGAATCTCCTTGGTAGTTGCAGTCTTTCATTGTTGTACAGTAAAACAGTTGTGGCATGCATGTAGCTTTGCGCCAAGTATTTCGCTGCTGCAATTAACTAGATATTATTTTCAGTGCTATGTTAATGTGTTCTCTTATTTTTGCTATTCAAATTGTGCTTTTCTGTGTCATCGTGTGAAATATTGTGACAATAATGGCGTGTGAAAAACGTAACACTCGGCTCCAAAGTAAACTGAGAAACGACAGTGAAGACGAAAGCAATGTGTTAGCGCCACTGTGTAATGAGTTAACTAATATTCAAAGTAGTAATTTGGTAACTGTGCATAGGGAAATGGAGCGGGCGTCAGACAATGGCGTAGGCAGTGAAACAGGTAGTGAACAGGGAAGCATTGTCGATCGATCGGTCGGCAACAGCTCGCCTCAGGAATCCGAAATGATAGGACACAATTTTGCAAATACTGTAGATTCAGGTTTTGCGTCCTCACCGTTTTCTCAAATAAGTCAAGACACATTTTCAGCTTGTCAAAATGTGAATGTTGCCGGTGCAAATGCACTGCCGAAAAGAGTAGAGGAACAGATTCCAGACACTAATGCATTGTTATTACAACTAATGCAACAAATGGAACAAAATCAGAGACAAACACAGCAAAAGCTTCAAAAGTTAGACACAATGGAACAAAATCTTCGGAAGTTAGACACCACACTTGAACAAACACGTGAAGATTTAACTACTGAGTTACATAACATCGAATCGAAATGTCAAAAAGTCTGTAATGACGTAAAAACACAAATTTGTGAGCATTTTCAGCCTATTTTTTCGCGGCATGAAAATGCATTACAGAATCACGAAGCAGCCATAAAAGAGCTGCAAACCATTGTTCATGAAAATCATGAGACCTTGTGGGCTAAAATTGACTCAGTTGCATCTACCGATTCGGTTACGCAACTGGCAAAAACTCAGGAAAACTTAAAGAACACAGTAGATTCGATTTCAACACAATTGGACACTCTGAAACTTGGTTCAGAAAAACACACTGAGGAAATGTGTTCACTATCGGAGAAAGTAGCTGAACTTTCGGATCAGGTCACTAACTTATCTACAAAGGTAGATGATGATCTGAATGACACAAGACCCGTAGCCTTCACTGACACAGAAGAGTATGAACAAATAAGAAAATTCAAACAAAATCAGAATCAAATTAATACGCAATACAAAAGAGAAATGCGGGAAGTACAAGATCAGCTGACACAGGTAATACAAGAATTACATATTTCAGAGGATACTCGCGCTCCAACACGGGAAGAGGAACTTAGAAATACGGAAAAGCCACAAAATAATAACACAGGGCTTTTCGGTAATTATGAAAGAAATTGGCAAGGTACACCGAATTTTGAGATGGAATCGCCGACACGACGTAACAATGACCGATATGCTACTCGCCGACACGATGATTTTGATTATAAGCTGTTCATTACTACACGTAAATTCAAAACATTTAAGAATTCTGCCAACGACATTCATCCACAAGCGTGGCTCCATCAATTCTCTCATTGTTTTCCTCCCAACTGGTCATTGGAGCACAGATTAGAATTTATGTGTGGCTATTTGGAGAATGAACCAGCTGTAAGAATGCGATCGGTCATTCACGATTGTCACAGTGAAGGAGATTTTTATCATGCCTTCCTCTCAGCATATTGGTCTCAAGCTACACAGGACCGTGTAAAACATAACATCATAATGATGAAACATTTCGAACAATCTGAATTTTCCAGTCTTGTGAAATATTTTGAAGACATGTTGCACAAGAATCAGTACCTGTCAAACCCATACAGCCCCTCAGAACTCATCCGCATTTGTTTAATCAAACTGCCTGAACATTTACGACATATTATTTTAGCAGGACGTTGCAAAGATGACATTGAAGCTTTTCAGGGACTGTTACAAGAACTGGAAATTGACACAGACAGTCGCGGAATGCGAAAACAGGAAAACAATCACTACAGGTCACATCCGTCTCAATTCCGTGACGACAGAAACAATAAATGGCCACGACAAACCTATTCTTACAACGTAAATCGTGACCAAAACAGACACCACCCATATGATAACCACTGGCAGAGTAATAGTTACAGGGAAAGATCACCTTTCCGCGGTAATGACTATCACAGAGACAATCAGAGAAACAGACAATATGGGAACCAAAACAATTATTATCAAGGGAGACAGAATAACTTCAGACGCAACGGTCCACCACGCAATTACGATTCCGGGAGAAATTCTCCACCACGTGACCGACAAGAAAGAAACTATCGAACCTACCGACATGACGACAGACGATATGATCGTAACGACAGACCTGAATTGCATCAGAACTGGCGAGTTTTAAACAGAGCTGGGCCCTCTGGGCAACGTGAATTTGTGGAAGTTAGGCCTCCTAATCCCAGTAACGGCGCGCGCCAACAAAGAAACAGACAATGACTCACACCGCAGGCAGCCGCGTGCGCCCGCTGGCTCAGGGAAAAATAACATTGACGCTAACCTTGAGCAAAGTTCCCGTATTCTTTACGGACGACTACCGCATGATAATTGCATTCAAGTTGAAATTCTGCGTACTGAGAAGCGTAAAGGTTTACACCACATTTCTCATGTAAAACCATTTATTGACAGATAATCTGCTTTTAACTTAGTCTTTGCAATTTTCACTTCACGCTACTTGTACAATTTGTCACACTGAGAAACTGTTAACATGCAACTATGTTTTAAAGCTAACTAACCATCCAGTCAAGAACCAAGAGAAATTATTTAAACAGAAATTACGAATGCATTGTTATTGCGAACAGACGACACAGTGTAATTGTGTGTGTACATTCTTGCTTGTTAGTTGCACGATTAGAACATTTACCAGCACTGCTAATGAAATTTTCATGCAACATTTTGGTTTGCTTGAGAGTGGATTCAGGATTTGAAGTACTTTCTGTGAGATTCAAGATGACTTAGTATTTGGTTTCTTTGACAGCTACACGATTATATCACGATGTTACTAATGAGTGACAATTTACAATGTTGCTTTTGCGGTGTATCTGTTTTATATCTGCACAGTTTTTTCTGAATTCTTCTATAAAGTGAGACATGTTTTAGTGGTGACTTTTGTGCTATTGCTACAAGGAAACAGCCTTTTCTGTAGCACAACAATACGTTACAGCACAGTACTTTCTTCATCACGGCAATAAGCGTAATAACTAAGTTATCTATAAGCAAAGCATTTCACTTTTGTGTATCATGAGGTAAGTACATTGACTTCTGCAGAACTTAGCTTTCGGAGGACAATAACTACGACACTTCCCAGAGATTATCTTACAGCAAGACGCATATTTAGCGCTAAAGGACACGTATTTGAGTGATTAATTTTGTACTTAAAACATTTATTTTTAAAGATTTTTGAATTACAAAGAAGGTTTTTCGTGATACATTTCATTCCATAGCTGTAATCTGTAACACCTGAGGGTGTAATTACAATAAACCTCAGGGGGGTACACGCTTACTTTGTGTACCATGTGTTTGGCAAGCACAAGGAGCCCTAGCTAATATGGTATTTGCTTATACAATTTAACACATCGGTACCATATTTCTCTAACACATAAATTACACAGCTATCTGATCATTTAACAGAGAAACAAACATCTTTTTTACTACGTCAGTGACACATGTTTACGCAATTACAGAGTTGGATTACTTCACACTTAAGAAATTGTATTTTGTCTGTACTTTTTGCACTGTTCATATTTTTTCGGAACCATTGTGATACTATGAGAGCTTTGAATGATGTATTTGGTATGAGATCATGATTTTTAAAGTACGTTTGAGGTAGATGACACTACTGAAATGAGCAGAGAATTTTCTTTAGGTTTTGAAACAATTGCAGAAAGCTACGACGTTTTTGAGATTTGACTGAGGTGTTATGATGTTATTATTACGACGACGATGTGTATTATGCTGTTGAAGTATGTTTATGTCAATAAGATGATGCTACCATATATGAGGAAGGTGATTACCTGTTTATATGTATATGAATAATGAATAGAAGATAGGGACTCTTGACTTGTGAAAAAGGTTGTTGGAAACCAAGAATCGTACTTTAAGAGTTATGAAATGTATGTAAATGCGTGAATGTATTACAATGCCGACGAAAATTTTTTGGACTCTGTTATGTCAATTGGATTTTGTCTCTACAGATTTGTAACGCAAATTCTTGACCTGTGAAATATTTTTATATGAGACTGTCACTGTAGCGGAAACTACTGTCGTAAATATTTCCGTAAGAAAGTTAAGTGACCACCTGCACATAATGTGACGTGGGCACCCAGGTGTGTCAGACACCTGGAGAACAAGCCTTTTCAGACGCTCAGGTAGAAAAGAAAGCCATTAGGATGTGCCTTTCATCGCTAATGCGACACCCTCGTTACTTAAAAATTTATGATATTTACTGAAATGCCTAACAAAATGACAAGAAATATTTTTACATCTGCACACCTGATTATGACAAGAGTCTTTGTACGAGAGTTGAGAGCCATTAACTTATGAAATGAAATGTCACATGACTACTGAATGATATTTTTATGCTTTGGTTTGTGTAATTGCTTATTTCATTTGATATCTGGTTTCCAGCTGTGTTGCAGCATTGCTTTTATAAAATGAGATGCATTTGCTAATGTGAACTCTTTCTGTCAACAGATCTATTAAATGATAATTTTGTAATCCACATTCTTTAAAGAAGGAGCACTTGGAAAGGAAAGAACAATACGAAGTAACTCGTAACAGTAACACTTAATTTTCTTTTCAGGTACATGGTAATATTTTTTTACAATAAGTTGTTATGGTGCACCACTTTAATTACATAGACATTAAGATGTGAATATGCATTTCCCTTGTCTGCATTGTTGTTTCCTGTAATATTTTTTCTGCTTGAGCTATGTCATGTTTAGGTATAAGTTGCTGCTGTTTGTCAGGCATAGTGTTACTGAATTTGACTTTGTGTTACTCTTCTAAGCTAGTTTTTCTTGTTTCCTGCATTGCCTTATATTAGTTGTAATATTGCACTTGCTTTGCTAATTTATGCTGCTTGCTTTGCCATTTCTATTTTTTGTCATTGATGTTTGTGTTAATTATTTTTTTTTGCTGCATTGCCTCGTCCCTTGGTATATATATCTGAGCTCAGTAGATTTAAGTTAGCTTAAGAGGGGGTAGACTATATAAGAAACTGACTATGGAGAATAGGTAAAGAATGCATTGCGAAGAAAGATTTGGGCCCCAATGAGTATTGTACAATCAGAAATAATTATTTTGAAAGAAATATGAATAGAATACAGGAACGAGGTATAGGTAGGATTTTCTTGTAAATAAATGATGGGGTAAGCAATATGTGAACATATAAATACAGAAAGCATGCTTGGATAGGATTTTTTTGGTGGAAGCAAAGGTTGAAATAAGACGAACGATCTATGGAATGAAGGGAGATCTCCAAGCAAAATACTGCAGTAAACCAAACCCTGTCCTTTCCTCTTTGCTGCTTTTTTCAAATATGTAATTGTGTGTTGTCCTTTCCTTTTGGTGTTATCCCACTATGTGTTTGTGTACCCTTGTGTATTTGTGTTTTTTCCTGTCTTTATGTGTTTAGCTGATGAGAGCTATGTTGTAGAATTTTTCTAATACTCTGTTATTTTCTTTGTAAAGATGCTTAGACTTTATTTATTCTGCTTTGTTTTAATGCTCATGTGTGAAGTTGACGTTTCAAAAGTTATTCTGATCTTTTATGTATGTACTCATGTCATAATTCCTGTAACACTGATGTATATGTTTATTTCTATTCTTTTGTAAAGCCCCTATTACTACAAATATTATCTGTATTGTTATGTTTTTAATGATGTATTTTGTATCTTTGTAATTGTATTCTTATGTTATATAATTGTAATTGACACCAGTTCATCATATTATTAACTTGTAAGCATTCATTTCACTGCACACATTCTGTTGGTCATAGTATATGGACAATATGTGAGAAGTAGGGACTGTTAGTGTTTGCACGTGTGTTACTAATTCAGCAAGGGACTGGATAACAGCATTGCTGGTTCTAAGGACAATTCCCAAAAACTTTGTGCGTGCACAAGTGGTGGTTTATGGACTTGCTATCTTCTCTGCAAGACTCTTCGATGGTGATTGTGCACCTGCACAGTCGCAGCAGATGGCTGCTGGCCATCTCTACCAGGACTACAGTGGGTCTACACCTTTGCTGACTCACCAGTACCACAGTTTCTACAAGGACTACAGTGGGTCTACACCTTTGCTGACTCACCAGTACCACAGTTTCTACAAGGACTGCAGTGGGTCTGCACCTCTGGTGGCCCACCAATACCATACTCTCTACCAGGACTGCAGTTGGTCTGCTCTGTGATGACCTATCTACCAATATTCGTCAGAACTTCGAATGACTCTGCTGTGGGTTTGCTCCATTGTGGCCCATTACCTGTCAGCATTTCAAGAGTCAGCACTGTCTTTCCGTTGGAAGGACAACACTACTTCTTCAAGACTGCATGGAAATCCACTACTTCTGTGTGCAATTTCTTTTACTAATGAGACTTTGTGAAAAAAAACTGTAATTACTATTATGATGAACAATCTGGACTGTCTTTATGGACTGTGAGAAAATTTTAGCTGTTGACCAACATTGTATTAATAAGTGTGTGCATTTGATATCTTTGTGATTGTAATTATGAAAAATTTTTTCAAATCTGTATTGGCCAGTGCCCAACACCATTTGTAAAAATTTTTTTGTGGGGAGCATGGGGGCTATGTAAGTTTGCTGTTTATGTTTTTATGTAATTAGGCTGTTTATGTTTTCTTTATGTAAGTTTGATGTTTATGTTTTCTTATTGGCAACGTTACGTAGCGCTCTCTGTATGAAAATCACTGGCTGTGCTGTGTGCAGTATGTGGCTAGTTTGCATTGTTGCCTGCCATTGTTGTCATGAACTGCTATAGCTGGATGTGAACAGCAGATAGCGGTGGGCAGTTGGAGGTGAGCCGCCAGCAGTGGTGGATGTGGGCAGAGAGATGGCGGAGTTTTGATAATTTGTAATACTGGATGTCAATTATGAATATTAAGGTAAATACATTGTTTGTTCTCTATTAATATCTTTCATTTGCTAACCATCCCTATCAGTAGTTAGTGCCTTCAGTAGTTTGAATCTTTTATTTAGCTGGCAGTAGTGGCGCTCGCTGTATTTCAGTAGTTCGAGCAACGAAGATTTTTGTGAGGTAAGTGATTTCTGAAAGGTATAGTTTAATGTTACTCAGGGCCATTCTTTTGCAGGGATTTTTGATAGTCAGATTGCGTTGCGCTAAAATTATTGTGTGTCAGGTTAAGCACAGTCTTGTACAATTATTCTAAGTGGACATTTCATATGTCAAAATGTTGTAAGGGGACGTTTCAACTTGCACGCCGTACCATGGGTAGAGTAGCCGCCATTACTACTCGCCACACTCATCGATACGGCCAACGGATTATGAAATGTATAATTAGAATTGTAGAGCCGTGAACCATTAATTCAAAATTAACTTTTTTGAATAATTTTTGTGTTAAAGACAAAATTTGGTTCACACCGTTATTTTATTCCTAATCATTCCTTTCCTGGTGTTCGATTATTCCGAGTAAACCTGTTATAAATACATTTGAAGTGCTTTATTTAGTATCTATGAGCACTAATTTTCGTCTCTGAATAAATGTTTAAAAATAATTGTTGTGAACTAACTTTTAAAGTGAAGGTAAAAGTTCTGTATCATTTACGTAGAACTGCTGAAGTTAAATTTTGCTTAAGTACTAAAGTAGATCTTTTTAGACAAATTTCACTATTTTAATGTTAGTACTCTCTTTGTAGCAGTAAGTAAAGTGGAAATGAGAAAATAAGTTTTGAGTAAGATAAAGTTCTTTCAGTTATAAATGAAATTCAGTGAAGTACAAAGAGTTACGATAAGGAAACTGCGTCTGTGGCTCATTAACACTGAAGTAGTGTTGCATAAAAATAAGAAATGACAATATAGAGTGACCTCACTTTACCTTGGCTTTTGACAGATCACTTGTTAAGGAAACGGGATAAACAAAGTTTCGAGATAAATTTAAATGTCGTATACTATTAGAATATTTAATCACTTAATTTGTTGGTTATACAAAATGCAAACATAGGATTCTCTCTTGTCCATATTTTTTTAGCACATAGTGATGATTAAAAATTCGTGACCTTTCTAGATCAAAACTATATTGTATATGGGTGTAATAGCTAAAAGATTCCCATGACTTTCTCAGAACAGTGTCCTGAAAAGTTATATTTATTTATGAAATTATGTCAGGGAAAAGCAGGAAAATAGGTCAAAACTACTTCTTCTAGTTTTCTGAAACTTAACCATTTCTCTGCCTAGACAGTCTGGCGACCGTAAATCCATTAGACAAACCATTTTATGAACTTGGTACAGAAATGTCCTAGATTCAGTATTATTCCATTTTCTTTGCGTTCCCTTCTAACAGCTAGAAAACTCTTAGGAAAAGGAACTAAGAGTCTGATTTCCAAATCCATTAGTCATACATCACTGTCAAATCCCGTAAAAGTACTACTTGTTCTTTTCAGGTATAGTGCTATATGTAACCTGTTTTACAAAACCACTGTTGAATCAGAAAGGAATCTGGCTGCCCGGATAGTAGCAGCAGCAGGAGAAATTAAGGACACAGTCTTTGACCGTGTTAGACAAGACATGGAGACATTTTTGAACCTCTTCTGTAGTTGAAGTAATTGCGTTATGTTAATCTTGTTGCCTCTTGGTAATAAAGAATCAAAAATTGTTTATTTTACTTTTTATCTACTGTAAGTAACACCTGATGGCCGCATAAGATGATGCGTCACACGAAAACGCAATAGGGAAATTGTTTTCAGTGTCGCATGCAACCTCGCAGAATTTGTTGGTTTAATTAATTTTCATCCAGAAATCTCCTTTAACGGTTTAAAAAAATCCTCATAAGTGCATATGACATTAGAGAAAAATATTTGTTTTGATGTCTCGTGCGACCTCCTGGAGTTAATAATTTCCTGCCTGTAGAGCAGAACCTCACAGTTTGAAAATTCACCAAGATACACGCTGAAGACGTTTGAAATATGGATGTACCGATGGATGATAAAGGTACCGTGGGTAAATCATGTGACCAATGATTAGAAACTTCATCGTTCTCGTAAAAATCGTGAACTCATAATCGTCATCAAATACAAGAAGGCAACATACACAGTTCTTCCGGAGAAAAAAATGAGAGCTTCATGAAACTCGTGACTGAACGAAATGAATGAGAAAAACCATTGAGGTGATTGGACAAGAGTCTCACGATTAACTAATATTCAAGTGTGGTAAGACGTCCCTGATATTGTCACAAGCATTAGAGTAGCAAAGATTACAGAATAACACTCCATAATGGTCGCCAACCATCCGTAAGTAGACGGCGCTCGAGGAAGAAGTCGACTTCCTAGACCTAGACCGCTTAGGCGAATCCGTTATGACCTTCGTCGATTTTCTGCCAACCTTTGTCTGTTTAAGACTGAAGTCAATTTTTACTTGTTTCAGTGAAACTAACGGGGGATTTAGTGCTTCGTAGACATCAGGCTCACAGAGATGGGGATCTGTTTGAACTGGTTAAATACGTGGAGGATATTAAACGCACATTGGCCACTTTGGAGCGTTGTAGATAGTGTGTAACAAGTATGAGGCTGTTATTTATTTATTGTATAGCATTACACACGAAATGCAGTCAACAAAAAATAAATAGACATAAATATAGATAGTATATTAAAAACTGGTGTTACATTCTAATGTTCAATTTCCCTACCCGGTTAAATCTTGATACTGTGACGATGAAAGAGGTGTTTGGGTCACTCAGGTAAGTTCTCAATTTATACTGCTCGACAGTTTGCGAGATTGTTTGGTTCGGTGCTCCACAGTCAGAGCTTGGGGTGGGCTGCTTACCCCATTCGTGCAGGTTGTATGCACACAGTCGTGTCCCGTTCGGATGCGGTTGACATTCATCCACTCATGGCAAGGAGGGATCAAAGCTCTTGGATCTCTGTTGAGGATCAATAAGACATCGCACTTCAGGTGGAGCATTCGTTGTCCAGATTTCACGCCATTTGCTGCCAATGGTAAAGTTGCTCTCAGCAGCCTGCTGGGCCAATCGTAGAGGTAGGTTTCCGCAAGAAAGTCGGTTTGTTCCCAACTCGGGAATATCTTCATGGATGGTAAGTTGAAGTTTGTTCGGAATATTCTTTCTGTGGGAATTCTTGTCTGATTAACAAAGGAGGAGCTGTGTGCCTGAGTGTTGGAAGCCAGAATAAGGGAGTAGTTTTATGCAGCCGGAAATGATTGTCATGGTTGTACTGAGCTGAGTGTATATCATTTTTACATGAGGACTATCCAGCCACATCGGAGCACACTAGTCAGCCGTAGGAAACACTAAACTGAGTGCCAAAGTTCGAAGTGTATTTGCTGATGCTCCCCAGTTAGCGTTGCATTGTTTCTGGATAAGGTTGTCTCGTGTGCTTAATTTACAACATGTTTTGTCTAGATTCTTCCTGAAGGATAGCGTCCTGTCAAGAGACATTCCAAGATAATTTGGGTGACGCTGGTAGGGAAGCATTGAGCCAGTTCATAATCTGTAGCTTTGTTGTTTACGTGGAAACTGCTGACTTCGGTTTTTACAGGGACTGGGTATCAATTTCCACAAGGTGAAATTTTTATGTATTTTGTTGAGCTCATCAGAGTGCTTTCAGCACTGTTGAACTCTGTGCTCAATCGCAAGTGCTAGATCGTCAGAATATCCAAACTTCCTCGTGATGGTTTCAGGTATCTCAGAAATACAAATGTTGAAAGGTATAGGGGATAATACTGAAGCCTAAGGTAGTCCATTATTGATAATAATTACCTTTCTTTACTTAGGAAATTACCCTGCACTACTCGTAAGTGTCAGTCTGAGAGCATGTTACTGATTAGTCTCAATGACGTTTGGCAGGAGATGACTCTGATTAGCTTATATAAAAGCGCTTTTCTTCACAATGCATCGTCAGCGGCATTCAAATAGCCAAAGGCTACATTTGTCTTCAGTTGTTTCTGAAATCCAGCTGCGATGTGTGTAGTTAGGCTTAGAACCTGGTCTGTGCGGATCCTTTTTGGTCTGAAACTGCTTGTTCTGAGACAGTGGTGTATCAGGCTGTTATGTGAACCTGTGCCGGTGGCATAAGTTATGGTTGTGAAATGGTGTGTATGTGTCAGATGCTTCTACGCAGGGTAGCAGAAGGGAGCAGTCGTGCCTGGGCATGCCAGCAACCACGCCGTGAATGAAGTTGGCCAACGCGTATTGTCCAGAGTACCTACAAGGAATGGTGTACCACTCGCAGCCGTGTCAACAATGATCGTAAAAAGATCCTAACGGACAAAGACTCCAGACGAGAGCCACGCCTTGCCAGTGGTTTCACATCCGACAGGGACCGCTGCCGTCAGTGTATGCGAGTCTGTCTCAATCAGTCTCCTAGTAAGCATTACGAAAGAAAATGCATTCAATGGACATTTTGCGGTTTGAGCTCGAAACCTCGCAAAACGGCATTGCTTAAAGCGATACATAAAGTTGCGCATCTTCTAAAGTCCAAACGATACAGCAGCTGGACAGTAGCCTACTGGCGGCGTGTAGTGTGGGCCAAAAAATCGCCGTTTTTCCTTTAAATTATGCAAGGCGTCGAGTGTACAACGGTCAAATGAGGGCTTTAACCCTTTCGCTGTTCTTTTTTTCAGTACGGAAGACATCAATGTATGGTTATTTAATTAATCCCGCTGTCAGAACTAACAATATGAAACGCATATCTCTCACCGTCTCGTTTTCAAAAGCGGAAAGGGATCGGACATACGAGTATATGTCCCACTGGTATTTTAACGTGTAATCTCTGTCTCCCAGAGGTAATGAAATCAATGATCATCTCACGTCTTCACTTATGATACACACTTTCAGAAAAATACTTGGACCTTATTCGTGATTACAAATAGGCTCTAAGACAGAAAAAGACGCAGCACGAAGGAGTTATGCGAATGGGACGGAAATATGTACACGTGGTGTACATGTATAGGAAAATAAACAATTAAAATTTCAGAAAAACTACATGATTTAATGAAGAGAAAGAGCCTCACAGACTGAGCAATTCATTAACACTTTGGTCCATCTCTTGCTCTTACGAAAGCAGTTATTCGTCTTCGGATTGATTGATAGAGTTGTTGAATGTCCTCCTGATGGACATCGCGCCAAATTCTGCCAGCTGGCGCTTTAGACCGACAAAAAATCAAAAACTGTTTGGAGGGCCCTACCCGCAATTCTCCAAACGTTCTCGATTGTGGACTGATCAGACGACTCTGCTGGTCAAGATGGGGTTTGGTGAGCACGGAGACAAGCAGTAAAAACACTAGTCGTGTGCGAGCTGAAATGTAATCCCAGGATGGCTTACCATGAAGGACAAGAAAACGGGACGTAGAATATCGTCGACGTACCGCTGTCCTGTACAGGTGCCGCATATCAAAACCAAAGGGATCCTACTGTGAAAAGAAATGCCGTCCCAGACCATCACTCCTGCCTGTCGGGCCGTACGCCGGGCGACACTCAGGTTGATAGTCCACTGATGTCTGTGACTTCTCTAGATACGTCTTTGGTGGTCATCGGCGCTCAGTTCGAAGCGATACTCATCACTGAAGACAATTCTACTCCAGTTAATGAGGTTCCAGGCCGAAGACATATCTGGAGACGTCCCGGACAGTTGTGCAATACGGCCTGTCGACCATGAATGATGGTCTGCGGTGTCCGCCCCTGGTAGTTGAGTGGTCAGCGCCTCGGAATGTCATACCTGATGGCCCGGGTTCGATTCCCGGCTGGGCCGAAGATTTTCTCCGCTCAGGGACTGGCTGTTGTGTTGTCCTTATCAGCATCATTTCATCAAGTTGCCAAAGTGGCGTCAACTAGAAAGACTTGCACTAGGCGAACGGTCTACCCGACGGGAGGCCCTAGCCACACGGCGTTTCCATTTCCATGGTCTGGGGTACTATTTCTTTTCATAACAGGACTCCTTTGGTTGCCATCCGTGGCATCCTTACAGCACAGAGGTACGTCGACGATATTCTAGGCCCCCTTTAGTTGCCGTGGCAAACGATCCTGAGCCTTCATTTTAGCAAGACAATACCAGCCCGCACACGACGAGAGTTTCTGCAGCGTGATTTCTTGCTTGCCAAACCCTACCTTGGCCAACAAGATCGCCGGATGCCTCCTCAGTAGAGAATGTATGGAGCATTACGTGCAGTGCCCTCCATCCATCTCTGCATTTTGACGATCTAACGAGTCAGTTGGACAGAATTTTGCACCATGTCCCTCAGGAGGACAACCAGTCAATCAATGCCAAGTCGAATAACTGCTTGCATAGGGGCCAGGGGTGGTCCAACGTGTTATTGACTTGCTCAATTTGTGTTCTCTTTAATAAATCATCCATATTTTCTGAAATTGTAATTGTTTTTTTGTCTGTAATTGTATATCACACCCTGTAGATTTCCGTTCCTTTCGGATAATTCCTCCGTGGTGCGTGTTTTTTGTTCTTTGTCTTAGAGCGTAGATTCGTTTGATTATTCCAAATGAAAAGCCCTTTTTCATTACATGCAGATTCGAGTGCTCCATGCCACAGTCACACCGATCCTGATACTTGTGATACGACGTGGAACAGCTTCTGCACAAAGCAATATGACACATGGTACATAGTAATAACATGTAGCTAATTCCTATTGGTTCTCTGATGACCTATCGCCGGACAAACTACGTCCCAATGGTAGTGAAAGAACTAACTCGTAATGTGTCGAAAGTGTAGCCGAGGTTGCAGGAAGTTCTGTGATGTTTTGGGGGTGTTTTTCGTACTGTGACTTTAGTCCACTCGTTTTGATTACCAAGAACATGAACTATGATTTTTATTTCAAGATTCTCGGTAACCAAATGTTACTCTTTGCTTTACATCTTCATGATTAGTGTGCTGAGGACACCTCATTTTTCAAAATGCCAATGGTAGTGTTCACAGGACTGCAAACGTATGTCCCTGGTCTGACGTAAATATAGGCACCCTGTCAACTGGCGCGGAAAAATCTCTCAATCCTAATCATATAGGAAATATCTGTGACTCCTTGCAATAGCGAGGGAAACGTAGGAACCAACATCCTCGCAGCTTGGTAGCTCTACGTTTTATAATCATCAATGTGTACTTTCAGATGGGCAAAACATACCTGAAGAAAGTTGTGGACTCTCTTCGAACTGAGGCCATTATCAAGTTTAGTGACTAATTTATTGTCCGATGTGCCTCTCATCCCCACACTGACTCGAAGTTATTTGAGGAAACTAGTGGAATGTGACTGAATTGGCGTGCCATCGTGTTCTTTTCCACTACTCAAGTGTAATGTCGTCTGTGTGAGAAAAAGTTTTTGAATCGGCAGATGAGAGCGTGCTGTCGTCGGTTGCTTGCTGACCGTGGCGCCTGGGGAAAACTGTCCCGATCTGTCTCTGGTGGAGCGTGCGGAAGATGCTGGGACACGCCACACGTCTGGCGAGGCCGCGGCGAATCAATAGCGCGCCGGACCAGCGGCGAGAGCTGCGCCGATCGACCTCCGCCACCGGCCGACCCGCACACGCTTCTGCCCTCCTCCTCTTGCTTCGCAACTCCTCGTTCCCTCCACCCCCTGCATTCGCCCGGACAAGAATAAACACTAGGGCTATCAGTAAATTAGCTTCATTTTCGGGTATCGTGGAAAGTAATAAGAGGGATGGGGAGAGGAGAAAGCAGTCGCTACGGTGACTCACACAGTAGCTTAGCGTACTTACAGATACGATAAAACCACATCCCTTCCCGTTCGCCTACACTAGCCACTGAAAATGAATATTGCTTCCACAATGACTATTCACACTGCAGCGAAGTGTCTCCTAATCTGAAAACTTCTGGCAGATTGAAACTGTGTGCCGGACTGGGAGTCAAACCCGGAACCTTTGCCCTTTGTGGGTGTCTGCTCTGACGACTGAGCTATCCAGCCACGAATGGGGATACTCCCTCACAGCTTCACTTCCGCCAGTATCTTACTCTCTTCCAAATTTCACAGGCGTTCTCCTGCATACCTAACGGACATTTCGTGCAAGAGAGGAAATGATGCGTGATTCTGAATGTTGTTCTAGTTTGCACTTCCCGTCGTTGCCTGTCGATACCTGTAAAGGTACTTACGTGGAGCTAATTTCACTGGCGTTGAGTCTCGTCATCGTCGTCCTTAGTGGAAATATCTGAGAATTCAGATATTTGTAAGGTAAACGAAAGGAAACAATGTAATTCACATCGCGCAGGGTTATTGCACTAAGAATTTTGCCCAACAATTGTTGAGAACGCTCGGAAAAGGAGAATATGGTATGGTATCAATATGTGGAATGGCACTGTAATATTGTTATACCGTAATTATCTTTTTTTGGGGGGGTATCAGTCTACTGACTGGTTTGATGCGGCCCGCCACTAATTCCTCTCCTGTACCAACCTCTTCGTGTCAGAGTAGCGTTTGCAACCTACGTCCTCAATTATTTGCTTGATGTAGTCCAATCTCTGTCTTCCCCCCCTCTACAGCTCCTTTTAGTACCATGGAAGTTACTCCCTCACGTCTTAACAAATGCCCTACCATCCTGTCCCTTCTCATTATCAGTGTTTTCCACGGATACCTTTCCTCTCCGATTCGCGCAGAATATCCTCATTCCTCACCTAATCATTACACAAAATTTTCAACATTCCTCTGTAGTGCCACATCTCAAATGCTTCGATTCTCTTCTGTTCCGGTTTTCCTACAGTCCATGTTTCACTAGCATACAATGCTGTACTCCACTGGTACGTTCTCAGAAATTTCTTCCTGAAATTAAGCCCTATGTTTGATACTAGTAGGCCCGTCTTGGCCAGGAATGCCCTTTTCGCCATTGCTAGTCTGCTTTTGATGTCCTCCTTGCTCCTTCCTTCATTGGTTACTTTACTGCCTAGGTAGCAGGATTCCTTAATTTCATCTACTCCAAGTCCATCAATCCTGATGTTAAGTTTCTCGCTGTTCTTATTTCTGCTACTTCTCGTTACTGCTCTTTTTCTTCGATTTATTCTCACTCCATATTTTGTGCTCATTAGATTGTTCATTCCGTTCAGCAGATCATGTAATTCTTCTTCACTTTCACTCAGGATAGCAATGTCATCAGCGAATCGTATCATTAATATCCTTTCTCCTTGAATTTTAGTTCCACTCCTGAACCTTTCATTATTTCCATCATTGCTTCTTCGATGCACAGGTTGAGTAGCAGGGCGAAAAGACCACGTCCCTTTCTTACATCCTTTTTAATCCGAGCACTTTGTTCTTGGTCGTCCACTGTTATTATTACCTCTTGGCTCTTGCACATATTGTATATTACCAATCTCTCCCTATAACTTACCCCTATTTTTCTCAGAATTTCGAACATCTTGCACCATTTTACGTTGTAGAGCGCTTTTTCCAGGCCGACTAACCCTATGACGTGTTTTGACTTTTCTTTAATCTTGCTAATCTCGTGCCTTTGCCATTTCCAAAGCAAAACTGATCGTCACCTAGCACATCCTCAACTTTCTTTTCCGTTCTTCTGTATGTTATTCTTGTTAGCAACTTGGATGCATGAATTCTCGCACTTGCCAGCTCTTGCAGTCTTCGGAATTGTGTGGATGATATTTGTCCGAAAGTCAGATGGTATGTCGTCATACATTCTACACAACAACGTGAATAGTCGTTTTGTTGCCGCTTCTCTCAATGATTTTAGAAATTCTGATGGAATCTTATCCGTCCCTAGTGCCTTATTTGATCTTAAGTCTTCCAAAGCTCTTTTAAACTCTGATTCTAATACTGGATCCCCTGTCTCTTCTCAATCGACTCCTGTTTCCTCTTCTATCACATCAAACAAATCTGCCTCCTCATAGAGGCTTTCAATGTATTCTTTCCACCTATCTGCTCTCTCCTCTGCATTTAGCAGTGGAATTCCCTTTGTACTCTTAATGGTACCACCCTTGCTTTTAATGTCACCCAAGGTTGTTTCGACTCTTCTGTATTCTGAGTCTGTTCTTCCGACAATCATTTCTTTTTCGATTTCTTCTAATTTTTCAGGCCGCCATTTCGTCTTAGTTTCCCTGCACGTCCTATTTATTTCATTCGTCAGCAACTTGTATTTCTGTATTCTTGAGTTTCCCGGAACATATTTGTACTTCCTCCTTCCGTCTCTCAAATTAAGTATTTCTTCTGTTACCTATGGTTTCTTCGTGGTCACCTTCTTTGCACCTGTGTTTTTCTTTCCAACTTCTTTGTTGATACTTTTTAGAGATTTCCATTCCTCTTCAACTGTCCTGCTTACTGAGCTATTCGTTATTGCTGTATCTATGGCCTTAGAGATCTTCAAGTGTATCTCGTCATTCCTTAATACTTCTGTATCCCACTTCTTTACGTATTGATTCTTCCTGACTTATGCCTTAAACTTCAGCCTACTCTTCATCACTACTACATAGTGATCTGAGTCTATGTCTGCTCCTCAGTATGCCTTACAATCCAGTATCTGATTTCAGAATCTCTGTATGGCCATGATGTAATCTAACTGAAATCTTTCCGTGTCACTCGGCCTTTCCCAAGTGATTCTTGAACAGAGTATTCGCTATTACGAGCTGAAATTTATTACGGAACTCACTTAGTGTTTCTCCTCTCTCATTCCTTCTTCCAAACCCATATTCTCCTGTAACGTTTTCTTATACTC
Organism: Schistocerca cancellata; assembly: GCF_023864275.1. Lineage (NCBI taxonomy): Eukaryota > Metazoa > Arthropoda > Insecta > Orthoptera > Acrididae > Schistocerca > Schistocerca cancellata. Next base: position 483,705,361 of record NC_064633.1, on the reverse strand, counting down.
GTTTCCCAACAATTGCAGTCCAGTCCCCCATGACTATTATACTTTCATCTCCCTTGATGTACTGCATTACGGTACCCTTTCAATATCGTTATATACGCTCTCTGTTTCTTAATCTTCAGCTTGCGACGTCGGCATGTCGGAATTAATTTGCTATCGATTCTGATAAGAACAAGCCTGTGACTGAACTGTTCACAGTAACACTCTCTCTACCCTATCTTTCTCTTCATAACGAATGCTACTCATGTTATACCATTTCCTGTTGCTGTTGTTGTCCTATATCCATCTGAGCAGAAATCCTTGTCTTCTTTCCATTTCACTTCAATGACCCCTACTATATCTAGAGGCCTTTGAATTTCCCTTTTCAGATTTTCGGGCTTCCCTACTACGTTCAAGCTTCTTACATTCCATGCCCCGATTCGGTTATTTAATCTTTTTCTCGTGGTCACCTTCCCTTTGGCAGCCCTTCCCGGAGATCCCTACGGGGGACACTCCGGAATCTTTCACCAGTGGAAAGATCGACATGACACTTTTTCAATTACAGGCCGCATGCCCTGTGGGTACACGTTACGTGTCGTTAATGCAGTGGTTTCCGTTGCTTTCTGCATCTTCATCCCGTTGACCATTGCTGATTCTTCCGCCTTTAGGGTCAGTTTCCCAGCCCTAGGACAAGAGACTGCCCTGAACCTCTAGCCGCTCTTCCGCCCTCTTTGACAAGGCCGTTGGCAGAACGAGAGTGACTTCTTATGCCGGAAGTCAGTGCTGATTATTAATCAAAATTAAAGCAATGGTGGCATTCGAACCCAGAAGCGAGGACGTTTTGATTACTAATCGAAGACATTACCTCTAGAACAAGGATGCAGGATCAACAAATTAGTGAAAGTAGTAACAAATGAAAAAAATTCAAGAATTGACGTGCGCTTGAACTTGTCATCTTCTGCACTTCAGTCCACAAAAAAAAAAGAGGGAATGGCCTCGGGGGCAAAAATGGGAAGGGGTCATTTCACGAGGCCTGGCCACAATGTCTCCGTCGCCAATCAGAAACATGTGTAAAGTTTACATGATCACAGGAGAATATTCATTTATTTATTGACAAAAATAAATCTACCTTTTCCGTCACTTGTCTCTGAAAAAAAGGAAAGAAAACACTCCTGTAAGTTCCATGACAGGCACATACGGCCACGAAACTCCATAGATGCCGCCACCCCAACTTCACGACATGTCTTTTCATAATGTCGTATAGGTCCCGTTATATGCTCAACCTCATACATATGAATGTATCAAATTTATCTGCTGCGATGAATAATCCAGCTACGGGGCGAACCGTGAAAGATGCTCCGCAAGAAGTCTGGAAAGTATTGGCAGTACTTAGGGTTCTTCAATAGCACAATGACGGTCGTTTAAATAGTTCCAAGACTATGTGTCCTATGACACCACCTCCAAACAAATTATGCATCGTGTGACCTTTGAGCTACGTGATAGCGTTGTGTTTTATCCTCGGGTAATAAACAGCGTCCGGGTAGAGAAGAGAGCGTGAATCGACATAAGCGGGCATCCGTAAAAAGAGCCAAAATTTGACGTACAATATACCAAGTCTCTACCGTCGGCCCAAAGTGTAGGTGGTGTTTGTATCCTGAACACATAAAGGCGAATCCGCAAAATGGATCCTATGGAGCCTCTCTAGAGTAATCCGTTTTCTTTTCACCGTCAAGTACCAGGTCGAACGTACGTCTGAACCTAGTGCCACAGCGCTGGCAGTGCCCCATACTGCTTTCCAGTACACGTAGGACATGTTGTAAGTAGGCTGTTTAAGTTTTTATGTTGGTAACGCCATGTAGCGCTCTATATGAAAATCACCGACTGTGCTGCGTGAAGGCTGTGGTTGGTTTGCATTGTTGGAGTAATATTCGCCATTGTAGTGTTGGGCAGTTGGCTGTTAACAGCGCTTAGCGTTGCACAGTTGGAGGTGAGCCGCCAGCAGTGGTGGATGTGGGGAGAGAGATGGCGGAGTTTTGAAATTTGTAAGACTGGATGTCATGAACTGCTATATATAATATGACTTTTGAACACTATTAAGGTAAATACATCGTTTGTACTCTATCAAAATCTTTCTTTTGCTAACTGTGCCTATCAGTAGTTAGTGCCTTCAGTAGTTTGAATCTTTTATTTAGCTGGCAGTAATGGCGATCGCTGTATTGCAGTAGTTCGAGTAACGAAGATTTTTGTGAGGTAAGTGATTTGTGTAACGTATAGGTTAATGTTAGTCACGGCCATTCTTTTGTAGGGATTTTTGAAAGTCAGATTGCGTTGCGCTAAAAATATTGTGTGTCAGTTTAAACACAGTCATGTATAATTTTTCAAAGGGGACGTTTCATATGGCGACCCTGCCAGGATACCTCACTGGAATCTACTGATTTTTTCTTGTAGTTTGTGTAATTAGTGTAGCTTTTGCTTATTGCTAGTGTGTAATTGTAGAGAGAATCTCCTTTGTAGTTGCAGTCTTTCATTTTTGTACAGTAAAACAGTTGTGGCATGCATGTAGATTTGCACCAAATATTTCGCAGCTGTGCTTGCGATTAAAAAGATATTATTTTCAGTGCTATGTTAATGTGTTTTCTTATTTTTGCTCTTGAAATTGTGCTTTTCTGTGTTATCGTGTGAAATATTGTGACAATTATGGCGTGCGAAAAACGTAATACTGGGCTCCAAATTAAACTGAGAAATGACAGTGAAGACGAAAGCAGTGTGTTAGCGCCACCGTGTAGTGAATTAACTAATGTTCAACATAGTAATTTGGTAATCGTGCATAGGGAAATGGAGCAGTTGGCAAACAATGGTGTAGACGGTGAAACAATTAGTGAACAGGGAAGCATTATCGATCGATCGGTCGGCAACAGCCCGCCTCAGGAATCGGGAATGACAGGACACAATCTTGCTTTGGGTCCTCACCGTTTTCTCAAATAAGTCAAGGCACATTTTCTGCTTGTCAAAATGTGAATGTTGCCGGTGCAACTTCACTGCCGAAAACCACTGAGGAACATGTTTCAGACACCAGTGCATTGTTATTACAGTTAATGCAACAAATGGGACAAAGGCTACAAAAGTTAGGCACAACGCTTGAGCAAAATCGGAAACAAATGGGACAAAATCTTCAAAAGTTAGACACAATGGAACAAAATGTTCAAAAGTTAGACACAATGGAACAACACCAGAGACAAACACAGCAACAGTTAGACGCAATGGAACAAAAGCTTCAAAAGTTAGGCTCAGTGGAACATACGCTTGAACAAACACGTGAAGATTTAACCACTGAGTTACATAAAATCGAATCTAAATGTCAAAATGTCTGTAATGACGTAAAAACACAAATTTGTGAGCATTTCCAACCTATTTTTTCGAGGCATGAAAATACATTACAGAATCACGCAGCAGCCATAAAAGAACTGCAAACTATTGTTCATGAAAATCATGAGACTTTGCAAGCTAAAATTGACTCAGTTGCATCTACTGATTCGGTTACGCAACTTGAAAAAACTCAGGAAATCTTAAAGGACACAGTAGATACGATTTCAACAGAAATGGACACTATGAAACTTGGATCAGAAAAACACACTGAGGAAATAAGTACACTATCGGAGAAAGTAGCCGAACTTTCGGATCAGTTCACTAACTTATCTGCAAAGGTAGATGATGATCTGAATGACACAAGACCTGTAGCCATTACTGACACAGAAGAGTATGAACAAATTAAGAAATTCAAACAAAATCAGAATCAAATTAATACGCAACACAAAAGAGAAATACGGGAAGTACAAGATCAGTTGGCACAAGTAATACAAAAATTACATATTTCAGAGGACACTCGCGCTCCAAAACGGGAAGAGGGACTTAGAAATACGTAAAACCCACAAAATAATAACACAGGGCATTTCGGAAATTATGAAAGAAATTGGCAAGGTGCAACGAATTTTGAGATGGAACCGCCGACACGACGTAATAATGACCGATATGCTACTCGCCGACACGATGATTTTGACTATAAGCTGTTCATTACTACACGTAAATTCAAAACATTTAAGAATTCTGACAACGACATTCATCCACAAGCGTGGCTCCATCAATTCTCTCATTGTTTTCCTCCCAACTGGTCATTAGAGCACAGATTAGAATTTATGTGTGGCTACTTAGAGAATGAACCAGTTGAAAGAATGCGATCGGTCATTTACGATTGTCACAGTGAAGGAGAATTTTATCATGCCTTCCTCTCAGCATATTGGTCTCAAGCTACACAAGACCAAGTAAAACATAGCATCATAATGATGAAACATTTCGAACAATCTGAATTTTCCAGTCTTGTGAAATATTTTGAAGACAAGAATCAGTACCTGTCAAGCCCATGCAGCCCCTCAGAAATCATCTGCATTTGCTTAATCAAATTACCTGAACATTTACAACATATTATTTTGGCAGGACGTTGCAAAGACGTCATTGAAGCTTTTCAGGGACTCTTACAAGAATTAGAGATTGACACTGACAATCGCGGAGTGCGAAAACAGGAACACAACAATTACAGGTCACATCCGTCGCAATTCCGTGATGAAAGAAATAATAACTGGACATGACAAGGCTATTCTCACAACACAAATCGTGACCAAAACAGACACCACCCATATGACAACCGTTGGCAGAGTAGTCATAATTACAGAGAAAGATCACCTCTCCATGGTAGTGACTATCACAGAGACAATCAGAGAAACAGACAATGTGGGAACCAAAATAATTATTATCAAGGGAGACAGAATAGACACAACGGTCCAGCACGCAGTTACGATTCAGGGAGAAATTCTCCACCACGTGACCGACAAGAAAGAAACTATGGAATCTACTGACATGACGACAGACGATATGATCGTAACGACAGACCTGAATTGCATCAGAACTGGCGGGATTCAAACAGTGCAGGGCCCTCTCGACAAGGTGAATTTGTAGAAGTTAGGTCTCCAAATCCCAATAACGACGCGCGCCATCAAAGAGACAATAGGCAATGACTCATACCGCTGGCAGCCACAAAACATTCTTTTGAAACTGACGACGCAGCTGCCGTAGCTAGTAATTATGTAAAAATGGAAGACATTAGAGACATCTTACTCCAGGAACACGATGTAAAACATAACAACATTGCATATCCTGTGATTCACATTACAGTAAATGACGTAAAGTTTACGGCACTACTTGACTCTGGCATTCCCATTTCAATAATTAGTGAAACAGCCTTTAGCAAATACAACAAGTTGAACGATTGCCCCACACTTCCGTTACGTAAGATTAAATTACAAGGTGCAATCTTTGGAAAAAGTGTAGATGTACGCCAACGAACCAACTTAGAATTCTTTTGTGATAGCCACAGCTTGTCTATAAACTTTCTTATTGTTCCATTATTGTCGACGGAAATTATATTGGGAGTAGACTTTTTGAATGCATAAGTTTAGAGAAAGAAGGTAAGTTAATAGCTTTGAAATTTGAAGATTGGCTCTCAAACCATGACGAAGAAATTAATCGGCTTTACCTCCTGTTAGAAAACACTTCGGCATTTTCGACGGAACTTGACACTAACAATCACTCTGTAAGTACTGACAGGGATGATATCCACGCCGCGTTTGATACTAATGAGTTAATTCAGAATAAAATTCAAACAATTGAGAATTGAAATGACACTGATAGGCAAGACCTTTTTGAGATTTTACAAGCACATTCCACAGTTTTTACTCACAAAACAGGAACAATCAAGAGATTTCAATACCTATTACGTGTTCGTGAGCATACTAAATTTTGTGTTAGACCATACGTAATTCCGGCACATTATAGGGACCGTGTTAGAACAGAAATACCATTTATGCTTGACGAGGGCATTATTGAGCCTGCAGTAAGCTCATACAACAATCCATTACATGGTGTTGAGAAGAAAAATGGAGCGATCAGGCTTGCCTTAGATTCGAGACAAATCAATACTATCATCATTCCTGAAACAGACAGGCCGCAAACGTTGGAAGAACTTCTTCAAAATTTTAATGGTGTAAAAGTGTTGTCTTCTATTGATCTCAGATCCAGCTTTTATCACATCGAACTTCATCCAGAATGTAGAAAATACACAGCTTTCCTTTGTTTCGGCGTTTGTTATCAGTTTCGGAAACTTCCTTTTGGTTTGAACATTTCTTCGGCAGCATTCATTCGCGGGCTAAATTCCATATTACCTGAGTTATTAAAACGTCACATCACCTTATATATGGACGATATTCTGATAGCAGAAGCATCATGGGAACAACACAATCGCATTCTCAACAGCGTGTTACATATTTTTGCAGAATCTGGAATTACAGTTAACTTGGAAAAGTCTGATTTCGGTAGGACAAAGGTGAATTTTTTGGGACATATTATTGTTTCTAAAGGCATTCAGCCGGATCCTGAAAAGTTAGAAGCAATCAGAGCCATTCCGGTTCCACCCACAAAAAAAAAAACAAGTCTACAGTTTTCTAGGTCTCGTAAATTTTTACCGTCGTTTTCTGAATATGCAAATTCTAGTTACACCAAAACTTTGTTCTCTCATTGGAAAAAATACTGTTTGGAACTGGGACGAACAAGCACAGTTGGAATTCAATTCTTTGAAAGAAGCGTTACTTAACTCATCCAGATCTGTCACAAGATTTCTGCCTTAGCACGGATTCTTCTAAAGTCGGTCTTGGTGCCCACTTATATCAAGAAGCCATAGAAAATTATACTACTGTTCAGAAAACCATTGCTTTTGTTAGCCGAGTGCTAAGAAAATCTGAAAAAAAAATATCCGTTACTGAATTAGAAGCTTTAGCTATCGTTTGGGCATTTAACAAATTCCGTTTCTTTCTTTCTGGTAAGCACGTAAAAGTATACAGTGATCATCGTGCATTACAATTTCTTATGACTTCAAAATTAAATCATGACAGGTTAAAACGTTGGCCATTGTTTCTGCAAGAATTCCACTTCACAATAGTCTACATTCCCGACAAGTAGAACATTGTTGCGGACGCACTGTCACGCGCAACGGCTGGGCTTGAGAAAAGTAACACTGAAGGCAACCTCGAGAAAAATTTCAGTATTCTTTACATTCAGAAAGTCGCCACATCTTTAAAGTACATTACTCATGAACAAGATAAAGATCCGATTTGGAAAGACATCAAAAGTAAATGGCATGAAAAGACACACACTCAGATCCGGCATTATTATCTGGTTAGAAACAACATACTGTTCAAACGCTGCACTGTTGATGACAAGCTATGGGCACTTTGCATTCCTGGCGATTTCGTTAATAAGCTCATTTGGTACATTCATTTCAGCTATGCACATTTTGGTCCACGAAAATGTTATCATATTCTTCGGACGACCTGTTATTTTAACAATATATAAAAGAGAATTCGAAGAGTCTTCTCTATTTGTAAACTTTGTCAAAAGGCTAAACCATCTACTGTCTCATATTGTGCTCCGTTGTTTCCTATCATTCCTTCTAAATTAAAAGAATTTGCTGCTGTTGATCTCTTGGGACCCCTTGTCAGAACATCTAATGGATTTTGTACGTTCTAGTCGCTGTTAAACTTACTTCAAAATTTGTTTCTTTCACTCCGTTACGTAAAGCCACTGGACGGTCTGTATCTTACGCCTTTGTTAAAAATTTCCTACGTGAAGTTGGACATATTAGTAAAGTCATTTCAGATAATGGACCGCAATTCAGATCTGCTGTTTGGTCACGCATGCTTCGGAACCATAAAATCAAACCTGTTTTCATTTCATTGTACTCACCATATTGTAACCCATCTGAACGGATTATGAAAGAAATCAATAAGCTTTGCAGACTTTATTGTCACAGAAAGCATCAGAATTGGGACAGATATTTACACTTATTTCAAAACGTGCTGAATGAAATGCCTCATGACTCCACTGCTTTACCACCTATTCTTGTACTGAAGAATGAAGAACCACCGAACAGAATCAGAGAGCTTGTACCTTTCTCGATTACACGTAAACTTCGACACAAAGACATAATTGATTTGGCTATTAGAAATATAAAATCTGCAGCAGACAAAAGGAGAAAACTACACGGTAAAGCAAATGCAAAGAAATTATATATTAAAGTTCCTGGCAGATTAAAACTGTGTGCCCGACCGAGACTCGAACTAGGGAACTTTGCCTTTCACGGGCAAGTGCTCTACCAACTGAGCTACCGAAGCACGACTCACGGCCGGTACTCACAGATTTACTTCTGCCAGTACCTCGTCTCCTACCTTCCCAACTTTGCAGAAGCTCTCCTGCGAGGAAAAAGTGGAATCTATATTTATACTGATAATACAAAAGATGTACTCTGCGTTTATTAATGAAGTACCAAAGTAATCTAAAACGAGCTCCTCCTCCAGCCCCAATGCCCAAGAGATGTCTACCGGCCACCGTGTCATCATTTCCCAATCGGCATCACGCAGATGCTATACGGAGGGACATGTGGTCAGCACACAGCTCTCCCGGCCGATTTGCTAATTTTGCAGTCATTGGAGCCTCTGATTCTCATTCAAGTAGCTCCTCTGTTCGCATCACGAGGCTGAGTGCACCCGATACCAGTCCTTTCAGTAAGATAAAAATCCTTGGCGGTACCGGGAATCGAATCCGCGTCCTCCGCCTTGCATTCACCTACGCTGACTACCCAAGGACGGAGGCGGACCGAAGTAATCTACCTTGAAAATACTGAAATGAAATTATCAACCATTTGGCATAAAATACATTTATTTATTATACTTCCTGCCAAATTTGTTTCTGTGAGGTAGCGGCCTGTTTCAGGCCTTTCTCCTCATATTTTATCCTACTTGAATGCTGAATTTACATACGAGACTCTCTTGCTTCATTTACTTTCCGGTGCAGTTTTGTTCGTCGACTTCCCACCTGTATTGCGCGTTGATTATAGTAACGGCTAGTGGTTAGCGTATAGCAGTGTAGATAACCTATCCCTCTAACATTTGATTCTTGTAGTAGTTTTGCATCTGGTCTTGACTACGGAAACTCCTCTCCATTGTAGCGAAAAGAGGAGGAACTTTTGCACGTTCTGAAAGAGCTGCCGATAATTTAAAGTGCAGGGTCTCGTGCTAGTGGGCTGCATGGACAGTCGAATTAGTATTTGCAGGGATTACCCTACTGGCTCAGCTTCTGCGGACCAGCAACGGCGGAACGGAAGACTGCTGTCCTCAGTGGCAGAACGGGAAGCCACTGGTGGAAGGGGTGACAACCCTACTTTGTTAGTAAACTTCCTATGGAGTTCCAGCTGTCCACTCGCCGCTATGCTGCTGTGTGAGGTCTCCAGACAAGTTTCCTCAAGCAGAATATACAGCCACTCGTGTGTCTGCAAATCTCCAAACTTTGCCTTTCCCTTGGCAACAGTATGCGAGACTCAACAAAATTTACACACTTTCCGACAAACAAATCCGGCTGTGAGAACTGGGCCACAACCGTGTCCCGTTTGCACATATGTGTTTCACTGCCGAATGCATTTTAACTACGTGGTGGGAGCTAGGGAACGGACTACCATATCCCTGACTGGAAGAGCACTTGGGCCCTTTGTGGGGTTGGCTAGAAAAGATAGTGTGGGATGCTTTTCCGAGATCTAAAGGAAGGCTACCATAACAGAGAGAGGCATTCGTATTCGCATTTGTGTGGGTATTCTAAATCGAACTTCTGCTTAGTGATGCTGCTCTGGACTCCGCGCTCGTCTTGACTTCAGTTTCCTGCCAAGTCTTCGAAGTTTCACTTTCAGGTTACGCACGTCCGTAACGAATGATCAGGAAGATGATGAGATCCGGGATTCAAAAATTCAAGAATAATTGTGATGAAATACGGCTTAAAAAAATCTAAAGCAAAAATTGCAAGCAGAAAATGTCATTATAACAAAATCTGAAAAAGGTAATAGTGTTGTCCTCATGAAAATAAAAGAATACATACAAAAAACAGAAGAATTCATCAGCAAAACATTATAAAAATGTTAAAATCAAACCCAACTAACAGATATCAAACACATGTAAAAAAACACACTCAAAAACATAGAGTATGCATTTACAGACAGAGAGAAACAGAGACTTGTACAAAAAATCTCAAGCTCCCAACATGAGATGTCAACCAAAAGTCCATAAAGAAAATGATCCAGTCTGTCCAATAGTAAATTTCAGAGCAGCTTCTACATACCTACTAGCAAAACAAAGGCAGTCGCAGCTCACTCAGTATTATAAACTAGAAAATGATAGAACAATCAGAAATACCTCTCAACTGGTAGAACATATAATAAACACTAAAATCCCTGACACAGTAAAATTGCTCTCCTTTGATGTAGAAAGCATGTACGGTTGCATCCCTGTTAATGAAACCATAAAAATAATTTTAAAAAACCTGAAAACACACAACCATCTACCTCATGAACACACAGCTGAAACCATAAAATTATTACCGTTAATAACACAACAAAATTATTTTGAATCCAATCAAGAATATTACATACAAGAAGAAGGTTTACCCATGGGTGCATCTATTCAAGAACATTAGCCAACATTTTCATGACTCACATAGAATAATTAATATTTGAAGATATAATAACAAAGAAAAGCTACAACGTCATCTACTGGTACAGATACATGGATGACATAATATGCGTGGTAGATGAACCTAAAAACAGAATACAGCAACTACACAAAGACATAAGTACAGTAGACAAAAGCGTAAAGTTCACACTAGAAGAAGAACATGAAAAAACAATCAACTTTTTAGACATAACCATAAGAAAAGACAATAATAAACACACATTTGACATATACAGAAAACCCACAACAAGTGAAATTATCTTAAATGCAACTTTAAAACACCAAGAGAACCACAAACTAGCAGCAATCAGATACATGTTAAACAGACTGAACAGGATCCCCCTAAACGCTTCTAATTACCAAAAAGAGTTTGCCATTATAAAACAAATAGCATTAAAAATGGACTCAAAGAAACAATGGTAGACAAACTAAACAAAAAATAAAGAGACAAATAATGAAAAACTAACCAAAGCCCACTAACTCGTACAACTTGCACTACAAAAAAAAAACCACATACGATATCCTACGACAACAAATTTACTCATAAAATAGGTAACATATTCAAAACACAAGGCATAAATATTGCTTACAAAATAAACAATTCCATACAAAAGCACATCCCAAAACTAAAATCAAAACCAGACAAATACCAACAATGTGGTACCTACCAGCTCAGTTGCAGAGATTGTGGGAAGATATATATTGGAACGACTGGTAGGGCATTCAACACAAGATATAAAGAACACATCAGAGCATTTAAATACCGTACAAATGATTCAACATTTGCGGATCATCTAAAACAAGGACGCCATAGGCCAAGCAATATTGAAAACGATACGAATATCATTTAAATCAGTGAAGACAGACACCTCCACCATTTCCAAGAAAATTTCCACAAACGAAAAGCATTAAAACAACATAAACAGTTGCTCATTGGCCAGATAAATATTGGAAACGAGACTCTGTACAGAATAATTGATGAAATTACATCCCACTCTCCCACAACCCCACCCCACTCCCGCCACTCACAGTTTCATTTCACTTCTCGCTCCTCACCTTCTTCTCTGACTCACACTCCATCGCACTGCTATATACTTATGTCCACTCATCATGGTTTCCCCTTCACCCCCCAAAAAAATCCCTCCATCGCTATTCCTTCTCTACTCTTACACAGTAGATAAATACACAGAAACATAATTAAATAAAATTACACACATACAATAATCTCATTTAAAAAATGTTGTAGGTCAAAGACAAAGTAGTGGAAAGATTATGTTGGCAACACTACTAAATACAAACAACAACACATACTTGAAGTACAAAAAAACAAACAGAATACAGTAGTGTGTGCATAAAATTGTGCTGTGAAAAACATAAGAAATGCATAGTGCTGCAGAGCATCTAAAATTAGACCAAAATTATCAGTGTCTAACCCATAAAAACACTGATGTGCTAGCAGATGGCATTTCCCGATGAAAGCGAGAAATCAGCCGAAAAATCACTGTAAGTACAAATCAACCTATTCTTAACGAACTGTTTTTCGATCTAAAAGCGAATTAAAATGTAAATAGGAGGGTTGTCCAGAAAGTAAGTTCCGATCGGTTGCGAAATGGACGCCACAGTGAAAAACCGATGAAGCTTTCCACGGATATGTTGGGCAGTGTCTCTAGTATGACCGTCGATTGCATCAAGACGCTCTTTTCAGTTGTGAGCGCACTGTGAACGAGTAAAGGTGCCTAGAACAAAGATGTCTCCCGCCAAGTAGGAGAGCCTGCTGAGAGGCTTCGCCTTAATGAATGCAGCCCACTTAACACAACTGCCACGCACTTCCTTCGTCACGGCAGTTCTCAGCCGCACTCTGCAGGGGCCATGAAGACGATCCTGCAGCCTTTTCGATGGGAAGTGTTCGATCACCCACAATACATCCCTAATTGGGTCGTCCTGAGACTATCTCTGTTCACATGAAACGCTGGATACGAAGACAGCACTTGAGCGCAGGCTACGTGCTATAGACCGGCGTAGAGAATTATCGGAAAGCACAGGCGGCTGCCTTCTACGACAATGGCGTTGGTAATTTGGTATAACGCTCCGACAAATGTCTAAGTCGGAGCGGTGACTTTGTAGAGAAGTATCTGGAATGTGTAGCTAACTCTTGGAAATAAAATGTTTCTGATTTTCACTGTCGTTTCCATTTAGTGACCGATCGGAACTTACTTTCTGGATAACCCTCGTAACTTAATTACAGACCACTGATGATGCTTTACCTCAATAAAGCGAAACGCGTCTGGTGAAAAAAATCACGCATTTTTGTAGTTGTAACGACAGAACAAAAATACCCTCAAGAAGAAAGTATAGGTTGATAAGACACTTGCTGATGCATCAAGGAACCGTCAATTTGGTAATGCAGTGAAGTGCGTGGGGAATGAATCGTAGAGGAAGAGCAAGGCTTGATCACACTAAGAAGGACGGATGTAAGCTGCAGCAGTTATCTACATCTACATCGTACTCGACAAGCCACGCAATGGTATGTGGCGGTAGGTACTTCTGACACCCAGAACTGATCCCCTCTACCCTGGTCCACTCGCGAACGGCGCCTGGGAAGAATTATTGTCGGTAAACCTTTGTATTAGCTCGAATTTTTCAAATTTTCTCGGCGTGTTCGTTTCGCGAGATATGTTGTCCGACTCCCCCGGAAAGTGATCTCTCGAAATTTCAGTAGTAATCCTCTTCGTGGTGCACAACGCCTCTCTTTTAGCGTAAGGATTCCACATTGACGAATCGATCGAACAAGTTCCTTGTAATCCACTTCCTTCTTGGATGAGTTACATTTCCTCAAGATTCTTCCTATGGATCTTAGTTTGGCACCTGCTTTTTCTACTATTTGTTTCATATGGTGTTTCCACCTAAGGTCGATCTGAATACTTACTCCTAGATATTTTACAGTAGGTACTTGAAACGTCCCCTTAGAAAAATTATTGAATTACTGTGCTGGTAAACCCCTTACGTTATTTGATTTTCAAACAGCTGAGCAGAACTGAACATACTCAGACATTTCGCTCTTTACTTATTCTGATCAAAACTAAACTGACACACAATATTTTTAGCGTGACGCAATCTGACTTTCAAAAATCCCTACAAAAGAATGGCCCTGACTAACAATAACCTATACCTTTCATGAATCACTTACCTCACAAAAATCTTCATTATTCGAACTACTGCAATACAGCGAGCGCCACTACTGCCAGCTAAATAAAAGATTCAAACTACTGAAGGGACCAACTACTGATAGGCATTGTTAGCAAATGAAAGATTTTGATAAAGACAAACAATGTATTAATCTTAATAGTGTTCAAAAGTCATAATATATATATATCAGTTCATGACATCAAGTGATGGACACACGTCCAGATCATCCGCTCTCAAAACTGCGCCATCTCTCTCCCCACATCCACCACTGCTGGCGGCTCACCTCCAACTGCGCAACGCTACGCGCTGTTAACAGCCAATTGCCCAACACTACAATAGCGACTATTTCAACAATGCAAACCAACCACAGACTGCACGCAGCACAGCCAGTGATTCTCATGGCGTTACCAACATAAAAACGTAAACAGACTACTTACATACTGTTTACAGTAGTCTATCGTCAATAGTGTAGTTTTACAGTGGCGGATTTCTTTTCTTACGTGTACGCAAAGTGTTACATTTATTTACATTGAGGGTCAACTGCTACAACCTATATCATTATCAGTCTATTGCAGGTCATTCTGCAAATTGATAATGTTTTCTGCCGTTGCTACTTTCTTTTAGACAACCACATCATCTGCAAACAGTCGGGGCTTTCTACTAGATCATTTATATATCTTGCCAAGAGTAACGGTCGTATCTCACTTCTCGGGAAATTACCGTTACACCTGTCGATTTTGTTCCGTTAAGAGCGATGTGTTGAATTCTATCTGCAAGGAAGGCTCGAAGCCAGTCGCAAAACTGGTCCGATACTCAATAAGCCCGTATTATTTCACTAAATGGCGGTGCGGGACGGTGTCAAATGGCTTCCTGAGGTCAGAGAACACGACATCAACGCGAGCACCGTTGTACAGTCGTGCTCAAAAGTATCCGAACGACCTGAATCGCATTTTGAATGATTCGAATGCAACCCACATAGCGCAGCTGTCTAGCAGGACCTCTAATCGTCAATCGGTACAGTCGTTTGAGTATTGAAAATGGTTCCAGCAAGTCACCACTAGAGAACACTGCTCTGTGTCGCAATAACTCAAGATGTAAAGTAATACCAAGGTACTACAAATATCAGGAAACATCTTATCACAGATAAGACGGTTCTTAAGGCTTGTAAGCTCACATTTATTACAATAAATGACATACATGAAATGTTACCACTCACATTATTACGTCAGATAGGTAATTCACGTACTAAGTTCGTCGTATTAATGATCTCCTCTTGAAATAACATACAGTACTTATTATTTAACACAAAATGACATTAAAAATTTAAGCTATTCACGAGCAACTAGTTGAGAATATGTATGAACTTCAAATGACACGACGAACTGTCTCGTTCTGCGTATGGATTCAAACCCAGGTCATGCAGACTAAGCAAAGACTTCGTGACTGACGGAAACTAACAGTCATTCCTGACTGGCATACAGAGAGCGATATACCTCGATTTTAGACAGTATCAGTTAGGAATTACATAACGTAAACATTTTTAACGGAGGCGAATTCCTACCCAGTATCTATTGCCCTTGTTAACGAACTACGAGAGACGTTAAATATTGCTTCTTCACAAGTAACTTATTTGAAATGCCGTGAGGTAAAACTTTGTGTTGGACAAGAATTCGAACCCAGAATCTAATTGGATTGTCATCGAAGCACAATCAACTGTGATACATCGGATTTTCTCGGCAGTATCTAGAAGTTTTAACTGAAATGACGAGACGAATCATTAAATTTTTCTTTCCCAGGACTCCAACCAGGCACCTATCGCTGTTATATTCTAGAGAAGACGAACTTTAAAAATGGCTTTGTTACACCAGCAGCGACATGTGAGCATGTTTGAACTACAAACAATATGACGAAAAGTTCAGTCCGACTGTAAATCGAACCCCACACATATCGTTGTTGACTGCAAACAAAGAGACGTCAAAAAAATGGTTCAAATGGCTCTGAGCACTATGGGTCTTAACATCTGAGGTCATCAGTCCGTTAGAACTTAGAACTACTTAAACCTAACTAACCTAAGGATATCACACATCCATGCCCGAGGCAGGATTCGAAGCTGCGACCGTAGCAGTCGCGCGGTCCCAGACTGAAGCTCCTAGAACCGCTCGGACATCACGACCGGCCAAAGAGACGTCAGCTACCGAATTCTTCTCCACCAGCAGCTCGGAACAACATCCTTGAATTTACAATGATTTCGCAACAGTTCTGTGTGTCACTGGGACTCTAAAACGTCAGGTATCGTTGGTGTTGACAACGAATGAAAATACATTAAAAATCAAAATTATTACCCACCAGCAGATAGGTGTTCTCATGATAGAGCTTGATAATACACAACGAAAGCTTTAGTGCCTGGCCAGGATTCGAACCCTTTCACGCGCAGTATGTGGAGATGTTGAGGAATCTGCAGTTTTGAACACACAACAAATTGCAGTCGAGCTGTATTGTCACGAAGGGATCAAATTCCGCGTTAAGGGCGGTCTGAGTTGCATTCCCAATTCAGAACCAATTTTATCGGCATACAGAAGCTCAAATAAAAGATGGAATAAGTGTCCTGTGACCCTACATAGCGTTTGTCTCGTCACTAGAAATAAATAACTAGTATAAGAAAGGTTACTGGTGATAGAGTTTCTACGTGTCGCGACTCCTGACTTTATTTTGGTTCAAACCAACGTCTACTTGGTAGAGAAGGAATATCATCTTTAACATGAATGTCAGACCACAGTGCCATTATATCTTCTTCACTTGGCGTAGCCAGAACAGAACAAAATCTGTCCCTCCTTATCAAAAATCATCAGCAGAAGTTGGAATCGAAACCAGATCATAAGTATATTAACCAAGCATCAATCCAAGACACCACCAAATTCACTCCCCTATAACTCATTTTTCTATCATAACAATGTTGCGCCACACTGGATGAGAATCCTGACACATAGACTCCATGTAGTGGTTTGCAGCATGTTCAGTACATTCATTTACTTGGTTGACCGAATCGCCATGAACTAGGTGCCTCGGCTACCCAGTGCATACATTCGACTCTATTTTGTAATCATCGAAATAAAATCACGTAACTTACACCTACACAGAACTGTCAACAGTGTAGGATGCAGAAATTTAAATAGGAAGTGTTCCTTTCGTCTTGAGCTACTCTATTGCGCTATGTGCTTGTTAAAAACGTCGTACAGTGCAAAAGAAAAGCTGTAACTGTCTGTCTCTCAGAAGTCTAGATTCCGCCATATGCATTATCTCACAGCACTGTGCAATGCGGAATTTGTGGAGGAATTGTTGAGTCCTGGAGGTGTTGTAGCTATGTGTCAGCTAGTTGCGTAACGGTAAGCGTCGCGCACTGTTGATAAGACGTCGAAAGTTTCTGTATGTTCACTGCTACATTTTTAAAACGACATACTGCTGTCTGCTGAAGTTATCGATCTAATGGAACTTTGAACATAATTCCATTCACTTCTCAACCCAAAATAGTCGCATGTGGAAAAAGCGCTAACTTCTGCTACATTTTGTTCTTTTCAGGTTTAATAGATGGCCAGGGTGCAGATGGATCTCGAAAATTTTATATTATGTATGGGGTGAGCGCAACGTGCCAAAATACGTCATAAAAGTATCTTCTACATTAGCTGTCGTGTGGCAGTGGCATTTTATTCTTCATCAAACCTTGTTTGACAGCTTTAACTCAGAACACGTTTTCTACGTGCATGTAATCAATAAACTGCATGTGCATTGTCAGACTGTTATAGATAACTTCAGAGAATTCGCATATATCGTTGATGATTAATTTCTCTCTCATGTTAACTAATGTTTAAAAACACTAAAAGAAATCGTACGAAAATTGTATTATAAGAAATGAAATAAAACTACCCAACATAACCTTACGACGAAAGTCTGTTTCAATAAAACTGAGTATCTGTACATAAGCGTGCCTCCTATTGGCACGAATTAGTAAAATACTACTCACTTAGATTTCGATTGGGTCTGTGTTTGATTGGTATGCTGTGCCATACTCAAGTGGTATGCAAATGTAGAATTACATAAATAAAGTTATGTATTCCTAGAAACCTAAAATTTGCTTGTCAGCAACGGAAAGAGGCATTACCTGTTGTGCAGCATTATAAGTTTTTCACCATTGCATTGCACTACGAAGCTAAGCACATCATCCGTTACAGCACACTTCTGGGGCTGGGAAATGTGGCCACAGTGGTCTGGTGGAACTAACTATCACGGGTGCAATGCGTGGGTTCAGGCATTTTCTTTTAAAAGGCACAAACAGATTTACTTTACCTCTAGTAATCTCAAGAGAAAGACGTCATAATCCAGAATCCGCATTAAACATCACGTTCCTTCATTACCAATTGGGCAGAGCCAGTTTACGTTGGGAAATGACGTAGGCGGAAGTCATGGTAAACAGAAATACTGTCTCCAGTTAACTTACTTACATTAGAAAATTTTATTTTATTTGATGAAACGAGAGCCATTTAAAGGAACAGGGCTCTTATTTTTCTTGTACTTGATTGTACTAGAGACGATGAAAAATTTGGTGCTGGACTGTGATTCGAATTCGTATCTCATCTTTCGAGGATCTGAATCTCTCTGAACAGTATAGTTCAATCACTTCGTTCCTTTTCCCAAGACTGCAATCTTCTCTAGGTCTTCTCCGAAGGTAAGCATGTGGGTCCGAATCCTGATCCAATACAAAAATATTCATAATTTCATTTCAAGCCCTATCACGTGCACACCAGTCTGCTAGTGACAATTAACGTGCATTTTTAATGCCTGTTCAAGTGTTGCCAACAATCGCAATAGGTGTCGTTATTTCTGGCCAAACACGCACACATCTTACTGTTGGTGAGCAACCAAGTGTTACTTAGCTATGTTCGCGGATGAAAAATAAGGACGGTAGGTGTGCGGTTCGATTGTCGCTCAGGCACAAAAATTTGTATCCTTATTTTAGATTCAAACATCTAGCAGCTGGTAAGAAAAACCGATACGTAATATTTGATTTTACGTAGTTAACAATTCGATTGCGTATTGGGTTCGTATCTCCGTCACAGAACTTCACATCATGCGCTTCATCTTTAAATGCATGAACACTTCGTTCCTTCTCAATGGAGGAATATCACACATCTTTCGTGGTTAGTTAACAGGGACGAAAGGGTCTTTACAGCAGTCCCGGTTTATTACAAAAACTGACGTCTTTTATTTTCAAGTTTAGATTTGGTTACTGACATTGGCGAAAATTTCTGTAATTCGTGCCTCTTCATGACTAGTCAGCAATATAATATGATTAGATTAGATTAGATTAATGCTTGTTCCATAGATCATGAATACGACATTTCGTAATGATATAGAACGTGTCATTTTATTGAAAGATTTCTTTACATAACATAATTCAGTTTCTTTGCAACAATTTTTTACTCTCTCTCTCATTCTTTTTTATTTCTCTCTCTCTCTCTCTCTCTCTCTCTCTCTCACACACACACACACACACACACACACACACACACACATACACACACACAGTCTTTTTTATTTTTATTTGTTTGTTGTGCTCGACTATCGGCGAGGCACGAAAACGTTCGTCAATGATTTTCTTAGTTTTGAGTACACTTACGAAAGATATATAAAAACAACTATGAGAGCTTAGTTTGCAGTCAGTTCTGAGTATTATTAGTAACTACGCTCCAGTCTCTAAACCCAGTTACAGAAATGTGAATCAGACGGATTACTATTCCAGGCCGTAGCAGCCACGTCTTTGAGACGTCAGCTATGGTCACTTCCAAGCCCACTGTAGGATCACATCAGTTCGTCTTCTTCCTGCTGGTAATGTAACTGAGATTTGGCAACAAGGCAAGATATATTTGGCAACTCTGTGATCGATGAGTTACTTCCTGGTGCGCACGGAATTAAGCCTCAAAGTTTACTTGATTATCCCTGTCATTTCCATTGAATAATCTGAGTTATTAACGCTTGAGCTGTAACAAAAGATTGTAAATTTACGGTTTTCAGACCAGGAAAGTTGTTGCACGTGAAAATCGCATGTAATCTCGTCCTTTAAATAGCGGTTTACGAGTTCTAGCTACTACTCGTCTCGTAAGAGGACACCTAGACGTATGCCGCTTTCCTAGCTCTGAGGAAACGTGCTAACCTGATAGAAAGCGGTGTTATGGTTTGCGGTTCCAGTTTTGCTGACTGTAACCTTTTTATCCCTTCCGTGAAAGAGCTACAAGCAGTCAGATCACACATCGATAAGGAAATCGCAAGAGAATACTTTCGGCTCGTAGTGCAATGCAATGGTGAAAAACTTACAATGCTGCACAACAGGTAACGCCTCTTTCCACTGCTGGCAAGCAAATTTTGGGTTTCTAGGAATAAATAACTTTATTTATGAAATTGCAACATTCGCATACCACTTGAGTATGACACATCATACAAATCAAACACAGACTCAATCGAAAGGGATTATGTTCAAAGTTCCATTAGATCGATAACTTCAGCAGACAGCAATATGTCGTTTTAAAAAATGTAGTAGTGAATATACCGAAACTTTCGACTTCTTATCAACAGCGCGCGACGCTTACCGTACGCAACTAGCTGACACATAGCTACAACACTTCCAGAACTCAACAATTCCTCCACAAATTCCGAATTGCACAGTGCTGTGAGATAATGCATATGGTGGGATCTAGACTTCTGAGAGACAGACAGTCACAGCTTTGCTTTTGCACTGTACGACGTTTTTAACAAAGACATAGCGCAATAGAGTAGCTCAAGTCGAAAGGAACACTTCATATTTAAATTTCTGCATCCTACACTGTTGATAGTTCTGTGTAGGTGTCAGTTACGTGATTTTATTTCGGTGATTACAAAATAGAGTCGGATGTATACACTGGGAAGCCGAGGCACCTAGTTCATGGCGATTCGGTTAACCAAGTAAATGAATGTACTGAACGTGCTGCAAACCACTACAGGGAACCTGTGTGTCAAAATTCTCATCCAGTGTGGCGCAACATTGTTATGATAGAAAAATGAGTGATAGAGAAGAGTACTTGGTGGTCTCTTGGATTGATGCTAGGTTAGTATGTTTATGGTCTGGGTTCGATTCCAACTTCTGCTGATGATTTTTGATAAGGAGGGACAGATTTTGTTCTGTTCTGGCTACGCCAAGTGAAGAAGATATAATGGCATTGTGGTCTGACATTCATGTTAAACATGATATTCCTTCTCTACCAAGTAGACGTTAGGGTGAACCACAATAAAGTAATGAGTCGCGACACGTAGAAACTCTATCACCAGTAACTTTTCTTATACTAGTTATTTATTTCTAGTGACGAAACAAACGCTATGAAGGGTCACAGGACACTTATTCCATCTTTTATTTGAGCTTCTGTATGCCGATAAAATTGGTTCTGAACTGGTAATGCAACTCAGACCGCCCTTAACGCGGAATTTGATCCCTTCGTGACAATACAGCTCGACTGCAATTTGTTGTTTGTTCAAAACTGCAGATCCCTCAACATCTCCACATACTGCGCGTGAAAGGGTTCGAATTCTGGCCAGGCACTAAATAAAGCTTTCATTATGTATTATCAAGCTCTATCATGAGAACACCTATCTGCTGGTGGGTAATAATTTTGATTTTTAATGTATTTTCATTCGTTGTCAACACCAACGATACCTGACGTTTTAGAGTCCCAGTGAGACACAGAACTGTTGCGAAATCATTGTAAATTCAAGGATGTTGTTCCGAGCTGCTGGTGGAGATAAATTCGGTAGCTGACGTTTCTTCGTGTGCAGTCAACAACGATATGTGTGGGGTTCGATTTCCAGTCGGACTGAACTGTTCGTCATATTATTTGTAGTTCAAACATACTGACATGTCGCTGCTGGTGTAACAAAGCCATTTTTAACGTTCGTTTTCTCTAGAATATAACAGCGTTAGGTGCCAAGTTGGAGTCCTGGGAAAGAAAAAATTAATGTTTCGTCTCGTCATTTCAGTTAAAACATCTAGCTACTGCCGAGAAAATCCGATATGTCACAGTTGATTGTGCTTCGATGACAATCCAATTAGGTTCAGGGTTCGAATCTCTTTCCAACACAAAGCTTAACCTCACGGCATTTCAAATAAGTTACTTGTGTAGAAGCAATATTTAACATCTCTCGTAGTTCGTTAACAAGGACAATAGATGCCGGGTAGGAATTCGCGTCTATTAAAAATGTTTACGTTATGTAATTCCTAACTGATACTGTCTAAAATCGAGGTATATCACTCTCTGTATGCCAGTCAGGAACGACTGTTAGTATCCGTCAGTCACGAAGTCTTTGCTTAGTCTGCATGACCTGGGTTTGAATCAATATGCAGAACGAGACGGCTCGTCGTATCATTTGAAGTTCATACATATTCTCAACTAGCTGCTCGTGAATAGTTTGAATTTTTAGTGTCATTTTGTGTTAAATAATAAGTACGGTACGTCATTTTGAAGAGGAAGTCATGAATACAACGAACTTACTACGTGAATTACCTATCTGACGTAATAATGAGAGTGGTAACATTTCATGTATGTCATTTATTGTAATAAATGTGAGCTTACAAGCCTTAAGAACCGTCTTATCTGTGATAAGATGTTCCCTGATATTTGTAGTACCTTGGTATTACTTTACATCTTGAGTTATTGCAATACAGAGCAGTGTTTTCTAGTGGTGACTTGTTGGAACCATTTTCAATAGTCAAACGACTGTACCGAGGGGCGATTAGAGGACCTGCTAGACAGCCGCACTATGTGGGTTGCATTCGAATCAGACGAAATGCAATTCAGGTAGTTCGGATACTTTTGAGCACGACTGTACATAGCACTATGGGTCTGATGGAGGAACAGAGCGATTTAACTTTCGCAAGATATATGTTTGCGAAATCCATACTGATTTTTATGCAGGAGATTTTTGTTCTTCCAAAATGGCACAATTCATTAGCCTGAAACGTATACCATAACTCTTCAACAGTTTGACGTCAACGATATAGGCCTCTTCTTGAAAACTGGAATGACCTGCGCTTTTTTCCCTGCCGCTAGATACTCTTCGTTGTTCCAGCGATCTATCATACACAGATGCTAGAAGGGGAGCAAGTTCTTTTGCATAATCTTTGCAGAGATAATGAGGCTTGCATAGAATCAAATGTTCAAATGTGTGTGAAATCTTATGGGACTCAACTGCTAAGGTCATCAGTCCCTAAGCTTACACACTTCTTAACCTAAATTATCCTAAGGACAAACACACACACCCATGCCCGAGGGAGGACTTGAACCTCCGCCAGAATCAGCCGCACAGTCCATGACTGCAGCGCCTTAGACAGCTCGGCTAATCCAGCGCGGCTGCACAGAATCGACTAGACGGGAGAGTAGCATCAAACCACTCTTCGGGCTGAAGACCGCAACAGTTCATTCGATCCAGCGATCCGTCTGCTTGATTTTCTCCGGTACAGTCATACCTGCCGCCGGTTTCAATGGACCGATCTAGCAGATGGAGGTGTCAGTGGCTTCATGGCACGTTTGTCTGGTGTTTTCGGTGTATACACTATCTTGTATGATCTCGTACGAACTGAGCTGTAAGAAGAAGCGTTTGCCACACTGATGAGTCCTCAGTTGGACTTTTACCCAAGACCTGTGGAATCCTTCAAAAATGGTTCAGATGGCTCTGAGTACTATGGGACTTAACATCTGAGGTCATCAGTCCCCTAGAACTTAGAACTACTTAAACCTAACTAACCTAAGGACATCACACACATCCATGCCCGAGGCAGTATTCGAACCTGCGACCATAGCGGTCACGCAGTTCCAGACTGAAGCGCCTAGAACCGCACGGCCACACCGGCCGGCTGTGGAATCCTCCTTCACAATGGTTTGTGGATGACGTTTCTAAGCAAGCCTCGAGCACAGACGCCGTATCACTTTGGTTGTCCTCACAGCTACCTGTTTATCTGCTATCAGGACGTCCTAGCAACATACGGAAGTCAGCTGCCTCACTCTTTGGATCTCGGAGAGTTAACAGCGGAGCAGATCATCCCTCGAAGATATCTACATACACCTCCAGGCCGGGCTATTCCAGATGCCTCCCGTCAGTTCAGCAAGTGACAAGGCCGTATCTTTATTGATGTACCCAACGGGGCTTTTCTCGCCGATTCGAACCGGCTACAAACAGATCAGCACCATCGAATTAGCGACACCGGCAACATTGCGGACCCGTTAATGTCCTCTACCGTCGCACCAGAGGGTGTTGGCTGTCTGAAAGAGGCCACAGTGGAGAAGGCCCACCGACGGAGGCAGAGCTCTCCTCCCACGGGTGTTTTTCGCGAATCGGCGAGCGGTGGCGGCCCGGGCCGTGCCGTGGTGGGGGCGGGCGCGCTGGTTCGCCCAGACAAAGCGCCGGGCGGCCTATTGTGTGGCGGCGCCGACCCGGGGAGGGGCGCTCACAATAGACGCGCCGAACAATGCCCTGCCTGGCGGCGCGCCGAGCTCGGCGCCGCGCCACGGCGCAGGTGCAGGGGTGGGGGCGGGACCCGGCAGCCGCCATTTCCCAGCCGTGCTCTACCAGCATTGGCTTCGTCATCACTGACGAAAGGAGGTGTCATTCACATAACGGTGACATCCGAAGGTACAGAATACGACAGATCAGGGGTTTCTGAACTTTACTTATGAGGGAACACTTTGAGAATCCTGGCACCTTCATGGAACGCCTTGTTTAGTTTGAAGGTTAATAAAGTATTAAAAAATGAGAAAACCTGTGTTATTCAGCGATTACTTCAATTTTAAATCATAGCTAACAACACAGAAATCGAGATAAATTTAAAAAAATAAGTACTATTGTCAAAAGTCGGAAAAAACGCCATGTTATTAGTATGAATTCTGACATTTTCCCGGCATATTTCCTCTTTCAGTAATTTTCGGGCCTGCAGTACTTCGTCTACTCACCTGAGGATGGCCCGACGTCTCTGGGCCGAAATATCGTGACAGAACGTTGTTGGAATCCGGCTGCAGGCCCGAAAATTACTAGAAGATGTTGTTAATAGCTTTTCGCGGAGCAGTTTGGGAAACCCTGCCATAGAGAGGCAACAACGCAACCACAACCTACATCTACATCTACATCTACATGGATACTCTGCAAATCACATTTAAGTGCCTGGCAGAGGGTTCATCGAACCACCTTCACAATTCTCTATTATTCCAATCTCGTATAGCGCACGGGAAGAATAAACACCTATATCTTTCTGTACAAGCTCTGATTTCCCTTATTTTATCGTGGTGATCGTTCCTTCCTATGTAGGTCGGTGTCAAAAAATATTTTCGCATTCGGAGGAGAAAGTTGTTGATTGGAATTTCGTGAGAAGATTCCGTCGCAACGAAAAACGCCTTTCTTTTCATGATGTCCAGCCCAAATCCTGTATCATTTCTGTGACACTCTCTCCAATACTTCGTTATAATACAAAACTTGCTGTCTTACTTTCAACTTTTTCGATGTACTCTGTCAGTCCTATCTGGTAAGGATCCCACACCGCGCAACAGTATTCTAAAAGAGGACGGACAAGCGTTGTGTAGGCAGTCTCCTTAATAGGTCTGTTACATTTTCTAAGTGTCCTTCCAATAAAACGCAGTCTTTGGTTAGCCTTCCCCACAACATTTTCTACGTGTTCCTTCCAATTTAAGTTGTTCGTAATTCTAATACCTAGGTATTTAGTTGAATTTACGGCTTTTAGATTAGACTGATTTATCGTGTAACCGAAGCTTAACGAGTTCCTTTTAGCACTCGCGTGGATGACCTCACACTTTTCGTTATTTAAGGACAACTGCCACTTTTCACACCATTTCGATATTTCTTCTAAATCGGTTTGCAGTTTGTTTTGATCTTCTGATGACTTTATTAGACGATAAACGACAGCGTCATCTGCAAACAACGGACAATGAGTCAAATAAAACAATTTCTCGTCATTTTTTATGCTGTCAAAATAAATGGTTGCGATGAGGTAACTGAAGATAATAACGCAGTGCAGGTTTTAACGCCTTGTGCTGTTTAATGGCTAGTATGTAAATATTCCGATGGTGACAGCGCCGTGTAGGTAATGAATAACAAAGTGGGGAGCTTCCGCTGCATGCTCGTAGTGACCTTGCAACAACAGCAATCTTGTGTGAGATGGACTGAGGTCACTTGCTAAAAGTTTGCCTTCTATTAACGCTGAATATTTTCCGTGAGTTAAAGGAGGTACGTATAAATTTTTCGCGTCATTCTCATTTTTTTTCATTTAATGAATCGATTAATATTCGATTGAAATACATTCTTTCCCGCAGTAAAGCATATAAACGGATTTTGAAATATTTTAATACTTTAGTGAGACACTTGCAGGTAAGAAAGCGATTTTTTTTTCTTATCTCGGTGATGATATAGGTGAGCCCTGTCAAAATCTTCGTGCAAAGTGGACTACTGAGGACCTATGGAAAGCCATTGAAGCAGTTAGTTCTGGAATTACTGTAGTGTAGGCTTCAACGACATTTAACATCCCACGAAGAACTCTGAACAAGGATGAACGGAAGATGTTAACTAGGAAACTTGCCTGCAATCCAAAGGAACAGTTCTCAATAGAGGGTTTTTTAATACCGATTCATCAGCAGCATCAACATCGGGTGTAGCAAATTCTGGCAAGAAAACTTCAGATGAAATACACTGAATGTCCTTTAACAAGGATCTGTACTGTGGTGACTGCGATGGCAGTTTCTACGACAAAAGGAGCAAGAAGGATTGCGTTCAGTGCACACAGTGTTAAGCATGATATCATGAAACATGGGATAACTGATCTGTAACAAGTCAGGGTTGGGTGCATTTGCGAAGATGGCCTGACAGTGACTGAATTAAGTGTTCATTGTATGCTTCCATTATACATTGTTTCCATAATTGTTGAACGTGTCACTTCCATTATTGGTTACATTTTTGAGTAATGTATGGGACGTTGGGTGTCATAAATGTGAGAGAGCTTCAAGATGGCATTATTAACTTCACTACTTCTTACAAAAACTAGTTTTCCCTTTTCTGCATAAAAATTACATCTAAAAAATAATCCATACTAAAAATAATCCATAAGGGGGCTTAAATCATTAAAAATTAGATATTTTCCATATCTCTATACAACATTAGGGCCAACTAACTCAGTGCATGGCGTATTACCTTCAGTTAGCCTATACAATAGTGACAGATAATGTTTCAGGTAACTACGAAATAACATCAAACTGTTAATGTTCGTCAATTACAGAGAAAGACAAATTTGCCCCTCGTTATAGCGGAAAGCACTTGATGCACAGAGTGTTTCAAAGTTCATATTGCAGGATTCTAGGGACTGTAGATGGACTCAGTAGACAAGTTTTAATAAGGAAACGATGTCCGGAAAGGCACCGTTTGGATCACTTCCAGATCTCCTGCTTCTCGGTTTACACACAAGCTTAGAAGAGAACTCCGTCATCAGTCCTTGTTGGAATTATGATATCACACACCATTTTCGTCTGACTACAAGAAACTGGTACGTTCGCATCCAGGAGGTTTGACGCTCCACGGACGCGCCACACTCTCCACTTCGAGGACGGAGTCCTTCGTGACTGTACAGGGGGCCGGACAAGGAGTACTCGAGACTTCTACAGTGCCATGTGGTGCACACGGTTCAGAAGCCATCGTCTCCACTGGATGCGTACTGTGAAGTAGGATATCGAAAGTCATCCGACGGTCGAACTTACTTTTCATCCAAAGTTACATTTCTGGACATAGATTTATCTGCTTAGGCTCCCTCTGCACCCTCTACACTCCTGTAAGTAGTGCTTTTTTGTGGCAGTGTACTATTACACGGCGTCACCGGTTCGAAGTTGTGGCGGTGGAGCTTTAAGTTCCGTGCCACCCTCCGACGGTGGAAGTACAGGTTAAGTAGTGCTCGAACATATATACAAAAAATACTTCAGTCCGAAGAAATGACAGTGAGACTTTTAGAATGAGAAGACGCTGTTGAAAATTCCGTTTAGGATCACTTCTCGCATGGTTTAATATAACCTCTGCTGTACATAAGATATATCCAGTACACAGAAATTTCAAAAATAGTATGAAATATGTCTAATGCACAAATTACGGAAAACGGTGAGATCAGAAAGAGTAATTTACACTTTGCACTTTTTACTTTGATTACAAAGCGTTTCCAATACAGTTTTAAATTAGTAACTATCTTCTCACTGATAATTACTTGCTTTTTTGTCTCTAACCCATATTTCCTACTATAATATGATACTCCTTTTAAAATGTAACACAAGAAATGCTAAAACAGTTGTTGGACTAATGACTATTGTAAAATAATGTCAAAAACTGAATCCATTGCTTTATAATGCGCTAAAAAAGAAAACATAGATAATTTACCATGTCTACTATTCGGCAACGAAGTTTTCAGTCACGATAAAAATTACGATCTTACGTTCCTCACGTTTTGGAAATGTTACAAAGTATACTACAAGCCTTTGTCGAGATCCTCCACCGCCACCAAACTCTGGAAGTGCCATGTCGCTTAAGGTATATGGCAAGGAGAACTTGAATGAAAAAGCTTTATTACAGAAGTAAACAAATGCATCAATGTACACAAAATACAGTACTGTAACAGCGCATGTGTAAAAATTTGTACTTCAATTTTTTTCGGGTAGGCCTATGTGCCTGTATTTATACTCTGAGCACTTGGTAGGAACAATTCCGAAAAGAAATTCAGAAGCTGTGGAAATTACAAAAGCAAACACTAGCTCTCCCGCTTTCAGAACAACTTCAGCATTATCAGACAGAATAAGACAGCTAATAGTAGGGCGTGGTACCGTAGGAACCTCTAAACACATTAAAAGTGGTTCGGACTGCGTATAAAAGTGGTTCACTTCGCCTTATAATAAGTACTGGCTGAGCGCTAACTGTGCACAATCATTGTGATTCACATTTTTTTATTCGACCCTGAGGGTTAAATCGTCGGAAGTGACATGAATTTCTACTGAGTATTATCCCTGCTGTCCATCCTAAACAGAAATATTTGCAACGGAATTTCAATTACTGATCTCCAGAACGACCGATTAGGGCTCACCCTTTGCTAGATAGTATACGTAATTTTCTCTCACAGTGTATAGCATGCTAAAGATTACAAGACATGTAGAAATGTGTTGGGGTACACATTGGAGTCAAGTTTAACTAATTAAGTATTAACATTATTAATACGTATTTCACAAATGGAACATATTCCTCAGACTACATTTACATCGAACGCCCCTAAAAATACTAAAGCTATGGTTCAATATGAGCGGACAAGACTAATGTACTATCATTTGCCAGCAAAAGGACGAGAGGATTAAGAGAGTGCAACATAAACGCGCAATTACACACACAAAAAGGTTCGCAAGTAAAATTCACCACTTTCCATTACTAATTGAGCCATCAAAGCCAGCTCATGACTCACAGTGAAAAATAATCATAATAATTAACTGGGCATGCGTTGTATCAAGCGCTTTGTGACCAGTCAAACACCAAATTCAGTACCATCTGGATTTACGTAAAAAACGACACTGAAATCGTCTCTCGTGAGAATTACTCACTGCTGCTAAGGGTGAAAGTTAATCGTTATGGAGAAACCTAGCTCCGATACAAAAACATTTCTTACTTGGTCTTGATGCAGCGACTGCTTGCAGTGACTTCTCTCGTCCACGTCCCGGTAACTTTTTTCTGGAAACCTAACCTTCGTCGGCCGCTGTGTCCGAGCGGTTGTAGGCACTACAATCTGGAACCGTGCGACCGCTACGATCGCAGGTTCGAATCCTACCTCGGGCATGGATGTGTGTGTTGTCCTTAGGTTAGTTGGGTTTAAGTAGTTCTACGTTCCAGGGGACTGATGACCTCAGAAGTTAAGTCTCATAGTGCTCAGAGCCATTTGAACCATTTGAACCTAACCTTCCTCGCCTTCACATACAGAGAGCGACAACACTTGACTCAGGAATATTCACCATTGGTCCAACTCCTTCCTTTAGGAAGAGTGGGCGTTTCTCTCACCCAGAAGACAGGAAACGCCCTTTGTCTTGGTCTAAAATTTTCCATTCCGATCATCGGCAGAGATTTTGAAGATGTGTCCCAACGCTCGGCTACGAAACGGCCAACCACTCGGCCTCTGTCCTAGGGACGGGGGTCGCATCTGGCTACAAAGAGTCGCCCCAAGTTGAAATCACCGGAGGTGGTTTTAAAAATAACGTTCACGCACCTTCCCAGGCTCTGAAAGGTTGAACCAAGAGCTTCCACCTGAATTTGCCTAGTTGCCTGGATTTGTTATTGCGCCCACATTCACCCAACATGAACAAGCATCCACGTCTGGGACAGGTGGTAAACGGCGTATTTCGTACCGAGTGTAAGCTGTAAATAAGATGAGAATATTGACACATAAATTCGGATTCCCAGCATGATCTTCAGCCCTGACACGGAAAATACACTGACAGAAAAAATCGCAACACCAAGGAGTTTCGCGACAGAAACGAAAGTTGGTAAGCGTGTTTCTACATCTGAAAGACGATGTCTATTGAAATTTCGCGCCAGTCACGTAAGAGTAGAGCTACTAAACGTCGCTATGAGGATGCAAATCAGGTTTGCCTTAGAAACACGCTGTAACGGTCGGAAGCGTTGGTTACCTTTGAGATTGGACGTGATTATTCAAGAATGCTTCTAATGCGGCAAAGACGCCATAATCAACACTGTGAGAGGTGGCATGAGCACCCTCTCATATTTCTATCTTACTCTGAGTAATTCGGTTTTCCTCTCTATTTGCATGCGGTGAAAAGTCGCTATTCCTTCACACGCGGACTTCCCACGCAGCGTCTCTCGTCTCCCGGGTGGTCCGGTGACAGGCGGGTTTTGCTGAACTTGAAAGGGTTAAGCCGACGGGTGTGAGGGAGTCGAGTGGATGCTTTTCAGACGCCGACATTGTCATAAGAGCGGGAGTGACATGCCCACAGGGGTCTGACGGAGCGGCTGGGCTAGAGATTCCGTTACTTCACAGAACCTTAGTGAAAACACTTTCTGGCGGGCTACCAGCGAGGCGTGGGAATGACTTGTGTTCCCAGGCAGTCTTGGCGGGCAAATTCTCGCGTTTTCTGCAAAATCGTAACTGTGATTGGCTTGCTCAAGGCATAGCTCCGTGACGTAGCAAAATCGGTGCAGAAATTGGCGCCAAGAATCTCCATTGGTGGAATGGTAGTGCTACGGCAACAGAGTGGAATTTTCCGCCGGTTTTCGAGTTGCTGATTGGAGCGTTTAACCACGGTCACTGTCGTGGGGGAGGGAATGTTCTGTGTTCGGCTTGTACAGGTGCTCTTGAGAGAGTCGGCTCTCGCCTTTCGGTCGGGGTAGGTTACAAAACTGAGCTCTCGCTGCTATGGACAGCCTGCCTTCCGTTGGCTGTCTAATATACTTTCATTTAATTCCAACTGTTTGACGAAGTTGCTGAAGTTTCGACTTCAACGTAACTCACCGAGTACAGTTGGCAATTGAGCTTTCTGCGTACAAGCGGCCTACGTTGTCCGTCTTGAGCAGTTTTGGCTAAAGTTGACTGTATCGGAGTTACTGTGTGACTTTGCTTGTTAAAATCACTCACTGTACCGTCAGTGATTGTGTGGCGAGCCTTCTTCGTCTCCCTCAGAGGCGCATTTGTATTGATAGGAAGTCTTTCGCCTGGAACAACCACACCAGGATAATTTGTTTCGGGCTATACTCGCGACATTATCATCATCACGACGGGACGTCTCAGCAACCAGCCATCGCTTCCGGTACGCCAGATCGTGTCCTTGCAGTTCAGAAGACAGCTTGGTAACGTATGTCCGCAGCACCGGCAGATTAGAGAATTTACTCTGTGATAATCAGAGCTCAGCAGAGCACGCCTGTTCCCGTCTTTTTCTTACGTGGTTCTGTCTTGGATGTTCATTGCCTGATTCTCACTACTGTAGCAGCAATTAATGTTGGGTTGGCTGGGTGTTTCTCTTAAGTTTTGAGTTGCAAGGAATTGGCTCCACATACCACTTGTTCATAAACGTCAAAAGCTAGTTTATGGACAACTTCACCTTAACAGCATTTATTTGAGTATCCAATTTGATGTATTGTAAATGTTTCGTGTGTTTTGTTTATTATTTTGAGTTTAGTCATAATAAATCAAATTGTTATTTTGGACAGAACTTTCATTCTGTGGATCGGTAAAGCAACCCTTTCATTTCTCACTAAGTTAATGAAACTTTCCTTTATCAAATTAAATTATTGCAGGTGCCAAACTCTTTTCTACTCCACTTGCAGGGTCGATTACAGTCAGTTCGCGTTTCTTCTTAATCCATGTGCAACAGCAAAAGTCGGAGTCACAGAAGGGGGAACTTAGAGCATCATTTCCATATGAAAATTCTAGAAGAATTTAGTGTTAAATACACTGCTAGCCCCGGCACCTCGCAACTGAGTTTGAACGAGGTCGTGTAATAGTGCTACGAGAAGCTGGATGTTCCCTCTACGATACTGCTGAAAGACTTGGTAGGCATCTAGCCATGTACGTGGTTGCTGGCAGTGGTGGTCACGAGAAGGTACGGCCGCAAGAAGATCGGGCTCCAGACAGCCACGTGGCACTACCGGGAGGGAACACCATCGCGAATGGCTCCGGCGCGTCGTACTGCATCTTCAACAGCAATCTGAGCCGCACTTGGCACTACAGTGGCACAACGAACTTTTAGAAATCGGCTACTTCAAGGACAGCTCGAAGCCAGATGTCATATAGTGTGCATTCCACTGTCCCCAAACCAACACCATTTGCGGCATCAGTGGTATCAATGGAGAACTCACTGGAGGGCAGTGTGGAAGTCTGTCGTGTTTTCTGATGAAAAATGGTTCTGCCTTCGAGGGCCTGTAACCAAACTGTCTGTTGGTAGACACTCTGGACCTACACCTGGAGTTATGGTGTGGTGTGCGGTTTCTTATGACAGAGGAGCAGTCTCGTGGTTATCCCACACATACTGACTGCAAATTTGTATGTCAATCTGGTGATTCGACCTGTTGTTCTGTCATTCATGAACAGCATTCCACGGAGTGTTTTCCAACAGGATAACGCTCGCTCACACACCACTGCTGTAACTCAGCACACTCTAGAGAGTGTAAAAATGTTGACTTGGCTTGCTCGATGACCAGATATGTCTCCTGTCGAAGACATATGGAACATCATCGGACGACAACTCTAGCGCCATCCACAAACAGCATTAACCGAAAAATGTAGATTCTCAGTCCTCCAAATTTGCCAGTTTTACTTCTTAACGAACCCATCAAACTAAACCATGGCCGACAACAAGGCGCGTGCGCATACACATACTAATTCCCATCATTCCTCGCGGCCAACCGTCCTAACGTAAACCAGTCAGAAGTTATAACGATTTTATTTCATGTAGTTCAATAACTGTCACCCTGTATATGAGCTTATCATTACCTCATAATTGAGAAAACGCTTCTTGTGACTTGTTGTCATTATTTTGATATTCTGAGCGACCACTTGATCTTACAGACTGAAAGTTTAGCAGTTGTCTTTTAGATATCCGATGTGCTACCATATTGACTTTAGCCCACAAGTTTTGGTCAGTTACAATTGTTTGCAAATGTTCAAATGTGTGTGAAATCTTATGGGACTTAACTGCTAAGGTCATCATTCCCTAAGCTTACACACTACTTAACCTAAATTATCCTAAGGAAAAACACACATACCCATGCCCAAGGGATGACTTGAACCTCCGCCGGCACCAGCCGCACAGAATTGTTTACAGATTGAACTCTAATAGTCTGTATCTCTCTCTACCCGAACATGAGGGCATCTGAGAATGACACGAACCTTCCTCTCCACATTGAAAGACTGGTGTGTTACTACATCCCACTCGATGCAGATGTAGGCATACCGCAGCTATTGGACAGGGGAGGTTCTCCCCCCCCCCCCCCCCCAAAAAAAGAAAAAAACATATAACCCGCCGTCACTCCCACTTTCAGCGTACCGTAAATGTCCACGATCTTAATAATAACTATAATAAATATATAAAATGTGAAACTGCAGTTGAGAAAAATATAGGCTTTCTTAGCTTACGTGCAAGAATTTGAGGAACACTTGTGTCTTGTAATCTTGTAATTTAGGGACTGTAATAGTAACGACCTCTCACAATTTGATAACGTCGAAATTTACAGAACATAAAATCTAAGAGTGCACTCAGCATTATCAGTATTTCACTAAGCACTACGATTATGAACTGTTCTGCAAACTGTGGCTCTACGAGAGTCTAAATGAAGAAAACATCGTTTCTTTCAGTAGATTCTACGTACGTCGTGGAAGTCATTCTTTGTGTTACTTATTTTTCTTTGTGAAGAGTTTTCTCCTTTCTTGGCTGACTCATCTTCCTGTTGTTTGCCGATTCTCCCCGTTGACCCACGAACTGTGATGGGTTGCTTGTTCACAGCAGGTACGGCCAACCCGTGAATGTGCGCCTTTGCCTGACTGGAATGTTGCCAGTCAGGCCGCAAAGACATTCACGAGAGCAATTAAAAACTACGCACCTTATAAAGTCTATAGTTCCTTGTTATTTTCGAGACTCTTAGTTTTAATGCTACTTCATTCTCCGAAGGTTAGTTGTGAAATTCGGAAATTGGTGTAAGTAAAACTACACTCTAAGAGAAGAAAAACGACGCTCCACGAAAGAATTACTCGAATGAGACCATCGGATGTTAGGTTTAACTAGTTTTAATATCAGACGACTAATTAATTAGGAAAAGTCAGAAGATGTTTTAAACGACTAAAGGACAGAGTTGCCGCAAGCAAAGTAGCGATGCCAGACAATTCCAACGCGGAAGGAGATTGTTCTTCCCTTGCTTCTCTAGTCAGATACAACTGGAATGGTGAGCGCCGCCGTTTTGATGTTTTGCTAGGGCCTGGACGCATTTGAATTTCTTGTTCGATTCTTTCCTTACGTTTCTTTCCATTTCCTCTAAGGAACCGGCGAGTCGACGAGTAATACAGAATTGTGGTTTGATGCCCCGTGCAGCAACAAGGCTACGTAGCAATTAAGCATGTTTTGGAAAAATCAGTATACCTGTGTTCATATTCCACTGATTTATCACTTGTCTGTTACGAATTTGTAGCCTTCCCACTGCCCTTTATTACCTAATTTCTTTCTGGCGGAAACACCTTCTGTTGGATCGAACTCTGATGCTGCCACGGTCTGGGGACAAGATTTGCAGGTGACTCCTTTTATATGCTGATGCCGTATTGTAAGAGATACGACAAGTAAATCGATATAGTAAATAAATACTTCATCACGCTAGAGGCTCT
Organism: Schistocerca cancellata; assembly: GCF_023864275.1. Classification (NCBI taxonomy): domain Eukaryota; kingdom Metazoa; phylum Arthropoda; class Insecta; order Orthoptera; family Acrididae; genus Schistocerca; species Schistocerca cancellata. Next base: position 483,670,084 of record NC_064633.1, on the reverse strand, counting down.
ACTACTTTTTTGGAGATGGTGTCACGACTCCCATGACCTTCCCCTTAGTCCTTACCTGTGGACATGTCGAGAAAGTTATCGAGTTTGCTATCTTACACACATTGGCTTAAACAGATACTCATATACGCACTATACCTCGATTAAAATAACTTGATTGATTTTTCATTGAGTCGAATGGTAGAGCCCAGCCACCAAGCAATCGTAATTCTTCACCGAGTCCCACGTGTTCGCTAAGTTGCCTTTTCGTACATACCTGAATACATATGCCAAGAGCGTCTGGCTACTTGCTAACAAGACTGTAAGCTTGCACTAAAATCTGCCAACAGAAGAGTTATTTTTGTCAAGCAATAGGCTTTCATATTTTTGTCTTGGACGTATTGCTCCAGAAATTAATGAAAAAGCTGCAATTCCCTACCTTCAGTCAAGGTTTTTAGAAGGTTTCCCTTAGATACAGCGCAAACGCCGGGCCGGCCGGAGTGGCCGAGCGTTTCTAGGCGCTACAGTCTGGAACCGAGCGACCGCTACGGTCGCAGGTTCGAATCCTGCCTCGGGCATGGATGCTAAATCATAGAGTTTGATGTGTTAATAACATACATTTATTGATCCATGAATAACACATGACAATTATATTTTTTAGATATTGACGAGTAATTTACCTGAGTCTCGAGATCTGCTAAATCATAGAGTTTGATGTGTTAATAACATACATTTATTGATCCATGAATAACACATGACAATTATATTTTTTAGATATTGACGAGAAATTAACCTGAGTCTCGATATCTGCTAAATCATAGAGTTTGATGTGTTAATAAGATACATTTATTGATCCATGAATAACACATGACAATTATATTTTTTAGATATTGACTTAATAACACAAATCAACGAACAAATTATCTAGAAAAGTAAAATAGGGTGGCCACAAGCGTACTACTGGGCAATACTGGCTGAATTAATATTCAGTTATTGTCAATTTAGCTCAACTGTGGTAACTTCAAAATATTCAAAAACGCGATCTGAGTACACATCACTATGAAAATAAGGGGAAGGAAATACTCATATCAGCATGATCTCAAAGAAAGTATTCATCATTCTAAAGGCGATATGTGAGTGGAGCTTAATTATATTGTTCCCTTAATCAAACAAGGCAGGAAAAAAAAAGAAGTATATAAAGAGTTGCTTGAAGGGATTGTTACGCTAAGAGATTAGCAGAAGCAAAGACAAAGAAATGAAACCATCTCTTCTCAAACGGTTCAAATTCCTGTCATCGATCAATTGCAGTCCAAGGACTGTCTGTCGTGTCTGCAATGAACCTGCATGATGTTGTCGTACATTGTGTTGCTGGAAGCGCTAGAACTGAGTGGTGTGGAGCAGGCTGTTCCGGTTTCTTCTTAGACGCGATCACGAGACCTGCTAAATCAAATTCCAGCGACTTTGTTTAAGGCCGAAGACCAAATCTGCTTATCAAAGTCACAGTGGTTCCGAGAGAAGCGCCCCGGGCGAAGTGTCCGTGAGTCTCCCAGTGTCTGTCTCCCAAAACACCCTTCGCTTCCATCCCTTCGAACTTTGGTGTCTCTGCTCGGCGCACTTTATTCGGCCAGTCAGCGAAAAGGCCTAACAGTCCCTTCAGTGAGAAAACTGGCATGGAGACCATTGCGTCCCAGCAACAATTCGCAGGGTGACAATTATTGAACTGTATGAAATAAAATCGTCATGACTTCTGAACAGTTTGCGTTAGCAGGCTCAAACTGCACGGTCGGCCGCGGTGCATGATGCGAATTAGTCGCTGTGTGGTTTGGTTTAGCGACGAAGCCCACTTTCATTTGGATGGGTTGTCAATAACCCAAATTGGGGCATTTGGAGACTGAGAATCCGCATTTCCCGATCGATAAGTCTCTTCACCCTCAACGGGTGACTATGTGGTGTGCAATGTCCAGTCACGGAATAATCGGTGTGATATTGCTTGATGGTACGGTGCATACCAAACGGTACGTGAAGGTTTTGGGAGATGATTTCATCCCCATTATCCGAAGTGACTCTGAATGCGACAAGATGTGGTTCATGCAAGACAGAGCTCAACCCCATCGAAGAAGGAGAGTGTCTGATGTCTTGGAGGAGCACTTTGGGGACAGCATTCTGGTCTGGGGTACGCAGAGGCTACTGGAATGGGCCTCGATTGGGCGCCATGTCCTCCCGATCTGAACACATGCGATTCCTTTTTGTGGGGCTATATTATAGGCAAGGTGTTCTGAAATAATCCCAAACCACGTTTGAGCTGAAAACAGCCATTCAGGACGTCATCGACAGCATCGATGTTCCGACACTTTAGCAGGTCACGCAGAATTTCGCTATTTGTCTTCGCCGTATCATCGCCAATGTTGGCAGGCATATCGAACATCTCAGAACGTAAATCCGAATAACTGCAGTGACGTTTACATGTTGAATAAAGTGTGTGCAAGCCGTATTTTATAACTAATTTACGTTCTTCATATAGTTCAAAAATTGTCATCCTATAGATATTAGAACGCCAATCAGAAACGTGCCTCCGCACCTGGGGAACACCCGAAACGACGCTCTCACGGCGAGGCAAGTATTCTAGGATTTCTTGTTAATTTAGCTATTTTTCGAACCGTTCTTCCCACGGAAACCTGAAGTGGAAATTTTCTCAGGCCTAACTTCGGCACAATATCAGAATTAGGAATGCTGTCCAGCAACAGGACGAAACGGCTGTCTCAGTAAGTGGTCGCCCGGACCCTCCGCAGCAGGTTAGGAACTTCAGAGGTTTCCGCCTCTCCACATTCCGCCCATCTTCTCTGAACTGTAAACTCAGTCTACCTAACCAGCGGAACGCTTTTGTCCTACCCGGATTAGGCTGGCAGGAGCGACTCATGTTTACTCCTAGGTGTGGTGAACTCCGTTTCTGAGCTGCCGTTAGCGTGCTTGGATGTGGGAAACGTTGATTCTTCCTCGACGTTGGAGGTTGGCGCGAGCCGAGAGCAACAAGATACAGAAGGTCTAGTAAACTCAAGTAAGGACAAGTCTCCCCGGTACCAGAATAGGGTTGAAATAAAAGTGAATTGCTGCCCCTGACCATTCATGTAATTAAGTACAAAAACAATTTGATCAAGGAAAGCCAACATCGTCTGAATCGAAAAAAGAGACTGAAGGTAATAGACAAGACGTATGCAAATCATGATTTAAACAGGAATAAAAACGAGAGAAGACGGCCTGGCACAGGCGGACGTCTAGCAAATTATCAAATGGTTCAAATGGCTCTGAGCACTATGGGACTTAACATCTTAGGTCATCAGTCCCCTAGAGCTTAGAACTACTCAAACCTAACTAACCTAAGGACATTACACACATCCATGCCCGAGGCCGGATTCGAACCTCCGACCGTAGCAGTCGCGCGGTTCCGGACTCAAGCGCTTTGAACCGCTCGTCCAGCGCGGCCGACTTTGTAAATAGGTTTTCTCGGTATAGTTGTTACTAATTTACAAGCGTCTGTTTGTTGAAGTCATCCACCTTTTCCGTGGCGCTATCCCGGGGCTCAAACAAACATGAGTGCTTTCATGCTGCCCTTCTCTGTATACGCTCCGTGGCTCCCTGTTGGTCCTATTTGGTCCCACAAACTAGAGCAATATTCAACGATTGGTCTTACGTGTGTTTTACAAGCAATGTCTTTTGTATACGCATAATATTTCGCACTGTCGTAACAATACACTGGTCCCATGAATGTCCACAGAAATTTATCCGGAAGGGACGAGATTCTAAAAAGGTCATTTTTAATATAACTGATCTGGTGAGTATGAAAACGTATCGGACCCAAGAACTAAATTTAGCTGGAGGTTCACAAAACTTATTCCATCTAAAACGACTGGTATCAACCCACTCAACGTGTTAAAGAAATACTATTTTGATACCAAAATCGTAATCATATTTCATTAGCAAATACTACGTACATCTTTTGCATTATTACTATGAATATCAATGCCACCTTTTTCAGTCAATGACCGGGAATAATTCCTTCGCATGATTTTTACTCACGAGTCAATAACGTTAAGTTCGGAAACAGAAAAAAAATCTCAGTGTCTTAGAAAGCCATGTTTGATAGAAACAAAAGTAATAAGCTATTTTTTTAAAATAAACGTGTGTTCTATAACAATGAGTTTACTTACAAAACTTATCTGACATTGCAAATGGATTTATTGCTATATTTTCAAATGTTGTTTACTTACTGTTGATTAGCTTAATTAAATCTGAGTAAAGTGTTTTTGAAAACTTCATTTTTTCCCTTGTTTGGGTACAGTCTGGCTCGGGGCCAGTATTCGAGTAGATAAATGTGGAAAAACGTCTCAAATCCACCCGAAATTTGTCGTCAGAACCGACTTGTAACGGCGGAGGACTGAAGCAAGGCAGTTCTCATTTCTTCACTTTGATGCCTCATGGTACAGACATGCCAACTAAACCGCGGGATTCGAAATCTGCGACTGGATGTAGCGCTGTGTTGATCACCAAAGAGTTTGAGAGAACGTTTTTAGGGCTTGCAGTTTCACACGTTTTTTCCTCTATTCCCGAGTGACGCATTTGAAGCCAAAGATAAACACACCAGCTGTATAGTATGTCCTTGCTATTCAGTCTGCCCGTTTATCTCTGCCAATGTAAAACAAACTGTGGACTCAGCAAGCCGTAGCCCATTTTCTTCGTCAAAAGATAGGTATTAAACTAGTGTTTTGATTAATCTGTGCAGTACGGGAACGGGTATCGTGAAGGGATACTGGAGCGTGGTTTATGACGTCTGGGAATTAGCGCCGATCCAAGTGTCATGTTCCTGGACTGATCTTTTCCTACATCTTAGGAAGCAACAGAGGAACGATTAGGGACTGTATTCCATGTCTGTTCTGTGGAGGTTCGCATCCAGCCTGACTGTAGGACAGCGCCAAAAGCACAGTCGCACCAAAGAAATGGTTTAATTGCTCGTGGACAGTGTGACACCAAAACAAATCCAGAATATATGGGAACTGTTAAAGCTACAGTAATGTACATTGCGATCTGCAGTTGTAATTTCGTGGTTTAGTGATATCGCGTGCAATCATTACTATAAAACGTCCGAATTCTGTAATCTGTGACCCAGGTTCTAGGAGGAGGGCTCTTGCCCACCTCCCCCTCCTTGAAGACACATATGACGCCACCAAGAGCCGAGGTCCACATCCGCAAAGCACTGCCGTGGTTAGTCTCAGCGGCGGAGGCCGTTGTTTGCGGCACGGTCGGACAGCACGGCAGTCAGTGTTGTGTTTCTGTGTCTGCTTCCGCTGCGCGCCGCTTGCGTGTGTACCGGCAAACACGCAGATGGGCGCGCACTGCAGCCCACTGTTGACTCTATCGTTTCATTACACAGAGCGCGCCTGCAAACCGGCTCGTTAACCACGAGCATCGCGATTTCTAGGAAGAGGCAAACAGAACAGGGGGAGCTTCCCGTGCGTAATCGAGCCGCTCTTGTTGAGGCCCGAATCATTTATTGGAACCACCATACCACGTCGTTGGTACTGTTTTGTAGTTACATGGCCAGAGATCTGTAATTACCGTTTCGTCTTGATTGGAAAAGTCGTTATTTCAAATGTTGTCATTTTACTTCGTCCGAGGAAATAACCCAAACAAGGGTGGATCGGTCTTGTGTTGAAACAAATGACAATAGACATAAGGCTTCGTTTTAAATTTGTATTTAAAAATTGATTCAGTTTCGAGAATATTATCTGTAGCAAATTTAGAGCGCTGCAGGCAGTCACAAATCAGAGAAGGCGAAATCCCGAAGATTGGCTAAAATTTACAGACGCGCGAAATTTGGCACGGACTTCAATGCGAGATGCCTTTAATAGGTTCCACAACGAAACATTGTCTCGAAATTTGGTAGAAAATCCGAAGAAATTCTGGTTGTATGTAAAGTACACAAGCGGCAAGACGCAGTCAATACCTTCGCTGCGCAGTGCCGACGGTACTGTTACCGACGACTGTGCCGCTAAAGCGGAGTTACTGAACGCAGTTTTCCGAAATTCCTTCACCAGGGAAGACGAATGGAATATTCCAGAATTTGAAACACGGACAGCTCCTAGCATGAGTTTCTTAGAAGTAGATACCGTAGGGATTGCGAAGCAACTTAAATCGCTTGATACGGGCAAGTCTTCAGATTGTATACCGATTAGGTTCCTTTCAGATTACGCTGATACAATAGCTCCCTACTTAGCAATCATATACAACCGCTCGCTCACCGATAGAACTGTACCGACAGATTGGAAATTTGCGCAGGTCGCACCAGTGTTTAGGAAGGCTAGTAGGAGTAATCCATCGAACTACAGACCTATATCATTGACGTCGGTTTGCAGTAGGGTTTTGGAGCATATACTGTATTCAAACATTATGCATCACCTCGAAGGGAACAATCTATTGATACGCAATCAGCATGGTTTCAGAAAACATCGTTCTTGTGCAACGCAGCTAGCTCTTTATTCGCACGAAGTAATGGCCGCTATCGACAGGGGGTCTCAAGGTGATTCCGTATTTCTAGATTTCCGGAAAGCTTTTGACACCGTTCCTCACAAGCGACTTCTAATCAAGCTGCGGGCCTATGAGGTATCGCCTCAGTTGTGCGACTGGATTCGTGATTTACTGTCAGGAAGGTCGCAGTTCGTAGTAATAGACGGCAAATCATCGAGTAAAACTGAAGTGATATCAGGTGTTCCCCAGGGAAGCGTCCTGGGACCTCTGCTGTTCCTGATCTACACTCCTGGAAATTGAAATAAGAACACCGTGAATTCATTGTCCCAGGAAGGGGAAACTTTATTGACACATTCCTGGGGTCAGATACATCACATGATCACACTGACAGAACCGCAGGCACATAGACACAGGCAACAGAGCATGCGCAATGTCGGCACTAGTACAGTGTATATCCACCTTTCGCAGCAATGCAGGCTGCTATTCTCCCATGGAGACGATCGTAGAGATGCTGGATGTAGTCCTGTGGAACGGCTTGCCATGCCATTTCCACCTGGCGCCTCAGTTGGACCAGCGTTCGTGCTGGACGTGCAGACCGCGTGAGACGACGCTTCATCCAGTCCCAAACATGCTCAATGGGGGACAGATCCGGAGATCTTGCTGGCCAGGGTAGTTGACTTACACCTTCTAGAGCACGTTGGGTGGCACGGGATACATGCGGACGTGCATTGTCATGTTGGAACAGCAAGTTCCCTTGCCGGTCTAGGAATGGTAGAACGATGGGTTCGATGACGGTTTGGATGTACCGTGCACTATTCAGTGTCCCCTCGACGATCACCAGTGGTGTACGGCCAGTGTAGGAGATCGCTCCCCACACCATGATGCCGGGTGTTGGCCCTGTGTGCCTCGGTCGTATGCAGTCCTGATTGTGGCGCTCACCTGCACGGCGCCAAACACGCATACGATCATCATTGGCACCAAGGCAGAAGCGATTCTCATCGCTGAAGACGACACGTCTCCATTCGTCCCTCCATTCACGCCTGTCGCGACACCACTGGAGGCGGGCTGCACGATGTTGGGGCGTGAGCGGAAGACGGCCTAACGGTGTGCGGGACCGTAGCCCAGCTTCATGGGGACGGTTGCGAATGGTCCTCGCCGATACCCCAGGAGCAACAGTGTCCCTAATTTGCTGGGAAGTGGCGGTGCGGTCCCCTACGGCACTGCGTAGGATCCTACGGTCTTGGCGTGCATCCGTGCGTCGCTGCGGTCCGGTCCCAGGTCGACGGGCACGTGCACCTTCCGCCGACCACTGGCGACAACATCGATGTACTGTGGAGACCTCACGCCCCACGTGTTGAGCAATTCGGCGGTACGTCCACCCGGCCTCCCGCATGCCCACTATACGCCCTCGCTCAAAGTCCGTCAACTGCACATACGGTTCACGTCCACGCTGTCGCGGCATGCTACCAGTGTTAAAGACTGCGATGGAGCTCCGTATGCCACGGCAAACTGGGTGACACTGACGGCGGCGGTGCACAAATGCTGCGCAGCTAGCGCCATTCGACGGCCAACACCGCGGTTCCTGGTGTGTCCGCTGTGCCGTGCGTGTGATCATTGCTTGTACAGCCCTCTCGCAGTGTCCGGAGCAAGTATGGTGGGTCTGACACACCGGTGTCAATGTGTTCTTTTTTCCATTTCCAGGAGTGTATATAAATGACCTGGGTGACAATCTGAGCAGTTCTCTTAGGTTGTTCGCAGATGATGCTGTAATTTACCGTCTAGTAAGCTCATCCGAAGACCAGTATCAGATGCAAAGCGATTTAGAAAAGATTGCTGTATGGTGTGGCAGGTGGCAGTTGGCGCTAAATAACGAAACGTGTGAGGCGATCCACATGAGTTCCAAAAGAAATCCGTTGGAATTCTATTACTCGGTAAATAGTACAATTCTCAAGGCCGTCAATTCAACTAAGTACCTGGGTGTTAAAATTACGATCAACTTCAGTTGGAAAGACCACATAGGGAAGGCGAGCCAAAGGTTGCGTTTCATTGCCAGGACACTTAGAAGATGCAACAAGTCCACTAAAGAGACAGCTTACACTACACTCGTTTGTCCTCTGTTAGAATATTGCTGTGCGGTGTGGAATCCTTACCAGGTGATATTGACGGAGGACATCGAAAGGGTGCAAAAAAGGGCAGCTCGTTTTGTATTATCACGCAATAGGGGAGAGAGTGTGGCAGATATGATGCGCGAGTTGGGATGGAAGTCATTAAAGCAAAGAAGTTTTTCGTCGCGGCGAGATCTATTTACGAAATTTCAGTCACCAAATTTCTCTTCCGAATGCGAAAATATTTTGTTGAGCCCAACCTACATAGGTAGGAATGATCATCAAAATAAAATAAGAGAAATCAGAGCTCGAACAGAAAGGTTTAGGTGTTCGTTTTTCCCGCGCGCTGTTCGGGAGTGGAATGGTAGAGAGATAGTATGATTGTGGTTCGATGAACCCTCTGCCAAGCACTTAAATGTGAATTGCAGAGTAATCATGTAGATGTAGATGTAGCTGTAGATGTAGAGATACAGAAATAAATTTAACGAAACAAACACTGTTTTTGGCCTTGTTTCACAAATTTTATCATGGTTACTGCACAACCTAGGTTTCGGGTTAATAGCCCACTTTCAAGTACATTGTAAAGCACGGTTAACGTTGCTTGGCTTGCATTCAATTGTTTCTCCAAGAAATCACAGTTGATTCAATTAAAATGATTTTAAATGCAAGCCAAGCAACGGGTGTGCTTTGTAATGTACTTGAAAATGCCCCCACACACCGCTTGGTGGCTAGCGGAGTATATATGTAGATGTAGATGTAGATGTGGATGTAACTTGTTCTTTGATTGGTTTGATGCGGCCTGCCCCACGACATCCTCATCTGTGGCCACCCCTTCATTCACCCAAACTCCTCAGTTAGTTGTTGCACATATTCGAATCTCTGTATAACCCTAGAGGTTTTGGGCCTCTGCGGCTTCCTCTACTATTATGGCGGTTATTCCGTGATGTTTTAACACACAAGAAGGCCGGTTTAAGGCACAAGTGGCACAAAGCACCACTTGGGGCACCAAGCTGAGACGATCGCTAGAGTAGCCACAACTACAAATTTCTGTACAAGCTGAGAGGAGCGCCAGGGGCGGACGAGAGGAAGATTTGCACAGTGCGTATCACAATTAGTAGCGAAAACTGGCACAGGTTAAAGCATACGAGGGTAAAAGGGAGAGGGAGAGGAGGGGGAGGGAGGGGTGGGGGGACAACTGATATTCGCATGTGTGGAAAAATGTTCACGAACCGGTCATCTATATCTACATCTCTATAGTTACTCCTTAAGCCAGGGTACACCCTGTACCACTACTCGTCTTTTTCTTTCCTGTTCCACTCGCAAATAGACCCAGGGAAAAACGACTCCCTGTAGGGCTCTACATGAGCCCCAATTTTTCGAATCTTATATTCATAGTCCTTACGCGCAATGTATGTTGGCAGCAACAGAATCGTCTCACAGTCAGCTTCGAGTGCCGGTTCTCTAAATTTTCTCAATAGTGTTTCTCCATAAGACATCGCCTTCCCTCCAGGGATTCCCGTTTGAGTTCCCGAAGCATTTCCGCAACACTTACATGTTGCTCGAACCTAAAGGTTACAAATCTAGCAGCCCGCCTCCGAATAGCTTCGATGTCTTCCTTCAATCCGGCCTGGTATGGATCACAAACACACGAGCAGTACCCAAGAATAGGTCGCACTAGCGCCCTATATTCGGTCTCCTTTCCTAAAATTCTCCCACTAAACCGAAGTCGCCCGGTCACCTTCCCTACCACAGTTCTCACACGCTCGTTCCATCTCATACCGCTTTGCAATGTTAAGCCCAGGTATTTAAACGACTTAGCTTTGTCAAGCAGGACACTAGTAATACTTTATCCGAAGATTACAGGTTTGGTCTTCCTACGCATCCGCATTAACTTATACACTCCTGGAAATGGAAAAAAGAACACATTGACACCGGTGTGTCAGACCCACCATACTTGCTCCGGACACTGCGAGAGGGCTGTACAAGCAATGATCACACGCACGGCACAGCGGACACACCAGGAACCGCGGTGTTGGCCGTCGAATGGCGCTAGCTGCGCAGCATTTGTGCACCGCCGCCGTCAGTGTCACCCAGTTTGCCGTGGCATACGGAGCTCCATCGCAGTCTTTAACACTGGTAGCATGCCGCGACAGCGTGGACGTGAACCGTATGTGCAGTTGACGGACTTTGAGCGAGGGCGTATAGTGGGCATGCGGGAGGCCGGGTGGACGTACCGCCGAATTGCTCAACACGTGGGGCGTGAGGTCTCCACAGTACATCGATGTTGTCGCCAGTGGTCGGCGGAAGGTGCACGTGCCCGTCGACCTGGGACCGGACCGCAGCGACGCACGGATGCACGCCAAGACCGTAGGATCCTACGCAGTGCCGTAGGGGACCGCACCGCCACTTCCCAGCAAATTAGGGACACTGTTGCTCCTGGGGTATCGGCGAGGACCATTCGCAACCGTCCCCATGAAGCTGGGCTACGGTCCCGCACACCGTTAGGCCGTCTTCCGCTCACGCCCCAACATCGTGCAGCCCGCCTCCAGTGGTGTCGCGACAGGCGTGAATGGAGGGACGAATGGAGACGTGTCGTCTTCAGCGATGAGAGTCGCTTCTGCCTTGGTGCCAATGATTGTCGTATGCGTGTTTGGCGCCGTGCAGGTGAGCGCCACAATCAGGACTGCATACGACCGAGGCACACAGGGCCAACACCCGGCATCATGGTGTGGGGAGCGATCTCCTACACTGGCCGTACACCACTGGTGATCGTCGATGAGACACTGAATAGTGCACGGTACATCCAAACCGTCATCGAACCCATCGTTCTACCATTCCTAGACCGGCAAGGGAACTTGCTGTTCCAACATGACAATGCACGTCCGCATGTATCCCGTGCCACCCAACGTGCTCTAGAAGGTGTAAGTCAACTACCCTGGCCAGCAAGATCTCCGGATCTGTCCCCCATTGAGCATGTTTGGGACTGGATGAAGCGTCGTCTCACGCGGTCTGCACGTCCAGCACGAACGCTGGTCCAACTGAGGCGCCAGGTGGAAATGGCATGGCAAGCCGTTCCACAGGACTACATCCAGCATCTCTACGATCGTCTCCATGGGAGAATAGCAGCCTGCATTGCTGCGAAAGGTGGATATACACTGTACTAGTGCCGACATTGTGCATGCTCTGTTGCCTGTGTCTATGTGCCTGTGGTTCTGTCAGTGTGATCATGTGATGTATCTGACCCCAGGAATGTGTCAATAAAGTTTCCCCTTCCTGGGACAATGAATTCACGGTGTTCTTATTTCAATTTCCAGGAGTGTATTTTTCCACATTTAGGGCTAGCTGCCATTCATTACACCAGCTGGAAATTCTGTGATGAGTTAAGTCGTCTTGTATGCTCCTACAGTCACTCAACTTTGGCACCTTACCGTACACCACAGCATCATCAGCAAACAACCGCAGATTGCTGCTCACCCTGTCCGCCAAATCTATGTAAGTAGGCTGTTTAGGTTTTTATATTTGCTTTTTAACTTAGTCTTTGCTACAAAATTTTTCACTTCACGTTACTAGTACTCTTTGTCACACTTAGAAACTGTTAACATGCAACTATATTTTAAAGTTAACTATCCAGTCAATAACCTAGGGAACTTATTTAGACAAGTAATTACAAATGCATTTTTATAGTGAACAGAGGACACAGTGTTATTGTGTGCGTACATTCTTGCTTGTTAGTTGCACGATTGCGTAACGAATGTACGTCTTACATACTTAGAACATATACCGGTACTGCTAATGAGATTTTAATGCAACATTTTGGTTTACTTGAACAGACATTCTTTATTTGAAGTACTTTCTGAGAGATACCAGATGACACAGTGGTTAGTTTATTTGACAGCTACAGGATTATATCACGACGCTACTAATGAGTGACACAATTTATATTATTGCTTTTGCACTGTATCTGTTTTATATCTGCACAGTTTTTCTGTATTATTCTGGAAAGTAAAACATGTTTTAGTAGTAACTTTGTGGTACAGCTACAATGAGACAGCCTTTTCCGTAACAACAATACCTTGCAGTACAGTACTTACTTCATCACGGCAATAAGCGTAGTAACTACGATATCCATACGCATAGCATTTCACTTTTGTTTATTACGAGGTAAGTGCATTGACTTCTACAGAACTTTGCTTATGAACGACGATAATTACGACACTTGCCACATTTTTTACCCTTAAGTATTGACAGAGATTATCTTACAACAAGACGCACAGTTTAGCGCTACAGTACACGTATTTGAGTGATTAATTTTGTACTTGAAACATTTATTTTTAGAGATTTTTGAATTACAGTGATACAAAGGTTTTCCGTGATATATTTCATTCCATTGCTGTAATCTGTAACACCTGAGGGTATAATTACATTAATCCTCAGGGGGTACTTTGTGTACCATGTGTGTGGCAAACACAAGGAGCCCTAGCTAATATGGTATTTGCTTATAAAACTTTACACATCGGTACCATATTTCTCTAACACAGAAATATACAGCTATCTGATTATTTAACAGAGAAACAAACATTTTTTTTTACTACGTCAGTGACACATGTTTACGTAATTACACAGTTGCATAACTTCACACTTATGAATTGTATTTTGTCTGTACTTTGTGAAATGTTCATATTTTTTCGGAACCATTGTGATACTATCAGAGCTTTGCATGATGTATTTGGTATGGGATCATGATTTTTAAAGTACGTTTGAGGTAGATGACACTATTGAAATGAGCGAGAAATTTTTTTTAGGTTTTCAAATTATTGAAAGAAGCTGCGACGATTTTGAGATGTGATTGATCTGTTGTGATATTATTACGACGACGGTGTGTATTATGCTGTTGAGGTATGTTCATTATGATATGTATTTATTATGATCAAATATCGAAGAAGTGCCGACGAATATGTGTATCGGTAATAAGGTAAGGAATAATGAGTAGTGGTTAGGGACTCTGATTTGAGAAAAAGGATGTTGGAAACCAAGAATCGTACTTTAAGAGCTATGAAACGTGTGTACATACGTGAATGTATATCAACACTGCTATTCATGAGATTTCGTTTCTACACATTTCTACCGTAATTTTTCGACCTGTGAATTTTTTTGGTATCAAACTGTCACTGTAGCGGAGACCGACCGCTGTCGTAAATGTTTCGTTAAGGAAGGTAAGTGACCTTGACGTAATGCGTAATGGGTGCCCAGCTGAGCGATAGTCGCCTGAAAAAAGAAAGCCATAAGGCAAAAAAAAAAAGAGGCCATTAACCTCGCTATTGCCATTCCTTTGTAGAAAGCATCGCAAATATGACACGGTATTACTTGGAAACAGATGATTATACTGTGGAGCACGTACTTTGTGCTACTTACTGCAATGCTTATGAATTGATGAAAAATATTCTTACATATGCGCACCTGATTATGACAAGTGTCTTTCTATGAGAATTGAGAGAATTTCTACTAACTTATGAAATGCCACATGACTATTGAATGATATTGTTATGCTTTGCTTTACATAGTTGGTTATTTCATTTGATATCTGTTTTCCAGCTGTGTTGCAGCATTGGTTTGATAAAATAAGATTAAATTCATTTGCTAATGTGAACACTTTCTGTCAACAAATCTATTAAATAATAATTTTATGATCCACATTCTTCGAAAAAGGAGCACTTGGAAAGGAAAGAACAATAAGAAGAGACTAATAACAGTAACTGCATACATAATTTTCTTTTCAAGTACTTGGTAATTTTTTGCAGAATAAGTTTTTGTGGTGCACCACTTTAGTTACATAGACATTAAGATGTGAATAGACATTTCCCTTATATGCATTGTTGTCTTTACTGTAATATTTTTTCTGCTCGAGTTTTGTCATGTTTAGATATTAGTTATTGCATTTTCTGCTGCTGTTTGTCAGGCATAGTGCTGCTAAATTTCACTTTGTATTACTCTATTAAGCCAGTTTTACTACTGATTTATTTTTCTTGTTTGCTGCACATTGCCTTATATTAGTTGTAATATTGCATTTGCTTTGCTAATTTATATTTATTGCGGCTAGCTTTGCCAATTTGCATTTTTTTCATTGCTGTTTCTATTAATTGTGTGCTGCTGCATTTTCTCGTCCCTTAGTTTATGCATCTGATCTCAGTAGATTTAAGTTAACTTAAGATGGGGTAGGCTATATAAGAGAACGAGTTGTGATGAATTGGAAGAAATGCATTGAGAAGCTATAAGAAAATGGTTTGGCCAAAAAAGTACTGTACATTTGAGAACAACTATTTTCAAAGAATGCAGAAAGTGTGCTTGGATAGTATTTTTTTTTTATGGAAACAAATGTTGAAATAAGAGGAAAGATCTATGGAATGAAGTTTTGGGTTGGACTGCAGTACCAAATGTCACACTGAAAACAAACCCTGTCCTGTCCCTTTGTGTTATTCCACTATGTGTCTGTGTACCTTATGTAATTGTGTTCTTCCTGTCTTTACGTGTTTATCTGATAAGACTTATGTTGTAGAATTTTTCTACTATTAAGCTACATACACTATGATGAGGAATACTGTTATCCTCAAACATAATTTGCATTTATAATATGTTATTTACTTTGTAAAGATCTTTAGACATTATTTATTCTGTTTTGTTTTAATGCTCACATGTGAAGTTGATGTTTCGAAAGTTATTCTGACCTTTTATGTATTTACTTATGTCATAATTCCTGTAAAACTGATGTATATGTTATTTCGATTCTTTTGTAAAGCCCATATTACCACAAATGTTATCTGTATTGTTATGTTCTTTAATGATGTATTTTGTACCTTTGTAA
Source organism: Schistocerca cancellata (assembly GCF_023864275.1). NCBI lineage: Eukaryota > Metazoa > Arthropoda > Insecta > Orthoptera > Acrididae > Schistocerca > Schistocerca cancellata. Next base: position 483,654,625 of record NC_064633.1, on the reverse strand, counting down.
TTGTATTCTCATTTCGTAAATTTAAAATTGTAATTGACACCAGTTCATCAAATTAAGTAACTTGTAAGCATTCATTTCAGTGCACACATTTCTGTTGGTCATAGTATATGGACAATATGTGAGAAGTTGGGACTGTTAGTGTTTGCACATGTGTTGATAATTCAGCAAGGGACTGGTTAACAGCATTGCTGGTTCTAAGGACATTTCAAAAAGTTTTGTGAGTACACAAGTGGTGGTTTATGGACTTGCTATATTGTCCGCAAGACTCTTCGATGGTGATTGTGCACCTGCACAGTCGCAGCAAATGGCTGCTGGCTATCTCTACAAGGACTACAGTGGGTCTACAACTTTGATGACTCACCAATACCATTATTTCTACAAGGACTGCAGTGGGTCTGCACCTCTGGTGGCCCACCAATACCATATTCTCTACCATGACTACAGTGGGTCTGCTCTGTGACGACCTACCTACCAATATTCTTCAAAACTTCGACTGACTCTGCTGTGAGTTTGCTCTGTTGTGGCCCATTACCTGTCTGCATGTCAAGAGTCAGCACTGTCTTTCTGTTGGAAGTACAACACTACTTCTTCAAGACTGCATGTAAATCCACTAGTTCCATGTGCATTTTCTTTTACTGCTCAGACTTTGTGCATAAAATTGTAATTAATACTGTGATGAATGATCAGGACTGTCTTTATGGGCTGTGAGAAAATTTTAGCTTTTGACCAACATTGTATCAGAGTCAGCACTGTCTTTCTGTTGGAAGTACAACACTACTTCTTCAAGACTGCATGTAAATCCACTAGTTCCATGTGCATTTTCTTTTACTGCTCAGACTTTGTGCATAAAATTGTAATTAATACTGTGTTTTTAGCTTTTGACCAACATTGTATCAATAAGTGTGTGCATTTGATATCTTTGTTATTGTAATTATGAAAAATTTTATCAAATCATTATTGGCCACTGCCCAAAACAATTTGTAAAATTTTTTGTGGGGAGCATGGGGGCTATGTAAGTAGGCTGTTTAGGTTTTTTATATTGGTAATGCCACGTAGCGCTCTGTATGAAAGTCACTGGCTGTGCTGTGTGCAATCTGTGGCTGGTTAGCATTGTTGTAATATTCGCTAATGTAGTGTTGGGCTGTTGGCTGTTAACAGCGCGTAGCGTTGCGCAGTTGGAGGTGAGCCGCCAGCAGTGATGGATGTGGGGAGAGAGATGGCGGAGTTTTGAGAGCAGATGATCTGGACGAGTGTCCATCATAGACAGTAAATTTTTAAGACTGGATGCCATGAACTGCTATATACATTATGACTTTTGAACATTATTAAGGTAAATACATTGTTTGTTCTCTATCAAAATCTTTCATTTGCTAACTATGCCTATCAGTAGTTAGTGCCTTCAGTAGTGAGAACCTTTTATTTAGCTGGCAGTATTGGCGCTTTCTGTATTGCAGTAGTTCGAGTAACGAAGATTTTTGTGAGGTAAGAATTCATGAAAGGTATAGGTTATTGTTAGTCAGAACCATTCCTTTGTAGGGATTATTAAAAGTCAGATTGCGTTGCGCTAAAAATATTGTGTGTCAGGTTAGTGTTGATCAGAATAAGTAAAGAGAGTAATGTCTGAGTACGTTCAGTTTTGCTCAGCTGTTTGAAAAGCAAATAACATAAGATGTTTATCAGCACAGTAAGTCATTAATTTTTCTAAGGGGACGTTTCATCATGTATGTATATAGAGAGCAACAGTGGTCCTATTATATTTCCCTGGGGAACTCCTGACAACGCCCTTACCCTGTATACAGGGTAAGTCGCGTTAACACAGAACACCACCTTTCTTTCGTAAACGGTTCAAGACATCGCGACGAGGTTTTCGACGTGACATGAGAGCCCCACATGGAAGTGTTAACACCCCGAAAGCCAGTTCCAGCTGCCATGGTTTTCAATCTCACACAACATTGCATGTTCCTCTGTTTAATCTCTTTTGCAGAAAATCTCATTTCGGTATATCGAACCGAAACAAAGAGAGTGTTACGTCTTACGCTACTCATTGTCATATCAAGCCTATCATCCGGTCACTTCTCCTCGCCAGTGTTTCCACCATATTTCTTTCCTCTTCGGTCCTGCGTTGAACCTGATAATTAGTTACTGTAGCAGTCATTTAATTTGCGGAATTCTTCTGAAGCGCTTCGATTCCCGTCTCTTCCGTTTTTCCCATAGCCTATTATTCATTTCCGTCCTAGGCTGCGCTCCAGACGTCCTCAGACATTGCTTCTTAAAATTAAAGCCAATGTTTGACATTAGTAGGCTCCTTTTTACCGAATAATGACGTTATTCTTTCTTTTCTTTCCCAGTAAACAGAATGTTTTCAAATCGTCTACTGTGTCGTCCCCAGTTTGTCGTTAATCTCACTTCCGCTACACTTCTCATTCTTCTTTTGCGGTTTATTCTCAATCGATATTCTGCCATCATTTAACTATTCATCCCTTTAAACAGGTCCCGTAATTTTTCTTCTTCTTCACTGAGGATAGTAATGTCATCAGCAAGTCTTTCATTGACATCCTCTTACCCTGTATTGTAACCCCACTTCTGAACATTTCTTTTATTCCCATCACGGCGTCTTCGATACGTAATCTCGTCATGTTTCGACAGGATTATTTACCACTGTAAATTTTATTATAAAGTTGGAGTCTCCTGACAATTACAGTAGGTGTCACGCTATTTTGGTGCAGAAATGATGAACAGCAGGGGAGAAAGACCGTTCTGCCTTATACCCTTTCTAATTGGAGCACGTCCCTCTTAGCCTTCCACTCTTATTGTTCCCTCTAGGTTATTGCACTTCCAGTGTAATATCCGTCTTTTAAATGTCTTGCAGTCATTTTAGTTGTAAAGCGCTTTTTGTGGGTGAAAGTGTCGTTTCCCTCCATTATCAACTGCAGCGCCAGAACTGCTTCTGCCGGCAGCTGTGGCCGAGCGGTTCTGGGCTCTTCAGTACGGAACCTGCTTCTCTAATGTCTGTACGTTTCCTAAAATCATCCTGATCATTATCTAACAAATCTTCGGCTTTATTGTCCATACTTAAGTGTTTTATATTTGTCAGCAACTTGGATGCATGAGCTGTTAAGCTACCTTTTAAGTAGTTCTCGCTTTTGCGTACCTTTGCTACCTTCGGAATTGCGAGGATGATATTCTTCGTATGGTCGGTTACTGTGTCTTCAGCCTCACAGATTATACGTATACCGTTTGGTTGCCAATTCCCCAATTGGCTGTAGAAATTCTGAAGAAAACAATTAAGATGACTGAAAGCGGGCAAGGCACCAGGCTCTGACCAAAGCACTTATAATTGCTGAAATGAATAAAAGACATCCGTCTGCCGCAAGATAAAGAGCATATTTTAATATAGAGTATTATGACGTTTCTGCACGAAATAAAAAGACACAATCTACTGACTCGCCAACACATTTAGGCTAAATTACAAATGGAAAGAAACATTAAACTCCTTCCGGTCGTTCCAGCTTCACTGGTCATATCTACTACATTTCGTACTTGAAAGTTACTTGCGAACGACAGGAAATGACCACAGTCGCAGTCAAAAAAACTGAACTATGAGATACGACTGATACCCCATAACGCACTACTGGCATTATACACTGAAGAGGCAAAGAAACTGGTACGGGTGCCTAATATCATGTAGGGCCCCTGTGAGCATGCAGAAGTGCCACAACACGACGTGGCATGGACTCGACTAATATCTGAAGTAGTGCTGGAGGGAACTGATACCATGAATCCTGCAAATGACTCTAAGCACTATGGGACTTAACATCTGAGGTCATCAGTTCCCCAGACATGTTGTTACACATCTATGCCCGAGGCAGGATTCGAACCTGCGACGAAGCAGCAGCGTGGTTCCGGACTCAAGCGCCTAGAACCACTCGGCCACAGCGGCCACATGAATCCTGCAGGCCTGTCCATAAATCCGTAAGGGTACGAGGAGGTTGAGATCTCTCCTGAAAACCACGTTGCAAGGCATCCCAGATACATTCAATAATGTTCATGTCTGGGGAGCTTGGTAGCCAGTGGAAGTGTTTAAACTCAGAAGAGTGTTCCTGTAGCCAACTGTAGCAATTCTGGATGTTCGGGTGTCGCGTTGTCCTACTGGAATTGAGTGAGTCCTTCGGAATGCACAGTGGACATGAATGGGTGCAGGTGATCAGACAGGATACTTACGTATCTAGACGTATCAGGGGTCCCATATCACTCCAACTGCACACGCCCCACACCATTGGAGAGCGTGCACCAGCTTGAACAGTCCCCTGCTGGTATCCAGGGCCTATGGATTCATGAGGTTGCCTCCATAGCCGTGCACGTCCATCCACTCGATACAGTCTGCAACGAGACTCGCCCGCTCAGGCAACATGTTTCCACTCATCAACAGTCCAAAGTCGGAGTTGACTGGCCCAGGCGAGGCGTAAAGCTTTGTGCCGTGCGGTCATCAAGGGTACACGACTGGCTTTCGGCTCCGTTGAATGGTTCGCACGCTGACACTTGTTAATGGTCCAGTATTGAAATCTGCAGCAATTTGCCGAACGGTTGCACTTCTGTCACGTTGAACGATTCTCTTCGGTTGTCGTTGGCCCCGTTCTTGAAGGATTGTTTTCCGGCGGCAGCGCTGTAGGAAAAATAAATGAATGAGCTTATGGCATCGTTGGCCCCATCTGGGGAAGTTCGGCTGCCAAGTGCAAATCTTATTGCAGTCGACGCCACAGTGGGCGACTTGCGTGCCGTTGATGAGGATGAAAGGATGATAACAACATAACACCCAGTCCACGAGCGGAGAAAATCTAGAACACTGCCGGGAATCGATCCCGGGCTGGCCGCATGGGAGTCAAGCACATTAACACCCAGCTAAGCAGGCGGAAAGCACTGTAGGAGATTTGATGTTTTAGCGGATACCTGATATCCACACGTGAAACGGTCGTGCGGGAAAATCCCCACTTCATCGCTACATCAGAGATGCTGTGGCCCCTAGAAATTAGAACTACTTAAACCTAACTAACCTAAGGACATCACACACATCCATGCCCGAGGCAGGATTCGAAGCTGCGACCGTAGCAGTCGCGCGGTTCCGGACTGAAGCGCCTAGAACCGCTCGGCCACAACGGCCGGCCCATGAACAACCTCCGAAATTTTGTCGATGGTATTTGGTTTCACTCTGTATATGGTAATATACTGGTGGGCAAAACTTAAGGACGAAAGTAACTTCCGCAGCATGTGTCAGTGTCAAGTAACACAGCTATATGAGACTTGGGCCATACATAGAAAGAACCGCTGCAGGGAAGTACAGAAGGTAACTAAAAGAGATAATGAGACGAACAGGAAAGACATTTTTATTCAAAGACAATAATTATACTGAAGTGACAGCGATTAATGACGGTCCCCTGGAGACTACGAAACGTGGGACATGGTTCTTAATAGGGTGTGTGATCACGACAGACGGCACTGCGTACTCTGTAACGCGCACCCATGCTGGCCACAAGGTAGGAGCAGTTTTTGCGATGGAGCGTCCCCTTTCACTCAACTGCTGGATGGTCGCTCGTGCATGTGGACGTGCTGCCGTATGTCTCCTCAACGCATGGGATTAAGTCGTGGGACAGGCAGGCCAATCCATTCGCAGAATATCCTCTCTCTCCAAGGGCTCCTCTGCCTGCACCATTCGATGCGGTCGCATATTGCTATTCATAAAAATGAAGTGAGGGCCGAGCGCAACCCTGAAAAGACGGACACGGGGAAGGAGCACAGATTCACAATAATGTTGACTGGCGAGTCTACTGTCTTCAAATACAGGGCGCACTTTAAGTCCAGGAACACTTTCAATTATTTGTTGCACAAGAACCAAACATTGTACAGATAACATACATGTGTCATTTTGAAGAGAAACCCTGAAAGTTTTTTTTTTTTTTCATGAATACCGCCACGGCGTAGTTTGGTAATTTGCCGATAGTCAGCGCTAGTCACAAACAAGGCGAGTTCAGGTACGGAGCGAGATTTCTGTATATTGGAGTTCGACAAAAACAAGTGTGCTACAGCTGTTCAACGGATGTTTAGAACAAAGTACGGTAAGAAGCCACCAACAAGGAAGGCCATTTACCACTGGCACAACAGATTTGTTACGACGGGTCGCTTGTGCTCGGCAAAGAGAAGCGGACGTCGTGTGAGTGTGAGTGGAGAGCGTACGAGAGACATTCATAAGGAGTCCCAAGAGATCGGTGCGTCGTGCATCCTGTGAACTCGAAGTGGCTCCAATGACAGTGTGGAAAGTACTGCGACAAAAGCTGTCTATGAGACCATTCAAATTGGAGCTATAGCAGAAGCTCAATGACGACGACAAAGACAAGCGTTTTGAGTTTTGTTCGCAGTTACAACAATTGAATGAGGATGGGGATGGCATTGTTGACAGCTTAATTTTTTGCGACGAAGCCACTTTTCACATGCTAATGGAATCTTGGGTACAAAGCATCCACACGAATGAATTGAATTTGAGCGTGATTCCCGAAAGGCAAATGTTTTTTGTGCCATGTCACGCCGAAAACTGTACGTGCCATTTTTCTTCGCCGAGAGCACTGTTGCAGCAATGGCTTATGCCTCAAATGCAATCGGACTCTCTGTTCGTCTTTCAGCAGGATGGGGCTCCGCCCCACTTTCATCATGAATTTTGTGAGTGACTGAACACGGAGCTGATGCATCGATGGATCGGCCGTGCTACAGAAGGGGACAGCTGTTTCATGAAATGGCCTCCCCGATCATCAGATCTCACTCTGTGTGACTTTTTTCTGTAGGGACACATTAAAGATTTGGTGTACGTACCGCCTCTACCACGTGATGTAGCAGAGCTCCGGGAGAGAATACGGGACGCGATGCCACAGTCGACGATGCCATGCTGGGACTGGTATGGCAAGAATTCGATTACCGTATCGACGCCTGCCGGGTCACTCATGGTTCGCATATCGAATGTTTGTAAAAAAACTTTCAGAGTTTCTCTTCAAAATGCAATATGTATGACATCTTACAGTGTTTAAGTCTTGCCCAATAAATAATTGAAAGTGTTCCTGGAGTTTATGTATACCCTGTATTTCGAGATCAGTACGCCCATGCAACATTATGCCTCTCCCTCCCCCCGCCCCAAACTCAAACACACTTTAACACCTGGTCGAGCAAAACGATCACGTTCGACAATTTTTGTGTATACATTAGGACCCCCATAGGCCAGAGGTGCCAACACGTAATATACGCAAAAACATTGCGAAAATGATCGCTTTGTTTGACCAAGTGTTAATGTGTATGCGAATGGAAAGGGGGAGGGGGAATAATGTTCCTTGTGTGTACTGACCTCCAAATCTTTGAAGATAGTACACCCGCTGGTCAAATTTATTGTGACACTGTACTCCTTTCCCATGTGCATCTTTTGAGGGGTGCATTCGGACGAGACTGCATTTTTGTGGATGCTCGAATTGTGAAGGAGGACGAGTTCTTGGAACGACATGATATTCTGCGAATGGACTGGCCTGCCGGTTCCTCCAACTTAAATCCCATCGATTACGTGGAGGCTGCGATGGGGATACGTAGGCGTATTGCAGCACGCCCACGTGCACCAACGCCCCACCCGTTGTCGACCGTCCTAGTGGAGGAATGGGGCGCCCCAACACAAGAACCCCTAAGCAACCTTGTGCGAGCACGTTGCTTTGCATCATATACGCCATTAGGAACCGTCCCGTCTTTTGTGGTGTCCAGGGGACCATCATACATCGCTGTGGCTTCAGTGTAATTATTGTCTTTGCAGTGCCATTTTCGTTCTTCCCCTCGCGTATTTCTTTCAGTCACCTTCTGCACTATATTGTAGCAGTTCTTCCTATGCATGGTCGAAGTTTCATCGAGCTACGTTATTTGAAAGTGACACACTACGCGAAAGTTACATTCGTACTTACGTTTTGCATACCACTGTATTACCTTTGCTTCTATTTACAGTGCGATACATATCTCTGTCATTGCCGCCAGTTATGATGGCATCTTCACTACTTTTTCCTTCTTCACTTGAATTAAATGACGGCCCTTTTGTAATATGATTTTCTCGTGTTTGAAGCTGTATTCGTGTTAAACAAAATACTTTCTTGAAGACTATTTGAAAGCCCCACTGTTTCGCGGACAGTTATTCCTCAAACCAGTGTACGACGTCTTTTACTTTATTTTTGTCCCTGTTGTCCTAAGACGACAATTATTGATACCATAACGCTCCTTATATCTTGATTTCACCTCGAATTCCTGTCCAGTGAAGCGACACTGTATTATTCTTTTCCAAAACAATGTTGTAATTTGTCTGTATTACAGTTTGTAATGCGATAATTGCGTGATTACGAAGATGTTACATGATTTATTAGTCGTGGCTCCAGGCACTCCACGTCACGAACTTCGTTTCGGCCTCTGCAGCGCAACGGACTGAGCAGGAAGCGAGTTCCCACAAGTTTAACACTTTAACGTTCTTCAATTCTAGAAGGTCGCCACCAGATACGACTGGAAGTAATATCAATCTATAATAGTAAGATGAGAAACTGGCCTATAGAATAAAGCGTGCCGTGCTAGGTTACGACTGGAGGTTTATTCCGTCAGCCTGATGGGTCTACTTACATCACTGAAGATGCAAAACCCAAACTGTAAGCGAAGCTTATTAGCCTAAGCCTCCAGTAAATTAGTGAACTATAATGGCTGCCCTAACTGTAAGCAATAAACTAGCAGCCAGTTACACCGTGTAACGATCCTGACCCACCTCTCACCAATCACATGCTGTACGTTGCTAAACTACGAAAATTGTCACGCGGTCCCAGTTGAAGGTTGCTTGTATGACGACTCCCAGGGACAACAACAATTTGATTTTCTATATTTCACATAATTATTGACCGATTTTGTCCATTATAAATGGTTTTGTGAAAGCCCGCGACTGTGAAAACAGTGGATTTGTTAATAAATAACTTTTCTGATACCAGTCACGAATTTCTTTTATCAGTATTTTTTACACGACGCGTTTCGGGAAATGAGTGCCAGTTTCAAGCGCGTTTTCCGTGTGTACTATGCTACACTCCTGGAAATGGAAAAAAGAACACATTGACACCGGTGTGTCAAACCCACCATACTTGCTCCGGACACTGCGAGAGGGCTGTACAAGCAATGATCACACGCACGGCACAGCGGACACACCAGGAACTGCGGTGTTGGCCGTCGAATGGCGCTAGCTGCGCAGCATTTGTGCACCGCCGCCGTCAGTGTCAGCCAGTTTGCCGTGGCATACGGAGCTCCATCGCAGTCTTTAACACTGTTAGCATGCCGCGACAGCGTGGACGTGAACCGTATGTGCAGTTGACGGACTTTGAGCGAGGGCGTATAGTGGGCACGCGGGAGGCCGGGTGGACGTACCGCCGAATTGCTCAACACGTGGGGCGTGAGGTCTCCACAGTACATCGATGTTGTCGCCAGTGGTCGGCGGAAGGTGCACGTGCCCGTCGACCTGGGACCGGACCGCAGCGACGCACGGATGCACGCCAAGACCGTAGGATCCTACGCAGTGCCGTAGGGGACCGCACCGCCACTTCCCAGCAAATTAGGGACACTGTTGCTCCTGGGGTATCGGCGAGGACCATTCGCAACCGTCTCCATGTAGCTGGGCTACGGTCCCGCACACCGTTAGGCCGTCTTCCGCTCACGCCCCAACATCGTGCAGCCCGCCTCCAGTGGTGTCGCGACAGGCGTGAATGGAGGGACGAATGGAGACGTGTCGTCTTCAGCGATGAGAGTCGCTTGTGCCTTGGTGCCAATGATGGTCGTATGCGTGTTTGGCGGCGTGCAGGTGAGCGCCACAATCACGACTGCATACGACCGAGGCACACAGGGCCAACACCCGGCATCGTGGTGTGGGGAGCGATCTCCTACACTGGCCGTACACCACTGGTGATCGTCGAGGGGACACTGAATAGTGCACGGTACATCCAAACCGTCATCGAACCCATCGTTCTACCATTCCTAGACCGGCAAGGGAACTTGCTGTTCCAACAGGACAATGCACGTCCGCATGTATCCCGTGCCACCCAACGTGCCCTAGAAGGTGTAAGTCAACTACCCTGGCCAGCAAGATCTCCGGATCTGTCCCCCATTGAGCATGTTTGGGACTGGATGAAGCGTCGTCTCACGCGGTCTGCACGTCCAGCACGAACGCTGGTCCAACTGAGGCGCCAGGTGGAAATGGCATGGCAAGCCGTTCCACAGGACTACATCCAGGATCTCTATGATCGTCTCCATGGGAGAATAGCAGCCTGCATTGCTGCGAAAGGTGGATATACACTGTACTAGTGCCGACATTGTGCATGCTCTGTTCCCTGTGTCTATGTGCCTGTGGTTCTGTCAGTGTGATCATGTGCTGTATCTGACCCCAGGAATGTGTCAATAAAGTTTCCCCTTCCTGGGACAATGAATTCACGGTGTTCTTATTTCAGTTTCCAGGAGTGTATTTTTACATGGTACTGAAATTTCGGGCTGTTGTCCTGGGCAGAATACTCCATGCCAGGAATGCTCCATGTTCTACCTAGGACAAATAGGCCGAAATTTCAATGCCAGGTACACAGAGCATATAAAAGACTACACATACAACAGGGCATCAGCAATACCCACACACATACATAATACAAGACACCCGTTCGGAAAAGTAGAGCAAAGTAGCAAAATACTCCACCAACTAAATAAAGGGCAGAACATAGATTTATTAGAAGAAGTGGAGATACATTCATATCACAGAAAATATGAAGACAAGATGTTAACTTTTCTTAAAATGCAGTACAAATTACACAGACTACACTTTTCCACTGTTTGATAAAGAGAGCCGTTACTTCCTAAAAACTTTAAACATAATTTCAAAGTTTTTCTGAAGTCTTTCTCGCCTCATTCCCAAAATCAATTAAAATAAGATAACGATAAAACCTAAAGTTGAAAGTTTGACACTATGGAATGTTTGTGCAGAGCCTTAAATGGCTCTGAGCACTATGAGACTTAACATCTGAGGTCATCAGTGCCCTAGAACTTAGAACTACTTAAACCTAACTAAACTGAGGACATCACACACATCCATGCCCGACGCAGGATTCGAACCTGCGGCCGTAGCGGTCACGCGGTTCCAGACTGAAGCGCCTAGAACCGCTTGACCACACCGGCTAGCGCAGAGTGTTTTATGAACATATAAAGGCATTATAACTTTCTTGGCTTGTCAGTTTTGGTTTTGACTTTCTCATTAGTCTACGGGTGAATAATTCGAAACTAATAAAACCAACAAAATTAAGGTTTTGCGTCTTAAACCATAAATGGTTTATATGCCTAACGTCAAGTAGCTAACACATTACCTCATTTGTAACCACACTTTAGAAGCCGTTTTATAAATGGGACTTCGAGTCTTTAAAGAATCGCTGTGAGGATATTGCTGGTAGAGACTAAAAGAAAACTTCTGCCACCTTTGCCATTTCTTCACGGATTGAGCGAGGTTTGGAGGCTATAAACGTACCCTGGCTGTTGCGGAAAGTAAAGCTGTTCTGGCGGAAGTCCAATCCAGTTCTTTGGCTACCTTTAAAACTTCGATAACAGTGGACGCAGATCGCACAGAATTCACGCGCTTGGATCGTCGAGTACAGGGTAAAATTGAGGTCATGTTACGCTTTGAACTTCCTTGCATCGGCGGTGTATGGGAGAGGTCACTGTGTGCTAAGCGTGGTGTGGCCGTTCCCTACCGTTTAGTGGCGTCTGCAAAGTTTTCGACCTTTTTTTTTACCGAAGTGCAGAGCCCTGTGAGCTGGTGCGTTTCTGACGGCAGTTTCCATCGATTGTGATTTTGATCTTTGAGTCGACTTCGTTGCTTATTTGTCTTCTGCTCATCTTTGGCGGCGCGGATTTAAAGTTGCGCATGCGCTCTGCTGGGTAAGGGGGGGGGGGGGGATCGGGATCAAGGAAGGAGCGTCGCCAGTCGTGAGTGCAGATCCACCGCCCGTGGTGATTTGGATTTCCTAGAGGTCGGAAGGACAAGCTCCTTCGAGTCTGTTATAAGCTACGCCGGCCGATTGAATTGGAGTCTCTGAGTTGCTTCGGTGGGTTGCGTGCGGCTTAATTGAATATGCCAGTGTACTAAAAATCCCTTGGAACTATTTTAGTTGTTTATCACTTACCTCGGTGTCGTGACTAACTATCTTGACGGCAGTTGAGGAAGTGTGGCTACGCCCAACCAACCGACATGAAGCATTGTTAAATACGTAGCTAGAAGTGAGTAGCTCTGGAGTTTCAAGACACGCCGAGATACGTCCTCTATTCTACCTTGTAGTTCATTTCGTAGTTTGGCGTGAAAATGTGCGCCGAGATAATTCTTGTCATCTTAAGATTAGGCCATGATTTTTATCGAACTTATTAATCAAAGTTTACGGGCTGGCACTGATCAAGTAACTCACGGAAGCTAATTTGTTTCTATTCAGTTGTATTGATCACCTGTTCTCTAGATATGATTGTGTAGTTTGTCTCAGAATATTGTTTGCCGTTGATGTGTGATGTGTTACAGATAATGGGCAGTGATCGACGCGAGCATACTGGGAGGAGAGCACCACGGGGGCAGAGAGATATTTAAGACCCTGTCCTCTCCTTTACATCTTGGGTTATGTTGTCACTGTTCCGTGATTCCATCTTTCCAGTGGAGAATTATAGTATCGGAAGTTCAATTGCAGTGCAAAGTTGAGTACATTTCTATGTCCTTTCCTGTCTCATGAATCTCTCGTATTGATTTGAATCCTTGGTCTGCTCGCTTCTGTCGCTAATGCACACGCAATATTGAAGCGACCTCATTTTAGAGGTATTGTCATACGGTCATATTCTAGTTGTAATCGTTCTAAGAATACAGTTGATTAATCAACTGAGTAAGTAAATCTGAAGATTGGTTTGGTCAAAAAGTAAAGCACCTCCTTAATTGTTTTAGTCATTTGTATTCAGTTTTGTTTAGAAAAGTTGGCTAGCCAAACCTTAAAAGATCTGTGTTCTTACTCTTAATCTGTTCCTCAGCTAACTGGAAGTAATGAGAGTTCTGATGGGAATTGCATGGACATTTATACTATTTAAGTGAAGCTTTACCGAAGTATATTTACCTAGTCATATTCAAATTTCAAGTTTTATGGGTCTTGTTCCGGTTAAAGAAATTTATTTGTTATGTGTCCGAGTGATCTGGTCTTGTACGGCAGTCCCCTGTATTATTGTGATTGTGATTGCATAATGCTTTTGTTTGTAATAAAATATGTAGCAACTACAACGGATTACTATTGTGATTTTGGTGTGCCACTACTATTACACATTCCATCCTCCTCTCATAATTATGCCAATTAATTTGACCTGGTAGGCGTTGCCTCTCAACGCATACTAAGATTTATCAATTCCACTGAAAGACCACAGTCGTCGTCTACATGTTTACAAAGTAAAGTCCTCCGCAGCGTTTTTGTGTTGTGGAGACAGATCTCAGAAACTATTGTAAGGACTTTAATACGGTTTTCGCTGATACACAGACTGATTCACGAGGAAGTTTTGTATGTACGATCTACCGTATTACCACTACGCCAGACAAGTCGTCCGCCAGTAGATACTTTGTGCTACCCTTTCGAGTCGCCAGTAACTGCTATTTCTCAGACAAAAAAGATACTGTTCATTTATACAATGCCTTGCCTGCTGTACACGTGATCAGCAGAGTTTAGTGCAGTTAGTGTACTCTTCTACCGTACTTTTGTAAGAATGCATTTGTTACTTCCTTTTTAATCTCACGTTGCACTTAACTGGGATGGTATGATTACTTTCTGTTGTCTTATCTAAACACCACTACGCTATGAATCAGAAGAATTTGATAAGGTACTACGAGTATGTCATTCCTTTACTGTATCAGGCAGTTAGATTCCATCCAAGCTAAACGTCTGTGAGTTAACGAGCATTTCGCTCTCATTTAAGTATATGGCCAAAAGAGTCAGCCTTCAGGAACTGTGAAACGAACCCTGTCGTCTGGGAGTGGTAGTGGTGGTGTGATTTTTAAAGGGACCAATCGTCTGGGACCATGTGCCACAAAGAGCGCAGATTCGCCACGAGATGGGGAAATTCACAGGCGTCTAATGTGCTTAATGAGACCTAGGCTCTGTAGTGTTTGAGTGAGACAGATGAGAATCTACGTCATAGGGAAATCCCGTAGTCGCGATTGTGGCCAGGCAGACATAGCAGTGTTAAATGTGATGGATCTAAGATCGGCCACAAAGGGAAACATTTATGAAAACTTTTTGATTCTGTAGTAATTCAGGGAATGAAGCCACAGTAAATTTAATCTACCATCCTTCATAAAATTTCATGGTGATCCCAATAAAACTTGAATAATGGTTTAGGATTTACTGTTAAATTGAAATTAACAAGTTTTGCAACAAAGACTGAATGCTAAAATCTGAACGCTTTGGTCTACCTAAACGATTGACATTTCATATAGAAGCACATCATTAAAATGACAAATGGTGTAAATAACAACTCTGTAACTTTATTTATTTAAAAGATATAGTGAATTTAAATTATCAGTATTTTCAGTTAAGCATTAGATCATCATATCCTCCACAAAAACACCTTGAACAATGACAGCATGACACCTCATTGAATCATTACGTAATAGAATACTTGTTCTAAAGTTTAGTGCATAATAGTTACTTTTGTTCTTTATTTATTTATCAAAAAGCACATTGGTGCAAGGCTACTGGCCGTGGCATTCAAAGGTAAGAAGAAAATTATATTGGTTTATGTGAAGAATTTAACGTTTATTATGTAATGGATATTATTGTTGCTTTATTTAGAACGTGAAAATGGTCGAGGTTTGATTATTTAAATAAGTTGAAATGTAAAATAATGTAGAAAAAACTGTTGTCAGTCAGATGGGCGGCTTCAGGAAAGGGAACTGCACTAGTTAGTTGAGCGAGGATGTTCGGCGGCGGGAAACGCTGCCGGGGACGCGCAGAGGGACAGTGCTGGTACAGACGCGAAAGCGTACAGTTCGGCTGGAGACACCTAAGTGGACAGTGCTGGTAGAGACGCGAAAGCGGAAAGTGCGGCTGGAGACACCAAAGTAGACAGTTCTGGTCTAGACACCAAAGGGGACAGTTCGGAATGAGACGCATAAGGGGACCGTCGGTCTTTAGGTAGCTAGGACGTGAAACGACTTAGAAAATTTTGCGTTGTGTGGTATCGCGGGACTTAATCTCTGAGCGGTGAGCAGCCGCGCGCCCGGTGTGAGCTCTAACTTTCGTGTATATAACGAGGTGGAGTATTGAATTTGTGTTTCGCGATGAGACTGTAAATGATGGAACTATGTCAAATGGATATGCGTTCGAGTGTAACAGTAACTCTAAATACGACCAGTTTCGCTATTAATTTGCTTTCTGAATAAACATTATTCGAACCAAATCGCAACTGTGTGGCCTACATCATTTACGGGTCGTTAATTTAGTTCCCGATATTATTATTACTGTTATTATATGTTATATTAACTTTGTATTTCGCAAACTTGCTATCAGCCAGACAACTTAACCAAAGGGTCACAAGTGTCTAATTTAGGGCGTGTAATGCGACACGTGCGGTTCAGCCCCTAGACGAGTTTGAGCCAAGACATTTCGACGAAGAGGAACCGCATGTGAGCCCGGACATCTATCGGGTGTTAGCACGCACGTCTAAGGCCTCGAGTGTACTAAATCAAAGCGAAAAACTTTGATTTTCTTCAGATGTCTTATGTATTTCTGAATAAAAGCTTTTCATATTTCTTATATTACCTTTTTACGAGGGACCTTCAATAAGTAAAGCAACAATTTTTTTTAAAGCAGGTTGGTTTTATTCCGGATTCCAGAACACCATAATATTATTTCCCACTCTCTTGGCTGCAAAACCCTGTTTTTCAACATTTTTTTCTGTTCAATGCGACGGCCTTACGCCACCTTACTGGGAAGCCCTGTATGCCCGCATGGTACAACTCTACTGGTCGACGTCGGAGCGAACGACTCGCTGCATCAGTAACTTTCCCATCAGCCACGTACTGTTGCTCGAGGGCTACATCCTTCATTCGGCCAAGCAGATGGAAGTCGGAAGGTGCGAGATCCGAACTTAGATGAGGGTAAACACTCCAATAAAGTTTGGTGAGCTCCTATCGGGAGCGCAGACTTGGGCAAGGCCTTGGCTTGTCACGGAGAAGTTCGTTTGTATTTTCGTGGCGACGAACACGTTGAAGTAGTTTCTTGAATTTCCTGAGAGTAGAAAACTATACTTCAGGGTTGATCGTTGCTCCATAAGGGAGGACATCAAACAGAATAACCCCTTCAGAGCCCCAGAAGTCCGTCACCGTGGCTTAAACGGCTGAGTGTGCGTCTTTGAACTACTCCTTCGCAGGAGAGGTGGTGTAGCGCCACTTCAAGCATTGCCATTTTATTTCCGGTTCCAAGTGATGAACCCATTAGTCATCGCCTGTTCGTAGCTCGACAAAACATTGTTACGATCGGCCCCGTAACGCGCAAGCAATTCTGCACAGATGGTCCTTCGTTGCTCTTTATGGTCTTGTGGGGTGGCGAGTACGTTACTTCACTGGTTTAAACTTTTGATGCCGTCTTTAATCACGTGACCCTGGCAACTAATTTTGTGGTCAGCCAGAAAGCGAAGGGAAACATACTGACCTTAGTTTCCAGTCTGCACGGCCACATTCCGGTCCAGCCCACTGAAGGAAAAGAGTCTATATCCAATTTCTTTGCGGGATCAGAGCTATGACTTCAGTAAAAGTTTAAAGTTCCAATCAAGATTTAATTTACTTAAAGTTTCTCACAAACAACACTTAAAATTGCGTTATGTTCAATTGAAAACAAGTCTTTCTAATCTAACAGCACCTTTAGCAGTTCAGAGGCAACCTCTACGGTAACTTCCTACCAGATTGTTTTTCGCCCTGACTAACATCACTCAATTGAAAGTTCGCAATAAATGTTCAAAATTGAATGCTCGCCATAAAAGTGGAAATAAATTCAGCACTTGCCACGCTGAATTGAATTTCACACGGACGGTACACTGTTATTTTACCGAATTCTAAACGATCCAGGACAGTGTACAGTCCTCGCGAGTTCACTATCCGTTTTCACTGCCAAATACGCGCATGTCACAACTCGGCTCTGACGTCATCCGAGGCAGGGCGCGACCAGACGTTTAACTGGCGTGGACCTCACAGTGTCTGAGAGCGAAGTGAACCTTCCTACTGCTTCAGGGGCTGTATTTATAAGGTGCCGGTGCGGACTGCCGAGAAAACATCTGTTGTCTCTGTCTATTTGCATACGGCGGCAGTCTACAAACGACCGCTATCTCGGGCACATAATCTTTAATAATATAGTTACCAATTACTTCAGAAACTTCTTAATTTTTGCTGGTATGCAGATAAGCAGTTTGAAAGCACGTAGAAAGTTTCAGCTCGCTAGAATGAAAACTTTCCTTAACAGAATTTATTTAGTGGAACTAACGGTAGATTGTTACCTCTGAACCATACCTTTGCTAAGACTTATATCAGTTGCTATTTATGTCACAAGTCTTAAACTCGGTGTAGCTCTATTATTTGATATATTTGATCATCTGGTTTAACCAAAATCCTCTATCATTAAAATTTGAAGTACTTAATCTACAACACATAGGTACATTTTAGTTACAAAATTAGTTATTATTTAATTACTCAAAAACTATAAGAGGTAGATTAACGTGGAGTCTCTGTTATTATTTTTGGGGTGTACTGGAGCATAAAACAAATATTCAAGTTTCTAAGTCCATAATTTAGCGCCTCTGCTTTTCACGAAGAACGTGGATCCTGGCGTTAATTTTTGTTTTATGGTTTTGGAAACCAGCATCACTTATTTATAACTTCTAACTGCACCTTCTGACCAAATTCTGGCTTCCTAGCGTCATTATTTAGCGCCTCTGATTTCTCTCTTTAAACGGCATTTTTCCGTAAACTATTAAGTTCAGAAAGTTTGGATCATTATTACACTAAAGTATAATTTAACCAAGTTTTAAACATAAATTTTGATTTTTAATTTCATACTGAATTGTGGTGCAATACTTGTGCGCTACATGCAGACGCGTTAAGGTGACGTTGAAAGGTGGCAACACTGAGCCACAGCGCCAAAAATCGCGCCAGAGAGAGTATTGTTCCGCCGCCTCCACTGGCAGTGCGTGTTGAGAGGTAGCGGCAGGCAGTTCTTGCCGAGAGTTCTTGCCGAGTAGTTGTGGTGGACACAGCTTGTAGCTGAAGTGGGATGAGATGTGGTAGTGCAGAGTGTTGTTCCATGTTTTATGCAGTTATTGATGGGAGAGATAGCAGATGTTGTTCCAATGCAGATATTGTAATGATCTGAGTGCTTTTCGTCAATATAAATTAAGGTAACTAACTACTGTTCTTATTTTCTTATTATTGTGTGTCCTGAATAATGCTTCATTACAGGTTCAGTCAACAAAGCATCTGGCTTGTGTTCTTGTATTAGAGTGTAATTTTGGTTTTCTTGCACAGTTATAGTATTTCTAATTTTCCTTTATCACGTCAGTATAATTGATATTTAAAAATTCTTGTCTTATTGAAGAAGAACCGTGCCAGATGTGCGTTGAGTCATACTACCACATACAGAACAGTTACACTTGTGCTTTGTTGGATTCGTAGATTTTATAGTTGCTGGGGACTTAATTAATTAATTGTGTTAATGAAAAGTTTCATTTCATTCTTTGTTGTGGTTCTATGCAGTCAGATAGCGTAATAATACTAGTCAGGGCCAGCCGTTTACGAGACTTGCGTAATCGGACATACAGCTACTAAAATAATTTGCATTTCATTTTATTAAGCCCCCATGCACGTGGCGACCGCTGCTTCGGATCGTCCCTTGGAATCTTCTGATTGCAAAAATAGTAGACAGTAGTATTGTTGTAGCAATTTGTAGTTTAGTAATTGTAGTCTAGATTGCATGTGTAGATTTGGTAATTGTCATTCTTCCAATGGTATTTCATAATTTAATTTTGTTGTCTTGTATACGCGTTTGACAATCTAGTGCAATTATTTCAATTGTTCGTTAATCGTGTTTGAGGGAAACATTTCATGTAAATGGTATTGTTGGAGATAAAGAGTCATTGTGTGTAATTTTCATATAGTGACGAGTTTTGTATATTTTGTAAAAGATTACACGGTCAATGAAACAGGCAAAAATGATGAATAGTCAGAATAACGAAATTGTTAACATGGCGAACTCGCCAACAGAGGAAAACAGTGTCATAAATAATGTAGTGGAAAACAATTTAATAAGTAGGGAAAATAGTCCGGAAACAGTTCAAAATTTTTCACAATCGAAAAATTCTCAGAATACGAGATTAACGTCAGAAGATATGCAGCGGTTAATGGATGCAATATTAAATATGGGATCACAGTTACTATCTGGAATTAAAAGTGATATGGAAACTTTGATAAGAGGGTTTGGCTCACAAATAGGAACAAGTAAAACCGAGATGGAAACAATGGAAACACAGTTAGACTCACGAACAGGGACGTGTTTCAAAAACAAGAATGATGAATCAAAGAAAGAAATCAGAGAAGAAGTGCAACCGATTTTGAATGCTCACAACAATAGTTTAATTACAGTAGAGATTAGGCAAGAGGAACAGGGCAGAGAACGGGAAGAAAAAGATCGCGTGATAGTACAAAAATTTTCAGAGTTGAATTTACAACGTGCGCACGATAAGGAGGAGATGTTTGTGAGAATCGAGGAATCCGTACCAAATGACAGAGTGAATAACTTAGCACAACAATATGAACAGTTAACTACCAAATGTGTCAATACCGAAACCCCAGTCGCGACACTTACGGAAGACGTAAATAAACAGAAAGAACAAATTGGTGACTTATCGGAAAGAGTTGAGGAGATTTCAGATAAATTGACAAGTCTCAGCTTAAATGGGGACAGAGATTCAGATGACACAGCTCCATTGCCATTTTCAGAAACCGAAGAGTACCAGAACATAAATAAGCATGTTGAAAATCAGGGAAAAATTAATGAACGCGTGAAAAGGGAATTTGAGGCATTAAAAAAGCAAGTCAAACAAATTGAAGGCGAAATCGTAGGAAAAGACGGCAAAAGAAATTTAGAATCACAGATACCAGAGGGGTTTGAAGAAAATAATTTGTTTCATTTACGGGATGCAACAAGAGAGCGCCAGGCGCGCGAACTTGACAATAATCGGCATTGGGACTGGGACAGACGCGGTAGGTCTTCGTCGCCACGAGGCGAAAACTTTGACTATAAACACTTTTTGACTGTTCGGAAATTTAAGATCTTCCGCAATTCTAAGAATGAGATACATCCATGTTCATGGTTAGATCAATTTACGTACGCACTTCCGCCAGATGTGCCACAAAGTCACAAACTAAAATTTATGTGCAGCTATTGATGTCCTCAGGGGATTCACTACTCTAAGTGAATATGTGCCGTAGCGAGCATAGGGCCCCGAGCTGTAGTGGTGCTATTTCCCTTTTAGTTTTCTGCACTGCTACCTACTCTTTTACTATTCTTTGCATCTATCGAAACAACTCTTCAACTATCAATCTATCTAGAGAGCGTGTAAAAAATAACCTGATATGACTATTTTACCTAAAAGTGATTTCGTAAATTACCGTTTGGACTTTACCTTCAGCAGCATTCATTCGTCGTTTAAATGAAATTTTACCTGTTTATCTTCGTGACAATATTACTTCTTATGTCGACGACATTCTTATTGCTAAAAATTCTTGGAGTGAGCACAACAAAATTTTGGATTCATTGTTACGTATCTTTGCAAGAGTTGGCATTACAGTGAACTTAAAAAAAAAAAAAATCTGAATTTGGTCGTTCTCAGGTGAAATTTCTCGGTCACATTATTTCTACAGAAGGTATTCTTCCTGATCCAGAAAAATTAGACGCTATTCGTAATTATGCTGTTCCTACTACAAAACGTGATGTTCGTAGTTTTCTTGGTGTCTGTAATTTTCTTAGACGCTTTGTTAGATTGGACGATTTGGCCACACCTCGTTTATGTGAACTATCTGGAAAGAAATCTAATTGGTGTTGGGACGAGGAAGCTCAGTCAGAATTTGAACAACTTCGTGATGCTTTAGTTGCTGCTCCACTTCTTTCACACCCGGATTTATCTAAAGATTTTTGTTTGGCGACGGACTCATCATACAAAGGCCTAGGTGCACATTTATTTCAAGAGATAGAAGAAGACGGCGTTTTAGTCCAGAAAACTATTGCATTTGGAAGTCGTGTTCTTTCTAAATCAGAAAAGAATTATTCGATTACGGAACTTGAAGCTTTGGCTGTTGTTTGGGCTTTTACAAAATTTCGCACATTTTTGTTTGGCAGACATACTAAGGTTTACACCGATCATCGAGCTCTTGAGTTTCTTATGTCGACAAAATTAACTCATGGCAGATTGTCACGATGGGCGTTGTACCTACAGGAATTTGACTTTAGTATTGTTTACATACAGGGTTCTTCAAATATTGTTGCTGATGCTTTATCACGTGCACCTATGGGTTTGAAACAAAGTGCTGAAGAGGACTGCAAGGAAAACAATTATTGTTTGATGTATATTCAAGGTGTTGCGTTTGAGAACTTTATTTCGTCTTCGCTCCAGGATATCGCTAAGGAGCAAAATAAGGATCCAATCTGGAAGGACATTAAGGAGAAGTGGAGGAGAAAGGAAAGCGCAGCGATTAGACAGCATTATTTAGTTCGCAATGACATTCTTTTTAAACGAAAATCGGTCGACAACTCTGTTTGGTTAGTTTGTATTCCTGATGAGTGGGTTAATAAGCTGATTTGGTATACGCATTTCAGTTAGGCACACTTTGGTCCCAGAAAATGCTTTCATAAATTACGAGAAAATTGCTACTTCAATAATATGGAAAAACGTATTCGATTTGTTCTTGCCAAATGCAAATTATGTCAAAAGGCTAAACCGCCGACAGTTTCTCACAGAGCACCGTTGTTTCCTATCATTCCAGCAAAATTAAAGGACATGGCTGCAGTTGATTTGTTCGGTCCAGTGGTTCGATCTACTAATGGTTTTGCGTACATTTTCGTAGCAGTGGAGTTGACATCAAAATATGTGTGTTTTACACCGTTACGCAAAGCAACAGCTCGTTCAGTATCCAATGCTTTCATCAAACATTTTCTTAAAGAAGTGGGTCATGTTGATAAGGTTATATCAGATACTGGATCACAGTTTCGTTCTAAAATTTGGCTTCGTACTCTACGGCGTCGTAAAATTAAACCAATTTTCATTTCACTTTTTCACCCTCAATCTAACGCTTCAGAGAGATGGATGAAGGAAATCAATAAATTGTGTCGTCTTTATTGTCATCAGAATCACAGAACGTGGGATCAGTATCTTCATATTTTTCAAAACATTCTGAATGAACTCCCTAATGATTCAACTTCTTTACCGCCTATACTGATATTAAAAAACAAAGCACCGACAAATCGCATATCTGAAATCGTTCCTTTTCCGCCTACACGGAAACTACGGCATTCTGAAGTTGTCAATCTGGCTCTACAAAATATTGCATCTGCGACTGCTAGAAGAGTGAAATCAGCAAAGCGTCCTGGTCGTTTAAAAATTTTGTCAGTTGGTCAAAAAGTGTTAATTAAGTCTCATCGTTTGTCTCATAAAGGAAAAGGCTTGTGTCGGAAATTTTTTCTGCTTTATAACGGTCCATATAGAATTCGCAAAATTATTCATGATAACACTGTCGAAGTAGAAACTCTTAAATCACGACGCTCTAAAGGAATACATCATATATCTAACGTTAAAATTTTTGTGGAATGATATACTTTTGAAAAATTTTTGTAGAATGACATACTGGTGAGAAACTAACAGCTACATGTAAACATGCGGAGAGTACAAGGACACCGCGCTGTGTTTTGGCGGCGGCGTATACTCAAAGCAACAGTCAAGTCTGCGCGCCGCACAGAGCAGTCGTTGACCGCAAACAATCACTTCCTACGTCACGCGCCTACAGCTGATCGAGCGCTCAGTGCGAATGCACTGACAGCCGTAAATAAATACACAGTCTAATTTCTCCGACTAAATTCAGTATAAAACTATAGTTACTTGTTGAATTCTGTTATTAACATTCAGTATTTTTCAGGATACGGTTCTATAAGGTATTTAAGAACTTCAGGTAAATTCTGTGCGTGTCCGACGTTGAGACGACTTGCTATCGAGAAAATTTCAGGAAAAATGTCATTTCGAAGAAGAAAGTAATAAACTAAAAAGGTAATTATTAATTGAGTTTATTTTTCAGATAACATATTTCCACTTAGGTACGTACGTTAGACGTAATTTGCTGCTCGCGATTACGTGATTCATACTTTGTGCTAATTACATGTTCTATGAAATTACTTGTGAAGCGACGTGCTTGCGTACGTTAACTGATTTTGACAATTTTTATTAATGAACTAAGTTGTAACTTGTGTATATTATGCATCGCTTGGCTGCACTGCTTTTTCACTGATGTCATATTTTTAATTATGTGCCTGCTGTGCCTATTTATTTAAATTATAATTGTCACCTGATTAATTGTGCTGATGTGGTTAGGTATGTAAGTTATATTTTGTGATTTATCTGCTTGCGCCTTCATGTTTACTTATTTGCTTGCGCCTTCATGTTTGTTTATTAAGATTACATATGAACATTTATTTGCTTACGGTTATACGATGCTGATGACCTGTTTATTACGTAAGGTATGTTTGCTGCTATGCGTATGGATTGCATATTTATACATTTCTATTTGTTGTCACAACTACTCTTTAATTTTGTATATAGAAATGCTATTATACTGTGTATGAACATAGAGTTTAGGTTACACTATGGTACTAGTTACAGATTGTTCGCTTGGCAGAGCCTCGCTGTAAGATTTGTGCTGCATCCACTTGTTGACATTCTGTTCACTACTGGTATATTTACTCGCTATTGCTTGTTTTGCTTACGCTCAGTGTATTATATTTTTAAGATAAGAAAATGAACTGCTATAATTCGACGAACGACATTAGTACAAGAAACTTCATAGAAGTCACATGAGCTGGAGGTTTTATGGAAGCTGTATAAATTTATGCTAATAGGAAGGAAGCTAATGACATGACATACCAAAACTAGGTTTAGACCATTGACAGTTATTACACTGCATTTTTCGTGAGCAATTGAAATAGGAAGTGACACTTGACACAAGAAATACTCCACATGTTTGCTTCTGTTTGCCATGATTCTTGAAGTGGTGTACACTGTGAAAAATTAGGATCATTCACACTCCGTAATCGTACTTAATTACTGAGAGTTATTCGAACTAAGTCTGTTAGAGGTCATGTATGCATTTCTTTTGTTTATAATTCATAATGAGTAGAAGATTTGGGTCAGATGGATTACACAGAGGTTGTGTGTTGACAGTGTGTCTTCGGATTGTATGGGATGATGACGTTTGCATTAGGATTTTATCTGTACTTGTTCGAGGAGACTGACTAGAGGAAAGAGTTGTTATGGAAGTGAAATGATATTGGCGATAAGGTTTATATGTATCGGCGTATTGAAGAGATATTATTGAGGTATTGAGATTGTGTGAAGTTGATGATTATTGGAGTTTTGGTGGACACAAGGTAAGGTAAATGATATTGATGATGAGGTTTATATGTATCGACGTAAGAGGTATTATTGAAGTATTGAGAGTATGTGATGCTGATGTTTATTGGAGTTTTGGTGGATAAGAGGTAAAGTAAGTGAGGTGCATATTTTTTTTTTTTTTTGTTTGTTGGTCTATATGGAACAAGGAGGATGAAGACTAGAACACTAAAGTGGAAGGAAGATTGTCTACACACACTTTGTTAAATCACTAAGCAGTATGTATTTTTTTTTGGGAGAGAGGAAGCATTTGCATATCTTGGCTCACTGACAGTTGTTCAGCAACCGTACATTTTGATCTGGCTTGGCAAACATTGGTCTTGACATGATGACTGTGACGTTGACTTAACTATTATTGACTGTTATACATTGCTGTCACTACTACTTGATACACATGATGAACATGAAATTCGACAGAAGTGGATTCAGACAGTTAACACTATACAATTACACAGTAGTACTTAATGTGGATGAAAGATGAGTGAGTGTGTTTTGTGTGTTTTCCTTTCCTAATCCTACCCACCTATCTCCTAAATAATATTTTATTTGTTTGTAGTGGCTTGCACTGACACCCATAATTATTAACTGATGTTTGTGTATTTGTAATAGTAATATAACAATTATCTGATATCATTTGTGTGTTTGTTATAATTTGTATGTTTAGTGTAAAAGCATTGTAAAAGCATTTGTAAGTGTATTCAAACTATTGTTCATGCTTGAACTGTCTGAGTAGGGACGAAATTATGGACTGTTACTTGTACTGTTTCTACATGATTGGTGCCACTAGGACATGTTTAATTTCTGCTAATGAACTGTGTGATCAGTGATAGTGAATATGATGGACTGCTCTCTGCACCTGTTCCACAATGCTGGGTGCCACTGACGAACTGCTTCTACTGAAATGATGTTACTTCTTGGTGTCTGCACCTACTCAACATTGCTGGGTGCCACTGATGAACTGCTTCTACTGAAATGATGTCACCTGTCGGTGTCTGCACCTACTCAACAATGCTGGGTGCCATTGATGAACTGCTTCTACTGAGAAATGTGACTTGTTGCTGTGTGTACCTCTTCAACATTGCTGGGTACCACAAATGGAACTGCTTGTACTGAAATGATGTTACTTCTTGCTGTCTGTACCTCTTCAACTTTGCTGGGTGCGATTGATGGACTGCTCCTACTGAAATGATGTTACTTCTTGCTGTCTGCACCTACTCAACATTGCTGGGTGCCACTGATGGACTGATTCTACTGAGATGATGTCACCTGTTGCTGTTTGCACCTGTTCCACAATGCTGGGTGCCACTGATGGACTGGTTCTACTGAGATGATGTCACCTGTTGCTGTTTGCACCTGTTCCACAATGCTGGGTGCCACTGATGGACTGCATCTATTGAAATAATGTCACCTGTTGGAGTCTGCACCTGTTCCACAATGCTGCGTGCCAGTGATGGACTGCTTCTACTGAGATGATGTCACTTGTTGCTGTCAGCACCTATTCAACAGTGCTGAGTGCTACTGCTGGAACTGTGAACTACTTGTTGTGAATATTTGTATTAACTGATTTTTTGTGTATTACTGTTTGTGAAAAGTTATAAGACTCTTACCTGCTCAAATTCGTCATTCCTGACGTTATCGATTGAATTGTTTAACCACATGAACTGATTTTTTGTGTATTACTGTTTGTGAAAACTTATAAGACTCTTACCTGCTCATTTTCGTCATTGCTGACGTTATCGATTGAATTGTTTAACCACATGATATTTCTGTAAACTATTATGTAAAGTCACATGTATGAAAGAATTTGTATTGCTTAGTGTATTTTATATATTAGGCTATTGAAACGTCAGTGCAAAGCCAAAATTTTATCTAGTTATATGATATTTACGTATTAATATTATCTTTTATTTTTGTCTGTATTTTTTTTTGACGAATTTGGTGGTATTTTCACCACCAATGCTGGCAAAAATACCGTCAAATTCTAGCCCGTGGAGGAAGGGCATATGAAAGGTGGCAACACTGAGCCACAGCGCCAAAAATCGCGCCAGAGAGAGTATTGTTCCGCCGCCTCCACTGGCAGTGCGTGTTGAGAGGTAGCGGCAGGCAGTTCTTGCCGAGAGTTCTTGCCGAGTAGTTGTGGTGGACACAGCTTGTAGCTGAAGTGGGATGAGATGTGGTAGTGCAGAGTGTTGTTCCATGTTTTATGCAGTTATTGATGGGAGAGATAGCAGATGTTGTTCCAATGCAGATATTGTAATGATCTGAGTGCTTTTCGTCAATATAAATTAAGGTAACTAACTACTGTTCTTATTTTCTTATTATTGTGTGTCCTGAATAATGCTTCATTACAGGTTCAGTCAACAAAGCATCTGGCTTGTGTTCTTGTATTAGAGTGTAATTTTGGTTTTCTTGCACAGTTATAGTATTTCTAATTTTCCTTTATCACGTCAGTATAATTGATATTTAAAAATTCTTGTCTTATTGAAGAAGAACCGTGCCAGATGTGCGTTGAGTCATACTACCACATACAGAACAGTTACACTTGTGCTTTGTTGGATTCGTAGATTTTATAGTTGCTGGGGACTTAATTAATTAATTGTGTTAATGAAAAGTTTCATTTCATTCTTTGTTGTGGTTCTATGCAGTCAGATAGCGTAATAATACTAGTCAGGGCCAGCCGTTTACGAGACTTGCGTAATCGGACATACAGCTACTAAAATAATTTGCATTTCATTTTATTAAGCCCCCATGCAACGTGGCGCTACTAGCAGTGAACTGGGGTAAGTCCCGGCGCACTCGCTCGCCTCTGTATCTCACACGTGATACGGCGCTTGCTTTGCTTCAGTCTTCATTAGGCGGCGATGAAACCAGCGGGCGTACACCTCTGAGTACAACTGCTGGACGAGCCTGTCGGCACTACCAACAGAGACGTCCAGCTGCGCAGCGAGGGAGGTGTTCGATTGTCACCCGCCGATCACCTCGAGGGAGTGTGTCCGCACGTTTCAACATTGCAGGAGTCACAGCTGTCTGTGGCAGGCCGGCACGAGGGAGATCGGACGAGTCTGCATTACCTTGTTGCAGTTTTGACAGACTCCTCGACCATCGACGCATCGTGCTTCTATTGGTCACTGCCAGTTCGTCGTAGACATTCTGCACAAGAGCCTATGAATACGAAGATGGCATCTCTTCTTCCGGACATGTCCGAAAGAACAGATGCCATAGGTGACCGTGCATTACAATTAAATCAATACCATTAACTGCTGACAGGCGTCGATATACATCAACGGGGAAAGTTACAAATGTGTGCCCCGACCGGGAGTCGAACCTGGGACTCGAACCCGGGATCTCCTGCATACATGGCAGACGCTCTATCCATCCGAGCCACCGAGGGCACAGAGGATAGTGCGACTGCAGGGACTTTTATCGCCGGCACGCACCCCCTGAGACCCACATTCTCAACTCTTTAGAATGAAATTACAATTAAATAAATACCATTAGCTGGGTACGATGGCGGGCACTACGAATGTAGTGTGTGGACTTAAGTTGAGAATATGGGTCTCACGGGGAGCGTGTCTGCGATAAGTCCCCGTCGCCGCACTATCATCTGTGCCGTCGGTGGCTCAGATGGGCCTGGGAACCCCGGGTGCTGCTGGCTCCCCTTCATTTTGCCGGCACGGTAGCTCAGCGTGTTCGGTCAGAGGGTTAGCTACCCTCTGCAATAAAAAAACTGAGTGAACGGATCAACGATGAACCTGAATGGGTGTCATTGGACGTCCGCCCCGAACAAATTCAACGAACAATATAGAACAAAATGAGATTTTTAAAAAAAGGATTGATAGAGCCTCCGCCATGTAAGCAGGAGATCCCGGGTTCGAGTCCCGGTCGGGGCACACATTTTCAACTGTCCCGATTGATGTATATCGACGCCTGTCAGCAGCTAATGGTACTGATTTTATTGCAAATTCGGTCTATGAATACTTGCTATGCTCTGGTTTGCCGCCGAAAGAAACTCAGTTACAGCTTCCAGAATATTTTCACTCTGCAGCGGAGTGTGCCGGACCGAGACTCGAACTCGGGAGCCGAGTTCGAGTCTCGGTTCGGCACTCAGTTCTAATCTGCCAGTAAGTTTCTTATCAGCGCACACTCCGCTACAGAGTGAAAATCTCATTCTGGAAACATCCCCCAGGCTCTGGCTAAGCCATTTCTCCGCTATATCCTTTCTTTCAGGAGTGCCAGTTCTGCAAAGTTCGCAGGAGAGCTTCTGTAAAGTTTGGAAGGTAGGAGATGAGATACTGGAAGAAGTAAATTTGTGAGGATGGGGCGTGAGTCGTGCTTGGGTAGCTCAGATGGTAGAGCACTTGCCCACGAAAGGTCCCGAGTTCGAGTCTCGGTCCGACACACAGTTGTAATCTGCCAGGAAGTTTCAAGTTTCAGTTACAGCTTTCTACTCGGAACGCAGCTCCGTTACACGCGCCATTTTGAAGGTTACATATAGCGCTGTCACTTATCGGAACTTCATGAAATTATAGGGGCTGAAGCAGGAATATTCCACGATGTCCCACAACAATTTCCGCATTTTTCAACCAAAACTGACCGAGGAATAAATGCGTTGCACTACTAATTGAAAGGCCGTCGTGTTCTAAAGTTGTTGTCTTTTGCTTTATGTTTATCATGATATTACCTATAGTATAGAGTATCAACCATTATTTTTTTTATACCTTCTGTCAAACTTCACTTCAAAATGGGCAAGGCTCAAAGCCTGTCGTGAATGAAAAAAAATTCTTACTCGGATGATGTTATTTAGCCAGTTTTGATCCTCCTGTCATAATTTACATCATCGATTAGCCACTCACGTCGCAAAAATTCTTCGTCTTTTTTACTCTTACACTGGATGTCATTTCTGGACCGTTCTTCTGTGTTACAGTGATGCGCTTGTAACAAGGCAAATGAGCGATGCGTTCTACACAGGAAGAGAGGTAAAGAGAGAAAAAATACTTTACGGCATCGCCGGTGAGCCCTCTGACTATCCCACGCCGCACACCCAGCCAGTGATTGCACTGCTTACTGGCAACGCATCGGTTAGTGCCCCAACGTGTCATTGTTTCTGCTTCCGCGCCTCCTTTGCAAAATTTGAATGCTACCCGCGACGGACACTATAAAAGGAAAGTATCTTCATAGTACCCAAACAGACTTGAATAGCTACACTAAATGTTCTGTGCGCACTTCTCTACAGACAGTCGCAGCACAACGACGCTATCAGCGGATGCATCAATTAGTAGACTCCCCTCTGTTACTGCGCTTCCACCTACTACCTACATTCTTATGTGCACACTGTCATAGCGTGTGATGGCAGAAGTACAGGTTGACACGGAGTGGGGTTTCAAGAATGTCCAAATGTTTCAGGTTTGTAATGATTATGCACTGAGATTTGTATGTGTAGTCACCATGAACCTGCTCCTTCTCCTTGCACTGTGTAATGCAGTTCTGACCGTATCTGTACGACATATTGCCGGCAGCTGTAAGTCGTAGTCATCCTACGGTTGTATGAATAAGCCCAGTTTACAGCATTAAATAGCAGCCGAGGACGTTCTGTGCAGCAAGTCTGGAACTGTGGAGAAGTCAGCACAAGAGAGAACAGCAATGTAATAGCATTCGGATGACTGATGACTGACGACCAGATGGGACGTGCATCGTGTCTTGTTTTCAGACCCCCCCCCCTCCTCCCCCAGTGCCAGAGTGTTACAAGTTGTTTTGAATACAGCGCAGTACTCTTCATAATTTCTGGATTTTGTCTGTTTAATACTATTGCTATAAATACCGTGCTTTCCATAATGTTCATTCGTCGAGTGTCTTCCGTGGTTTAAAACCTACATTAGGTGAAAATCGATGGTATGTTTACAAGCTAGTGTTAACTTCTGCTCGTTGTCTAATCGTTACGTGTTGTTTCAGACGTATTACAGTACCTTACACAATTCCCCAGTAGCGTTGGTTTAACAGGGTCAGAAACTTATGATTTTATAATTTTCGTTCATTTTGTGTCTTGTAGTATCTATGTTCAGCGCATTTCGACCATGTTGTTTTACGTCTGTCTGTTGCCCGGAAGTTAGCTGTACAACTCATCGAAAGATAAGTTTTTACTGATCATTACTTTATTACAGATTATTTGTGCTGTGGTGCTTTTCAGTTTACTGTGAGAGTAGCGTCATGTGTGATAAATGTGGATTTTTCCGTAGGAAGGTTGGAATGGGAAAAACATGTCAGGACTCTGGGTCGGCGGTTCACTGGGGAGAATGCTGCGGAGAAGCTAAAATAGATGAGGCTCTTCCATAGAAGATCACGTAGTCGACACAAGAAAATCGTGGGATAGTGATGAAAGATTTGCGCACGCCAGGCAGAAGCGGAAATGGCATCTTTTGAATTAGACAGGTTGAAGGGAGAAAGAGACAATGGGAACTGGGAGAAGGTGACAAGCTATAAACAAAAGAAGGAAACCTCAAAAATCACATTTCAAATTCCGCTTAGCAAGCAGTTTGACTTGATACCTGAAGTGGGAGAAGAGCTTCAACCAGTATTAGAATTAATAGGGTACAACAGATTCGTATGAACGACTTTAATCCTAGGTCGGTGGAAAAACCACGTAGAAAGAAAAGTTTTCCTACTAGGGGGCAGTCAGGGAAGAGGTGTAGACCAACTGCTACAGGAAAAGTCAGGTGAAGAACAGCAGGTCACAGGCATCGTGAAAAGTAGCGTCAAGCATTACCAAGTGACAGAACATAAGGACCTTGTGCAGTGATTTTGAAGGCGAGGATAAGCTGTTAGCCGTGTGAGCAACGAGTTGAGCGAATTGGTTCAAAAATGGTTGAAATAGCTCTGAGTACTATGCGACTTAACTTCTAAGGTCATCAGTCGCCTAGAACTTAGAACTAATTAAACCTAACTAACGTAAGGACATCACACATATCCATGCCCGAGGCAGGATTCGAACCTGCGACCGTAGCGGTCGCTCTGTTCCAGACTGTGGCGCCTAGAACCGCACGGCCACTCCGGCCGGCTGAGCGAATTGCTTTTGGCTGGAACAATTATACCTTTCCGTATTCGATGATATAATTTTGTGAGTACATTAAGTGGTAATGTGGTTCTTGTCCGCAAAATGTGTTACGAATAGAGTTAGAAATAAAGAACTAATAAATTAAAATGTAATGCCTAATGCTGAAGTTTCACCGCATGAACAGCAAAAATGTAGTGAGCTACAAATTTAAGCTTTTACTATTTTGTCAGGGGATTCAGGGCGTAAAAGTTTTGAAGATGTTTGAAATTATGTGCAAAGTTTGTTGGAAGTCGCTAGGTGCGCTCATTCTCAGATACTGGATAAATAGAGCTGGGTTATCTGCGCACCTTTAGTCCTGTTGCTTCAAGTCAAACACTAACTTTTAACTGTAATGACTTCCTGTGTTAAATCTTTAACGTAAGATTATTCATCTTAATGCGTATATTGTGACGGAATCTTGAGTTTTTACATTCGATCAATAATCCTACGAAATACTGAAAACAATTTTTGTTGCCCCTGCTTGTAGTTAGATAAGCAACCTGCAACTGAAATTGGGCGACTGGCTGGCTGTTTTAGTCGCTTAGTAATATAGTCGGGAAGAATCAAGGAGCAGAGAAGTGGGATACGAAACCACTAAGGAATGAAGAGATACGCTTGAAGCTCTCCGTGGTCAGAGTTGCTGCGATAATAAATAGCTCAGTAGATAGTTCAATTGAAGAGGAATGTATACCTCTAAAAATGGCAGTCACAAAAGTCGGAAAGAAAAACTTAGATACGAGGAAGCTAACAGTGAAGAAATCATATGTAACAGAAGAAATAGTCCAGCTGAAGAAGGGAGTACAAAAATATTCCGGGAAATTCAGGAATGCGGAAATACAAGTCACTTAGGAATGAAACAAATGGGAAGCTAAGGTGAAATGGCTGCATGAAAAATGTGAAAAAATCTCAAAAGAAATTATCTGAAAGACTTAATCAGCATTTAAAAAAACGTCAAAACAGCCTTCGGCGAAATTAAAAGCGAGGGCGGTCACATTAAAATTAGAATCTTAATTCCACTGTTAAAAGCAGAAGAGAAAGCGGATAGCTGGAAGGGGTACACTGAAGGCCTCTTCGAGGGAAGGACTTCTCTGACGATGTGATAGAAGAAGAAACAGTAGTAGAAAGGGGAGAGATAGGGGTTCAGTATTAGAATCAGAATCTGAAAGAGCTTTGGACGACTTAATGTCTAATAAGGCATAAGGTATAGATAACATTCCATCGGAATTTCTAAAATCATTTGGGAGCAAAGTCACGTCGGTTTGTAGTGTGTATGAGAATACCGTTATTTCATCAAGCTTTCGAAAAGCATCATCCAAACAATTCCGAAGACAGCAACAGCCGACTAGTGCGTGAACTATCGCTTAACAACTCAGGTATCAATGTCACTGACAAGGATAATAGACAAAAGAATGGAAAACCAAATTTAGGATCTGTCAGATGACGATCAGTTCCGATTTAGGAAAGAGACGCTGTGTAAGTAGCCTGCTTATATGTTTGTATGTTGGCAGCGCTATGTAGCGCTCTGCATTAATAACTCTGACAGCGCTGTGCGCACTCTGTGAGAGACTCTGTGAGTAGTCAGCAGTGATGGAGGTTAGAGGTTAATAAATAATTAGCAGCGTTGGAGGTTTGCAGTATAAGCGCGAGCGGACGATCTGGACTTGTCCGACTTGGAGATTGAATATGATTCATGATTATATAAAGACGAGAAATATACAGTATGTATAAGAACCAAGAGGGAACAATAAGAATTGGGACCAGGAACCAAGTGCTCGGATTAAAAGGGATGTAAGAGAGGGATGCAGTGTTTAATTCATATTGTTCAATCGTTATATCGAAGAAACAATGTCGGAAATAAATGAAAGATTCAAGAGTCGGATTACAATTGAAGGTGCAAGGGTATCATTGATATGATTCGCTGAAGACATCTACATCTACATCCATACTCCGCAAGCCACCTGACGGCGTGTGGCGGAGGGTACCTTGAGTACCTCTATCGGTTCTCCCTTCTATTCTAGTCTCGTATTGTTCGAGGAAAGAAGGATTGTCGGTATGCCTCTGTGTGGGCTCTAATCTCTCTGATATTATCCTCATGGTCTCTTCGCGAGATAAACGTAGGAGGGAGCAATATACTGCTTGACTCCTCCGTGAAGGTATGTTCTCGAAATTTCAACAAAAGCCCGTACCGAGCTACCGAGCGTCTCTCCTGCAATGTCTTCCACTGGGTTTTATCTATTATCTCCGTAACGCTTTCGCGATTACTAGATGATCCTGTAACGAAGCGCGCTGCTCTCCGTTGGATCTTCTCTATCTCTTCTATCAACCCTATCTGGTATGGATCCCACACTGCTGATCAGTATTCAAGCAGTGGGCGAACAAGCGTACTGTAACCTACTTCCTTTGTTTTCGGATTGCATTTCCTTAGGATTCTTCCAATGAATCTCAGTCTGGCATCTGCTTTACTGACGATCAACTTTATATGATCCTTCCATTTTGAATCACCCCTAATGCGTACTCCCAGATAATTTATGGAATTAACTGCTTCCAGTTGCTGACCTGCTATATTGTAGCTAAATGATAAGGGATCTTTCTTTCTATGTATTCGCAGCACATTACACTTGTCTACATTGAGATTCAATTGCCATTCCCTGCACCATGCGTCAATTCGCTGCAGATCCTCCTGCATTTCAGTACAATTTTCCATTGTTACAACCTCTCGATATACCACAGCATCATCTGCAAAAAGCCTCAGTGAACTTCCGATGTCATCCACAAAGTCATTTATGTATATTGTGAATAGCAACGGTCCTACGGCACTCCCCTGCGGCACACCTTAAATCACTCTTACTTCGGAAGAATTCTCTCCATTGAGAATGACATGCTGCGTTCTGTTATCTAGGAACTCTTCAATCCAATCACATAATTGGTCTGATAGTCCATACGCTCTCACTTTGTTCATTAAACGCCTGTGGGGAACTGTATCGAACGCCTTGCGGAAGTCAAGAAACGCGGCATCTACCTGGGAACCCCTGTCTATGGCCCTCTGAGTCTCGTGGACGAATAGCGCGATCTGGGTTTCACACGATCCTCTTTTTCGAAACCCATCCTGATTCCTACAGAGTAGATTTCTAGTCTCCAGAAAAGTCATTATACTCGAAAATATACGTGTTCCAAAATTCTACAACTGATCGACGTTAGAGATATAGATCTATAGTTCTGCACATCGGTTCACTGGGGAGAATGCTGCGGAGAAGCTAAAATAGATGAGGCTCTTCCATAGAAGATCACGTAGTCGACACAAGAAAATCGTGGGATAGGGATGAAAGATTTGCGCACGCTAGGCAGAAGGGGAAATGGCATCTTTTGAATTAGACAGGTTGAATGGAGAAAGAGACAATGGGAACTGAGAGAAGGTGACAAGCTATAAGCAAAAGAAGGAAACCTCAAAAATCAAATTTCAAATTCCGCTTAGCAAGCAGTTTGACTTGATACCTGAAGTGGGAGAAGACCGTCAACCAGTGTTAGCATTAATAGGGTACAACAGATTCGTATGAACGACTTTAATCCTAGGTCGGTGGAAAAACCACGTAGAAAGAAAAGAGTTTTCCTACTAGGGGGCAGTCATGGAAGAGGTGTAGACCAACTGCTACAGGAAAAGTCAGGTGAAGAACAGCAGGTCACAGGCATCGTGAAAATTAGCGTCAAGCATTACCAAGTGACAGAACATAAGGACCTTGTGCAGTGACTCTGTGTAAAATCGAACTGCAATCCCATCAGGTCCAGCGGCCTTTTCTCTTCAGAGCAATTTTAATTGTTTCTCTATCCCTCTGTTGTCTATTTCGATATCTACCATTTTGTCATCTGTGCGACAATCTAGAGAAGGAACTGCAGTGCAGTCTTCCTCTGTGAAACAGCTTTGGAAAAAGACATTTAGTATTTCGGCCTTTAGTCTGTCACCCTCTGTTTCAGTACGATTTTGGCCACAGTGTGTCCGGACATTTTGTTGTGGTTGGCAAGAGAGCCAACACCGTTATACTAAAGGAGGCCGAAATGCACGCGTTTTAGCTCACGCAGGCTGGCGTGAGGTCTGGAACATGACAAGGAAATTAGAATTTAGAAAAACGGACGTAGCTGGTGGAATACTTAACTTTAATCCATTAATGATGAACGTCGGTTTTGACGGTACATGATTCACAATATCAATAGTAACTGATAATGGCGTCTTGCTAGGTCGTAGCAAATGACGTAGCTGAAGGCTATGCTAACTATCGTCTCGGCAAATGAGAGCGTAATTTGTCAGTGAACCATCTCTAGCAAAGTCGGCTGCACAACTGGGGTGAGTGCTAGGAAGACGCTCTAGACCTGCCGTGTGACGGCGCTCGGTCTGAAATCACTGATAGTGGCGACACGCGGGTCCGACGTATACTAACGGACCGCGGCCGATTTAAAGGCTACCACCTAGCAAGTGTGGTGTCTGGCGGTGACACCACACATTCTGTTTTGATCCACCTACCGCTTTGGTATAAGACCAAAATTTCTTAGGATTTTCTGCCAAGTCAGTACATAGAACTTTTCTTTCGAATTCACTGAACGCCTCTCACATAGCCCTCCTCACACTACATTTCGCTTCGTGTAATTTTTGTTTGTCTGCAAGTATTTGGCTATGTGTATGTTTGCTGTGAAGTTCCCTTTGCTTCCGCAGCAGTTTTCTAACTCGGCTGTTGTGCAGAGGTGGCTCTTTTCCATCTCTTACGATCTTGCTTGGCACATACTCATCTAACGCATATTGTACGATGGTTCTGAACTTTGTCCACTGATCCTCAACACTATCTGTACTTGAGACAAAACTTTTGTGTTGAGCCGTCAAGTACTCTGAAATCTCCTTTTTGTCACTTTTGCTAAACAGAAAAATCTTCCTACCTTTTTTAATATTTCTATTTATGGCTGAAATCATCGATGCAGTAACCGCTTTATGATCGCTGATTCCCTGTTCTGCGTTAACTGTTTCAAATAGTTTGTCACCAGAGGGTCTAATATGTTATAGCCACCAGTCGGTTCTCTGTTTAACTGCTCAAGGTAGTTTTCAGATAAAGCACTCCTCAGTGAAAGTGAAGAAAAATTACAGTATCTGTTGAATGTAATAAAAGTCTAATGAGTACAGAATATGGACTGAGAGTAAATGGAAGAAGGACGAAAGTAGTGGGATGTGGCGTAAATGAGGATAACGAGAAACTCCAGCATCAGAATTGTGGATCATGAACTAGACGATATTTAAGTAATTATGCTACCTAGACAGCAAACTAACCAAGATGGATGGTGCAAGAGGGAAGGGGGGGCGGCATTAAAAGCAGACTAACACAAGCAAAAGGGACATTTCTCGCCAAGAGAAGTCTACTGGTATCAAACATAGGCCATAATTTGTGGAAGAAATTTCTGAGAATGTACGTTTGCAGCCCAGCGTTGTACGTTAGTGAAACATGGACAGTAGGAAAGCAGGTACAGAAGAGACTCGAAGCATTTGAATCGTCGTACTACGGAAGAATGTTGAAAATTAGATGAACTGATTAGGTAAGGACTGAGGAGGTTCTCCGCAGAATCGGCGAGGAAAGAGAGCACTGGCAAGAAAAAGGGATAGGATGATAGGACATCTGCTAAGACATTAGGGTATGACTTCCATGGTACTAAAGGGAGCTGTAGAGGCTAAAAACAGCAGAGGAACACAGAGATTGGAATACGTCCAGCAAATAAGTAAGACGTAGGCTGCAATTGCTACTCAGAGATCATCATCACCATTTAAGACTGATTATGCCTTTCAGCGTTCAGTCTGGAGCATAGTCCCCCTTATAAAATTTCTCCATGATCCCCTATTCAGTGCTAACATTGGCGCCTCTTCTGCTGTTAAGCCTATTACTTGAAAATCATTCTTAACCGAATCCATGTACCTTCTCCTTGCTCTACCCCGACACCTCCTACCCTCTACTGCTGAACCCATGAGTCTCTTGGGTGACCTTGCTTCTCCCATGCATGTAACATGACCCCACCATCTAAGCCTGTTCGCCCTGACTGCTACATCTATAGAGTTCATTCCCAGTTTTTCTTTGATTTCCTCATTGTGGACACCCTCCTGCCATTGCTCCCATCTACTAGTACCTGCAATCATCCTAGCTACTTTCATATCCGTAACCTCAACCTTATTCATAAGGTAACCTGAATCCACCCAGCTTTCGTTCCCATACAACAAAGTTGGTCGAAAGATTGAACGGTGCATAGATAGTGCATAGTGAAAGAACTGGAAGCGAGGTGTAGTAAAGCTAATGCAGTGAGCGCTCAGCTACAATCTACTCTATTCTGCAAGAAGGAAGTCAGTACCAAGACTAAGTTATCTGCGCACTCAGAGATGAAGAGGGGAAAAAATGATGACCGCACTGTAGTGGTCGATTTCTATCTAGAATTTACTTTTCGATTTTTCATTAAACTGGATAGATACAAGCAGTATTCCACTCAGCCTGAGACCACCAGGCCTGTGCTGCAAGTTGCCTACCTCCCAGAGAAGTTCCGTCTCAATGTCCATTCCATCTCAAGAACTCAGTGTTTCATTTTATCTGTTCTAATAAACGTCTTAACTATGAAGAGCACAAGTTTACGTCAGGAAAGTGACGTTGTCGTGGGCATGTGTCCATTTTCAAAAGATCGAAATACACCGTAACACATACTGTACGTATATTCCAGTAGATGTAGCAATCTTTCAAGGGAATTGTGCCTACTCTCTATCAGCAATTTCGTCCAAATTTATGGTATATGAGGACTTGGCCAGATATTAAAGTAGCAGGAGTGTGAGCTCCATAGGTCCAGCGCTCAGAAAACAATAGCATTTTTGGAGCGGGTAGGATGACGAGTGAGTAATTTGTGTTTGCGAAGTTTCCAGGCAGCGGTTGGCGGAGCGGAAGGATTTCAGAACGGTAATGAGTGGGTAGCTGGTCGACTGCATATGCAGAAACCTTTTTTCCTTTTTTATTTCAGTTTTTACGTTACTTGTACTGCAAACAAACCGAAATAATGCTCAATATATTACATTTAATAATATTTTCATTAATGGTATGAAAAGCAAAAAAGAGAATGTTCGGGATTGACATTAAATTTCCAGCACGGGATTGTAAAGCATACATAAAATTTAATAATATTTTCATTAATGGTATGAAAAGCAAAGGCAAAGGAAAGTTCGGGATTGACATTAAATTTCCAGGACGGGATTGTAAAGCATACATAAAATTAGATTCTTTTGTTATTCTATACTTGACGATTTACCCATACCGGAGTGATATTGATCGCAAAAGCAGGAGAAGTTGTCGCCCCCCTTCAGCTGCCGATGACTACTCAAAGTTCAAAATGAAAGTAACAGAACACGGAGTCCTTTACGCTTTAACTACAACCTCTTAGTGTAACTATATCTGCAGAGTCCTCGTAGAGGTGATACAAGCTTTCTGTAACTGAAAATACTGAATATTCTTTTTTTCAAAATCTTTCTCCTCGTGTAACGTGTGCTTTAGATACCGTATTCAAGTACTGAGCAATACTGACTGTTGGTTCGCCCCGTGTTGCGCGTGTGAGCAGTGTCACGTAATA
The DNA here is from genome assembly GCF_023864275.1 of Schistocerca cancellata. NCBI lineage: Eukaryota > Metazoa > Arthropoda > Insecta > Orthoptera > Acrididae > Schistocerca > Schistocerca cancellata. The sequence goes on along the minus strand of NC_064633.1, from coordinate 483,615,093 downwards.
AAACTTTAAACTAAGTGAAATATTGAATGTGAAATATTGAAAAGTAATCTAAGTATATGTCAGAAGTAACTGACTGTGTGCACAGTGAAAAGTATTTAATTGAAACTTAATACTGAAATACAGTATGGAAGTTGCGTGACATGAATGCAATTTCTGACTTGAAATGGCCACAAAAATAAAACACCGTTCTACTCAAAAGAAAAATAACTGTTTGAGGTTACCTACACTGTTCAATGCAAATTAATCCCCTTGCTTAGCGTAGCATCTGATAATTCTGACTGTGAACTGTGTCCTCATAAGACTACAAAGTGAATCAGCACTGAGATAAAAGTAACTCCTCACCTCAGCACGTTGGTTTTACGTCTTAGTGTGCTGACATTCTCGAAAGCAAACAGAAATAAGCAGATGCAGTAGCCAAAGAAAAAATTAACTACCCACTGCAAAATTTGTAGGGGAGGGTTTTACTTTAAAGGAAGTCGTTCCTGAAGAATTAAACTGATTATTGTCAAAAAAAATTGTACAACATAAGAAGACATTAACAAATACGAAATTCTCTCAATACAAAAATTACGGGTATTCGAATCAATCACCTTATTTGTGACATAATGAAAACAAAGAGATCAAACTGACACCAAACATGAATGTTATTATTTGTCTGAGGACAAAGACTTCCTTCAATTAATAGTTCTGACAAACAAAACTGCTTTATTGTGCATGCATTCCCTACCTTGAAAAATTCCTCCATAAAATCTTCTCCGTCATCAGAATCAATAACGTATGTTAACAAACAAGTTTTCATCTCCATAATAAAGTGTTCCAGATAATCTCCCTCAGATTCACTACGTCTCTAGAAACTATGCGTCTAGTAAGAATGGCCCAGTGCTGCACAACTGACTGGCGAGGAAGTGAATCCCAGTACAGTGTCCCAGTACAATAAAAGTGAATTACTTACAACGGCAGAAAAACAATTAAAACGCTACAGTGTAGGTACAGTCCTTTCTTGAAAATTATTAGCAATCACAGATTTTCCTTTACCCTTCCTGTCAACGTCTTTTATGAAGATATCAATAAATACAATAAATTGAGCAGTGTCGATTATTTGTAAAGTTACAAAAAAAACGGAAAAGAAAAAAAGGTTTTCGAGTAGGGATTTGATCCGAAGACCCTCAGAGTACCGTATTGTATTCTTTCCGCTGCGCCAGTCGCTGCCTGAAAACCGTGCTAGTAGAAATGGCTCGTGCCTCGCCCTACCGGCACCAAAATGCTATTTTTTCTTAATACATGGCCATCTGGATTTCCCACTTCTGTCACTTTCATTTTCGGTCAGGCCCTGCATATACAATGGAGTAGACGTGTCTCCTTGTTCATGTCCCAACGATCTCCCTGAGTAATCAGTATTATGAATTACACGCAGATATGTTACCATACTGCGTGTGCTTCCGTAGAACAAGCAAGGCTTTGTAACTGCATGACAGTGTCTGACATGCTGTCATTAAAAGATTTAGGAGTGGCGAAAGAAACAGAGATCTACTTCTTCTAAATACGGAGTACCTGTAGATGTCCTTAAATATTATTGGTTAAATGAGTAGATACATTTAGCGATTCAAATAGATCATTTGCTTTTATTCTCACTGGTACCACACTAAACAGTATTTCACTTTTACTGCAGACAATGTCTCAAAGCGATCACAGAAAAGAATTTTCCTTTCTTTACGATTTCTTTTCAGCTGTGCCAAACTTTCATTTCAGAGTATCTCTTTCACCCAACGTCGTCACTTTTACGCTGGATGTAATCCAATCTCTGTCTTCCTCTACAGCTTTTACGCCCTACAGTTCCCGCAACTATCATGGAAGTTCTGTCATCCTGTATCTTGTTATTGTCTGTGTTCTCCACATATTCCTTTCCTCTCCGATTCTGTGCAGAACCTCTTTATTCCTTACCGTAGTAGTCCACCTAATTTTCAACATTAGTCTGTAGCACTACATCTCAAACGCTTCGATTCTCTTCTGCTCTGCTTTTCCCGCATTTCATGTTTCACTACGATACAATGCTATTCTCCAAAAACATATTCTGAGAAATTTCTTCCTCAAATTAAGGTCTATGCTTAGTATTAGAAGCAGGCGGCTCCCGGTCAGGAATGCCCTTTTTCCCAGTGCTTGTCTGAAGTACATGTCCTGCTTGCTCCGTCCTTCAAGGCGTATCTTTCTGCCTAGATAGCAGAATTCCTTAACTTTGTCTTCTTCGTGATCCCCTATGACTACTGGATACGTCAGTTCATAGGTCGGCTGAAGGTAAAGAGCACAACGCAGTTAGTACAACCGTGTCAAGTAAAGCACTCCGGTGTGCATACTAACCTTTGGGTTGCGAACAGCTTTACTTACTATCTGTACGTCATCTGTCTTTTATGCTACAAATAAATACACCTAACATTGTCTGAAAGGCGTTTCTGTTTTGTTTCGACATCATTATCAGTGCTTGAAATGAGCGTGCATTTAATTAGAAAATTAATTGTTAGAATGTGGCCAAAACATATTTACAATCCTATAAAACCACTTTGCTTATAACAACTATAATAAGTGTACTTATGTTAAAAGTAATGCGCAACACTATATTTCATGTCTGCTTTTACTCACGAATAAAACACTATGATAATATTTTCGATTCTGGCTCTGAACTTTTTTGTAAGCTGTACCGCCTCAGCCGCCGAAATTGTTGACATTTAGCTCAAATATGCCACAAATAATTAGTATTCCATAACGAAGATGCACCAACAACAAGGTGCCTTCAAAAAGTAACGAAAATTGTTACTTTTTTCTGGAGATCATTTTCTTTATTCGTCTACGATAATGTTATCCCATCCAAAATAGTCCCCGTTAGATGTTAAACACTTACACTATTTGACCAGAAACATCCGGACATCCCTCTGTAATGCGGAATTGACCACTGTACGTCGCGAGAGACGGACCCGCTGGTACTGAAGGAGCAGGGGAGTACTGTGTTGTCAGCAGAGCAGCAGTAAAAGCGGAATGGGTCGTTCTGCAGAGCTCAATGATTTCGAACGTGGTCTGTCACTGGATATCACCTGAGTAACAAATTTATCACGGGTATTTCAAAGCTGCCCAAGTCCACTGTTGCTGATGTGATTCTGAAGTGGAAACTGGAAGTAACAACCGCAGCTAAATCAAGGCCAGGCAGACCTGATGAACTGACGGACAGGGTACGGCGAACATTACAGAGGGTGGTTTAAAAAATCGCATAAAATTAGCGGAAGAAATCAGTCGTTAGTACCAAAGTGCCACCAGTGGTCCATCTAGCACGATGGCTGTTCGAAGAGCGTTAAAAAGAATGGGATGCAATGTTCGAGCAACTGCTGGAAAGCCTCAACGCTAAGCAACGCTTGGAGTTGTGTAAAGAATGACCCCACTGGATAGAGGATGACTAGAAACGAGTGATTTGGAGTAATGAATCACACTACACATTTTGGCAATTTGATTGAAGGTTTTGGGTTTGTCGAATACCTGGAGAAAGTTACTTGACTTCATCTATGGTGCAAACAGTGAAGTACAAAAGAAATGGAGTTAGGGTATGGGGATGTTTTTCGTGGTTAGATTGTGGTCTCATTATTGCCTTTATGAAAACGCTAAATGCGGAAGGATGTGAAGAAATTTGACACTGTTGTACACTGCGTACAGTAGAGCAACAGTTCAGAGAAGATTTTTCCTGTCAGCATGACAATGCACCCTGTTATAAAGCAAAATCTTTGAGACAATGATTTGTGAACAATAGTATTCCTGAAATGGACGGGCCTGCCCATTAATATATTAATATATTTATGCATAATGCATACAACATTAAGCTTACATAACTTTGTACCCCTGAGGCTCTCTGCAATCTCTCTGTGTTCCACTAAAATGCGCGTCATTTATGTTGGCGGCCGAGTTTAGGTTCTTTCTGCGCGTCTGACGTCACAAAACACAGTCAGCCAATGAACAGAGAACGGCGTTGCCAAATCTCGACTGCAGTGCAGAGCACGGACGAGTGTCTCCAGTTTTAGAAACGTTCAGTCATAAATAAAGTAATAGAACAAAAGCAATGTCTTGATAGCAGGCTTTCTTTTATAGAAAGTTTGGAAAAAGCATTCTTTATACCAATTGCTTCATATTCTATTAGTTAATTAAACCAAACAAGCAATAAGACTCCTAATTCAGGCGATAACAAGGAAAGGTGTTTGTATCAATCTCACGAACCGCTTTTTCGCAACAAAGAACAGCGGTAATTGTTTATTTCCTATTGTACTTCGACAAAGCATGAGTAATTCATAGTCATACCAACATTGTTTGTCATTTTTTTGCGTGACATGTTAGAGTCCTCATGGATATTACTGCACGATGAGCTGCGTTAGCGAAACGGTTAATGTGTTGGGTTGCAAAGCGAAAGGTTATGAGTTCAAACCTTGTGCGGTGCGTAACATTTTCTTTATTTAAAAACAATATCGAAGTGTCTTACTTCACGAATTTTATTCGTTTGAATGCAGTTTTTTGAAATTTCGAGTGCTTTGTCTCTTCATTAACCCTTTCGCTGCTGCAGACACGTGCTCCCTGCATTCCGCGATGTGCGCGATTTTGTCATCATTGCACTGCTCGCCTGTGCAGACACATGGTGTTCCGACTGCTTTGACACACTTTATCATTCGATTTCACAAAAACTATTTGACCCAAAAATTTGATTTTTACACATCTTCTTGACTGATACCTTCCCCCCATAAATGACTAAATTTTGTTTCGATGTTCAACGCCGTTATTGTGCAGCATTAAATGTAGTAAACCATTGCACGAAATTTTGAAGAGTTTGCAGAGGTAAAAGTCCATAGCGCATACTTTCCGTATGGTCGATTTTAGTTGCCACAATGTTAAGAATGAAATGTGGACAAGATACCTAAATTTCATATAAAATTTACTGTATAACAATATCTCATTTAAATTAAGTACCACATAGGTGTCGTATGTAATATTGAGAAATATTCCGTCTTTCGCGACTGTACCGGTAATAAAAGTTTTATTTACACCGGGCGCGTTTGGCTTTATTTAAAGCACTTCAATCAATGAAAGGTATGGCACATACACAATGGTACTCATGTTCTCTTTCTTGTTTTTGTTCCATAGTCGCAGTTTTACCAATGGTATTGAAATATATTCCTCTTCTGCAACTGTAATAAGCGACTTATTTAGACCAAACGCGTTTCTCTCTTTTGAAGCATCTTCAGTGGACTGTATTTTGTCTCCTCCATTGCCAAGTCACCTTTCGTAGTTTTGTGCTGCGGTAACACAATATTCAACGTTTGTGTCGACTGATCAGTGTTTTAGCAAATAAATGCTGTTTATGTGTGCCACACACAAAAATTATATTTGACATAGCTCAGAGCACTGATAGACGGTATATTCAAGTCCTAATGTTTTTCTAAGTCCACAGTTTTGTTTAATGTATTTTGTCTACTTCCTTTTGGTTGATTGAAGTGCTTTAAAATAAAGCCAAATGTGCCCGGTGTAAATAAAACTTTTGTTACAGTCGCGAAAGATGGAATATTTCACAGTATTACAAACGACACCTATGTGGTACTTAAATTAAATGAGATATTGTTATACAGTAAATTTTATATGAAATTTAGGTATATTATCCACTTTTCATTCTCAATATTGTGGCAACTAAAATCGACCTTATGGAAAGTATACTCTATGGACTTTTGCCTCTGCAAACTCTTTAAAATTTCGTGCAATGGTTTACTATATTTAATGCTGCATAATAACTGCGTTGAACGTCGAAACAAAATTAAGTCATTTATGGGGCGAAGTTATCAGTCAAGAAGATGTGTAAAAATCAAATTTTTGGGCCAAATAGTTTTTGTGGAATCGAATGATAAGAGTGTCAAAGCAGTCGGAACACCATTTGTCTGCACAGGCGAGCAGTGCAGTGACAAAATCGCGCACAGCGCGGAATGCAGGGAGCACGTCTTTGTAGCAGCGAAAGGATTAAATGCGGCCGTGGTGGCTTTACTTCATGAACTGTGCGCTTCCCCCTAAACGTAAGCTTGCGAACTATGCTATACTATGGCGCTGCTTCTCTTGACGCGTGCGTCGTGTGCAACTGGCAACGCAGCAATCTCCCGTGTCTGGGCGCGAGCCGCCAAGATAGAAGAATTGAACTATAGCACTGGATTACAATGTCCACTAGCAGTCGGCGTAACAAACATGGCTCTCAACCTGGTTGTAATTACCCTCTGAGCGGTAGAATGGAACCTTCCGAAGGATAAAAACTAAACGATTCGATTCTGTTTCAGTCACGAAACTAAATTTATTTCAAATGATCATTACTATTATCAGAAGTTTGTAAGACTCTAATACTGATTATATAAGTTATGAGTAATTACTTTTTCTCAATTAGTACCATTAATGCAATGGATATTACAGGTTCCTTACATAGGTCACCCACGACACACATGTGTTGTGTTTTGCCCTGCACAATAAATGCTAAATATTTCAAAAAAAATGTCTTCTCCAAATTTTAGATAGAACCTGCAATAGTCCAGACGTTGCTTCATTACTTGCTTCGAAACCGGTAAATGAATTACTTGACAGCACGATACTGCAGTAACTACTTAAGGACTACTATAGTGCTGTAGACAGTTTTATTATTATTAGTGTTAGTGGCTGTAATCTCGCACAAAGCATTAACAGCCTCAAGTCTTCCAGTTTCTGCCAGTTCAGAAGTAAGGAGTACAGCGATCAGGTGATATACGAACAGTAAGTATAGTGCACACATTTTAACTTGGTTGATTTTAAATGGGGTTGCCGTGTGCAGGTCAAACAAGTGCCGCAACGATGTAATGCAGGGAAGTGTGTTTTGCAAGTGTCTACCGACACTGTGGACAGTTAGCCTTTTGACCTGAGAAGGAGTTTTGGGTAGAACTTGCGATGCACCAAGAATTCCTTCGTCATTCATTCTTAAACACACACAAACACAAACTAAATATCATTCATCTTTCAGCATTTTAAAAGTAAAAGTTTTCCAAGAAAAATCTTTAATGCTACAATTTAGATTTGTTCTAAAATTGGTGATAATGTTGGGTGGGGGGAGGCAATAGACGGCGGGGGGGTGGAGGGAGGGAGGAGATAGTAGTTGATGTCTAATTCCGCTCAGGGGTAATGGTCTAAATAGGTTGTGAACCACTGACATAGGATGTCCGGACACTTTTGACCAGATAGTGTAACACGACGCCAAGTGCTGATAAATCATCTGCCAAAATTACTTGTCGTTGGAGTGTCCACGCATGGGTACATACATCGTGATGCGGTAAGCAGAACTGGAACTCGACTGGAAATGCCATGTGGTGCCACAGCCATTTCCAGTGCAACATTGTCGGCCCACTTCTTCCGACTGTCACGTCAAGGTAAGCTGCAACAATTTTCGCTGCCCTGAAAGTCCGTGATTATAATAGATTAATGAATACGATACTTCGTAATGATGTGGAGCGCGTCAGTTCAACAAAAGGTTTCTTTGCATGCCATAAATCAAGGTTTTTTTAAAAAAGATTAATAGTTTATATCTAAAACTTCATCTATTAAGTAGAAGAAAGTGTTACAAATAAATTCTTTTAGCTTGGTTTTGAATTTTGGTTAGCTATCTGTCAGACTTTTGATGCTATTTGGTAAGTGGCAGCGCAGTTCATCGCCCTCTCTGCCAAACTAGTGAAGTTCAGCTTTTGTTCGAGTGTTGTAGCTATGCACATCGCTATTGCTTTTGAACTGGAATGGGTTATTAATAACAAATTTCATAACTATTCATATATATATATAGCTACTGTCAGTATACCTAGTTCCTTAAACAAACATCTGCAAGATGTTCTTGGCTCGACCCTTGTTATTATTCTGATTACATGCTTTTGCATAGTGAATACTTTTCTCCTTAATGATGAACTACCCCAAAATATGATGACTAGAAAAGTAGTGAATGAAAATAGGCATATTAAGCTAATATACTCATATGTTTACCGCCAAAATTTGCAATAACCCTAATAGCGTAAGTAGCTGAACTCAAATGTTCCAGCATAGCATCACTGTGTTTCTTCCACTCTAATCGCTCATCAATCCACTCACCCAGACTTCTCCTGATTGTATGTGAACAGACACGTCTTGCTTCAAGCAAACCTGTTTCCTGACTTTAGGTACGTGTCTTGGCTGTTTGATCCTGCACAACCGGACGAATAACGTGTCTGTCCTTTCGGGCGCTAGATGCGTGGAACTGTTGAGATCCATCACTGCGTTGAGTATTTTCCTCCTGAACCTGGCGATTCCATACCTGCATGACACTCGTACGATCCCAACCAACACTTTTGTAGACCCTCGTCACCAGTTTTGCAAAGGCGTCGTCGCTACTGCTGTGGAGGTCGAGTTGCCATTGTTGTTACCGTAGGCCGAGTTCGTGACTTCGTGAAACGGCTTCTGGTGCAGTACACCGCTAAGACAATTTCTGCCTGCCACTGTTACGCAGCTATGCTCCAGGGTCAGGTAGCAGTATAGTAGAACGACGGTTCTACAACATTGCAACATTTAGTAACAAAGTGGCACAAATGAGTTAAAAACGCTTACGTATCTTTTTTACTAGTTGAGTAAGGAAGTCTGCAACAGTGCTTGTAATATAACACAAAAAAGGCCTTCAAAGGCTAAGTGCAAAAAATCTTAGGTAGACTTCACATTACATAAAAAATGCAATTTACAACTGTCTGTTTTCTAAGAGTTCACTAAATGATGTTCCCCGTCTGTCAGCCCTGGAGGATGATCTATAGCCAAGTGGGTGAGAGCTGCTCTTCTATCTTCGCAGTAGGCTTCTCTCCGTTGTCGTTCGGTCATTGGCAGATTGTACTCGGCCGGCACCCATGGTGCTGGTGGAACTCGCGTAAGTGGCGAGCCTCTATGGCATTGGAGCCAGATCGCATCTTTGCGCCTGTGGTACGTTTTCCCTGGCTGTGTATCGTTCAGACGACACAGCAAACAAGATGAGCAATATCGCAGAACGATACGAGGTGCATTTAAGTTCTAAGGCCTCCGATTTTTTTCTAATTAACTACTCACCCGAAATCAATGAAACTGGCGTTACTTCTCGACGTAATCGCCCTGCAGACGTACACATTTTTCACAACGCTGACGCCATGATTACATGGCAGCGGCGAAGGCTTCTTTAGGAGTCTGTTTTGACCACTGGAAAATCGCTGAGGCAATAGCAGCACGGCTGGTGAATGTGCGGCCACGGAGAGTGTCTTTCATTGTTGGAAAAAGCCAAAAGTCACTAGGAGCCAGGTCAGGTGAGTAGGGAGCATGAGGAATCACTTCAAAGTTTTTATCACGAAGAAACTGTTGCGTAACGTTAGCTCGATGTGCGGGTGCGTTGTCTTGGTGAAACAGCACACGCGCAGCCCTTCCCGGACGTTTCTGTTGCAGTGCAGGAAGGAATTTGTTCTTCAAAACATTTTCGTAGGATGCACCTGTTACCGTAGTGCCCTTTGCAACGCAATGGGTAAGGATTACGCCCTCGCTGTCCCAGAACATGGACACCATCATTTTTCCAGCACTGACGGTTACCCGAAATTTTTTTGGCGGCGGTGAATCTGTGTGCTTCCATTGAGCTGACTGGCGCTTTGTTTCTGGATTGAAAAATAGCATCCACGTCTCATCAATTGTCACAACCGACGAAAAGAAAGTCCCATTCATGCTGTCGTTGCGCGTCAACATTGCTTCGCAACATGCCACACGGGCAGTCATGTGGTCGTCCGTCAGCATTCATGGCACCCACCTGGGTGACACTTTTCGCATTTTCAGGTCGTCATGCAGGCAGGATTGTGTGCACAGAACCCACAGAAATGCCAACTCTGGAGGCGATCTGTTCAACAGTCATTCAGCGATCCCCCAAAACAATTCTCTCCACTTTCTCGATCAAGTCGTCAGACTGGCTTGTGCGAGCCCGAAGTTGTTTCGGCTTGTTGTCACACGATGTTCTGCCTTCATTAAACTGTCGCACCCACGAACGCACTTTCGACACACCCATAACTCCATCACCACATGTCTCCTTCAACTGTCGATTAATTTCAATTGGTTTCACACCACGCAAATTCAGAAAACGAATGATTGCACGCTGTTCAAGTAAGGAAAACGTCGCCATTTTAAGTATTTAAAACAGTTCTCATTCTCGCCGCTGGCGGTAAAATTCCATCTGCCGTACGGTGCTGCCATCTACGGGACGTATTGACAATGAACGCGTCCTCATTTTAAAACAATGCGCATGTTTCTATCTCTTTCCAGTTCGGAGAAAAAAAAATCGGAGGCCTTAGAACTTGAATGCACCTCGTAGAGTCCACACTGTTGGCAGGACACGATCCTACTGCCATCGAATACCGAAACGTGTTAGCAGACGTTTCTCCCTCTGAATGATAGCCGCACTGTGTAATCTTTCCTTATATACAGAATGTAGATTATATTGCATTGGGCGGTTGTACTGAAATGCTGATCATTCGCCTATCCAACCATGTAGTACATTTCATGCCAGTTTGACGTATATTGGATGTCGCCTTCGTGCTGCTGCAGTTTTAATGCCCAGCAGAGTACTTTTGTCTTGTTATGGGTTCTTTCCTTTGCTTAACCGTCATTACACATAGCTATTTTTAGGTATCTCAGCTTTTGTCTTTTTCCTCGGCTTATGGAATCCTATACTGGTGCTCGAGTAGTGTCCCTCAGCCTCTGACATTGGTTGCACCGTTAGGCTTGCCCTCCCTCTAGCTACTCCGTCAAAACACGAGTGCGCCTTGACGCGACCGGTCCAGCGCCTTGGCTTCCTCCGGCTGGCTGCGCCCTTTAACTGCGGAAGGGGCAAGACGGCGGTCCGCGTATTGATCTGACCACCAGCACAGCACGTGCGGCACTCGTCGTCCCTTCCAGCGTCCGCAAGTGTCTCGGCTTCCTGGTCGCTGCCTCACCCAGTACTTCTGCTACACGTCAGCTGCAGCACACGTATCCCAGCTTACATCCATACAGAGACGCTTTCCGCACTGTCCCTCCACACGTCATCAGAAAGGCTCATCATTCGTGAAATGTGTTCGCAGTTGCGAATATGGACAACCACCAGCTGTATAATGGAATGACGACAACGAAAATTGATGCCGGATCGGGACTCGTACCTGGATCTCCCTGTTACCGCTAGCGGTCGTCTTACCATCAGGCTATTGTAATACCACATTTTTTTACGGCAATAACTGTGTCAGATACTGTGCTGCGTGTAGGAACCAAAGACGTTACTCCTTGTATAATAAAAGCGAACATCATCATTGCATTATCTCTGACGTTTATTATCTCTGTTGTTGAACATAATGTTAATGTCACCGATTTTGTTGTTGCTCTGATAAAGACAAAGGGAACTTATAATTGTGAATATTACGTGATACAACTCGATAGCAAAAGTTGTATTCAAGGAAGAAATAAACGAGTACTCATCTCTGATAAATTGTTAGGTGAGATTCGAACGTAAATATTACTCTTTCTAGTCATTCCAATCACCATTGAAAGTTTCGGCTACATTACATCGACGTGCAGTGGGAGAGAAGCTGTGGAGATTGGCGAACGAACCTGTAAATAAACACGGCGGTTTTCAACGGACTCAAGAGCACGGATCAAGAAATCTGCCATAGCTCTTTACCAACATATTAGCACACGGCAAAACACACACAAGGCGAGTTTAGTTTCAATGGCCATTTCAGTACTCCATTTCAAAACCAAGAATACATGCTAATCTTATCTATAAAATCATAAAATACAATAAAAATAACCAACATACTATCTGAGCAGGGCACACGGCCAGTCCCAAACTTTCATATGTCGTCTGCTACGTATCTATAACCTGCACTTGTACATTTATTACGTATATTCCCGCAGAAGGAGATATTTTAATTAAAAGCCGCTTGCCCGGTGTTGGCGGATAAATACGATATTGCTGAGCCTGTGTTGTTCAGAAGTACAATGCAATGTTCCTTCGAACACCGTGCTGCAGTAACTTTTTTATCAGCTGAAACCGGGCAACTGACTTTCAATTAAAATGTCTCCCCTGTGCTACACTCATGTTCATAAATTAAGCATAATGCTGATACATGGTGAAAACGCTCTGGTGGCCGATTTGCGGGTTTAAATCACCTCGGAGTTTGACCATGCGGTGCATTTGACCTACGGTCGTCGCACGGTGGCGCTGGCAGCAGTCCACATACGCAGAGGTGTGTTGGTGCATGTCAGAGTACGATGCAGCGAGTAAGTGTGCAGACGTTTTCAGACGTGCTAATGGTGACTGTGTGTTGAAAATGACTCAAAGAACACATATTGATTACGTCATAAGGGGTAGAATACTAGGGCGACTGGAGGCTGGTAAAACACAGCAGGTCGTAGTTCGGGCCCTCCGTGTGCCACAAAGTGTGATCTCAAGATTATGGCAACGACTCCAGCAGACAGGAAACGTGTCCAGGCGCTACAGTACGGGACGTTCACAGTGTACAACACCACAAGAAGACCCATATCTCAACATCAGTGCCCGCAGACGACAATGGAGTACTGCAGGTAGTCTTGCTCGGGACCTTACCGCAGCCACTAGAGCAGTTGTCTCCAGACACACTGTCTACAGACGACTGAACAGACATGGTTTATTCGCCCGGAGACCTGCAAGGTGCATTCCACTGACCCCTGGTCACAGGAGAGCCCGTAAAGTCTGGTGTCAAGAACACAGTACATGAACATTGGAACAGTGGTCCCAGGTTATGTTCACGGACGAGTCCAGGTATATTTCCAGAATGAGATTTTCACTCTGCAGCGGAGTGTGCGCTGATATGAAACTTCCTGGCAGATTAAAACTGTGTGACCGACCGAGACTCGAACTCGGGACCTTTGCCTTTCGCGGGCAAGTGCTCTACCAACTGAGCTACCGAAGCACGACTCACGCCCGGTACTCACAGCTTTACTTCTGCCAGTACCTCGTCTCCTACCTTCCAAACTTTACAGAAGCTCTCCTGCGAACCTTGCAGAACCAGCACTCCTGAAAGAAAGGATACTGCGGAGACATGGCTTAGCCACAGCCTGGAGGATGTTTCCAGAATGAGATTTTCACTCAGCGCACACTTCGCTGCAGAGTGAAAATCTCATTCTCGAAACATCCTCCAGGCTGTGGCTAAGCCATGTCTCCGCAGTATCCTTTCTTTCAGGAGTGCTGGTTCTGCAAGGTTCGCAGGAGAGCTTCTGTAAAGTTTGGAAGGTAGGAGACGAGGTACTGGCAGAAGTAAAGCTGTGAGTACCGGGCGTGAGTCGTGCTTCGGTAGCTCAGTTGGTAGAGCACTTGCCCGCGAAAGGCAAAGGTCCCGAGTTCGAGTATCGGTCGGGCACACAGTTTTAATCTGCCAGGAAGTTTCAGTCCAGGTATAGTCCGAACAGTGATTCTCGCCGGGTTTTCATCTGGCGTAAACCAGAAACCAGATACCAACCCCTTAATGTCCTTGAAAGGGACCTGTATGGAGGTCGTGGTTTGATGGTGTGGGGTGGGATTATGATTGGTGCACGTACACCCCTGCATGTCTTTGACAGAGGAATTGTAACAGGTCAGGTGTATCGGGATGTCATTTTGCAACAGTATGTCCGTCTTTTCAGGTGTGCAGTGGATCCCACCTTCCTCCTGATGGATGATAACGCACGGCCCCACCGAGCTGCCATCGTGGAGGAGTAACTTGAAACAGAAGATATCAGGTGAATGGAGTGGCCTGCCTGTTCTCCAGATCTAAACCCCATCGAGCATGTCTGGGATGCTCTCGGTCGACGTATCGCTGCACCTCTTCAAACCCCTACGACACTTCAGGAGCTCCGACAGGTACTGGTGCAAGAATGGGAGGCTGTACCCTAGCAGCTGCTCGACCACCTGATCCAGATTATGCCAACCCGTTGTGCGGCCTGCGTACGCGTGCATGGTGATCATATCCCATACTGATGTCGGAGTACATGCACTGGAAACAGTGGCGTTTTGTAGCACATGTGTTTCGGGACGGTTTTATCAACTTAACACCAGTACTGTGGACTTACAGATCTGTGTCGTGTGTGTTCCCTATGTACCTGTACTATTAGCGCCAGTTTTGTGTAGTGCCACGTTGTGTGGCACCACATTCTGCAATTATCCTTAATTTATGAGCGTGAGAGTAGAACATACATAATATATGTACGAGTGAAGGCTAAAGACACATGGTTGGCAATATATGGAAGCCTGGGTCTGGCCGTCAGTCGTGCTCGGATAGCCTAATGGTAAGGCGTCTGCTCGCAATAGGCGAGAAATCTTAGTTCGAGTCCCGGTCCGGTACAAATTTTCACTGTCGTCATTCCATTATACAGCTGATGGTTGCCATATTCGCAACTGCAAATGTGTTTCGTAACCGCTGTAGTCGCTGCGGTGCTTGTTCTTTCCAACAGGAGTGCACGTCCGAAGGAACATTACATAGTATTGTGAACTACACAGGCACTGCAGTATCGTAGACTCAAAATGTTTCATCATTGAAGGTGTCGGTTTTACGAGCAGCGGTCTAAACTATGTTTCCGTGCACGACGATTTGCCTCTCTCCTGCTGTGGGAGATAGCTTCAGAGGCTACAACGACGTAGCCAGTTAGTTTTCAAACGTAAACGTACGCAGAATCGGATAGCTGAAACAACCGAACTAGAGATCAAGCCTACTAGAAAAAATTCATTTTAACATCATAAGCTTCTTTTAGTCAATAGTGCTTTACTGATAACTATTCTCTGTGGGAAGTACCATTTTCAAGGCGATACATCTAACAGAAAGAAACCGCAACTGAAAATGAGAGTACAATTATTTTTATACAAATTACAATCATAGCACTAATGTGCAGAAAACTGCGTACTGGTACTCATCACAGGACAGCCTGATTCGAAACGTCATATACACACATATTTTTTTAATGTGTTTTGCATCACCCTGGTTCCCAGAACTCCTGAAGACAGACGTTGAGTGTGGATATTGTATCACAGACACAGTACCTTTGATTGTTCAGAAATGTCACTAAACTCGCTCAAAGATGGAAATTACCACGCATAAGCAGCACCTATTAGACGGAAGGGATCCGACAGCCGATCAGTTCCAGGCATTCCACCAGGAAGGAGGAATACGGCTCGTGTTGTCTATAGTTCAACCATGCTTAGACGCTCAATACCGCCGTTCGATCGCGTCCGCATTGTGCCAGGAAGGGCTCCCAACAAGGAAAGTGTCAGGGCGTCTCGGAGTGAACCAAAGCGATGTTGTTCGGACATGGAGGAGATACAGAGAGACAGGAACTGTCGATAACACGCCTCTCTCAGGCTGCCCAAGGGCTACTACTACAGTGGATGACCGATACTTACGCACTATGGCTCGGGGGAACCCTGACAGCAACGCCGCCATGTTGATTAATGCTTTTCGTGAAGACACAGGACGTCGTGTTACGACTCAAACTGTGCGCAATAAGCTGCATGATGCCCAACTTCACTCACTACGTCCAAGGCGATGTCCATCTTTGCAACCACAACACCATGCAGCGCGGTACAGATGGGCCCAACAACACGCCGAATGGACTGCTTAGGATTGGCATCCTGTTCTCTTCACCGATGAGTGTCGCATATACCTTCAACCAGACAATCGTCGGAGACGTGTTGGAGGCAACCCGGTCAGGCTGAACGCTTTAGACACACTGCCAGCGAGTGCAGGTGGAGGTTTCCTAATGTTTTGGAGTGGCATTATGTGGGGCCGACGTACGCCGCTGGTGGTCATGGAAGGCGCCGTAACGGCTGTACGATACGTGAATGCCATCCTCCGACGGATAGTGCATCCATATCGGCAGCATATTGCCGAGGCATTCGCCTTCCTGGCCGACAATTCGCGCTCCCATCGTGAATGACTTCCTTCAGGATAAGGACATCGCTCTATTAGAGTCGCTAACATGCTCCCCAGACATGAACCCTATCTAACATGCCTGGGATAGATTGAAAGGGGCTGTTGATGGACGACGTGACCTACTAACCACTCTGAGGGACCTACGCCGAATAGCCGTTGAGGAGTGAGACAATCTGGACCAACAGTGAACTTGTGGATAGTATGCCACGACGAATACAGGAATGCATCAATTTAAGAGGACGTCTTACTGGGTATTAGAGGTACTGGTGTGTACAGCAATCTGGACTACCACTTCTGAACGTCTAGCTGTATGGTGGTGCAACATGCAATGTGTGGTTTTCATGAGCAATAAAAAAGGGTGAAAATGATGTTTATGTTGGTCTCTATTCCAATTTTCTGTACAGGCTCCGGAACTTTCGGAAGCGATGTGACGCAAAATTTTTTTGGATCTGCGTAATTTAACAGTTGCCTTGTTCAAGGAAATTTGCGTCAGAACCTGAAAGGAGCAGATCGGGATATGTACGCACTGCACTACATTCAGTATCCGGACATCACTATGTAATGCGAAATTAACCACCAGATGTCACGAGTCAGACCCGGCAGTATAAAAGGAAGCTGGAAGAATTGTATTGTCAGTAGAGACGCGGTAAGAGTAGAGTCGTTCGGAAGAACTCGGTGATATCAAACACTGAATTGCTTATGGGTGTCACCTGACTAACAAATCCATCACAGGCATTTCAACATCCGCTCAAGTGTACTGTTCGTTGTGCGGCTGTGAAATATAAAGGCGAAGGAACAACCACAGCTAAAACAAAACCAGGCAGACTTCATGTTCAGATTATCCTCAGGCTGTTCTCAGATCACGCCGAACTTACGGAAGACAGTGCGGTGACACCTCACTAACCTGTCACGGCGCTATGGTACTCCGACCGCTAGTGGATACTGTAATCCAGTGCTAGTGGAGCAGAGGGAGAGAGAATGCAGAGAGACTCAAGGATACAAAGCCATTTAAGCTTAATACACTATAGATTGTAAATAAAAATATTTATATTTTAATCATCTCGTGCCGTTTGACGTGTTCTAGAGTGTTTATCACAACACCTCAGACACTGACAATCAGACACTACTTAGCATTGCAGAGAACTGTTGTAAAAAATCGCATGTCATCAGCCGAAAGAATCACCCGTGAGTTTCAAAGGGCCGCCAGTAGTACAGATAGCACAATGACTGTCGAAGAGAGTTAAAAGGAAAAGGGGACGGTGGTCGAACACCTTCTCATAAGCCTCACGGACGCTGATGACCAGGCTGTTTAGCACCCTTGCCCACAAGTCATCATCATCATCATCATCATCATCACATCATCATGATCGTCATAAGCCACACTGTGGTTAGTGCAAAGCGACGCTTGAACTAGTGTAAAGAGCGACGGCACTAGTCATTGGATGGCTGAAAATCAGTGATTTGGAGTAATGGATCATGCTACATCCAATGCCAGTCCGATGGTGCGCTTGGGTTTGTCGAATACCTGAAGAACCTTACTTGTCATCATGTGTAGTGCAATCAGTGAGGAGCTGGTGTTTCGGTATAGAAATGTTTTTCGTGGTTAGAGGACGGTCTCCTTACTGCGCTCAAGAAAACGCTAAAAGCCGAAGGATATGAGCACATTTTACAGCACTTTGTACTGCGTACAGTAGAGGAACAGTTAAAGATCATGATTGTATCAGCATGACAATGCACTCTGTCATAAAGCAGTATCTGTGAGGCAATGGTTTGCGGACAATAACATTCCTGAAATCGACTGGCCTGAACAGAGTCACAGCCTGATCCCAATGGAACACCTTTGGGACGAGTTGGAACGTCGACTTAGCTCCAAAACCCAGCGTCCATAATCATTACCTTATCGGCTATCAGATCTTGAAGGAGAATGAGATGCCATTCCTCACCAGACGTCCAGACACCTCATTGAAATCAATATACAGGGTGGTCCATCGATCATGACCGTGCCAAATATCTCACGAAATAAGCGGCAAACGAAAAAACTACAAAGAACGAAACTCGTCTAGCTTGAAGTGGCAAACAGATCGCGCTATGGTTGTCCCGCTAGATGGCGCTGCCATAGGTCAAACGGATATCAACTGCGTTTTTTTAAAATAGGAACCCCCATTTTTATCACATATTCGTGTAGTACGTAAAGAAATATGAATGTTTTAGTTGGACCACTTTTTTTCGCTTTGTGATAGATTGCGCTGTAATAGACATAAACATATGGCTCACAATTTTACACGAACATTTGGTAACAGGTAGGTTTTTTAAATTAAAATACAGAACGTAGGTACGTTTGAACATTTTATTTCGGTTGTTCCAATGTGATACATGTACCTTTGTGAACTTATCGTTTCTGAGAACGCATGCTGTTACAGCGTGATTTCCTGTAACTACCACATTAGTGCAATAAATGCTCAGAATGATGTCCGTCAACCTCAATGCATTTGGCAATACGTGTAACGACATTCCTCTCAACAGCGAGTAGTTTGCCTTCCGTAATGTTCGCACATGCATTGACAATGCGCTGATGCATGTTGTCAGGCATTGTTGGTGGATCACGATAGCAAATATCCTTCAACTTTCCCCACAGAAAGAAATCCGGGGACGTCAGATCCGGTGAACGTGCGGGCCATGGTATTGTGCTTCGACGACCAATCCACCTGTCATGAAATATGCTTCAACGGCACGCAAGCTATGTGCCGGACATCCATCTTGTTGGAAGTACATCGCCATTCTGTCATGCAGTGAAACATCTTGTAGTAATATCGGTAGAACATTACGTAGAAAATCAGCATACATTGCACCATTTAGATTGCCATCGATAAAATGGAGGCCAATTATCCTTCCTCCCATAATACCGCACCATACATTAACCCGCCAAGGTCGCTGATGTTCCACTTGTCGCAGCCATCGTGGATTTTCCGTTGCCTAATAGTGCATATTATGCCGGTTTACGTTACCGCTGGTGAATGACGCTTCGTCGCTAAATAGAAGGCGAGCAAAAACTCTGTCATCGTCCCGTAATTTCTCTTGTGCCCAGTGGCAGAACTGTACACGACGTTCAAAATCGTCGCCATGCAATTCCTGGTGGACATAAATATGGTACGGGTGCAATGGATGTTGATGTAGCATTCTCAACACCGACGTTTTTGAGATTCCCGATTCTCGAGCAATTTGTCTGCTGCTGATGTGCGGATTAGCCGCGACAGCAGCTAAAACACCTACTTGGGCATCATCATTTGTTGCAGGTCGTGGTTGACGTTTCACATGTGGCTGAACACTTCCTGTTTCCTTAAATAACGTAACTATCCGGCGAACGGTCGGGACACTTGGATGATGTCGTCCAGGATACCGAGCAGCATACGTAGCACACGCCCGTTGGGCATTTTGATCACAATAGCCTTACGTCAACACGATATCGACCTTCTCCGCAATTGGTAAACGGTCCATTTTAACACGGGTAATGTATCACGAAGCAAATACCGTCCGCACTGGTGGAATGTTACGTGATGCTATGTACTTATACGTTTGTGACTATTACAGCGCCATCTATCACAAAGCGAAAAAAGTGGTCCAACTAAAACATTCATATTTCTTAACGTACTACACGAACATGTAATAAAAAATGGGGGTTCCTATTTTAAGAGACGCAGTTGATATCCGTTTGACCTATGGCAGCGTCATCTAGCAGGCCAACCATAGCGCCGTCTGGTTTCCCCCTTCAAGCTAGACGAGTTTCGTTGTTTGTAGTTTTTTCGTTTGATGCATATTTCGTGAGATATTTGGCCCGGTCACTATAAATGGACCACCCTGCATAAAACAGTCCAACGTTTCGGCCACAACTGCAAGTGGTCTTCCTCAGGCCTTTGTGTTTAGCTCACTGAGCTCACAACACAAAGCCCTGAGGAAGGCCACATGCAACAGTGGCCGAAACGTCGGATAATTTTATATATTGAAAATGCGGTCAACAACCCAGAAGAATTTTAATGACACTGACAACAGCCGTGGGGGCCTACGCTTACACATCACAGTTCAAGCCGGCTTGAAGGATATGGGTGGACACACCCCATATTAACGTCCACTAACAGGTGTCCGGATGCTTTTGATCAGACAGCGTATGTATCGAAAAGAATCCACATTAGATCACTCGACTATCACCGTAAATCCATAATCGTAATGAAGTGCAAATGAAACACTGTTACGATACCTGATTAGTACACAGTAGACACCACATATTTATATAAAACACGAAACATCTTTCTTACTGCTTACTTATGTTTTTCACAACGCATAACGACACAAGTGTACAACGTTCACCAATGGATCTAACATTTGTAAATGAGGCTTTTGCTGTGAAATGTGACAACAGTGACCTTACAAAATTTTACAATTCTGAACCTCTGAGGATTTCTCCCACAACAGGATACAAAATGTTTATCAAAGTAAAGAAATATTCGTTTTGCTGTGACTGTCGTTTTCATTGCATTATAGTGAAGAGAAACATGCGGTATGGTATGCCCTGATTACGTGCGAAAGTAGAACAAAATAATATGAACATCAGTGCAGCGGCAGCCGCCGAGCCGAGAGGACGCGAAGCAGCAGCAGTAGCACTTGTCTGATAAGCGGTAAATTAATTTAGTCTTTGTTTTTTTCACATGCTTCTGCAAAGAGTGAACTATACCTCCGTATTTTACTGTGTAGACTAGTGGTTAGAATATTAATCGTAGTTTTTGTTTTTGCGTAAGTCTTGTGAATATCCTTGTGTAAATTTTCCTTTCACCAGAAACTTCATCATGCCACAAAGTTTTAATTTTGTGCTAGTAGACAGCATACAGTTTAGATCAGTGCATTTTAGTTTGAATATTTATCTCGTGCAGTAACTTTTCAAAATGGTTCAAATGGCTCTGAGCACTATGGGACTTAACATCTTAGGTCATCAGTCACCTAGAACTTAGAACTACTTAAACCTAACTAACCTAAGGACATCACACACATCCATGCCCGAAGCAGGATTCGAACCTGCGACCGTAGCAGTCCCGCGGTTCCGGACTGCAGCGCCTAGAACCGCAAGACCACCGTGGCCGGCAGTAACTTTTCGGTAAACAGGATTTCTAGTAACAAGTATCCATAAATACATCAACTTCAGTAGAAAAATTTATTTCTGTTTAACAGCTTGTGTCCCCAGAGTACAGTGAGAAATCTGCACAGCAACTCTTAGTGTTACTTTATTCTCCTTTGGTATATTTTGTATACATGTGAATTAATCTGGGTGAAATTGAGTATCAAACAACGGTCAAAAATGGTGACCGAATGCTTCTATAGACCACCTGGTTCAAGATCTGTAGTTGTAGAGAGCTTAAGACAGAACTTGCAGAATATCATTAGTAATTTTCCTGATAATGCCGTTGTAATAGGGGGTGACTTTAACTTACAAGGTATGGATTGGGAGTGTTATGCCATAAAAACTGGTGCCAGAGACAGGGATTCGTGTGGCATTGTTCTGGATGTCTTGTCCGAAAATTACCTTGAGAAGATCTTGTCCGAAAATTACCTTGAGAAGATCTTGTCCGAAAATTACCTTGAGCAGATAGCTAGGGAACCAACTCGAGAGGGTAACGTCTTAGACCTCCTCGCAACACACAGACCTGAACTTATCGAATCATTTAACATAGAGGAAGATATCAATGATCAAAAGGCTGTGACAGCATCTACATCTACATCTACATGGATACTCTGCAAATCACATTTAAGTGCCTGGCAGAGGGTTCATCGAACCACCTTCACAATTCTCTATTATCTATGAATACGGGTCCTGCAAGGAATGTTAGGAAAGGTAGGAAGATATACAGGGTGTTACAAAAAGGTACGGCCAAACTTTCAGGAAACATTCCTCACACACAAATAAAGAAAAGATGTTATGTGTGTCAGGAAACGCTTATTAATTTCCATGTTAGAGCTCATTTTAGTTTCGTCAGTATGTACTGTACTTCCTCGATTCACCGCCAGTTGGCCCAGTTGAAGGAAGGTAACGTTGACTTCGGTGCTTCTGTTGACATGCGACTCATTGCTCTACAGTACTAGCATCAAGCACATCAGTATGTAGCATCAACAGGTTAGTGTTCATCACGAACGTGGTTTTGCATTCAGTGCAATGTTTACAAATGCGGAGTTGGCAGATGACCATTTGATGTATGGATTAGCACGGGGCAATAGCCGTGGCGCGGTACGTTTGTATCGAGACAGATTTCCAGAACGAAGGTGTCCCGACAGGAAGACGTTCGAAGCAATTGATCGGCGTCTTAGGGAGCACGGAACATTCCAGCCTATGACTCGCGACTGGGGAAGACCTAGAACGATGAGGACACCTGCAATGGACGAGGCAACTCTTCGTGCAGTTGACGATAACCCTTGTAACGCCGGAAATGCATATCCTCCTATTTCCATCTATTGTACTATAATTTTTTTCCTTGTTTTGTTACCTCAAGATATGACATTTCTGTGTCTTTATATATTGTAATTGTTTTACTATTTGTATATATAAATATATTTATGCATTTATGTCGATGTATAATTTGTTGTTTTGTAAATATTATTTGTATTTTTACGCTGGGTCTTGCCTAGGGAAAACTATGCTATCGAACGAATACATAGACAGGTCGTGTGGAGAACTAAAGTGTTTAGGATCTTTGGTAGTGTTAACTCTGTCGCGTGGAGCGCGGGCAGAGGGGGAGTCTGCCTGGAGTAGCGAGTGGAGCAGGTGTGTTGTGTGACGCTCCCGCGAGTTGCCGCGCTTTCGGGGTTTGGCAGCATGTAATTGCGCTTGACTTGCTATGATAGTTTCTGACACGGTGTCGCGGACGGGAAGCATTAGCTGGCGCACATCAAGAGCCCGTTTCGCCTGGTGACCGTGTCGAGAAGGAGGCGCGCCAACATCCAGCTTCTGCAACAGCGACGGCCGCCAATGAGTGACTGTCGCCACCTCCTCGATCGACGGCTTCAAACCTTCAATCAACCAACAAGGAAGACTGGAAGCACGTAAAGTTTTAGAACTGTCTGGCAGACCTCAGCTTTTAAAACTGTTCAAATCACAAAATCACAGCAACGTAACATGAACCTTTGTTGCTCATTGTCCCAATTGCTTTACCAAGCAGGGTCCCTTCCTTTTCCGGAATGAACCCGACTGTCGTTGAAATTCAAACGCCAGCATTAAAGCAATATTATTCTATTTCACTGCTTTAATTTCAAAGTTCAGTTAAAGTATTCATAGCTGGCTACAATATTTAAATTACACAGTCACAAATTAAGAGTGCGAGTTTTGTTACCGTATTTTAGCTCACCTATGACTGCAGCTCAGCTTGGTACGTACTAAATTTTACTATTGTTAATTGTTCAGAATCATTTAATTCAAGATCAAAGTTAAATCTCTTATTTCTAAATTGCGTAGCTTTTGTAGCTTTTGAAATGATTGTTGAGGTAGTCCAAGACTAACCGTATTTTACTGAATTTCGATGTGCTTCAGAAAGAAAGCTCACTATTAACTTCAGTCACTAGATTAACTTTCAATTTTCCGGTTTTATTAATTCTTTTGCTAAATTAAGTCAGAGTGTAGCGAAATTTATTACTTCTGACAAACTTTCAGTTTTCACACTACACATGTAAACCTTCAGTTGCCATGCTTCTAGTACTAATTATATGTGTAATAACCTTTCTTCTTCAGTTACTATAGTAATTGTCCATAGGACTGGTGACCGTAATTTCTCCCAAATCTCAAATATCTAATTACCGCTAGTTAATTGTTAACGTAACGGCCGCACATTTACTTTCTTTATTAACTTTACCCCTTTTCAAAATTAATTTCCACCAATTTCATTTGCATTTTTCCTTTCATTTAAATGTAACCCTTTCCTCCCTCTTTACCGACAAATTAATCATTGGTTCAAGGAACGCAAAAAATGGACTCCCAACTAATACGAATATGTAATGTAACTTATAAGGCCTGTTTTTTACGCTGTTCACCGCAGCAGAACTGCGAACGACAGGCCAAACGCACAATACAGATTACTTTCTTCCAGTTGCGACGCACGGTGGAGGTTCTGTATGGCACGGACATATCATAGTTTCCTGTGGGTTCTCTGATTATCCTGAGAGATAATTAATTTGCTTTTTCCCAAATTCCCATTAGGTACACGCGGTTTAATTTTTCACTGTCATTAAGGTCGATAAGTGAGGGGGAGGTTACATCCTAATGTCAGCGTCAGAGAAGTTGCTGCTGTACAAGGTAACGTTGACCACGTCACTGTATGGAGACTGCTACGGGAGGACCAGTTGTTTCCGCACCATGTACAGCGTGTGCAGGCACTATCAGCAGCTGATTGGCCTCCACGGGTACACTTCTGCGAATGGTTCATCCAACAATGTGTCAATCCTCATTTCAGTGCAAATGTTCTCTTTACGGATGAGGCTTCATTCCAACGTGATCACATTGTAAATTTTCATAATCAACGTGTGTGGGCTGACGAGAATCCGCACGCAATTGTGCAATCACGTCATCAACACAGATTTTCTGTGAACGTTTGGGCGGGCATTGTTGGTGATGTCTTGATTGGGCCCCATGTTCTTCCACCTACGCTCAATGGAGCACATTACCATGATTTCATACGGGATACTCTACCTGTGCTGCTAGAACATGTGCCTTTACAAGTACGACACAACATGTGGTTCATGCACGATGGAGCTCCTGCACATTTCAGTCGAAGTGTTCGTACGCTACTCAACAACAGATTCGGTGACCGATGGATTGGTAGAGGTGGACCAATTCCATGGCCTCCACTCTCTCCTGACCTCAACCCTCTTGACTTTCTTTTATGGGGGCATTTGAAAGCTCTTGTCTACGCAACCCCGGTACCAAATGTCGAGACTCTTCGTACTCGTATTGTGGACGGCTGTGATACAATACGCCATTCTCCAGGACTGCCTCAGTGCATCAGGGATTCCATGCGACGGAGGGTGGATGCATGTATCCTCGCTAACGGAGGACATTTTGAACATTTCCTGTAACAAAGTGTTTGCAGTCACGCTGGTACGTTCTGTTGCTGTGTGTTTCCATTCCATGATTAATGTGATTTGAAGAGAAGTAATAAAATGAGCTCTAACATGGAAAGTAAGCGTTTCCGGACGCATGTCCACATAACATAGTTGGGTTGTGTTGTGTTGGGGGAGGAGACCAAACTGCGAGGTCATCGGTCTCATCGGATTAGGGAAGGAAGTCAGCCGTGCCCTTTTCAAAGGAACCATCCCTGCATTTGCCTGAAGAGATTTAGGGAAATCACGGAAAACCTAAATCAGGATGGCCGGACGCGGGATTGAACCGTCGTCCTTCCGAATGCGAGTCCAGTGAGCTAACCACTGCGCCACCTCGCTCGGTCCACATAACATATTTTCTTTCTTTGTGTGTGAGGAATGTTTCCTGAAAGTTTGGCCGTACCTTTTTGTAACACCCTGTATTTGCTCAGCGAGGGTGACAGGACACAGATTTCAGAATACCTCAGGAGTCAGCATCAAATACTCGCTGATGAGGACGAAGATGTGGAGATCAGCTACAGTGATCTAGAACAGTTGTATCTGCTGTCATGACAGTACAGAGATCATTGGAAGACGTCGTCTGCTACACAGCACAGCAAAAGAAAGATAAACCTATAGATAGACACTAAAGGACATTAGAGACAATTGTTCCCCCTAATAATATCATCTGCTACCGGGCTAATTTATGAGATTGCCGCCAATGAAAACGGCGAGAAAGGTAAAGTGTATAAATTCACGGTTGTGTTGATATTACCAAATCTCATATAAACCAGGTAAATGCACGAAAAAAGCTTCATTGGTTCAAGGAACGCAAAAAATGGGCTCCCAACTAATACGAATATGTAACGTAACTTATAAGGCCTGTTTTTTACGCTGTTCACCGCAGCAGAACTGCGAACGACAGGCCAAGCGCACAATGCAGATTACTTTCTTCCAGTTGCGACGCACGGTGGAGGTTCTGTATGGCAAGGACATATCATAGTTTCCCGTGGGTTCTCTGATTATTCTGAGGGATAATTAACTGGCAACGTACACGAAAAAAGAATTTATGATAATTTTCACTCAAAGATGCAAACATTGTTCTCGATGAGGGATTTCAATTTTCGGAATGATAATATCCTTTCTCAAAAGACTGCACATTCCCAAAAATTAGTATTATTCGTACGAGGATGAAATAATTCGACTCCTTGTGCCTCCACTCTCGCCATAATTGAATATCTTCGAGGCACCGCGAAGTGTACTTCAAAAACAATTAAACGATAGTTCTGCTCCAGCATTTCGCACAAGCTGGAACAATTTATTTCTGAATCAACGGCAAAAAATCTCATAGCTCACCATTCGGTATGCACGAATCTCCAGAAGTAGTCTTTTCATGTTTTGGATATCAAAAAAATGGTTCAAATGGCTCTGAGCACTATGGGACCCAACATCTGTGGTCATCAGTCCCCTAGAACTTAGAACTACTTAAACCTAACTAACCTAAGGACATCACACACATCCATGCCCGAGGCAGGATTCGAGCCTGCGACCGTAGCGGTCACGCGGTTCCAGACTGACGCGCCTAGAACCGCACGGCCACACCGGCCGGCTGTTTTGGATATCGCTAGTGGCCACATATGGATATGAAAATGCGGACAAAAATTGCCCTCAGATTGCTAACTAAGATTTTTAATTGCCCTGATTACCTTCAGACAATTAAATCTTTCTTTGCAAAACTACTCCTAACGATTGTCAATTCGATTTCCATTTGTTCGAGTACAGCTCTTCGTTTGGCTATGAAAATGTGAAAAAAATTCGTAATATAATTTCGACTCTTGTTTCCGCTCTGCACAAACATTTACGAAAAAGATCTGTTCCCAATACATTCAAAAAATTGTGACCAAAGCTCACTAACTGGCTCGTGACAACTGGTGCAAAAAATATTCAAAAAATTCGACGGAGGGAAATGCAAAATTGGTACACAACATCGTAACTGGAGATGGAACTTGACTGTATTTGTACGATACAGAAACTAAGCAGCCGTCAACTGTTTCGGTGATCCAAGGTAAACAGAAACCGACAAAAGTGTTTCGGTCGCGGACTTCTAAAGTAAATGCTCGCTTGATTACCTGGTTACAATGAGCAAGTCACTAACATCGTTGTAATTGAGGATCGACATATAGTTAATGCTAAATTTTGTACAACAATTTGTTTGCCAAAGTCGTCGATCAGCGAATAAGACGTATTATTTTTCATCACGACAGTGCCAGTTGTTACATAACAGTTCAAACAATCGTCTCATTCTCCTTATTCACTGACATCTTCATTATGTTCCTTTAAGTCAAACAAATAACTCTTGAATCTATTGAATCCTTCAGACTATGTTTCCGAGGTATCAACTTCAGAGAAGGAAAAAAAAAAAGAAATAGCCAGGTGTGAGAAGAACTCGCGCTTTAAAGACTTTCGAGGACGTTTTAAGTTTGAAATCGTATAGCAAATTACCAAAAAAATTTTTTTTCGTTTTTATATAATTGCAAATTAACACTTTCCAGATTTTTTTGCCTTTACTTGTGCTGTTAAACCTTCCCTCATGCCAAATGTTATGATTGTAACTCAACGATACGTACCCTACAGATTTTGATGAGTGAGTTCGCAAGTGTCAAAATTTGTGACATAATGCCCGTATATTTTGACTGCATTGGTTTAGAAGCTTACATTTATAATACCACCAAGGAACTATAAACCTTAGTGTGTGACATAAATTTCAACATGATACATATATCCGTTTCTGAAAAATAATGGTCTTAAAAGATGGTAGGACAGAAAGACAGTCGGATAACAAATGACAAAAAAATTTTTTTTCATGTGATAGAACTGTGTAATGCTTGTTGTTAAGCCTTGCATCTTGCCACGTTTCATGATTCTAGATCAACAGAAAGTACCCTATAGGTTTTGTTGAGTTAGTTTCTGAATATCAAAATATGTGACATACAGAGTAGCAGTTATTGAACTACGAGGTGCATTCAAGTTCTAAGGCCTCCGATTTTTTTTCTAATTAACTACTCACCCGAAATCGATGAAACTGGCATTACTTCTCGACGTAATCGCCCTGCAGACGTACACATTTTTCACAACGCTGACGCCTTGATTCCATGGCAGCAGCGAAGGCTTCTTTAGGAGTCTGTTTTGACCACTGGAAAACCCTGATGCAATAGCAGCACAGCTCGTGAATGTGCGGCCACGGAGAGTGTCTTTCATTGTTAGAAAAAGCCAAAAGTCACTAGGAGCCAGGTCAGGTGAGTAGGAAGCATGAGGAATCACTTCAAAGTTTTTATCACGAAGAAACTGTTGCGTAACGTTAGCTCGATGTGGGGGTGCGTTGCCTTGGTGAAAAAGCACACGCGCAGCCCTTCCCGGACGTTTTTGTTGCAGTGCAGGAAGGAATTTGTTCTTCAAAACATTTTCGTAAGATGCACCTGTTACCGTAGTGCCCTTTGGAACGCAATGGGTAAGGATTACGCACTCGCTGTCCCAGAACATGGACACCATCATTTTTTCAGCACTGGCGGTTACCCGAAATTTTTTTGGTGGCGGTGAATCTGTGTGCTTCCATTGAGCTGACTGGCGCTTTGTTTCTGGATTGAAAAATGGCATCCACGTCTCATCCATTGTCACAACCGACGAAAAGAAAGTCCCATTCATGCTGTCGTTGCGCGTCAACATTGCTTGGCAACATACCACACGGGCAGCCATGTGGTCGTCCGTCAGCATTCGTGGCACCCACCTGGATGACACTTTTCGCATTTTCAGGTCGTCATGCAGGATTGTGTGCACAGAACCCACAGAAATGCCAACTCTGGAGGCGATCTGTTCAACAGTCATTCAGCGATCCCCCAGAACAATTCTCTCCACTTTCTCGATCATGTCGTCAGACTGGCTTGTGCGAGCCCGAGGTTGTTTCGGTTTGTTGTCATACGATGTTCTGCCTTCGCACCCACGAACGCACTTTCGACACATCCATAACTCCATCATCACATGTCTCCTTCAACTGTCGATGAATTTCAATTGGTTTCACACCACGCAAATTCAGAAAACGAATGATTGCACGCTGTTCAAGTAAGGAAAACGTTGCCATTTTAAGTATTTAAAACCGTTCTCATTCTCGCCGCTGGCGGTAAAATTCCATCTGCCATACGGTGCTGCCATCTCTGGGACGTATTGACAATGAACGCGGCCTCATTTTAAAACAATGCGCATGTTTCTATCTCTTTCCAGTCCGGAGAAAAAAAAATCGAAGGCCTTAGAACTTGAATGCACCTCATATATGAAATAAAATCGTCATAACTTCTGAAAGGTTTGCGTTAGAACGTTCAAACTGCATGGTTGGCCGTGAGGCATGATGGGAATTAGTATGCGCATGTATCGTTTAGTTCAGCCCACTTTCATTTGGATCGGTTGGTCAATAAGTAAAATTGGAGAATTTGGAGGACTGAGAATCCGCATTTCGCGTTCGAGAGGTCTCTTCATCCTCAACGGGTGACTGTGTGATGTGCAATGTCCAATCACGAATGTGCGATATTCCTTGATGACGGCGACTACCGAACGGTACTTGAAGGTTCTGGTAAATGATTTCATCCACATTATCCAAAGTGACCCTGATTTCGCCAAGATGTGGTTCATAGAAGTCACTTTGGTGATCGCTTTCCTGCTCTATGCCAGAGGTCATTGGCATAGGCCTAAACTGTTCGCCTTATTCTCCGGATCTAAACGTGCGACTCCTTTTTGTGGGGCTTTGTTAAATATAAGGTGTACACCAAAGTCATGCAGAATTTCGATATTCGTCTTCACCACATCTTCGCCAATGATGGTAGGCATATCGAACATGTCACAACCTAAATATCTGTAGTGACGTTTACA
This sequence comes from Schistocerca cancellata, assembly GCF_023864275.1. NCBI lineage: Eukaryota > Metazoa > Arthropoda > Insecta > Orthoptera > Acrididae > Schistocerca > Schistocerca cancellata. The sequence goes on along the minus strand of NC_064633.1, from coordinate 483,585,073 downwards.
TGTTGAATAAAGTGTGTGCACGCCATAGTTTGTAACTAATTTACGTTTTTTTCATATAGTTCAATAATTGTCAACCTGTAAACGGCCGTATCCTTTGATTGCACTGACTTCGAAGCTTACGCTTTCTACACCGCAAGGGGATCACTGGTCTTAGTATGTGGGATAAATTTCAAATTGGTACCTCTACCTATTCCTGAGAAAAAGGGGTTCTTAACAGACGGACGGGCAGACAGCCAGCCGGATAAGAAATGACAAATATAATTTTTCTTGGGGAGGAAACAGGTCTACTGGAAGTTTGTTATTTCCATTTCTGGAACTTGTACATACTTTGGATGTCTCAAACGCTAAGTAACTGTTTTTCATTGCTTACTATTCGCGCGCAGTCTTTCATCAGAGCAGCTGTGTCGCTGGAAGATGTGCCATCTTTAAAGGAGTTGTGAGACATTCTTTTTTCTGACGATGACAAAAACGCACCGATATATAACAGTCACTTTGGGACAATATGTATCTAATTTGATTTTGACATCAACAGTTTTTAAAAATAGTTAGTAGTAAAGCTTTTCTACAGGTTTTCTTTCATTCACATTTTTTTACCTGGTACAGTACTATAAATATAAAGCATTTCGTATGTTAATTTTCACTGAGTCATGAGTTCTATGTAATAGATGTAATGATTGTTACAGAGCCCAGATCATTTTACAAGCAAAGGTTACGTAAAATAAGACAGCAATGATTTTTTTCGTTAAAGACAAAGGCATCACGGAAGATAAAAGCAACGTGAGAAAGAATAACATTGAATTTTGCACGTTATAATGCATTTTCTCTTACACAAGTATGAAATAATGGATTCCAGATAGCGTATATATTTTTGCACAGGTATAACATGTACTGTAAATAATGGGAGGAGATATTTAATTTCAGCGTCTTGCACTGAGATACTCTAACACCGAGCTATAATCAATGTTTCTTCATTGATTGTAAGAATTTTACTATTGATGTCGCATGGGAAGTGAAGACTTAAGGATTTATTATAGATGAAGTACATAAGCGATGATTTTTGGATTTTTATAATGAGGATATGATGAGATAGTACGAAGTGAAGAGAGCAATCTTTTTGTGATTATTATGAGGACATTTATGATATGAAGTATGGAATATAGGTGATGATTTTACACTTGGTGCATGCTTTGTTGATTGTGTTTTGGTGTGTTTCTCTTATGAGTAGTACTTCTAATGGTTTGCGATAAGGTGTTATCAAATGATAATACAAGACAACAAATTTAGAGGAAGATAAACACTTTGTTTCAAAAATATGCATTTTATTTCTCTGTAAATAGCAACGTGAAGGATTGAAGACGCTTATTGCCATGTACGTACTTTGATGAATTTGTGACTTTGCTTGCGCTAATGGATTTTTTCTCATTCACAGGATAATACTATTTCGCATTCGTTTTCAGCTATAGTTAACCGATTTCATCGGAAAGACATAATTTCTTAATTATTTTCATTCTGTATATTTACTTTGCTTTCTCGTAGATATGAAGTTCTCTTCTTGATACCACTTAAATTTTGCATTTGGGAAATTGTAATTAACTGGCACGTGCATAGGTTAAGATTTTGTGATCACATTTTCATTTGCTTTGTGTTTTGGGACTGACAGGCGACAGACAAATGTAATAATTTTTCTTTTTGCACAGCAGCAAAATATTGTGCACATTCCTTTCTTTTCCTTCCCTTCATCCTGTATCTTAATGCGCATTTACTCAGGGATTGAAAAAAATACATTCTGCAGAAATTACGACTGTACTCTCGCATAGCAACACGGGTACTCCACTCACACTCATGTACAAAGTGAGAAGCCTGATAACAATGTTTGCCTATAGATATTTGCCTATAGATATTTTCACATGTAATGATTACTACATTTTAATGTCTCTTTCCTCTCACAGCATAAAAGAGATTTCGAATATGATTATTTTCTTTGAGCTGTCACTACCGAGACGTCTGTATACAATGTAATTTCCATATTCGTAAGAATTGTTTGTTATTCTTTGTCATGTCATATGAGAGTTTACCATGCACAGTTTTAGATAAATGTCTTAGCTTTATTTTCTTTCACTGTGTTGTAGCAGAATATGTGTACATTCATGGACTCACTCCGCACTGTGAGAAAGTTTGACGGCCGCGCGGAGTGGCCGCATGGTTTGAGGCGCCATGCCACGGACTACGCGGCCCCTCCCGTCGGAGGTTCGAGTCCTCCCTCGGGCATGGGTGTGTGTGTTGTTTTTAGCATAAGTTAGTTTAAGTAGTGTGTAAGTCTAGGGACCGATAACCTCAGCAGTTTGGTCCCTTAGGATTTCACGCACATTTGAACATTTGAAAGTTTGACGTATTATGAACGTTTTCTTTACCACTACATTCCACATGAATTATAATGCTTCTTAGATGACTTCATAGACATTTGGTGAAAATGACATATCAGTATCTTTTGTGAGTGGTCTGGCTCTGAGTTGCCACTGGATTTATTATGAACAAGTACTGCACCCACTGAGTCTCCTGTTAACCGCCTCACAAACAAGCATGGTACAACGCTTCCACTTGATTACTTCATAACTAGTGGACGCTAATGTAATCGAAAATTTTCCTTGACCTGTGCACACCTCTTTCAAACCAAATGTAACATATTCTGAGTGCACCTGAGCACCAATGTAAGCAACATTTGTAACTTTACTTAAGTGCACCTGAGCACGAAATGTACAAAGCTTTTTGCAGAGTAATTTATGTACGACTGAGCAACACTACTTACAAAATAAAAACGTTTTTGATTACTTCTTTACCGTGCACATATGCAAGTCACATGTATATATTGTATATTCTGTAATCTTTTCATGTTTCTCTGTGATATATTGTACTACGTCCTAGGTTACTACTACATTTGTTTAGCCGGCCGGTGTGGCCGTGCGGTTAAAGGCGCTTCAGTCTGGAACCGCGTGACCGCTACGGTCGCAGGTTCGAATCCTGCCTCAGGCATGGATGTGTGTGATGTCCTTAGGTTAGTTAGGTTTAATTAGTTCTAAGTTCTAGGCGACTGATGACCTCAGCAGGTAAGTCGCATAGTGCTCAGAGCCATTTGAACCATTTTTGAACTACATTTGTTTAATACTGTGTGGACGAATTTTTCAGTACAATCTTTGGCATATGCAAAAATAATCCTGCAAAATTCTGGACGGAGAGGCCGTGGGGTATTCAAACAGATCTACACTCCTGGAAATTGAAATAAGAACACCGTGAATTCATTGTCCCAGGAAGGGGAAACTTTATTGACACATTCCTGGGGTCAGATACATCACATGATCACACTGACAGAACCACAGGCACATAGACACAGGCAACAGAGCATGCACAATGTCGGCACTAGTACAGTGTATATCCACCTTTCGCAGCAATGCGGGCTGCTATCCTCCCATAGAGACGATCGTAGAGATGCTGGATGTAGTCCTGTGGAACGGCTTGCCATCCCATTTCCACCTGGCGCCTCAGTTGGACCAGCGTTCGTGCTGGACGTGCAGACCGCGTGAGACGACGCTTCATCCAGTCACAAACATGCTCAATGGGGGACAGATCCGGAGATCTTGCTGGCCATGGTAGTTGACTTACACCTTCTAGAGCACGTTGGGTGGCACGGGATACTGGCTGACACTGACGGCGGCGGTGCACAAATGCTGCGCAGCTAGCGCCATTCGACGGCCAACACCGCGGTTCCTGGTGTGTCCGCTGTGCCGTGCGTGTGATCATTGCTTGTACAGCCCTCTCGCAGTGTCCGGAGCAAGTATGGTGGGTCTGACACACCGGTGTCAATGTGTTCTTTTTTCCATTTCCAGGAGTGTAGTTAGAGTTTCTTATTCGCATTTCTGGAATTTATACATACTTTGGATGTCTCAGACGCTAAGCGACAGTTTTGAATTGCTTGTTATTCGCGCGCAGTCTGGTGGGAGGAGCAGATCACTGGAAGACTTGCCCGTTTTGTCATCGCTACTTGGCAGCGAGGAGCGCGACAGTTATATCATTAGAGGAATGGTGAGACAGACAACGAACAGAGGACTCGCGGCAGTGTAGACGTAAAGTTAATTGCATTTGCATTTAAGTGAAACGATTTCTGTTTGAGTACTGTAAAACAGAGTAGAAAGATTCGATTAATGATTTAGAATGAAATGAGATTAGAAAAGCGCATGAAGAGGAATGAAGGTAATATTTTTTATTTAGTTGCACTGCAGCCGCGCGTGGTTTGGAACCATTGTTGAATGATACATCTATATCAGGAAACTTTAGATTTTTCATCAAAGACTGCGTACTTTGTTCTGGAAGGTATTTTTCATTTTTATTAATTATTTGTCTAACATTTCTCAGAATAAGAGTTTGACACCAATGTTAGCCTTTCTCAATGCTAATGAGTGTTGTAACATGGATTTCACACAATAATGTATCAGATAGTTTAGAAACAGTTTCTTAAAGAATTATTTCATCTAAGAAAATTGTCCACATCCTCGATCCAACTCATTTTTATTTAAAGAGTGTGACTAAAATAGTTTACTTGTCATCTGGGGCACTGTACCAAGCTCTCCGCAACTGTAGCTAGAAATCTGCAGCTGCCGCACAAAGAGCAGAGAGCACCCCTTTCCCAGGCAACTACATTACGAGATGGGATATTTTCATTTCAGGATCAGTTGTCCGCATCTCGTGGTCGTGCGGTAGCGTTCTCGCTTCCCACGCCCGGGTTCCCGGGTTCGATTCCCGGCGGGGTCAGGGATTTTCTCTGCCTCGTGATGGTTGGGTGTTGTGTGCTGTCCTTAGGTTAGTTAGATTTAAGTAGTTCTAAGTTCTAGGGGACTTATGACCACAGCAGTTGAGTCCCATAGTGCTCAGAGCCATTTGAACCATTTGAACCAGGATCAGTTTGCCACGAAAATTATCAACTCACATGGACCATTTCATGAGCAGCATTATTAGGCTGATCAAAACGCACCGGGACCACTTAGTTTAATTAAAGAGATTAATAGTGAAATTCAAGACTTAATCAGTTTGCGCACTTTTAGAAAGATTATAAAACACGGCCAAATTCATGTTGTATTCTCGCAGGCAGATATATTTCATTCTCTCGCAGTAGGAAATGCATGAAGTCACCTAAAGCTAAACAACAGCAAAGTTACAATCAACCAACCACGCCAATACGAGTTCAAAATCATATGAAAATAAATTTTAAAGTGAACTTTCACGCCACATTTCATTACTCTTGGTCAGCGGGAAGCATTCTACAGGCTTTGATGAGTGAGTATCTAAGTCTCAAAACATGCGACTTAAATGGCCGTAATAATTTTTAAAGTGAACTTTCACGCCACATTTCATTACTCTCGGTCAGCGGGAAGCATTCTACAGGCTTTGATGAGTGAGTATCGAAGTCTCAAAACATGCGACTTAAATGGCCGTATCTCTAGGTTGTCTTGACTTAGAAGCTTAAAACCGTAGACCTCTGCATGTCACATAAATTTCAGCTTCATATATCTAAATTTTCCTCAGAAAAAGGGTTTTTAACAGTCGAACAGACAGACAACAAATTGCTCCTATAAGGGTTGGGCTTTCACCGATTGAGCTATACAACCCTGAGAAGAAAAAAGAAAAAAAAGTGGGTAAGCGACCTCTCGGGATAAGCGGGAAATCCATGTTCAAATCTCAGCTGGGCAAAAATTTTCACTTGTCGCCACTGGATTCATTTCATTGCCAGTTTCCAGCTGACGTCGGAATTTCTCTTTCGCCATGAATATTACACGGCTGCAGAATCATGGACGGTGTCGGACATGTCCGAAAGAACAGACACCACCCATACAGATTGTAATGAGCATAAGTGCAGATATTTTTGCGTGTGGCACCATAATATGTACACATATCAGTGTATTGGTTGTTTCTTCTCAGCGTCGAACAGTCCTCCCACATATATGTCACAAACTTTATGACCTGACGTTTCCTGCATGGTCGTAACTGCACCACTAAGTGGACTTAACGCCTGTGAGTATACACCTACCGTTTTGCGGCCACGGATCCACACTTCGTCCCCTGACCTGCTACCCACGGGATAGTAAGTACAATGGCTTATTATTGCCACTCATACTTGGAGGTACTAATAAACCTAAACACATAAGACTTGTTATAGCCATAATTATTAGTCTGAAAATGACGTAAATACTGAGGTAATATTTTCAGTACACTGTCCTCAGTCATTAACAGAAGTGTCTGCCCTTGTATCCATTGCATCCTGAATAAAAATTGCAATATTAAAATGTATTATATCTCATCATATGCGCAGGTAAAAAGTGTGTTTCAAGATACCACGGTGATACATTGGACATGTCGAAAAATGTCTGTCCAAGCAAATGTACATACTTTCATTACGTTTGGAAGCTTCGTAGGAGAATGTATAATTTGTAGTATTCCGATTTTCCTCTAATTAAAACATTTATAAAACCCATGCTGTTCCAACACAAATTGCCTCAGACAAGCCTTGATAAGCAGTCTATATGACTAGATTGTAAAAACAAATTAGGCTGAATATAACTGCAGTGTCGAAGTGCAATGCCACGTGTCGGTACGCGCTCGCTAGCCCTCAAACAAAGAAACACTAAATAACAAAGAAAAATCATGTATTATTATTAATTCCTCCAAGCTGGCTAAGTTTAGGAACCATGTATGTGTGCAATAAGTAACTGTGTTTTTTTTTCGTGTTTAACTGTTACCAGTCATATTTACTTTATGTTAAATTTAACGCACTACAATGCGTTTCAAGCATGTTTTGCTCATCATTATACAGATGTTACTTAAGGATGTAATGGCTTATCCTGAATTAACCTAGAATGTTTTGTTCGCTATTCTGCTGGTGGAGTGGAGTGTCTGAGGGAGGAGGGGTTGTCAGGTTCAGATTTTTCAGATGAGGGGAGAAATACATACTATTCGGAGGAAGACCTTGGTATCACCAAGTCAAATGCCGAGCTTCTGAAATCGTGATTTATGTAGTAGAACTTGCAGACGTAAGTGTGCAAATATCAAAACAGAGAAAGCATCATTAAGCTTTCTCAACCCAGAAATGGTCTATATTTCTGCCCAATGTGACAGATCTTTTGGACACTATACGAATAAATTTCAGTGCAAACGAGTGGCACCTATTCATAGACCACTTATCAAAAAGCCTCAAAATTCTTTTGCTTCATATCACGAAACAATACACATATCCTTGCCTGGCTCATTCTGTTCATCTCAAAGAGGATTACACAAGCGTCAAACTCTTGTTAGAATCCATAAAGTATGATGAATATGGACGTGACGTAACAAGAGACTTTAAAGTGGCAGTATTTCTGATGGGTCTCCGAAGTGGCTTGAATAGATTCCCCTGTTTTCTTTATCTTTAGGGTATCCGAGACACTATAAGTGTCTCAACTATAAGTGTCAAAACTGGCCAAAGAGAAATTAATGCTATGTGGGACAGAATAATGTCATTTGGGAACCATTGGTGGACTAAAGAGAGATGGTAATGCCTCCATTATACATAAAGTTAGGCCTAATGAAGCAGTTTTTTGGAGGCCTGAGCAAGGATCCGAGAAGCTTAAAATATCTTTTATGCATAATTTCCAAACCGTCTGAGACAAAAATCAAAGCTGGTGTTTGTGGGGGCACGAAGAAAGAAGATTATGCAGTGCAAGGAATTTCCAAAGATAGACACAGCGAAAGAGAAAGTTGTTTAGAATTGCTTTATAGCTGTAACTCAGGGCTTTTTTTAGCGATTATAAGGTCAAAAACTATGTGCAAGTGGCAACCGCTGTGATGAACAATTCGGCGTAATGGGATGCAGGATGCAGGACGTCCTTCAAAGCCCGTGTGCTCCACACTCATCTAAGTGTATATAATTTCGGAAAGAACATGAGAACACTCCCACCAAGACATACTGGATTCTGGAAAAGACAGTGTAAGGAAAACATAATGGGAGGCTACACCTGTGGGCTGATTCGAGAAAGTAATTTACAGTACAGTAGTAAATTTCAAAAAAGTTTCTCACTTCAAACTCAAATGTACCCACGTTTCTTTCTTCGTATATGTCAAATTTAATGTAAGTATGTATGGTGGTTGTTAATTCACATTGTGGAGAAGGAAATGAAACTCCCATCTTACTAGATCTGAAATAGGTAACTTTCAAATTATTACTGGCATATTCATAAAAGGAAAATTCAACTTGAGTAATTGGTATTTTTCATACCTTTCAGGCATAAGGGCTTCGAAAATAGTACTTGCAATCGAAGGTCAGAAACAGTGTTGTATAGAGTAATCAGTATTATCTACTCTCAAGTACACAGTGTCACAGAATCCACTGTGTAATATCTAATAAATCAACTTGCTTCACTGCAATGTGAACTACCACTATAGAGAGTATACAATTTACGGCACCGTCTCACATATAAGTAGCGTCCTAGAATGCAAGTTTTTGCATTACTGAGATAACAGTTGTCTAAAAGGAAGCCAGCCTTTGGGTCACAATTTCATATCCCCGAACTTTACGAATATGCACAGGACAAGTCGTTCAAACGTTTTCAATGCTAGCAATGCAAGTGACAGAAAAACTGAGGCAACACACCGTTCTTTGATAACAGATTGGGACAAAAGTGACAGTCAGATGAATCAGCGATCTATTAAAACAAAAGAGGAAAAAGTTTTGCAACGGCTGATCGGACAAACTTTTATCGTATCTCCGAGAATGGTCCGTGTGCTCTCGAACATCAGCCAAGCGATGGAGAAATGCAATGCAGCCCGCCATGACCGAACTATCTAGCGGATCGTGGAGCTCGCTCCACTCAACGCATATCGACTCGCAGTCACATATGACCAAAAGCAAACGGCTGCTTTTGTAAATGGCGGTATTTGCTTACAAAACACTCGCCTCTCTGCAAAGGACCATTATCAAACAGATTACGCCGTGACCGCTGAAGCGCGCGCATGGCGTAACTGCGCGCGGATATTCGCCGGCATTCAGATACCGCAGCGTAAACACGGCTTGAAGTGCAACACATGTGTATCCTCGTTTCTGTTACTAGTGTGGTGGACGATAATTATGGGCGGATCAATAACTTGGGGTTTTCGTGCCGAAAACAGCACCGCGACAAGAGTCTCTTATCATTTGTTTCACAAAATTCATAACACAAAACTGTATTTGCTTCTTTTATTGTCTATAACACAAAGCTGTGGTACCTTTATTGTGTTACCGGTTTCGCTTACAAACAAACATCTGGTACCTGTATCACAGTAAATCGGGCATGAGTCAGAAATGTGTTTACAATCACATAAAATGTAAATGACAAGAGCAATACAGTGTAGTACTGAAGAAACTGGAACAAAAACAGCTTACATATTACGAAAATTGAAACGCAGGACTGCTGCTATTGACACATTGACAGACATAAGTACATGAATCACTTTCAAATGGTTCAAATGGCTCTGAGCACTATGGGACTTAACATCTGTGGTCATCAGTCCCCTAGAACTTAGAACTACTTCAACCTAACTGACCTAAGGACATCACACACATCCATGCCCGAGGCAGGATTCGAACCTGCGACCGTAGCAGTCGCACGGTTCCGGACTGAGCGCCTAGAACCGCGAGACCACCGCGGCCGGCCGAATCAGGTTCAAGTTTAAAAATAACGTTATAGGATATTAAAAACAGACAAGACGTATACGTATAGGTGATGTATAAATAGGTCAAGTGCATAATAGTGTGGTAATAGTGTGACAAGAGCACAAGGTATACAATAGTAACAAGTGCAAAGGAGCCTGAATATACACTCCTGGAAATTGAAATAAGAACACCGTGAATTCATTGTCCCAGGAAGGGGAAACTTTATTGACACATTCCTGGGGTCAGATACATCACATGATCACACTGACAGAACCACAGGCACATAGACACAGGCAACAGAGCATGCACAATGTCGGCACTAGTACAGTGTATATCCACCTTTCGCAGCAATGCAGGCTGCTATTCTCCCATGGAGACGATCGTAGAGATGCTGGATGTAGTCCTGTGGAACGGCTTGCCATGCCATTTCCACCTGGCGCCTCAGTTGGACCAGTGTTCGTGCTGGACGTGCAGACCGCGTGAGACGACGCTTCATCCAGTCCCAAACATGCTCAATGGGGGACAGATCCGGAGATCTTGCTGGCCAGGGTAGTTGACTTACACCTTCTAGAGCACGTTGGGTGGCACAGGATACATGCGGACGTGCATTGTCCTGTTGGAACAGCAAGTTCCCTTGCCGGTCTAGGAATGGTAGAACGATGGGTTCGATGACGGTTTGGATGTACCGTGCACTATTCAGTGTAGCCTCGACGATCACCAGTGGTGTACGGCCAGTGTAGGAGATCGCTCCCCACACCATGATGCCGGGTGTTGGCCCTGTGTGCCTCGGTCGTATGCAGTCCTGATTGTGGCGCTCACCTGCACGGCGCCAAACACGCATACGACCATCATTGGCACCAAGGCAGAAGCGACTCTCATCGCTGAAGACGACACGTCTCCATTCGTCCCTCCATTCACGCCTGTCGCGACACCACTGGAGGCGGGCTGCACGATGTTGGGGCGTGAGCGGAAGACGGCCTAACGGTGTGCGGGACCGTAGCCCAGCTTCATGGAAACGGTTGCGAATGGTCCTCGCCGATACCCCAGGAGCAACAGTGTCCCTAATTTGCTGGGAAATGGCGGTGCGGTCCCCTACGGCACTGCGTAGGATCCTACGGTCTTGGCGTGCATCCGTGCGTCGCTGCGGTCCGGTCCCAGGTCGACGGGCACTTGCACCTTCCGCCGACCACTGGCGACAACATCGATGTACTGTGGAGACCTCACGCCCCACGTGTTGAGCAATTCGGTGGTACGTCCACCCGGCCTCCCGCATGCCCACTATACGCCCTCGCTCAAAGTCCGTCAACTGCACATACGGTTCACGTCCACGCTGTCGCGGCATGCTACCAGTGTTAAAGACTGCGATGGAGCTCCGTATGCCACGGCAAACTGGCTGACACTGACGGCGGCGGTGCACAAATGCTGCGCAGCTAGCGCCATTCGACGGCCAACACCGCGGTTCCTGGTGTGTCCGCTGTGCCGTGCGTGTGATCATTGCTTGTACAGCCCTCTCGCAGTGTCCGGAGCAAGTATGGTGGGTCTGACACACTGGTGTCAATGTGTTCTTTTTTCCATTTCCAGGAGTGTAGTACAAAATAGTCCCACTATAGCGACGAACAAGTAAAAATTTAATAAAAATGGGAATTTACAGATAGGTTTTTCGTGAGTATAAACCAGCAGTGTTCGAATATCAGTATTATTAAGAGCTGTATCCAGGGTAGGTAAGTGTAACTCACAAGTAAAACAAGAAATTAACATGGCAGCACATGCGTATCCCATACCAACATAATTATGGAACTGCCAAACGGTCTTCTTGCGGAAAGTGAAACAGTTTACTTGATGAAGAGAAACGATAGTTAATGGTGTTAACTTAGATGAATCGACCATCACAGTTCATTTTGTGGCAAATATGACGGCAGCATTGTCTTATGAATTCTGTGGAACGTGTTAGCGCTGTTGACAAAAGCCTGAAGAAAAGGTTCATATCATTTATCGCCTGATGTGACAGCCCAGAGACACCTTAATGCCTTGCATGTTATAGATTAGGAAAACAATGTTCTTTTAGCACAAAAAAAGTGTCATGTAGAAAAACATGCGTTGCTGATGGATACTTAGTTGCTTCTATTTTTCCTGTATTTTTTACAAATCGAGCACAAATTCCGTACTTCCAACCGTACAAAGGGTGGAAACATTTTGTTAATGAGGAATGGTGAAATTACGTCTACTAATTGTGAAAGTTGACAGATTTTTATATGTAGGTAATTCGCATATACGAAATATTTTTGCTAACGTGAAGGAAATTGCAGTCATTATTAACAGAACACCGCAGATAAAAATAGAATATTAAACATATAAATAAAGAAGTATAATATTAAATGTATTACTGCCAGCCGTGGTGGCCGAGCGGTTCTAGGCGCTTCAGTCCGGAACCGCGCTGCTGCTACGGTCGCAGGTTCGAATCCTGCCTCGAGCATGGATGTGTGTGATGTCCTAAGGTTAGTTAGGTTTAAGTAGTTCTAAGTTCTAGGGGACTGATGACCTCAGATTGTTAAGTCCCACAGTGCTCAGAGCCATTTGGTTTGAAATGTATTACTCAAATTTCAAATAGTTCTAATTCGAAGAAAACAAATTCGAAAGCGTCACCACTGTACGCTGGACACTTACTTGAATAAGGTACAGTAAATGAGAATTAATCTTCAACCCGAAAGTTAGTTTGAACCCCGCAGAATTGGTCCTGTTGCAGGTGGTTCATCTTTGTCTTCTTCCGAATGGAAATTGTTTCGCCCAGCGTTAAACCATGGCGAAGCTAGATTTTTTCCCCATTAGCCAAGCACTAGTGATGGGCAGTCGATAGCTTTTTCGCTGTCGGTTTTTGCAGTCGAATGAAATAAGCGAAGAAACAAATCCTTGCGACCATATTTTTCATCCGCTCTTTCGTCCGCAGCTCGTGGTCGTGCGGTAGCGTTCTCGCTTCCCGCGCCCGGATTCCCGGGTTCGATTCCCGGCGGGGGCAGGGATTTTCTCTGCCTCGTGATGACTGGGTGTTGTATGATGTCCTTAGGTTAGTTAGGTTTAAGTAGTTCTAAGTTCTAGGGGACTGATGACCATAGATGTTAAGTCCCATAGTGCTCAGAGCCATCGTCCGCTCTTTGAGTAGATTCACTTAAGACCTGGCCACACAGAACGCGGTCTGGCCGCGTCAACTGCGACGGTGAGCCGCGCCTTTGAAATGGCTGTTGCTGCATCGTGTCGGCCACACAGACGGAAGCTTTGCCACGGCGGTCACCGGGTAGCCGCCGTGGCGAGTACCAGACCGTCTCGAAATACAGACTCACCGCCACGGTCAGCGGCTTATAGCGCCTGCGGGTGCACTTTTTGCCCTGTTCCCACACTGACGGCTGAGCCAGCAGCGGCGGGCGGCAGGTCTGTCGTGTCCGTGAGCGTGCTGTGTATTCAGTGGAAAACAAGCAAACAGGAAAACTTATCGAACAGGTGAGGAAGTACAACTTCTTCCACGGTACAAGCGATGCTGATTATAAGAACGTTTTGAAGGAGACCAAGGCATGTAGGGGTATAGCTGCTAAACTAGTTCAATGTGGCAACTATTTTTGCAAAAAATTTGATTTTCACGCATGCAATACGTAGCATAAAATTAAGTACAGTCATTATGAATTACTGGAAATCAATTAGCGTATATTACACTACTGGCCATAAAATTGCTACACCACGAAGATGACGTGGTACAGACGCGAAATTTAACCGACAGGAAGAAGATGCTGCTATATGCAAATGATTAGCTTTTCAGAGCATTCACACAAGGTTGGCGCCGGTGGCGTCACCTACAACGAGCTGACATGAAAAAAGTTTCCAACCGATTTCTCATACACAAACAGCACTTGACCGGCGTTGCCTGGTGAAACGTTATTGTGATGCCTCGTGTATGGAGGAGAAATGCGTAACCATCAAGTTTCCGACTTTGATAAAGGTCGGATTGTAACCTATCGCGATTGCGGTTTATCGTATCGCGACATTGCTGCTCGCGTTGGTCGAGATACAATGACTGTTGAGCAGAATATGGAATCGATGGGTTCAGGAGGGTAATACGGACCGCCGTGCTGGATCCCAACGACCTCGTATCACTAGGAGGCGAGATGACAGGCATCTTATCCACATCGCTGTAACGGATCGTGCAGCCACGTCTCGACCCCTGAGTCAACAGATGGGAACGTTTGCAAGACAACAACCATCTCCACGAATAGTTCGACGACGTTTGCAGCAGCATGGACTATCAGCTCGGAGACCATGGCTGCGGTTACCCTTGACGCTGCATCACAGACAGGAGCGCCTGCGATTGTGTGCTCAACGACGAACCGGGGTGCCCGAATGCCAAAACGTCATTTTTTCGGATGAATCCAGGTTCTGTTCACAGCATCATGATGGTCGCATTCGTGTTTGGCGACATCGCGGTGAACGCACATTGGAAGCGTGTATTCGTCATCGCCATACTGGCGTATCACCCAGCGTGATGGTAGGGGGTGCCATTGGTTACACCTCTTCTTCGCATTGACGGCACTTTGAACAGTGGATGTTATATTTCAGATGTGTTACGACCCGTGGCTCTACTCATCATTCGATCCCGGCGAAACCCTACATTTCAGAAGGATAATGCACGACCGCATGTTGCAGGTCCTGTCTGGGCCTTTCTGGATACAGAAAATCTTCAACTGCTGCCCTGGCCAGCACGTTCTCCAGATCTCTCACCAATTGAAAACGTCTGGTCAATGGTGGCCGAGCAACTAGCTCGTCACAATACGCCAGTCACTATTCTTGATGAACTGTGGTATCGTGTTGAATCTGCATCGGCAGCTGTACCTGTACACGCCATCCAAGCTCTGTTTGACTCAATGCCCAGGCGTATCAAGGCTGTTATTACGGCCAGAGGTGGTTGTTCTGGGTACTGATTTCTCAGGATCTATGCTCCCAAACTGCGTGAAAATGTAATCACATGTCAGTTCTAGTATAATATATTTGTCCAGTGAATACCCGTTTATCATCTGCATTTCTTCTTGGTGTAGCAATTTTAATGGCCAGTAGTGTACATCTTAGAGTCTCTGAAAGAATGTAAGAAACCATCTGGTCAAAACGGAAAGCAACAAGTAGAAAATCATCAAACCGGAAAGCAACACGTAGAAAGTCGAACTCCACACAAGGCAATTACGTGTCTAGCCTCACATGGTGTTTCTGAAGTCGAAAAGAATAGTTTCCGTGCTTGCTTTTAACAGTAACAACCGAAGCTTTTATTCCGTACTGGTGTATTATAATAACATTTAAATTAATATCTCCAACCTTATGAGAAATAGTATTTGCAGTCTCTAAGGAGATCACCTACTCGTTAAAACTGAACAAAGCCCCAGGGCCACATGGAATCGCTATCAGATTATATATCCTATTTAGGCTGAGTTAGCCCCTGTATTGACTATAATAAATCGTAAATTCCTTGAACAAAAATCCGCACCCAGTAGTTGGAAGAAAGCATAGGTCGCACCCATCTACAAGAGGGGTAGCAGAAGTGATCCGTAGAACTACTGTCCAATATCCTACACATCCATTTGATGTAGAATCTTAGAACACATTCTGAACTCAACGAGGTTTCTCAAATACAATGACCGCATTAACGCCAACCAACCAGCATCGATTTCGAAAACACTCATCAAGTAAACCCACGTAGCACTTTTCTCATATAACTTAAACAAACAGTTCCGCACTCCCGCTTGCTCCAAAAAGTGCGCGCTTACGGTCTATCCGATGACATATGCATTTGGATAGAACGTTTTCTAACAGACAGAGAACAGTATGTCGTCCTGAGTGGGGCGACTTCAACAGAAACAAGCGTAACTTCAGGTGTACCCCAGGACAGCGTAATAGATCCACTGCTTTCTACGATTTACATAAACGATCTGGTTGATGGTATTGACAGCGGCATTAGACTGTTTGCAGATAATGGTGTAGTCTACAGGAAAGTAGTATCACACGAAAGTTGTGAACGAATCAATGAGGATCTGCAAAAAACAAATGCGTGGTGTTGACTGGCAGTTATCTCTCAATATTAGTAAGTGTAACCTACTGCGTACAACAAGATGAAAATCCCCATTAATGTACGAGTACAAAATAAATGCCCGGTCTTTGGAAGCGGAAACATCCGTCAAGTATGTGGGTATTACTATTCGAAATGATCTCAAATTGAATGATCAGATTACACAAGTAACGGGCAAGGCGAACTCTAGATTGCGTTTCATTGGTTGAATCCTGAAGTGATGCAGTCCTTGAACAAAGGAAATTGCTTACAATACGTTAGTTCGTCCAGTATTATTGTTCTTCTGTATCGGATCCTTACCAGCTGGGTCTGATTCAAGAGATTGAGAAGGTCCAAAGAAGAGCGGCAAGATTCGTGACTGGTACATTTAGCCATCACGAGAGCGTTACAAATCTCATAGAAAGTTTGAAGTGGGACACACTTGCAGATAGACGACGCGCTAAACGGAAGGGGCTGCTCACTAAATTCCGAAATCCGATCTTCGCCGAGGATGTAGAGCGTATATTATTACCACCAACTTTGAAATCGTGCAATGATCACCATTCAAAGATAAGGGAAATTAGAGCTCGTACTGAGGCGTTCAGACAATCGTTTTTCCTGGCGCGATCCGCGAGTGGAACAGAGGGGGGGGGGGGGGGGGGGGGGGGAGCGGATATATGACTTTGGCGCAGATTGTGCTCTCCGCCCACACCGCTTGGCGGCTAGCGGAGTATAAATGTAGATGTAGAATAAAGGCAGTCAGGTAGATATAGTTACTCTCGATTTCCGAAAAGCATTTGACTCAGTGCCACATTTATGCTTATAATCAAAAGTAAGATCTAGGGGGTGATAAGTGAAATATGTGACTGGACTGATGATTTTTTGTTACGGAGGACGCAGGAAGTTATCTTCAATGGAGAGTCATCGACAGAAGTAAGAGTGATTTCGGGTATGCGCTAGGGAAGTATGTTGAGACCGTTGCTGTTCGTGTTGTACATTAATGACCTTCCGGGGAATGCTATTAGTAACCTCTGGTTTTGCAAATGACACATTCAAGTAATGTCTGAGAGAAGCTGCACATTTCAATACAGTTCATAGATTCCTAGCTTGCTTGAAAAGTTCGGAAAAGTAAAATTGTGCGCTTCATAAAACGAGTTTCAGTATCAACGACACACTGTTGGAATTGGTAAATTCATACAAATACCTGAGTGGGACACTTTGTAGAGGTATGAAATGCAATGATCACGTAGGCTCAGCCGTGCGTAAGGCGGGTAGCACACTTCGCCTTATTGGTAGAATACTGGGGAAGCGCAGTCAGTCTACAAAGGAGAATGCTTACAAATCACTCTTGTGACACATCCTGGAATATTCCTCAAGAATGTGGGACCCGTCCAAACAGGACCAACAGGGGATATTGAACGTATACAGACGAGAACAGCACGCATGGTCACAGGTTTGTTTGACCGCAGAAGATTGTCACAGAGATTGACTCTTGAAGATAGAAGTAAACTATCCCCGAGAAAGATCATTTACGAAGTTTCAAGAACCTGCTTTAAATGATGACTCTAGTAATAAACTACAAGCCCCTACGTATCGCTCCCGTTAGAATCACGAGAACGTGGTTCGAATAATTACAGCATGCACAGAGGCCTCGAAACGGTCATTCTTGCCACGATCGTTACGGGAATAGAAAGGCAAAAGCCCTTACAGCTGGTGCAATAGGACACAAGCACTGTCATGCTCTTAACAGTGAATTGCCGGGTACATACGTAAATGTAGAATTATGTATTGATACCATAAAAAAGAAATTAGATCTTGATTGTAGTTTGCAGAGGTGTCGCTTGATTTTCTTTCCTTTAAAGGTATTCATTTACTCAAATGTAATACTTTAATAGTCTATGAAACTGCCCTTTACTGAAAATGTGACATAGCATGCTCTGCAGTTCATTGCGTTATGAGATACTGGAGTGTATGTCTCTGTGGCTATGACACACTCAGCTTGGTAAATACTGACACAGGTCAGATAATTTCTTACGTATTTGTGGAAAACATCACTAATTTTAATGCGAACTTGCTTTACTGCCTTGAAAACGTTGTAATTTTTTATCCTAAGCAAAAATGCGGCTGTTCTGCTTTTGTTTGTAGTTGCCAGGTATGTACAAAAACACCATTCGCAACAGAATCAATGTTAAATAAACTGCGGTAGTCTTCAAAGTATTCTGACTTTCCTTACCTTAGTGTTATGGCTAATTTTCTGTCAGGTGTTACTGGATACAAACATTTATTTGATGCATTCTTCCTGAAAGTTTATTTGATCTCATCTATGACGTAATTAGACTGGGAAATATTTAACCTGTTTCGTTTGATAAATGATGACTGTTAAGTATCGTAAAGAAACTTTTGTCCAGTCTACTCTTAAAGATCCGATGTGTTTCACCGTTTCAATATTTTCTTCGTCATTTTCTTCCAGTAGTACGTACAATAATAATCCACAATCACTAGTTTGAAAAAGGTGCATCTGTTTCCACGAGCTGTTCACGACTAAGCTGCAGGCTGCAGAATTTCCCCGTGGTGCGCTTAGGTATCGCGCTCGGCGCAAGCGCACACAAATAAAGAAACTCTCTGCTTTCTCCATACTATAGTGATGTACGCCTTTCAATCCAACTTTAAAAACACATTCGGTGTGTGAGCTACATTTAGTGCGCAGTAAAGTATCATCTAAAACGAACGAAACGTGATGTAGCCAGCGACCATATTGGTCACTGCAAACGCATCAAAATTTATGCTACATAGTAGTTTGGAAGTATCTATGACCAGTATCGAAACAATTGACACTGCATCATCAGACTGTGATGTGAAACTATGAGGTATGCAAAAGTCAACTTTTTGATCGAATGAGAAGTATTTTGTAATGCAGAAAATGCACCATACAGAAAGAAGTGGTTTTTAACTTAGTAGAAGAAAAGGATACGCTCTACAGGAAAAATAACTCCAGGTGTTGACATAGTCTTGCATCATTTACATACGGTGTTTTTTTACAGCAAGAAATACGAAAAACTCATTTTTCTCATGTATTGCTATCAGCCGCTGCACGGGAACGTCTTGCGTGTAGCGTCCCTCGCCACTAAAAGCAACTGCCAACTTCTTTTTTTCTGGAAAGGCCTTAAAATGTGATAAACTGATTGGCACAACTCCCTGAGGGTTGCATCAACTACAACAGTGTTTTCATTCAGTCTCCGGGTAGAAGTATTTTCACTTACATAGGACGAATCATCCAAACCTTGCACCGCAAATACTGCGGAAATGGAATGTGCTATTGACGTGCAGTTTTCACATATTTTTGCACAAACATACACTGTTTAAATTGAATAATGCCTATTCACATAACAGATTAAAAACATGGTAAATCTGAATGTCGGTGGTATTTCTGACAGGATTCTAGTGCGAGTCGTTTACTAGATACCGTATTTTGAAAAGTTACCACACTTACGCTTGTACAATACGTGTGGTAGCACACACTAAAGAACAACACAAGTGTATACACTAGTTGCGGGGCTTCTGACCAGTAACAAGACAACTGACCGTCACAGGTTGTGTTTAAAATGATCACTGGCAGCGGCAGTACACGCTTCAGTCTGGCATGGAACGACTGCTGCACAGTGCTATCATTTCAGGGGAGATGTTCTAGCAGGCGGCATAATGCCTTGCTGCATATCATCGGTTGTAGTTGGTACGTCGGTGTAGATACCACCTTTCAACTTTCCCCATAGAAAAATGTCTACACGAGTCAAATCCGCGAAACGGACTGGCCAGGATACAGGTTCTCTGCGCTCAATCCAACTACACTCCTGGAAATTGAAATAAGAACACCGTGAATTCATTGTCCCAGGAAGGGGAAACTTTATTGACACATTCCTGGGGTCAGATACATCACATGATCACACTGACAGAACCACAGGCACATAGACACAGCCAACAGAGCATGCACAATGTAGGCACTAGTACAGTGTATATCCACCTTTCGCAGCAATGCACGCTGCTATTCTCCCATGGAGACGATCGTAGAGATGCTGCATGTAGTCCTGTGGAACGGCTTGCCATGCCATTTCCACCTGGCGCCTCAGTTGGACCAGCGTTTGTGCTGGACGTGCAGACCGCGTGAGACGACGCTTAATCCAGTCCCAAACATGCTCAATGGGGGACAGATCCGGAGATCTTGCTGGCCAGGGTAGTTGACTTACACCTTCTAGAGCACGTTGGGTGGCACGGGATACATGCGGACGTGCATTGTCCTGTTCGAACAGCAAGTTCCCTTGCCGGTCTAGGAATGGTAGAACGATGGGTTCGATGACGGTTTGGATGTACCGTGCACTATTCAGTGTCCCGTCGACGATCACCAGTGGTGTACGGCCGGTGTAGGAGATCGCTCCCCACACTATGACGCCGGGTGTTGGCCCTGTGTGCCTCGGTCGTATGCAGTCCTGATTGTGGCGCTCACCTGCACGGCGCCAAACACGCATACGACCATCATTGGCACCAAGGTAGAAGCGACTCTCATCGCTGAAGACGACACGTCTCCATTCGTCCCTCCATTCACGCCTGTCGCGACACCACTGGAGGCGGGCTGCACGATGTTGGGGCGTGAGCGGAAGACGGCCTAACGGTGTGCGGGACCGTAGCCCTGCTTCATGGAGACGGTTGCGAATGGTCCTCGCCGATACCCCAGGAGCAACAGTGTCCCTAATTTGCTGGGAAGTGGCGGTGCGGTCCCCTACGGCACTGCGTAGGATCCTACGGTCTTGGCGTGCATCCGTGCGTCGCTGCGGTCCGGTCCCAGGTCGACGGGCACGTGCACCTTCCGCCGACCACTGGCGACAACATCGATGTACTGTGGAGACCTCACGCCCCACGTGTTGAGCAATTCGGCGGTACGTCCACCCGGCCTCCCGCATGCCCACTATACGCCCTTGCTCAAAGTCCGTCAACTGCACATACGGTTCACGTCCACGCTGTCGCGGCATGCTACCAGTGTTAAAGACTGCGATGGAGCTCCGTATGCCACGGCAAACTGGCTGACACTGACGGCGGCGGTGCACAAATGCTGCGCAGCTAGCGCCATTCGACGGCCAACACCGCGGTTCCTGGTGTGTCCGCTGTGCCGTGCGTGTGATCATTGCTTGTACAGCCCTCTCGCAGTGTCCGGAGCAAGTATGGTGGGTCTGACACACCGGTGTCAATGCGTTCTTTTTTCCATTTCCAGGAGTGTATATGCAAACAATTCGTGAAGACATGCCGTAGTACTTCGTGCATAATGGACTTGACAGAAGCTCCTAGTCTACAGAGGAACGCCTTCTAACGTATATGGGACACGGTCTGTTAGGAGGCCGAGATATTTGTGCGCGTTCAGTGTTCTGTCGATGAAACACAGGCCTATGAGCTGATGGTTCACTAACCCGCGCCACACGTTTACACACCCTGGACGCTGATATTCTACCTGACGAAGCCAACGGGGATAGTCAACAGACCAGTAGTGCATGTTTCGATGGTTTTCATGGTACATATGGAGTATCCTGTCTTAATGTCCATGCATAGAAGTCAACACGATTCTCATAATTGTTTTCACCAACTCCCGATGGAGAGAGATGTAATAGGGGATGGTACCTATGCCGATAGAGAGTCAGCAGGACACTTGCCTGACTCATGGCACTGCCTCGTGCAATTGCGCGGGAGCTAACGTGCGGAACAACTGCAATACCAGAAAGAACATTAATTTTCTTCTTTCGTCATTTGTGTCCTTCTGTGTTGTCTAGGAATTACACTGCCACCTGTACGTTAAGTGGTTGAAGAAAAAAAAATGTGTGTGAAATCTTATGGGACTTGACTGCTAAGGTCATCAGTCCCTAAGCTTACACACTACTCAACCTAAATTATCCTAAGGACAAACACACACACCCATACCCGAGGGAGAACTCGAACCTCCGCCGGGACCAGAAAATGCCCTTAGACCGCTCGGCTAATCCCGCGCGGCAAGTGGTTGAAGAGGTTGATAAATAATCGCCGAGATGGTTGACGACGCCTATTAGGTTAGCTTGCCTGATAGACCGTACAAGAACGAACTGCATTCTTCCAACATTCTCCAGACACCATGAGCATGTCGGCTTTTCCTGCGCTGGTAAACCACATCGTCCACTCACGACCTACTGCTTGGACTGTTACACACTAACTGACTAGAAAGGTGCAGTGCACTCAAGAAACACACAAGCACAATGTAAGCAAACATACAACATCGCACGTAGCAACTACGCAGGGTGAACGGTACAAACAATTGACGGTGTGGAAACTTTTTGCAATATCTCGTATAAACGACTCGCACTAGACTCCTGAAACAAACATCACTGACATTCAAATTTACCCTACTTTTAGTTTGTAATGTCTATAGGCACTGATCCATTGAAAGAAGGGTATGTATGCGCAAAAAAAAAAAAAAAAAAAAAAAACAAAAAAAAACTTTTTAAGTATTATTACAATCTGTTTATTGGCTAACAGAACGAGCCCTTGAGTACCAGTATATTCTGAAAAAACTGCACATCAATAGCACTTTCCATTTCCTCAATATATGCAGTGGAGTTTTAGGTGATTCAGTCTGAACGCTTGCTTAGCTTTTTCGGTTCGCCAGAATCATATATATACACTCCTGGAAATGGAAAAAAGAACACATTGACACCGGTGTGTCAGACCCACCATACTTGCTCCGGACACTGCGAGAGGGCTGTACAAGCAATGATCACACGTACGGCACAGCGGACACACCAGGAACCGCGGTGTTGGCCGTCGAATGGCGCTAGCTGCGCAGCATTCGTGCACCGCCGCCGTCAGTGTCAGCCAGTTTGCCGTGGCATACGGAGCTCCATCACAGTCTTTAACACTGGTAGCATGCCGCGACAGCGTGGACGTGAACCGTATGTGCAGTTGACGGACTTTGAGCGAGGGCGTATAGTGGGCATGCGGGAGGCCGGGTGGACGTACCGCCGAATTGCTCAACACGTGGGGCGTGAGGTCTCCACAGTACATCGATGTTGTCGACAGTGGTCGGCGGAAGGTGCACGTGCCCGTCGACCTGGGACCGGACCGCAGCGACGCACGGATGCACACCAAGACCGTAGGATCCTACGCAGTGCCGTAGGGGACCGCACCGCCACTTCCCAGCAAATTAGGGACACTGTTGCTCCTGGGGTATCGGCGAGGATCATTCGCAACCATCTCCATGAAGCTGGGCTACGGTCCCGCACACCGTTAGGCCGTCTTCCGCTCACGCCCCACCATCGTGCAGCCCGCCTCCAGTGGTGTCGCGACAGGCGTGAATGGAGGGACGAATGGAGACGTGTCGTCTTCAGCGATGAGAGTCGCTTCTGCCTTGGTGCCAGTGATGGTCGTATGCGTGTTTGGCGCCGTGCAGGTGAGCGCCACAATCAGGACTGCATACGACCGAGGCACACAGGGCCAACACCCGGCATCATGGTGTGGGGCGATCTCCTACACTGGCCGTACACCACTGGTGATCGTCGACGGGACACTGAATAGTGCACGGTACATCCAAACCGTCATCGAACCCATCGTTCTACCATTCCTAGACCGGCAAGGGAACTTGCTGTTCGAACAGGACAATGCACGTCCGCATGTATCCCGTGCCACCCAACGTGCTCTAGAAGGTGTAAGTCAACTACCCTGGCCAGCAAGATCTCCGGATCTGTCCCCCATTGAGCATGTTTGGGACTGGATGAAGCGTCGTCTCACGCGGTCTGCACGTCCAGCACGAACGCTGGTCCAACTGAGGCGCCAGGTGGAAATGGCATGGCAAGCCGTTCCACAGGACTACATCCAGCATCTCTACGATCGTCTCCATGGGAGAATAGCAGCGTGCATTGCTGCGAAAGGTGGATATACACTGTACTAGTGCCGACATTGTGCATGCTCTGTTGCCTGTGTCTATGTGCCTGTGGTTCTGTCAGTGTGATCATGTGATGTATCTGACCCCAGGAATGTGTCAATAAAGTTTCCCCTTCCTGGGACAATGAATTCACGGTGTTCTTATTTCAATTTCCAGAAGTGTATATGAAATTTCTCATGACTTCAATTTAGCATTGCATTTTTTGAGTGATTACTCACATAGCGTACCATCTACTGAATGTGATCGTTCTCAATCAAGCCCGCATCTCGTGGTCGTGCGGTGGCGTTCTCGCTTCCCACGCCCGGGTTCCCGGGTTCGATTCCCGGCGGGGTCAGGGATTTTCTCTGCCTCGTGATGGCTGGGTGTTGTGTGCTGTCCTTAGGTTAGTTAGGTTTAAGTAGTTCTAAGTTCTAGGGGACTTATGACCACAGCAGTTGAGTCCCATAGTGCTCAGAGCCATTTGAACCATTTTTGTTCTCAATCAACCATTATCCTCCATCGCCTATAACTACATGAATATATCGCAGAACCTCTGTTACACTATCTACATGGCATCTAGGCTGAATGCAGTACAGATACTGTTTGTTAGCGTGAGAAATATCTAGTAGCTGCCTGAGGCAATTGCACATATCAGCTAAATACTACGTTTGTTAGCTGAATCACTTTCTAAATGCGATGAGACGAGAGATTTTATTAAAAGCTTACACCACTGGCGATGTGCACCCTCACTTTAGGTCTGTTAATACACACTGCAGCGATCGCTGTCTATATTCGGTTTATAAAGCATGTATAGTTTTTAACATGGATACCGTTAGCGACTCTTGTGTGTGCCTGTAGAACTAAGACCGCTTTTTACGGAGGGTGACAGTAACATAGTTGTTGCAATCGTGTTTTTGATAGCACAGTCCTTACACGAAATTTATATTACTGGTGGTAGACTCCTTCTGTGGTCAGCTTCAAATGTCGGTTCTCATTAGTACTCCTGGAAAATAACATCATCTTCCCTCGAGGGATTCCCATTTGAGCAACCTGGCTGGTGTAATCCGACTGCTGAAAAGAATATCTCGCCATATAAAGTGACTCTCACGATAAATCTAATTATTTAGCCTGCCAATTTGTTAAAAATGATGTGGCACCAGGAAGGTGGAAGTGAGGGTGAGAGCACCCCGTATATGGTTCAAGAGTTGCAACAGTGACCAGGTGTTTCTTTGTTATGACAATATGTTTAACGAAATTTCAATCTCCAACCTACACAGAGAGAGATGAGTGTCGTAATAAAATCAACTATATTAGCGAATTTATAAAGTGATACCTAGTATAAACCTGATATTTGCAACTTCTCTGTGCTGTTACCTTGAGAGAATTCATATGCGATGAGAAATTGTTTACTTTAAGAGGGTTTGAAAGTGAGGAAGCATCCTGTGACAGAGGTAGAACATGCTCTTAACATTCCACAATAAGCCACAAATGAGTTTAATATTCTACTCCCGTGATGTGGAACATAGTAGATATTAAGCTGATTGAGCCATGCTGCGCCTCACGTTGGTGCTGTTTTAGGTTTCCGCCCTCTGTTGCAGGCCAGACCACATCGTTTAGTTGACATGGTTGCGGTTGTTTGTCTTCTTCTCGTATTAACTGGCGCCACTTGGTTTCGCAAGCGTTGCCTGCCCACTAGTGGCAGCAGCGGCGGTTATCGATATGTAGTAACTGTGGCCCTATCTTTGTTCTTCCGGGTCGTGCCAGTGTGCACTTTGGTTGGGGACTCAGGAGGAGGGAGGTCCGTGCAGTGCGAGAACACACCGGGACTGCTGGCGGCGTGCGTGGACTGCCGGTTCGAAGGGCTGTGGTCAAGAGGATGCACGACCTCGTCGTAAACCGGATCCTGCAAGCTTTAAGTTGAGTGCTTTTTGATTCAAATTAGAGAAACCTCCACCATTGTGAGATCTTGCAATTCTCCAGTGACTTGGGTTCGTGTTGCTGCTCGTAGTGTTGCCGAGGTGAAGAGTGCTTGGGGAAGGTGGATCTGATTAGCTTTCCTGGACTTCTAATTACTATTTATTGCATTCAGTTTGTTACTATTTGTTAAGTTCAACCAGCGGTATTTTTTCTGCCTAATAGCTGCTAACGCCCCAGTTACCTGCCCTGGGGGTTAGTGTATGTAACAGCAGTGTACGTTTCCTCGCCTTGCCGCTGCTGTCTGGTGAGGCGTGTAGTTTTGACATCTTTCTTGATTGTAGGTTGGTTGGCGATTCTTCTGCTCTGGTGGTAGTAATTCCTTTCTCGTTCCGTGCGCTCTAAGCACAGTATTTTGCGTGCACAGTCCAGACTGCCGGTTCCAGCCTTGGGGTATTTTTACATCTTTGCATTTGATTTATTGGACGTCAGGCAGCCTCAGCAAGATTATCATTAGTCATTCGTTAGACTGCCATTAGTCTGAGTTACCATCTTGTGAAATGAATGCAACTCTTGGCTGCCTATCTCATCGCTCGCACACGTGTTTTTCCCGGACCTACTCAGAGGTTGATTCCTGGTGCACCATCTGTGACTGGCCCTTGTGTTTTATTATTGTATTTACTGTTTTATTGCATGTTTCTAAATTTTTTATATAATTGCCGTTCTTGGCGTTACAGCAGGATTAAATGATTGTGCTACCAAGTTTATCATCATTTTGTCTCACCTGTTTGGTGATCAGTTGCTTGGCCTTTATATTAACCTTTGCTCTTGTATTTACTGTTTTACTGTATTTTTTTTTAATTTTATATAATCTCCATTCTTGGCGTTACAGTAGGTTTAAATGGTTGTGCTACTCAGTTTATCATCATTTTGTCTCACCCGTTTGGTGATCAGTTGCCTGTCTTTTTAAATTAACCTTTGCTATTGCATTGCTGCTCTACAGTATGTTTGTTAAAATTTTTTATAATTGCCGCTGTTAGCGTTAAAGGCCTTCAGCTGTGACTGTGGTTACTTGCCTTAAAAATTTTATTGGGATCACATTGGCTTGTTTTTGAAACATTATTTGCTGTGTCTGTATTTTATGCTCATTTGGTAAATAGTAACGCAATGAAAGCATTATTAATTACACAGTTGTTTATTCCTTCATTTATAACGTGTGATATCTTTGTTTATTGCTGAGTTTGGAATTGCCGTTTTGAAATAAATGTGTGTAATTGCAAAAGGGAACCAACAGCAACTGATTACGGCCCCGTCCACAATCGAAACCGAATCCTTCCTTTCTTGACTTCCAGGCTACACAGATAAGAATCGATTTTTCTGCCTGATGAGAGAATACTTATGGGAAATATAGCCTATGCCACAATCTAGTACGGAGTTTCACAACAAGTAACGATATTTTATCGATGTGAAAACGCGTCTATGACCCGATTTTTTGTATCTTCGAAAATAACTAATATAAAAGGGAGAAATTCGAGGTGTATGGCCAACATCATCCCAATTTCGGATTTTTTAAAACTGTGAGTGTACGTCAGGGTGGAACAACTGTATACATCCAGGCTGTTTGTGCTTGACACACAGTGTACCATAATGCAGTGGTGACGTGAGTGGTCACGAGGAGTCGGCGACAGGAAGTCGCATATTGCTCATCCTGTGATGGGTGGTTAGGTGCAAAGAATGCGCCAGCCTGCCTGCGCTTGCGTACGGCAATGGGGGCTGGTGAACTGGCCGGTGTGCCGGGTGAGTGGCAACAGAAGCAAACATGTGTTGCGGGAGAGAATTCAAAATGATGGTTGTTTGCGGTGGACGATTGTTCCTTCCCCCTCCCACTCCTTCCCCCCCCCCCACCCCAATGCCAACTGATCGCTTGACTGCTTGATGATAGTCTTTCTGACATCTGAGCATTAGGTAGAGTGGGCGTGTGGATGCTGGGGGATGGGCGTGCAGCTGCCAAAATGACTGATGTGTGTGTGTGTGTGTGTGTGTGTGTGTGTGTGTGTGTGTGTGTGTGTGTTTTTCTCCTCGCCGGCTGCCGTAACACAAGCAATGTCCCTGCTGACAGTGAATGGCGTGTCACAGGTGACAAGGTGGAAGAATCAGCAATGATCAACAACATATGGATGCAAAAGGCAATGAAAACCACTGCATTAAAGACACATAATGTGTACCCAGAAAACATGTGGCCTGTAATTGAATAAGTGTCATGATGCTTTCTCTACTGGCAGAAGATTCTGGACTACTACTCCATTCAGATCTCTAGGATGGGTGCCAGTATTAGGAGCAGTATTCATTACAAACAGGAATGTAGGGCAGAGAGTGAGTTACTATGAACAGTTCAGTGAGAGGATTGCTCTCATTACAATCGACAGCAAACCAACATTGACAATGATCTATCAGATAAGCATTGCAATGTCACAAGCCAAAGATGAAGAGTTACAGAAAGTATATGAGGATACTGAATGGGTAGCTCAGTATGCAAAGTGAGAAGAAAATCTAACAGTCAAAGGGAACTGGAATGCAGCTATAATGGAACATGTAGAAGAAAGGGTTATGGGAAAATATGAACTTGGTACTGGGAATGAGAGAGGAGAAAGACTAATTGAGTTCTGCAATGAATTTCAGCTGGCAACACCAAATACTCTGTTCAAGAATCACAAGAGGAGAAGGTATACTTGGAGAAGGCCAGGAGATATGGGAAGATTCCAGTCAGATTACATCATGATCAAACAGACATTCTGAAATCAGCTACTGGATTATAAGGCACACCCAGGAGCAGATAAAGGCTCAGATAATTTAGCGATGATGAAGAGCAGGCTGAAGTTTAAGAGACTAGCCAGTTAGAGTCAATCCACAAAGAAGTGGGATACAGACATACTAAGGAATAATGAGATATGCTTGAAGTTCTCTGAGGTTATAGATATTGCCATAATGAGTAGCTCAGAAGGCAGTTCAGATGAAGAAGAATGGACATCTCTGAAAAGAGCACTAACAGAAGTTGGAAAAAAACATGGGTACTAGAAGTTAATTGCAAAGAAACGATGGGTAGCAGAATAAATACTTCAGCTGATCGACAAGAGAAGAACGTCCAGAAGTGTTCAGGGAAATTCAGAAATATCATTCAGGAATGAAATAAACAAGTAGTGCAGGGAAGCTAAGGTGAAATTTATGACTGAAAATGTGAAGAAATCGAAAAAGAAAGTCAAAATAACCTTTGGTGAAGTGAAAATCAAGGATGGTAACATGAAGAGTGCAATGGAAGTTCTACTTTTAAATGCAGAGGGGAGAGTGGATAGGTGTAAAGAGTACACTGAAGTCCTGTATGGGGGGGGGAGGGACTTATCTAATGAAATGATAGAAGAAGAAACAGCAGTCAACAGGGAAGATATAGGGAATCCAGTATTAAAATCAGAATTTTAAAGAGCTTTGGAAGACTTGAGGTCAAATAGGGCAGAAGGGTTAGACAACATTCCTTTGAAATTTCTTTAGTCACTGGGGGGAAATGGTTGGGAAGTGGCAACAAAACGACTATTCACACTTCTGTGCAGAATGTATTAGACTGGTAATATACTACCAGACTTTTGGAAAAACATCGTCCACACAATTCTGAAGATAGCAACAGCCAACAAGCATAAGAATTACTGCACAGTCAGCTCAGGTATCCAAGTTGCTGACAAGAATAACCCACAGAAGAATGGTAAAGAATATCGAGGATATGTCAGATGACAATTGGTTTGGCTTTGGAAAGGGTAAACGCCACACAGAGGCAGCTATGACATGGTACTTGATAATGGAAGCAAGACCGAAGAAAAATCAAGATACATTCATAGGATTTGTTGACCTGGTAAAAGCATTCGACAAAGTAAAATGGTGCAAAAAGTTCAAAATTCTGGAGGTAAGCTATGGGCACATAATATACACTATGTACAAAAACCAAGAGGGAACAACAAGTTTGAAAGCCCAAGAATGAAAATGTTCATATTAAGAAGGGAGTAAGACAGGGATGTAGTCTTTCGCCTCTACTGTTCAATCTATACATCATAAAAGCAATGACAGTTGTAAAAAAGGTTTCAAGAACTGAATTTAAGTTCACAGTGAAGGGTATCAATTATAATACTGATACCATTCCTAGCCTCACGAAGGTCAAGAATTACAGGTTCTGTTGAATGGGATGAACAGTATAACGAGTACAAATATGGACTAAAAGTAAATCTAAGAAAAAAAGTAATGTGAAGTAACAAGAAACTTAACATCAGAACTGGGGTCCAAAAAGTAGACTAAGTCAAGGAATTCTGCTACATAGCCAGGAAGATAACCCGTGACAGGAGTATTACGGACATAAAAAGCAGACAAGCACTGGTAAAATGGGCATTCCTGGGCAACATAAGTCTACTAGTATCACGCATATGCCTCAATTTGAGGCAGAAATTTTGGAGAATGTACATTTGGAGCACAGCATTGTATGGTAGTGAAACAGGAGGACTGAGCAAAAACTGGAACAGAAGAGATTCTAAGCATTTGATACATGCTTCTAAAGAAGAATGTTGAAAATTAGGTGGACTAATAAGGTAAGAAATGAGGAGATTCTCAGCAGAGATGGTGAGGAAAGGAACATATAGGAAACGCTGAAAAAATGTGAGAGAATTATGGGACGTCTGCTAAAACACTAGGGATAACTTGGGTGATCTCTTGAGGGCAGAAACTGTAGAGAAACATGGAGATTGGAATACATCCAGCAACTAATTGAAGATGTAGTTTAGAGAGAGAGAGAGAGAGAACTACATCTGTCTGCTCGTAGTATTGGTCATCAAATAAGTGGAAGTCAACACATGTCAAAGAAAAAATGTTAAGTCAACACCAAACCTAACCTCAATGAAATGTAGTGACTCAGACAGAGGAGCACAAGTGAAAGGAGACCAACGTCAAAACATACTATAATATCAGGGTCAGTCCAACACATTTCCATTACTTAAGATAAAAATTCCACTGAGCTCTTATGTTATGCTCACATGGATCTAATAGTGGTGTCAACATGGCAGCAAGGTGTTTTGCTAAATACAATACACTCCTGGAAATGGAAAAAAGAACGCATTGACACCGGTGTGTCAGACCCACCATACTTGCTCCGGACACTGCGAGAGGGCTGTACAAGCAATGATCACACGCACGGCACAGCGGACACACCAGGAACCGCGGTGTTGGCCGTCGAATGGCGCTAGCTGCGCAGCATTTGTGCACCGCCGCCGTCAGTGTCAGCCAGTTTGCCGTGGCATACGGAGCTCCATCGCAGTCTTTAACACTGGTAGCATGCCGCGACAGCGTGGACGTGAACCGTATGTGCAGTTGACGGACTTTGAGCGAGGGCGTATAGTGGGCATGCGGGAGGCCGGGTGGACGTACCGCCGAATTGCTCTCCACAGTACATCGATGTTGTCGCCAGTGGTCGGCGGAAGATGCACGTGCCCGTCGACCTGGGACCGGATCGCAGCGACGCACGGATACACACCAAGACCGTAGGATCCTACGCAGTGCCGTAGGGGACCGCACCGCCACTTCCCAGCAAATTAGGGACACTGTTGCTCCTGGGGTATCGGCGAGGACCATTCGCAACCGTCTCCATGAAGCTGGGCTACGGTCCCGCACACCGTTAGGCCGTCTTCCGCTCACGCCCCAACATCGTGCAGCCCGCCTCCAGTGGTGTCGCGACAGGCGTGAATGGAGGGACGAATGGAGACGTGTCGTCTTCAGCGATGAGAGTCGCTTCTGCCTTGGTGCCAATGATGGTCGTATGCGTGTTTGGCGCCGTGCAGGTGAGCGCCACAATCAGGACTGCATACGACCGAGGCACACAGGGCCAACACCCGGCATCATGGTGTGGGGAGCGATCTCCTACACTGGCCGTACACCACTGGTGATCGTCGAGGGGACACTGAATAGTGCACGGTACATCCAAACCGTCATCGAACCCATCGTTCTACCATTCCTAGACCGGCAAGGGAACTTGCTGTTCCAACAGGACAATGCACGTCCGCACGTATCCCGTGCCACCCAACGTGCTCTAGAAGGTGTAAGTCAACTACCCTGGCCAGCAAGATCTCCGGATCTGTGCCCCATTGAGCATGTTTGGGACTGGATGAAGCGTCGTCTCACGCGGTCTGCACGTCCAGCACGAACGCTGGTCCAACTGAGGCGCCAGGTGGAAATGGCATGGCAAGCCGTTCCACAGGACTATATCCAGCATCTCTACGATCGTCTCCATGGGAGAATAGCAGCCTGCATTGCTGCGAAAGGTGGATATACACTGTACTAGTGCCGATATTGTGCATGCTCTGTTGCCTGTGTCTATGTGCCTGTGGTTCTGTCAGTGTGATTATGTGATGTATCTGATCCCAGGAATGTGTCAATAAAGTTTCCCCTACCTGGGACAATGAATTCACGGTGTTCTTATTTCAATTTCCAGGAGTGTATGTCACAGTCCAGTTACTCAATTCCTTGAGGAACTTCAAAAGGCCATAAAACCTAGGGGTAAAAGCACAGTAAGAATTAACCCTTTGCACTCTGTAATACAACCACAGTTTCTCCATGCATTCTTACTTAAGGGGGAACAACAGGGTGATGGATGAAAATATTGCTCAAATTCAGGATTTTTTTCTTTGTGATGGAATGTAGTAGACAAATGGGCTTTGCTGTTATGAATAAAGCAAACATTGAAGTTTTTATTGTTATTTTTTACTGAAAAATATTAATATTTTCACTGTGTTATTGGGATTTGTCCGAGGCAGCTCTAAAAGGAGTAGATCGATGAATCTCACTATAACTCCAGTTGTGGTTATCTGCAACATGGAATTAACATATCACCCTGATCCTTACAGATGTAATTTTAGTTCATTGTAGGGATTTACAAAAACGATTTTTTTCTACAAAATTATACACGTTTGAAAAATGGCCAGTTTTTGGACACCTTTCTTTTGGTCCAAAAAAATACTAAATATCAACATAAAAAAATCGGCTACAATGAACTGAAGAGAATTCAATTTGCTTCAAGGGAGACCAAAAATCATTAAAATTGAATGAAAATTGTAGTGTAGGCGATGACAACTGTACCAAAAAACATGGTTTTGAGAAAAGTACTTTGGAAGTTTGACAAGTATTTATCATATTAAAAAAGTGACAAAGCTGCTACTTTGACATGACAAGCCCTCATTTTCATCCTCAAAGCCCTTTTTGTCACTGAGCACATTGCTGCTGATGTCTCTATCTACACAGAATCGGTGCCTTTCATTGCTGATTTTGATTTGAAGGGCATTTAACATGTTCATTAATGCAATGTGGCCTTCATTGGATAGACATACGGTCAAATTTGAAGCAATGTTGACTATTTCGCCCCTCCCCCCTTTTTTTAGCGAATCTCCAAATGAGACTGCTGAAAATTTCATTCACATTTGGGGTAAAACCACTTAAACAACACTCCACCAAATAAGGTTTATTCATATCTGTATAAATAGAGAGGGCGAGTGTGGAACCAGTTCTCTAACGCCGAGGTGTGCTGTGCACAGGAAATAATTCTTCAATGTATATACATTTGAATTCTGTAATAAAACTTTGAGAGGTTTTTTTTAACCCTGCCGTCTGGCAGTGAGTGCGCCACACAGAATTGTACTAGTCCATTTGTGGAAACAGACCACTGACCAACAGTTCCAAAACATTAAAACACAAAGTGTGTTTTCATTCAAATATATTTACATAAGCATGACATAAACAAATTTTCATTGTGTGATACTCTGAAACTCTTCCAGGGTGGACTGCTTCCATTGTCATTTCACTCAAATTGTTTACCAATGAATCAATCATCAAAATCATTATCCCTCTCATTTTCACTTAGACATTCCTGTAGTAGCTCTACAATCTGTTTCTCTTAAAGGACTGCCTATGAAGAACTAGCCATTTCACACTAACTTGAATGTAGTAATTACAACCTCTCTCTCAGCACAAATGGTACTGTTTTCCAAATGAGGTTCGACACTGGAATGGTAAATAAAATTTTCAGTGCTGAGTGCTACTTCGTGTTGGAGTGGAAGAGGTTAAGACTCTTGATAGTCTATTGCAACAAGGAACTTCTGTACCAGGAGACCGTTAGTCTCTCTCCAACAATTCAGAGGCTATAAATATGTAAAGGTAAATCAGATTAGTGGGTCAAAGGAACCGAGAAATTATATGTAAAGAAAATCAGTACCTCAAGAAAGAAACTGCAGTATCTTAAGTATCATCAAGGCCTTTTCCGCAATCAACTTGCGGAGATGGGCACTCATTTGGAAATATTGTGGTGGACTTCAGCATGGTGTATGATTTTATTTCTAAAAACGCGGAGTGTAGGATATGTGGTGGTGGTGCATCTTTGGGAGAGCATCACTTTCTTCGCAAAGGGACTGTGCCAAAACTGACACTGAATCGTTCAAATTGTGAAGCACTTGCTACAACAATAACCTCACAAATGGCAAAAAATAATCTGTATGAGAACAACATCAGGCTAGTTTATGTCTCAGACTAATTTGTAAAGGGATGGAGGCAGGTGAAGTCTTTTGTGTAATGCCTGACTTTCCAGATCCACCTGCAAAATTTATGACTTATAACATAATTACTGGAAATGTTGTTGCTGAAGTCAGCAACCTCTCGCCGGCCGCGGTGGTCTAGCGGTTCTAGGCGCTCAGTCCGGAGCCGCGCGACTGCTACGGTCGCAGGTTCGAATCCTGCCTCGGGCATGGATATGTGTGTTGTCCTTAAGTTAGTTAGGTTTAAGTAGTTCTAAGTTGTAGGGGGCTGATTACCATAGATGTTAAGTCCCATAGTGCTCAGAGCCATTTGAACCATTTTCAGCAACCTCTCAATGACAAAAGCAGCTGGAAAGCACTTGAGGAAAGTCATGACAGTGAAATTGGTGATATTTGTGCATGTTTTGATGACAGTTGTCAGAAATTTGGCCACACTTCACAAAATTGTGTAGTGCCAACAACATCATGTGATACCGACAACCTGCTTATAAGATAATTCCTTTTTTTCACAAGGCTACTGGGGAAAAATTATTTTTTCTGTATTCTCAACTAAACAGAATTACAAACTCCTTTACTGACAAAGCATCTGCCTAAAAAGTTAACTTTATACCCACTGTAAATTTGTGCCATATATTGCCTACATTTTGATTATAAAACTTTGCAAACTGTTTTCTTTTCTACAGTTTTTGCTTACAAATCCCGTCACTATTTATCATCATCAGTAGCAGAAGCAGCAGCAGCAGCATCGACATAGGCATCCTCCTCCTCCTCCTCAGACGACAGGTGTGAAATTTATATCTTTGGTGTCACCAATATTTGGCTGTTTCTACTGAATATGTTGAGATTTCTCAGGTTGTGGTTACCTTGAGACCTGAGAACAAAGCAGTTTTTATCAGAATACACATCAGATTCCGCTTCTATAATGACGTGCGAATGTTACAATTCCTCTCGCCTCCAAACATATTGTCTGCTCACTGCTATCTCGTTGGCTGTGTAGAACCAGCAGTTGACACATCCTCTTTCATTCCCGTCATACAACACTGCAATAGGAAACACACAATTACGCCACTGACCTCCATCAAGACTTTTACTGTCTCCCACAGAAATGATTGCTGTTATTGGCTATTTGCCCAATTTTAGGTATAGACTCCCACAGTTGGCAACATGTGATTTGCTGCCCACTCACAACTCCTCTCCCCACACTCACCTTGTTCTCAGCCAATATGGTATCACTGTTCCCATCCAACCCCTCCATAGTGCTGTGCTTGAAGAACTGTGAAACACGGAATGCATCAATCATCTAGGGTGCAAGTCATATATAACAACATCAAGTAATACGTAATTAAAGACCACTATAACGATTCAGTCTAATCCTCAAACTTTCACTGATCCTGCAATCTACTGACGTCTGTTAGTACATCTCCATGAAGAGTATTGCTGCTTTAATTTATCCACACAACATTTACAGTTAGTTTAGTAATATATATTACGTTTGTTCGATATTTCATGCTGGATTAATTTGCCTTCTTGTTTCACATGAATGTACACCATCATGCTATAAAGCTGATTAAATACAGTTAACGTTTTTAACCGGTATTCTAATACGTGAACAGCAACTGAATTTCTCATCTGCATCCTGCTTAGTAAATCATAACAGTCTTTCATAATGAAATAAAATAATGTTCTCAGTTCTGAATTAAGTAACGTTTTTTTGAAGGACACATTTTCCATTTTTGAATATTACCATTACTTAAAAAGCCGTATTAATGTTTGTTTACGATATTCATATATATGAGAACATTTATTGTAAACCAGTTCAAATACACCAAGAGTTTGTAAGATGAAAAGAATTTAGTGATATTTCCTCCTGTTTCAGAAAATTGTGAAATTTTAAGCGGAACAATAGACTCTTGTAGTGGCTGGCTGATATTCTTTCTCATATCCCTTGCACTAGCGTTGCACAATTCAAATTTCACGTGATTTTTTGAGCAATGTCGTTACTCTATTGAACACTTCATCATATCGGGAAATCTTGAGCTTCTTCAAAAGCGAATATCGTTTGTCCAACCCTATCCTTCCGAATTCTTCAAAATAAACTGTCGGCAGAATTATACTGGTCCAAGTGGTGGGATGAAAGTAGCAGGTGTTGTGAGGATTTTTTATCGATCAGTGGCTAGAGTTTGTATCTAACACAGTATTTGGGGGATGGTGACAGCAAGGCTATGACCAGATATGTGTAGAAGAGCCGTGTGGTCCTTGTGTCCAAAATTCCAAATCAGAATATAGTGTACATGTGCAGAAGAGAATCAAGTCCAGTTCGAGAAGATTATTAAAAGAAAAGTCATAAACAGTTCTGGAAGGTGGTAAGAAGTCAGATGGCAGAGGTCACCTGACAAATGTTGAGATAGATTGATTATAGAATCCAGTTCGAGAAGATTATTAAAAGAAAAGTCATAAACAGTTCTGGAAGGTGGTAAGAAGTCAGATGGCAGAGGTCGCCTGACAAATGTTGAGATAGATTGATTATAGAATTATTATGAATTGTCCATAAGAAGAAATGTTGGGAACTTAGAGAACACAAAGAAAGCTGAATGGCCTATCTTTTTCCATACACTTATGTCGAATGAAAATCCTCAGCATTTCTTGTGCTTCAACGATCCTGACACTTTGTGCAAGTACAGAAGGAGTGCAACATATGACCACAAACATCCTTTACCGCTGCAGTAATGAATGAAATTAAACCTAAATTTAGACATGTTTGTAAAGATACTTCGTTGAAGAAACATCTTAATGGAGAAACACAAAATTTAAACGAATATGTAAATTTTGTCATTTGGAACTGGTTACCAAAAACTCTGTCTGTTCAGATTACAACCCTCAAATTTCGTGTTTATGGTGCAATCTTATGCTTCACTGATGGCTTCACAAGGAAACTGGAAGTTTTGGAAGCATTGGGCATAAAATCTAGTAGAAATACTGCAAAATCCTTGGTGCAAATAGATAGAGTTTGCAATGCAGAAACTGCTAATTTAAAATGCTTAAAAGAAACAAGACAGAAAAGAAGGAGACCAAGAGAAGGAAAAGTTAGTGTGATTCAGATCAGTATGGTGAAGGAAAATATTAATTGTAAGTAATTCTCATAATTTACTACACTAAAATTGCAATATTAAACTTCAAACCTATTTTTCTCAAAATTATATTTTATTATTTTCAGATACCATTATTTTCTGTTCTAAATGGCTTACAAATAAAAAAAATTTGTAATCTGTACTCAGGATGGTTATAAGTTACTACATGTGAATTGAGAATACCAACCTAACAGTTTTATGATGACTAGTGAATAAAAAGTGAAATTTTACTAGTGAAAGATGAAAAACAATTTTGCTTGAAATCTTTAAGAGGTATTTTGTTCATTTTACTTGCAAATACAGCTCTACATGTCCACCATATTCAGTAACAATTTCACTGTTCTAACACTTAACAGTTCTCCTGAAACATGTACCTACTCAAAGGGTGAAATAGTATTGGCAGAACAGAGATGAGAACTGCATTTTGTCACTTCGTAAGGGCCAGAGGGGCCCAGCTCTAACAAAAATTTTGTGATATAATTTTATTCCATGTATTTTTATAGAATTATATCAAACAGTTTGAGTACAAGATGATTGTGGTGTATTACATGTGACAGAGGCTAGTTTCCATTGCTCCATTTTTTGCTGAACTGTCAGTAGCTGGACCTAGCCTTGTCACAGATTAAAAGCTACTTAAGGTCGAGCACATGTGAAACAGACTGTTAAATTCAGCTGGTTTGTCGACAGTATGACACAGATATAAATCTGACTTCAGTGTTATGAGTTTGCTCTGCTCAACCAAGGAATTGGAAAGTAAAATTACGATAAGAACTCAATTCTACGAAAGGAACATGTTTTGAA
Organism: Schistocerca cancellata; assembly: GCF_023864275.1. Classification (NCBI taxonomy): domain Eukaryota; kingdom Metazoa; phylum Arthropoda; class Insecta; order Orthoptera; family Acrididae; genus Schistocerca; species Schistocerca cancellata. Next base: position 483,546,918 of record NC_064633.1, on the reverse strand, counting down.
CACTTGTAGGCCTTTATCTTTTTATTTTCTTTTAATGATTCATACACTGTTAATAATTTAAAAGGGGCAAATAAAACCTGTTTGTTATATGCATCTTGAGGGAAATCAATGTACAGTAGGTGCCACAAACAATAAAGACTTTCTTTTACTTTCAGTACTTTTGGAGTTCATATTTATTTGTTATTTTTTTACTACAATGATACAATTAATTTCTTCTGCACAATATTTTCCTCTATATACGACATGTAAGTAGTATTTTTCATTTATACTTCATTTTTATTAAACCTCCCTTACAATTACAAAATTTGCTAAATTTATGTAGACAAAACTGCTGACAGTTTGTCTTTCTTGGGAGGAGCAGGAGCAAGTTTGGAACACCTTACTACCTCTGTACAGCTCTGACTATGAGCCCGAGCTGGTTGGCTCCAAACATTGTGTAGACATAGAGACAGGTGAGCAAGGAGGGGGCAAGGGAGCACAGTTCACTTATGAAAGACTTTGAGGAATGTATCCGAGTCGGTGGCTTTGAGACCTGCACATTTTTTTCAAATATGTGAGCAATACATTCGTGGTTTGGTTTCGTAACACCTGAATTCACCCTAATATTCATTCCACAACAAAGGTGAAAAAGGATGGCTGCCTTCCCTTCCTTGATGTGTTGGTTGAGAGTAAGGTTGATGGTATGTAGGAACATGCAGTAAAAGAAGCCTACTCATAATGACTTGCATCTACAGGCTAGTAGTTATCACCAGCTGGCTCAACATCAATGGATTCTTTCTACCTTGGTTCACAGAGCCCACATGATCTCAGATTTGACGATTTGTCAACTGAGCAGCCGATCTTGCCGTCACCTTTCATGAAGTTGGTTATAGTGAAAGACAGATCAGACATACGTTGCACTATCAACCAACCGTGCATCAAATGAGTGATGAGAATACTGAAGAGGCTCCTAAGTCTACAACCTTTGTAATGTTGTACTTTAATTTGGTATGCTGATGTGTAATGTTGTAACTTTAATTTTTGGTATACTGAAATCGGTGCTAATAGACAATAAAAGCTGGGTTAAAAGCCGTGATCTGTCTGGGGACATTAACCGTGGATTACTGGGCAACTGTTTCATCAGATATTTAGCAGACTAACACTAATGATAATCTTTTAATAGTCATACAAAACCGGTAAAATATATATATAAAAAGGAGAATTTAAATAAAAAGGAAGAAATCAGTTTATACTTGGAAATTTATTTTAAGATTGTTCATTGAAATTTCAGCATATTATACGTGAGTTATAACTGAGCTGGTGCCTTATTTACGATTGAAAAGAATGTGAGATTGTAATCTTACGGAACAAATAAAATATGGAGCCAAGATTTGGGAAACTGCATACAACACTCCATTCATAAAATAACACACGAAGAACATTGAAACATAAGCAAGAAGAAATTAACCACAACCAACAGATTCAGTTTTTACCCAAAGAAATTACGTTCATATCACAATCCTGTCCGTCATGTAATTACCACACACTGGTATACTAAATTCATATTAACTCTTTGTGAAGTCTTCGCAAAAAGAATAGCTGAGGGCTACTTTGATGATTACACCACATGCTCCACGTGGTCAACTTGGTTTACACAAAGCGTACAACTCCACAATAATTTTGATAATTAAAATACATTAGATCGAAAAGCAATTGACAAAAGAAAAACCTTGAACTGGTTACTAACGTCTTACTATTAACCTGATGGGTCAAACAGTTATATAAGCACGTGGTAGTGGTCTCGCAAAGTACACCCCACGTGGGCTGAACATAAAGAAAAGTTGCTATATTGAAAATATAGTCAAGACGAGACGTTATAATCACACAAGCATTCGCATTTAAGATTGATCTTAGTTAGAGTTACTGATCAACACGTAGTTCCACTTTACTCACAAAGTAGTAACAAAGCAACTACCGCAAAATAATCTGAATTTAACACGAGAATTACACTCCGCTGCACTTTAAGATAGCATAGGATATTTTAGACCTAAACCTGAAATAAAAGTGATTAAATTTTCAGTTAGGCTGAACTTAAGAAATCCATTGTCCTACGGACTTAACAGACACGCGCTTAGCCGGAGATCTTACCACTTCAGACGCTCGCCACGGCCACACTGCAACTGCCCTACTGCCGAGCGTGCTTCCTGACCGTGGCTCACAAAGACCAACGGAAGTGGCCAGAGGGGCAGCTTCCTATACCAACATGACAACGGACGGACAGGACCATACTAAGAATAGAAACCTCTTTCCTTTTAGGAAGCGTAGCTAACTGTTCCGACGTTGGTCCTACTGTTCTCTAGCAGACAGCCTTGTCTGCTACCCTCAAGCATGCAACTAGAAATACATATGCTCATTCATCCTCTCACACAAAAGGGAAGGGGGATGACAGTATCTTATCATATACAGTATATAAAAGAAAGCGGATGTAGGTTCCGTATGAGACTGTGTGACATGAATTACATATAAGAATTACATATAAACTGTGCTTTAAAGTGTAGTAGTGTGACAGATCGTTCTTGTTTATGTGTAAAAGTAACACGTTCCACTGCTCAGTCTCCTCCCAGATAGTCAGAAACGCCACAGTACATTTAGAAGAGGAATTTATTCCATAAATGGCAACAGATTTAAGAAATTAAACATGAAAGGAATCCAACAGAGACCTTTCATAACCCCAACGCTCCGGGAAAAGACTGTGCAGGGAATTTTCTGGCCATGCTAGGACATTCCCAAGCAGGCTTCTCACACCCTACTTAAACCAAAAGTGTAAAAGAAAAGGCAAAAGGACACCAGCTACTTGCTAAAACACAATAATTTCAACACATCTTTAGAATCTACCAATTTCAAACAGAAAAAAAAGAACGCAATCTGTGACACCTATTTAAAAGGTAGTGTAGACCTAATTCGGTCAGCAAGTAAAAACAATGGTTCCTGTGTCATTAATATGAAAACAATTTCTGGTTGTTACCCTTATGGAGTTCACCAGTATTTGCTCATTGCACAAGCCAACTGATCACAGGAAAATTTATGACTGTTTATTAACAAGCAAAATTTATGAAAATAGCAAAGGTGCCACAGCAATTAAAAAAACCATAAAATAACACCGGTATTAAAAAGCAGAACATAACAATACACAATCTGCAAAAGCAACAAAATGATAAGAGAAAAAACATGTTTTACAAAGTGGTTATCGCAAAAAAAATTCTATATCGTATAAAACTAATAATTTGTAGAATTAAAATAACTATGTGGCACTCATTTAATCACTCTACTATATTTCAATTAGCTAGCAAATAATGAGCACTGTGTCATTATACTGAAACTACAATAATTATGTGATTGTTACCCTTAAGGGGTTCCTCACAGTAAATATGCCACATGCAAAGGCTAATCAATCACAGTTCAATGAGAATAAAAAGCTATCTGACTGATACACGAAGCAATGCCACAGCAATGAATTTACGAAACAAAATATCACAAATCTAATACATCACACAAAAACAAACATTGATAAATAAAACAGTACAATAGTCAACATCTAAAACAAAAAAACACCTATAAATAAAACACCTGCAAAATACAAGAGTCAAAGTCTAAAAAAGATAAACAGAACACCTGTAAAATACAAGAGTCAGTCTAATAAACACCAATAAATCGAACTCCTGCAAAACACACGAGTCAGAGTTTCTCTGACAGAAACACACGTATATGCACTGGACTAAGAACCGTATAATCACTGTTCACTGACAAACTCAGTACTTCCACTGTTCCGAGGCACAATATAGGGGAAAGAGGGGGGGTTCGTCGCCGCAGCTGTCAGTAGGGATTTTTTTGTCCATCTGTTGCGTGCGATCCCGCCGTCTCTGCCCTCTCATGAAGCTTCTCCCGTGTCACGTCATCTCGATTTGGTTCCATGTTTGTGTTGTCAAATTCGTGCGGTATCCTCGTTTGACACGCCAGGTTGATATTCCTGGGCAAGGATGACACTTAATGGCTCTTCTTTTGTGCCACCCTTAGCGACCAGAGAACATCGAACCATGATTTACTGTCGCTTGACAGTGGGCATTCGTCAGGAGATGTTGATAGGCGTCATTGAAGTCTGCCAGTTACTCTGGACAGTACCTGTCAAAAGGCTCCACGCCCCTTGTGTTGTTTCACCGCGGCCGTCTCGTCACGGTCGCGTGCGTGTGGTGCGTTGCCAGCAGATGGATTTCCGCGCGGTGGACCGCTCGCCCATCTCAGGTCATCGCCTCGAGGAAGGGTCGCCCGGGGCGGCCGCCCATTAGCTCCAGGTACAAGGGAAAGTGTTTGCCGCGTACCTTCTTTTGTTGTCGGCCGCGCTCCCAAAGTGGCCCGGTTGACAGCGTGTCCTGCTGGGAAACCCGCCAGTTTACAACTAGTCCGGCTGCTCCCGCTGTCTCTTAAGAGTTTTGCCGGTTCGCTTTCACGTTCTCAACTGCATTCACAGAAATTTTTCATCATCCTTATGTGATTACACAATGTCATACATAATACCACTTAGTATTGTCTTCCACAATTTTTAAGAACAAAGTGAGACTTAATATTTTTTTTAAATAAAAAAATTAGATGAATCGACAATATAAAATAAAATTTAAATGACTTGACAATGTAAAAAAAATAAAAGTGAAATGACTTGACAGTATAAAAATAAAAATTTAAATAAACTGACAATATAATATTTAAATCCACATCACTAATGTGGTTCACTTACGTTTTAATAAATCAAATGCTATTTATTAATTCACTAAAATGAATAGGATTATGCCTTGTGCAAGTATAGGTCAGGACAGCATAGGGTTCACATGTTATTTACACACACATACATGCACACCTGTTGTCTATTCTACAAACTAACTACCCATAAACATGCATTACTCAATATTCTACTTCTATCCACTACTAGTTAAGCCAATAAGCTACTTCAATGCTATTTCAACACCGTGTATATACCACTACAACATTGTTCTAATTCGTCCTCTTCTTGACGCTCGCGGCATACGTCTTGTCACATGATAAATATGGAGAACTTTCCTTAAACATACACATTAAAAAGAACAATGGTTATTTACACGCCAAAACATTTATACCAGTTCGCACACCTGAAAAGAGACTCGCAATTATACATTTATCATACTCATATATTCACACATAAAACAGTAAGAAAATTTCACCTAAAATTACGTTATCACAACAATTAATCACGCAGATGACTCTGAGAAGGTTAAAAATATTTGCATTATACAGGTTATATTACATTTTCTTACCCATTTTGCTGCGATTTCGTTCCTTCTTTACGTTACCTTTCGCTTCCAAACCAGTTATTTCGCCTGTGGTGGTTATTCTGGATTCATTTCTCATGAATGGCAAAATTGTGGTCACCTCTATTCTGTAAAACAGTATCATCTTAACATATTGAACTTACAACAGACACAAAAGATCCGAATCCTCCTGTAGTTTAAATGACAAATGTTTTGCTTTATCCTTATTACCTTAAACCAAGCTTTCCTTCGTTCCCATAATCAAAATTATTTAATCATCCTCTACCTTCAAGAGGGAAATTTCCTCAGTACAAATCATATAGGCTGCAGTGCATCCCGCACCAGCGAAAACAGTAAGCTGTAATGCTCACAGCATCAGCAAAACACATAAACGTCGCTTTTCTAGGACAAGTATTAACGCAGAATAATTTTTTTTTTAGGCTTTGGCTCAACATCAATCAAGACTACAAAAAGGATCCATATTTCCGTTCCACTCTCCATTTGCTGAAAAGCTGCTCGTATTTGACTACCACAATAATATTTCAGAGCCACGTAAATTACACAAACCACAATTCTTCTTTCACCTTGAAGGGAATCAATATACTTACGAAATCCACAGACAGCACTTTACGTACTCAGCTATAAAGAACAAAAAAGACATATATCATCAATATTAACATATCATCGCATATTGGAAGCCAATGGTTCAACAATCGTATTATCGCATCCTGTTTTCAAGATTCCAAACTTACTCATTCCTTTCTCAGAGTTCTCCTATCTTAAAATATTCATACAGCACGCATACTATAGTAAGAGATCCTCATTTATACTGACAGATATAGAATAGTAATAGATAGATAGTAGCACTGAAAGCAGAAAATCGGAAACAAGGCTACTAACAGCTGGGGACCTGGGTTTGCCAGACCCATAATACCCACAGATCGGATATTCCCCTGAGTTTTCCTATCTTAAAATATTCATACAGCACGCATACTATAGTAAGAGATCCTCATTTACACTGACAGATATAGAATAGTAATAGATAGATAGTAGCACTGAAAGCAGAAAATCGGAAACAAAGCTACTAACAGCTGGGGACCTGGGTTTGCCAGACCCATAATACCCACAGATCGGATATTCCCCTGAGTTTATGCACTAATTCAGCAACGATCTTGCTTCTCTCAGGAGCGACTCCATTCAATTTACACACAAAAAAAACATAAACAGCATTTTACTCGTTCACAAAGAAACCTTTTATCTTCACGTTTGAATCAAACTAAATCCTAATTGCACAAGGAGAGAAAAATAACTAAAAACGTCACTTCAATCAATCACGTAGAAACAGCTTTATCATTATTTTTACTAACATATTATTCAAAATGCATACGTCACAAATTTAAACTAATCAATTCTTTCTCCTCACCGTCCTCTCTACTTCTCACTGTCCTTTCTACTCATTTGCCATGTCGCTCATTTGTTCCGATTGGGCGCCTTCTGCGCTGATCGTTTGTCATTGCCGGTTTCGTTCATTTCCATTTGCTGGATTATGTCTAGGGTTAGCCGGCCGAATTTCAACATCATGAGGTGCTCCGCCTACAGTCCTATTCCCACCGTATTCATCGTAGTATCGACTCTGGTTGCCGTACCTGTAGCGTTCACGATCTTGTCCACGTCGCCGATCATTACCGTAGTTCCAGCAGTGTTCGCGACTGTTACCCCAGTCTCTATACGGCCGGTCCCGATTATTGTTCCGTTCACGATTCTGTCTACGTCCTCGATCATTTCTGTTGTTCCACCTGTGTTCGCGACTGTCACCCCAGTTTCTATATGGCCGGTCCCGATTATTGTTCCGTTCGCATCGCGACGACCAGTCACGCCGTTGATTAGTAATACGGCCACGACTGCGATCGCGCTGCTGTGCCCCGTAATAACTTTGTGCCTGATTAGTCGGGCATTCTCCTGTATTGTATTCCAACTCTTGGAGAAGCGTCTTAAACGTTTCCACGTCCTCTTTGCATCGTCCCGCAAGAATGACGTGCCGCAAGTGCATCGGCAATTTGGTGATGCATATCCTAATTAGTTCCGCAGGCCCGTATGGGTCGTATAGGAATTGATTTGCCTGCATCATGTGGTCGAATAGGCGTGCAGGGCTGCCGAAACCAGACTGGTTCAAATTTGGCAGCATAATTATGCCATGTTTGACCCTATCTTGTGCCGCTTCCGACCAATAGGCGGACAGAAAGGCTTGTCGAAACTCCCGAGTGGAGTTGCAGTGACGCGCTGCCGACCTCATGCGAATCGCCGGTTCGCCTTCCAAATAGCCACACATATATTCTATCTTATGTGAACTTGCCCAGTCGGGAGGAAGACAGAACTCAAATTGCTCGAGCCATGCTCGTGGATGTATTCCTTTTTGCGAATTTCGGAATATCTCAAACTTTCTCACCGTAAGGAAATGTTTGAAATCAAATCCCCGCATTTCCTCCTGGCGAGGCCCTTGAATGTTTCTATTATTCTCATGTCTGCCCCTCAAATTACATTCTTCCCTGTCGTCAAAATCTCCCTCGTGGCCGGAGTCCCTCTCTGCACTGTTCGTACGGCTATTTTTAGTGCTATTGGCGAGTTCGGAATCACACGCCATGCGGTTTTCCAGATGCGCCACGCGTTCTTGTAATTCGCCTGTTACCGCTTTGTGTTGTCTGTTCACTTCAAACTGTCCCTTCTGAAATCTAAGAAGCGAACGCACTTCTTCGGTCTCTGCGGCCGCTACCGGTGTAGTATTGTTCTCGCTTTCCGTCAGCTTCATCGTGCCTACAGTGTCCGCTAATGCCGCAATCTTATCATCAATTTGTCTCTTGTCCTCCGCCCCAGTCTGCTTCAATTGTTCAATTTGCTGTTCCAGCGCGTGGATCGCTAAACTGTTGTCCGCTATTGTGTTGCTAACGGACGTGGGACAATGCGTTTCCGCCTCTTGAACCCTCGAGATTACCTGCTGGTGTTCCCTTTGGCATTCTTCCCTCAGCTCTAGGAAATTCCTAAGCAGCCGTTCTTCGCTTTCTTTAGATTCGGTATCACCCCTCCGCTTACTCTGTTCTAAAGCTTGCAGACGATCATCGATTTGTTCAAATGTACGGCCTAATTCTTTCATAATATCACTTTTTATCTCACTTGCCAGATTGTTTATTCTTTGTGAGATATCATCGGACACTCTCTGCATCGACTTGTCGACTTTATTTGTCTGCTGCATTAGTTTTTCGTCTATTTGTTCGCCTAGCTCGCGGATCGATTTTTCGGATGATTCTTTTTGTTCTCGGAACGATTTTTCAAATGATTCTTTATTTTGTTGCAATAAGGCTTTCATGAGTTCTGCCAAATCAATTTGGTTAGTTGGAGGCAAATTAATTTGTGGCTCTGATGTGAGCCCGTTCGTCCTGTCTTGCATTTCGTCTGAAGTATTCCCCATTGCATTTTCGGAACCGCCCGACGCGTTAACATTCGAAATTAAATTATCCCCTTGGTCCATGTTGGTTAGGTTGTCGGACCGCTTACTTTTAGTTTGGTTACGTGTCTGCATTAGTGCAATTTATAACCGGTATGCGACACACTAATCAACATAAATGTGTCCCACAAAAATTACGACAGTCACACGAAAGATACCCAACCTAGTACGCACTTTTTCACACGCAAAACAAATTTTTATCTTAGATCGAAACAGTGGAATTTACAAGCGAGAATAAAAAAAACACACAGACATATAAAACACACAAATATAAAAAAACACAACAAGACAAACAACGCAACGCCGATCAACAACGCCGTGAATCTTTCGAAAGTCTGCTCGGAAACAACGCAGAAGTTGTTTGAGCGCTGTAGGGAAAAAATATTAAGATTATAACACGCTCGCAATCTAACATTTCAGAGATTCCAGAGTCTAGCGGAATCACAGAACAGGGTCGCCATGTGTAATGTTGTACTTTAATTTGGTATGCTGATGTGTAATGTTGTAACTTTAATTTTGGTATACTGAAATCGGTGCTAATAGACAATAAAAGCTGGGTTAAAAGCCGTGGGCAACTGTTTCATCAGATATTTAGCAGACTAACACTAATGATAATCTTTTAATAGTCATACAAAACCGGTAAAATATATATATAAAAAGGAGAATTTAAATAAAAAGAAAGAAATCAGTTTATACTTGGAAATTTATTTTAAGATTGTTCATTGAAATTTCAGCATATTATACGTGAGTTATAACTGAGCTGGTGCCTTATTTACGATTGAAAAGAATGTGAGACTGTAATCTTATGGAACACATAAAATATGGAGCCAAGATTTGGGAAACTGCATACAACACTCCATTCATAAAATAACACACGAAGAACATTGAAACATAAGCAAGAAGAAATTAACCACAACCAACAGATTCAGTTTTTACCCAAAGAAATTACGTTCATATCACAATCCTGTCCGTCATGTAATTACCACACACTGGTATACTAAATTCATATTAACTCTTTGTGAAGTCTTCGCAAAAAGAATAGCTGAAGGCTACTTTGATGATTACACCACATGCTCCACGTGGTCAACTTGGTTTACACAAAGCGTACAACTCCACAATAATTTTGATAATTAAAATACATTAGATCGAAAAGCAATTGACAAAAGAAAAACCTTGAACTGGTTACTAACGTCTTACTATTAACCTGATGGGTCAAACAGTTATATAAGCACGTGGTAGTGGTCTCGCAAAGTACACCCCACGTGGGCTGAACATAAAGAAAAGTTGCTATATTGAAAATATAGTCAAGACGAGACGTTATAATCACACAAGCATTCGCATTTAAGATTGATCTTAGTTAGAGTTACTGATCAACACGTAGTTCCACTTTACTCACAAAGTAGTAACAAAGCAACTACCGCAAAATAATCTGAATTTAACACGAGAATTACACTCCGCTGCACTTTAAGATAGCATAGGATATTTTAGACCTAAACCTGAAATAAAAGTGATTAAATTTTCAGTTAGGCTGAACTTAAGAAATCCATTGTCCTACGGACTTAACAGACACGCGCTTAGCCGGAGATCTTACCACTTCAGACGCTCGCCACGGCCACACTGCAACTGCCCTACTGCCGAGCGTGCTTCCTGACCGTGGCTCACAAAGACCAACGGAAGTGGCCAGAGGGGCAGCTTCCTATACCAACATGACAACGGACGGACAGGACCATACTAAGAATAGAAATCTCTTTGCTTTTAGGAAGCGTAGCTACCTGTTCCGACGTTGGTCCTACTGTTCTCTAGCAGACAGCCTTGTCTGCTACCCTCAAGCATGCAACTAGAAATACATATGCTCATTCATCCTCTCACACAAAAGGGAAGGGGGATGACAGTATCTTATCATATACAGTATATAAAAGAAAGCGGATGTAGGTTCCGTATGAGACTGTGTGACATGAATTACATATAAGAATTACATATAAACTGTGCTTTAAAGTGTAGTAGTGTGACAGATCGTTCTTGTTTATGTGTAAAAGTAACACGTTCCACTGCTCAGTCTCCTCCCAGATAGTCAGAAACGCCACAGTACATTTAGAAGAGGAATTTATTCCATAAATGGCAACAGATTTAAGAAATTAAACATGAAAGGAATCCAACAGAGACCTTTCACCTTTTTTCCTTAGGCAGGGAGAAGTTCTAACAGGATTGGTCATGTTTTGCAGAAATACACTCCTGGAAATGGAAAAAAGAACACATTGACACCGGTGTGTCAGACCCACCATACTTGCTCCGGACACTGCGAGAGGGCTGTACAAGCAATGATCACACGCACAGCACAGCGGACACACCAGGAACCGCGGTGTTGGCCGTCGAATGGCGCTAGCTGCGCAGCATTTGTGCACCGCCGCCGTCAGTGTCAGCCAGTTTGCCGTGGCATACGGAGCTCCATCGCAGTCTTTAACACTGGTAGCATGCCGCGACAGCGTGGACGTGAACCGTATGTGCAGTTGACGGACTTTGAGCGAGGGCGTATAGTGGGCATGCGGGAGGCCGGGTGGACGTACCGCCGAATTGCTCAACACGTGGGGAGTGAGGTCTCCACAGTACATCGATGTTGTCGCCAGTGGTCGGCGGAAGGTGCACGTGCCCGTCGACCTGGGACCGGACCGCAGCGACGCACGGATGCACGCCAAGACCGTAGGATCCTACGCAGTGCCGTAGGGGACCGCACCGCCACTTCCCAGCAAATTAGGGACACTGTTGCTCCTGGGGTATCGGTGTGGACCATTCGCAACCGTCTCCATGAAGCTGGGCTACGGTCCCGCACACCGTTAGGCCGTCTTCCGCTCACGCCCCAACATCGTGCAGCCCGCCTCCAGTGGTGTCGCGACAGGCGTGAATGGAGGGACGAATGGAGACGTGTCGTCTTCAGCGATGAGAGTCGCTTCTGCCTTGGTGCCAATGATGGTCGTATGCGTGTTTGGCGCCGTGCAGGTGAGCGCCACAATCAGGACTGCATACGACCGAGGCACACAGGGCCAACACCCGGCATCATGGTGTGGGGAGCGATCTCCTACACTGGCCGTACACCACTGGTGATCGTCGAGGGGACACTGAATAGTGCACGGTACATCCAAACCGTCATCGAACCCATCGTTCTACCATTCCTAGACCGGCAAGGGAACTTGCTGTTCCAACAGGACAATGCACGTCCGCATTTATCCCGTGCCACCCAACGTGCTCTAGAAGGTGTAAGTCAACTACCCTGGCCAGCAAGATCTCCGGATCTGTCCCCCATTGAGCATGTTTGGGACTGGATGAAGCGTCGTCTCACGCGGTCTGCACGTCCAGCACGAACGCTGGTCCAACTGAGGCGCCAGGTGGAAATGGCATGGCAAGCCGTTCCACAGGACTACATCCAGCATCTCTACGATCGTCTCCATGGGAGAATAGCAGCCTGCATTGCTGCGAAAGGTGGATATACACTGTACTAGTGCCGACATTGTGCATGCTCTGTTGCCTGTGTCTATGTGCCTGTGGTTCTGTCAGTGTGATCATGTGATGTATCTGACCCCAGGAATGTGTCAATAAAGTTTCCCCTTCCTAGGACAATGAATTCACGGTGTTCTTATTTCAATTTCCAGGAGTGTATGATGTGAAATGTGTCTTTAGACCACCATGTGAAATTAGCGTTCTTTCGAGTTCCATAAAGGATGATGCTGGTTTGCATAACCTGGGTGTATGATTGTATTCTTTGAAGTCATGGCATATCATTGGACATACTATAATGACCACAGAGCACCAGTGCACTGAGCGTTAGCATAACATACTGTCACAAATGATAAAATATTCAATAGTCAAGTATTCAACTTAAGTTAGTAACAAAGTTGGGAAATTTTTTCTTGGTGAGACAAGGTTTCCCTGAAGAGCTAGATGCTGCCATCCAATGTTGGATCAGCTAACAAGAAGCGGACATTGGAGCATCACAAGGCTAGTAGCGGGCTAGGCAATTTGACCCTTGAATGGTATGGCACCAGTGCCGACAAGCATACGATCGAAAAGTACAGCGGTCATCATGTGGCAACTGCATAACGATCGCTGTCAACACAATAATCATGGAACACTCCAGAAAGGTGGTACAGTGCAATAGCTCCTTATAAACAGGCCAGCCACCGACTGGATGGGGAGAGCAGATCAGTAGTTGTCTGGGGTCAAGGGCTAGTCTCGTATTACCTGGAACAGGCACTACTTAGAAAGATCCCCTAGCCTCCATCACAGCAGAACTTGTACTTTAAAGACAAGAATGGTACTATCTAACATGAGCACTTCTGCATACTTGTAAATGGTAAAATGTACATAGGGAATGTGCCAGGGGATACTTCCAGGGAATGTATTCCTTTCTACCAGTAAGTGATTTACATTCAGTTCCCGACCGAACTCTACCGAGTTCCGTGCTGTACACCTCTACACCACTCAATCGTCTACTTTCAGCCGAAGTTGGGACAACAGTAGGTGGCCCAGAAGCAGTTCCCCATCAAAGTCTTCGAATGAAATAAGTTCCTCCGCCATGTTTTGCGTGTGTCTTTGTAATTCCCTCTCAAAACACAGGGAGACATAAAAAAGTAGTGCCAAGTGTGAGGTCAAATTTAAATTGAGTGGTGAAATAGGCAACTTGGGGTGCAGGATTAGGCAGAGGGGTGCCGCAGCACACCATCGCAGCAACGAAGGGGCGCCACACCCTGCCATCACAGCGCTGAGGGGGTGCGCACCATGCCATCGCAGCACCGAGGGGACACTACACTGCTCCATTGCAGTACCAAGACCATGAGCAGGAGGCTCACCCCAGTAAGGGAAACAACATCGCGCCATCAACATGAGTGCCAAGTTCACCTCACCAACAACAATCAACAAGGTTAGTTCAAATGTCATCAGAAAGCGATCCCTCTAGTGCATCTGCCTCTGATGGGAATAGATTGTACTTTAATTAGGTAAGTGGAAATTTGATGGAGATCGACAACGATTATTGGAATTTGTTGATAACTGTGACAGTGAAGTAAATTAGTAGAACCTAAAGCTAAGACAGAACTTTTAAAATATATCATTTGACAGATAACGGGCTCTGCTCACAGTAAATTATTAGTACGAGATCATACAGAGAAGTGGTCTGAAGTGAGGGTAATATTATCAGAGAATTATGAGAACAAATGCACTCTTGTCAGATGTTCAATAGTCAGCATAGGAAAGAAGAAAGAGTGGTTCAATGGGGCTCTTGTGTGGACACCATGCAATTCCATTTCAGAGAAACCATGAAAAGATCATGGAAGATGATGAGATAGTAGGCAGTAATGCGTTAATTGGGTAACTTGGAGGAGTGGTCCTTATTCAAGGGTATATGACCACAAAATAAAGACTATAAAATGATCTCAAGGGAAGAAGTTAACTTTATCTGAGGCCATTGATTTAGCTGGGTCCGAAGAATGTGCAATACTGCCCAAAAAATGGAATCACTGTGTGACATACATGGCCCCACCAGAGCAAAAGATAGCAAAATTGTGATACAACAGGACATATAGCTTAAGACTGTAGGCAGAAAAGTATCGCACAGAAGGCAGGCACTGTGAGGGAGGTTCCCCCTGGACTCAAATGTATTTGGTTCCCCATTAAACAGATAGATGTCAGAGTGTTCAAGGGAAGCGGTTCATGATCCCAGGGCCCTCCACTTGTACGATGAACTCAGTACAACTTGACTGGGCACAGTCCACCATGCAGGCAAAACCTGTGACATGCTTCATGTGTCGCAGGCCAGGACAATACACCTGGGAATGCCAAGAAAGTAGGTAGACCAATATACGAAGGAAGAACACGCCAGGAAATGAGAAGCAAGCCTAATGCAGCAGCCCATTACGCTGCATCAGGGATAATATGAACTGTGGACTGCACTGGAAATGATGATTTTATATGGTTACAGAGCGGAGACGTAAACAGCTCAGAAATGAAGTTATTAATTGATAGCGGCACTCACATAAACGTCATAAAGGCTAATGTATTGGGCGAACACATGAAACGCGATCCGCGAAAGGCAATAACAATAAGGAGTACTGCAAACAATGAAGTCTGAACAGAAGGCCAAGTGTCAGTACTGTCGCAAAATAAAAAGGTGACCGAATGGGTAACACAATTCCAAGCCATGGATGCTTGAATTGATTTACCCTTTGACGGATTGTTGGGATGAGAGTATCTGGAAAAGAACCAAGTCATGTTGGATTATGCTCACAGAGAAACTTGGGTACGGGGTGAACAGGTTGAACTGAGAGAAGCTAAGGACTATCAGTCAAATCGCAGTATAGAATAACAGAAACGCAGGGGTCGAACAAGAGAGTTAGGCATTAGTAACACAATTTGGTAGTAACTGGGTACAGCGGCATCACAAAAAGAATTGGCAGGTCACAGATAAAACACAAGACCAAAGGCGATAGCTGCGCAGCTGCTGACAGATAACAGCTCATCCTGAGCCTGATGTAAGGGCAAATGTGTTAGTCAAACCACCAAACAAACACACAGTTACTATAACCATCTACTTCAAGTAAGCAAGGAACAGAAAACTGTCAACAGTCTAAGTGCTCGGTAAGGGACGTGAAGTTATCCAAACAGAGGCTGAAGATTAACCGGATGAACCAGAAGTAGCTACCGGGCCATGAGAAGAAAAAGATCCTGCAGGCTTGGCGCCAAACTGGTTACTCCAAGACAGGAGATTAGAGATCTATATACCGGAAGCCCTTGTGACAGTTCAAGATGGAATGAGTATTACCAGAGAACTGGTTGTCAGATTGTCAACATCCAAGGTATTTGCAGAGCGATTCCCAGTGCCAATCAAATGGCTCTGAGCATTATGGGACTTAACATCTATGGTCATCAGTCCCCTAGAACTTAGAACTACTTAAACCTAACTAACCTAAGGACAGCACACAACACCCAGCCATCACGAGGCAGAGAAAATTCCTGACCCCGCCGGAAATCGAACCAGGGAACCCGGGCGTGGGAAGCGAGAACGCTACCGCACGACCACGAGATGCGGGCCAGTGCCAATCAGTTACAAAGTCTGACATACATCGCCGAAAAGGGAAAGAAAAATAAGATTACGTCAGAGTTTATTAAAGGAAAATATGTGTACCGTGCATGTGAAAGTGAAGAACAAGTAGCACTAGAGGAGCTACACTCAGCTTATAACGATGCATTCCATGTATCAGGAGACATAAGTAGGGAGACAAAGGGGGTGCCAGTGCACGTTGCATTGTTGCCAAATTTATTCAAGATGGCGGTGATGACATCATCCAAGATGGCGGCATGTAGAGTTGGCAACAGCGCATGACGTCATCCAAGACGGCGGATTTTGGCGGGAAAATAGGCCAATTGTGCTACGTCCACTAACCTAACCTCGAGAAAAAATGGCGGGAAGTTTGAATTTTGGCGGGAAAATAGACCATTTGTGCTATGTCCACTAACCCAAGCCTCCAGAAGAAAAAAAATGGCGAGAAGTTTGAATTCCAACCGGATAATGCATGCAAAGACTGTACTTGTCTTTATTATTATTACTGATTATCATTCATTAACATTCATTATCATTCATTATCATTTATTAACATTCATTATCATTCATTGTCATTCATTATCATTTATTATCATTCATTATCATTTATTATTATAGGCCTATCTCCACTAGAAAATAGCGCCAAATTCAAATTCCAACATGATATTCTCTCGAAAACTGTACTTCTACGTATTATTATCATTTATTCAAGATGTCCGATTTTCTCGGTGAGAACCCATTCTCCTTACATCCATAACAAAAATCTATCACAAGTTCAAATCGCCAACAACATAATTGATCACATGTACAAGCTTTCTCCATCACTTATCTTTTTTCACTGGTAGCCTATCATAATCATGTCAAATAATAAACTGCACTTACAGTAACATAATTCACGTCCTTTCATTTTGCAGGGGGGAAGGGACTGAAGACTTTATTTCAAGCAGTACGGTCATCACTTGTTCTCCAACACAGTCAGCCAACACATCTTTAATATTGCAGTGCAGTCACCACGACATCCACGCTCCAACTGCATTAGTTCAAATCCTCGCCACCCCCTGGAGAGCGCGTGGAGACCCTGGCTACGCCTGTCACGTGAGGCGTCTGGCCACTAGCGCGGGGGGCGAGCCCAGCGATCGCTCCCACGTCGTAAACATGTTTTCGCTGGACACGCTGGAACTTGTCGAGTTTGACGTCACAGCGGCCCCTTGTCCGCTCACACGTGCATTCGTCGCCTCCACATGTTTCCCGCCAAAATTGACTCCCTCGGAGCTGAATCACACAACGGTCGGCCGTTTCCCTGCAACACTTCCGGCACCACGTTCAAACCTGTCGATGCCGACCTCACACAGTCGTTCGCCACGTGTCCCTGTGCGAGCAAGAACACAGTGCTACACTTTTGGCGGCAAAGTTTGCTCGACAGTGGAATATAACAGCACCTTGGACCGCACTAGAACCCCGCTAATTGACTCGCTCTCGCGCGCGCGTAATAACTGTATAATCGCTGCGCCGCCGCCCCGCTTACGTCACACAGTATCCATACACGCGACGGACATAGCCTTCTGTAAATGCCTGGAAAATGACTCTTTATTTCAGACATTACGGTCATGCAGGTGTGTCCCAACTAACTTCTCCATGCTCACACAGCGAAACTCCAGAGCGCAGCTGATGTACGCGCAGCCCACTCCCTGGTCCGCTGACGTCAAGCACACTCTCACAGCCAGCGGGCCAGGTTGGCTGCGGCGCCTGAGGATCCCGCCACAAACGGTCGCCCACGCCTGCGAGCACTTAACACTGGATACGATGTTTCCTGTCGACCGCGTGCCGTACAAAGGATACGTTTGTCGCCAGAGTTTGACCGACAGTGGAATCCACCATGACCATATAACAGCGTGTTTGCTCGTCGCGAGAACGCTCGCTAATTCACTCTCACCACCTCGCTATATTAAATAATTCCGTTTACAATTTCATATACATATTCAAACGTGTTCAACTCCCTAATTTCAACTACTTTTCGAGGACCAGACCACCACCTCCGTCTCCTCCTAGGAATCAGCGCCTAGTTTGAAATCTGCCAGTAAACAAAGCTCACTTGCGCTTCTGCCACCAACCTAAGAAAATTGTTTCAAACTAAGCCACCAGCACTCAACCTCTTCCTACACGTTTCTGGTAAACGGACTCACCCTGCACTACGTCCACGGATGGAGGAACGAATTTACTTTATTTAGGAATGGAGTATATGTATCACGCTGACATGTCCCACATCATACAGACCTGCAAAACACTCCTACATAACTCATTTATAATGTTCTACACACACGCTTGCTAATTGTAAACAGTTAAAAATAACTCACAGCACAGCCTACAGACATGCGAACCGCTCGTAAATAATGCAAAACATTTACCTCCAAATAGCCAAACAACTGCTAATTTTCGCAAATAACTTCACTGTGTAGGCTGATGAAAGGAGGAACAAGTGTACTTTTATTTATTTGCAACATATCTTTTTGAAACTTTTACTTCTCATGACGCAGAAGTCTCGATTTTACACCAAGCATGCGACAGGGTGGGGATCACACAAATCAAAGTGCATTTAGAGGAATGTGTCAACCTTCATCACACATGAGAGGGAAGTCCTCTGATGACCGACGGGTTCACCGTTAACACTCGCAAGTAGACAGTGCTTTAAACCACATACCAAACACGTAGCCGCATATGACTAGAACGCCGGCTATATCACGTGACTAAAGTATCCAAATAGAATACTGGAAAAAAAATCTACCTTCAACAACTTGTCCTTCTCTAGAATAAATGAGTCAACGTTTGAATCTTACCTAGTTGCAGCTCTGTCTCTATCGATCATCCCGTACACCCTCTGTTATGATTTAACTCAGATGCGAGTAAGTTTAGACGTGAATGATTCTCTGTCCTCCTGAAAAGCATAAAATAAACGAACTCAACGAGAAAAAATTGACTGGCTTCCTTATTCGGCTCGCTTCGAAGTCATCGTTTTCCTGCATTCCTCTTGTGCCGCATTCTTGACTCCATGTACAAATCCCCCCCTGCGAACCAGAAGATAAGCAAGTACGTTCTCATTTTCATTCGTTTCGGTGTGTATTAGGTTAGTTTATATCTATGCGCTAATCAGTTTTCGCATTTCTTTCGATTTTATGTCAGATCCATCCATGCGACCGCGACATAAGTTATCGTTCTGTGTTCTAAAATTGTCTCTAAATGTAGCCAAGGCGTATCCAGTCACCTCCACATTCGGAGAGCGCTTGCTCTGTTTTCTGTATCTCTTTGCACATGCACGGCTCGCGGAAGGCTCCCAGGACCGGCGATAGAGTACGGTCAACGTTCGAATGTGGATCCGTGTGTTCAGATGCGGATCCACAATACGCCGCGCACAGGGTAGTGTTTGGAAGGTGGATCCGCCTCGCGCAAGGTAGGAGCTGTATTTGAATGCAGATCCACAGTATACAATACCCGACTTAGCGTTCGAGTGTGGATCTGCTGCGTACTATATATCCGGAGCTGTGTCCGGGGGCGGATCCACCACACGCAGCATCCGCGATAGGGTTCGTGGGTGGACCAAGCACGCGTTACGTCCGGAGAAGTATTCTATGCTCGAAGTTTGGTCCACCAGCCGATGGGACCGGGTCCTGGGAGCCTTCCGCGAGGCGTGCATGTGCAAAGAGATACAGAAAAAAGAGCAAGCGCTCTCCGAATGTGGAGGTGACTGGATACGCCTTGGTGACATTTAGAGACAATTTTAGAACACAGAACGATAACTTATGTCGCGGTCGCATGGATGGATCCGACATAAAATCGAAAGAAATGCGAAAACTGATTAGCGCATAGATATAAACTAATCTAATATACACTAAAATGCGGTGAAAATGAGAACGTACTTGCTTATCTTCTGGTTCGCAGGGGGGGGGGGGGGGGGGATTTGTACATGGAGTCAAGTATGCGGCACAAGAGGAATGCAGGAAAACGATGAGTTCGAAACGAGCCAAATAAGGAAGGCAGTCAATTTTTTCTCGTTGAGTTTCTAGAATAGTTTCTCGAAATCTTTGCATTAACAGAGATTGTATACATTTCTGTATTCATATCGTAAGAGAGCACTACAAGCTTTTCATCAGGCGATACTTAGTTATTTGTATGTTCCTTGGCTCATAATTGTGACCTCTCACTATGATGTGAAATGAGTCAATTTTATAAGTACAATACACTTTCTTAGTGATAAATATGGAAACATGCTGATCGTTTACACAATTTTCTTAATCTATGATGTGTTTTTCTTTTGTAGTAACTTATACTTAACTATGTCAAATTTCTCCATTACACACACACACACACACACACACACACACACACACACACACACACACACACACACACACACACACACACACAAGAATATTATTAAAGACCTATGGCTGAATACGGTGAATACGGTTCGTATTATAGTGTATGTCTACTGAGGTAGCAGTGATACACGCGAGTTGAATACTGTATTTTATGCTTTTCGGGAGGACAGAGAATCATTCACGTCTAAACCTACTCACATCTGTGTTAAATCATAAGAGAGGGTGTACAGGATGATCGATTGAAACAGAGCTGCAACTAGGTACGATTCAAACGTTGACTCATTTATTCTAGAGAAGGACAAGTTGTTGAAGGTAGATTATTTTCCAGTATTCTATTTGGATGCTTTAGTCACGTGATATAGCCAGCGTTCTAGTCATATATGGCGACGTGTTTGGTATGTTGTTTAAAGCGCTGTCTACTTGCGATTGTTAACGGTGAACCCGTCGGTCATCAGAGGACTTCCCTCTCATGTGTGATGAAGGCTGACACATTCCTCTAAATGCACTTTGATTTACGCGATTCCCACCCTGTCGCATGCTTGGTGTAAAATCGAGACTTCAGCGTCATAACTAAGTTAGCTGTGGGTATTTGTGAGGGGCTGTAATCATTGTGTACACACTTACCCGACAGACGGGTGTTTACAGAGTCGGTGACAGGATAACTTTTAATTTTCACATGTTGGACGCTGCTGTTATACGTATCTGTTTGCTTGTAGGATGTACCAGCTGCTAATAACTCTCATTTTTTATATAGACCTGATGGAGTAATAGTATTATTTCTGACTCGTGGTCTGGTGTGATCCTTGGGCACTAGACGTGTCCGCAGGGCTATATTGGGCTCGTATCATAGAAAGGAAAAGATTTATGATGGGGCTAGAGATAGCTCAGCGTAAGGTGACCGGCGAGAAGAATGTATGTCTGACAGGACGGAAAAGTATGCGATCAAAGATTATACCCCGTTTTTAAGTGCTGAACGTTCTAGACTTAGGAGAGTGTGTGTGTTTATGTTCTCTCTCTCTCTCTCTCTCTCTCTCTCTCTCTCTCTCTCTCTCTCTCTCTCACTCCTACCGGAACCTTCGATGCACCGATCATGGACTCTAGAACAATACTTTACACATGATACATTGGATGATGTGCTTAAAAATCTATCGAACTACGTTGTGTATAAATATCTCTCCGTTCTTGTTCTTCTTAACTGTATGCTATTAAAATAGGGCACTTTGAGATCTGTTACTATAGATCGATATGGTGTGCTAAGCTCCAAGACTTGGTTACATTTCGAGAAATGCGGTGCACTTGGATGGATTAGGACTAGGAAAGCTCTATTCAGTCAAGAGAGGTGGAGTGTAGCTGTATTCGTCTGCTCGGTTGAGGAATAATTGGGTAGCGATGTTGCGGGGTAGGTAGGTCAATGCCAAGGTGAGGATGGTCTTTTAACGTAAGAGGACTAGATAGCTCTGTGACCGCCATACGCAGGGAGATTGATCGTGTACTATGCGCGAGGTCTTAGAAGTATGTATAGCGTTGTCTGGTATAATTTGATCGTCTTTATGTGATCGAGAATTAAGTCTGAATGATCGCAATGATACTTGCAAAGTAGAGGATGTATGGTTTAGCTATGATACTGAAATTAAGAAAACAAGCTGTCACATGATTGACCAGTGTTGGACTTATTGTAAAATTTTTCGCCACATCAGCTGTGATGGATAATATTACAGTAGATCGGTGGTGTCTTATCCATCCCATCTGTGCATTGGGTACGACATAATGATTGACTGACAATGCTTGCTTGAATTGGGGGAGAAATTTTGGTTGATGGACCGCAACTCCCAGGGTTGCTAGCACCGAAAATGGCGATCCTGTACTTGTGTGCAAAAATGACCAATCACTAGAAATTGAATGCAGAATTATGAACTATTCGGTCACTGCGACATATGAGTTTAAATGTAGATGTGGTCAATCACTTGCGAGGGAAGTGGCTACAACGCCAGCAGGCTCTTCTATTTTCCTTGTGTTGTGGGTGTCCTTTATTTAAAATCTTTCAATGTTATGCTTTCGACTGTAAGAATATGATTTATAAGGTGTAAGGTATAGTTTCTTGTGAGAGACCGTGCATTAGTCCATGTTAATGTCTGTTTAGAATCAGACAATGATTTCGAAGTCGCGGCAGAAAGACGAAATGCTCGGCAGTGTGCAAAAGCGTGTTAGAAAACACTGTTTGAACAAGGGCCAGAGGCAGCTTCTCATTCGCTTAGAGTATGGGTGATCAAACTTTAAAGGGCTCTCTGCAGCGTGTGTGTATATTTAATATGATCTTGTTCGTATAGGCATTTGTAGTTTGAGGTGTTGGATTTGGTGAGCTGTTAGGAATTCTTGGATGGTTGCACTCTGAGTTATTCGGAGGGAGTATTGTGAATTCCGTTTGTTGGCACTGGAGGTGGATCGCATTGGTGCCTTCGTGACTTTTTCACTGTTTGATGGTAGAGGATAAAGATGATAGGGTGTTGAGGATCTGTTGTACTTGTACCTAGTTTGCGGCGCACAACATTGTGCGCATTTCCGGCGAATGGTCAAAACAAGGTCCTGTTGTAGTAACTAAGATCGTTCTGTTTATAGACAGGTTGCAGAAGGTAATAGATATGTCTTTCTCCGACTTAAATTGCAGAGATCAGGGAACAGGCTTTGAATATTGTCGTATGTGCTTGATGCTTTGTGTAAAAGTTTGAGTCTTTCATTGGGTTTGGTATTTCTGGGTGTGTGTAAAATTAATTTTACTGCTGAAAGTGCGAGAAAGATGAGTTGATTGGTGTTTAGATAGATGCTACGTCTGTAATTCGAAAAGAGGGGATGAGAATGGTAAATTGATTGATGGGCATGGTTTGTGGGGTGATATATGAGTGTCAAGATAGGGTTGAGGACTTTTGCGTATGTTGATGGTGGGACGGGTGTGAGGTTAGGTGCAGTGGGAGGTGTAAATTAGATCTTATTATTAAAAAAAAAGTTGTTAAGTAGGAATAATATTGAGAAGGTTTTTAGATGGCTGGTCACGCGACGAGGCGAGACCAGGGATGTGTAGTTATGTTTAGTTAAAGGGTTGTGTAATGTCTTGTAAGGATCAAGTGTGCTACAGTGTCATAGGAGGTAAAGACATGTGCTGCTATGATGTGTCTAGTGTATGGAGGCTGCGCTTTGGAATTATGCTACGTTGATATAAAGTTGACTTTCACCCGCATTCGGTGGTCGCGGCTCGGGATCGCGGTCCTGGACGGACGTATGTGTGTGCTTTGACCGCTGACGAGCGCGTTGACCGCGCCAACTCACGCTTGCGGAAGCCAAGCAGGGGCTGTGCGAGGTCTGAAGTCAGACGGATGGGTGACTTCACGATCCAGTGGGCAGGGTGCAGAGTGGGGGTACCTGCGCACGTCTGCTGAGTTATTTGCGAGCGGATCTGCAGGCTCTGCTATGCGTTATTAGGATAGTTTACGAATACTGAGCGTATCTACACATCTGTGTGATGTATTATTTAGTAGCAGTTTGCTATAGTGTGTACTGAAATTATGATTGGATGCGTGTCTGTGGGCTCTGCAACATGGTCCAGGGCACATCTGGGGTTGGTGTATTGTGATAGCGTGATAGATACACTGTATGGTTAAATAAGTTTTTCGAAAAACTAAATAGTGTTCTCAATGATTACACGCGCCTGCAGCGCAAATCAGAGTGATTTGGTTTTTCCGTCACCATCTCGGTTGCATGCGAGTAGTAAATGTTTTCCCAGCCGCATTAATCGAGTGTGTCAACGAGCTATGAGCTATTCTGAGAATAGATATGAAGGCAGGTCCAGACCTGAGACGCCGGCGGTATACATGAGAAGAACAATGCAGCTTTCACATGTGCCGGCTGTCACGAGCGCTCGGAAGATGAACTTGGCTGGAGACTCTGGAATCCCCTTCTCCGCCGACCGCACGCGCGCGCGGCCTGCCTTGGAGCGTAATCTAAGGCACATAGGTGGTATCAATTTCTCCGGTGATAGGTGCGAATGCGACTGTGTTGAGGTCATGTTTGGGGGAGGCCGAGCAGAGACTTTTTGGTCGGTTTCGCAGCTGGCGGTGTTTGGGCGCGTCTGTTGGACTATTTTGCGAGCATGTCTGTGCTCTGTGCGGTGCTTTATTTTGAGAGTTTAAGAGTACAGAGCTCGTCTGCTGATATTGTGTACTGCATTATTTAAGAGCTGTTTGGCATTGTGCGGTGAAATTAGGAGTTGTTTACGTGTTTGTGGCCTGTGTCAGATAACCACAGTGGGATCAGTGCGGTTGTTTTGTGACAAATATACTCCACGACTAAATAAAAGGGCTCCAAATAAATAGAGTGCAGCCCTTCCTCACTTCCCCGAGCAGCACAGAGCAGTCTGAGCTGTTTTTGTGCAATAACGGCAATCTGGTCAGAATGTGAGTGAGTAGACAAATAACTGCACAAATTTATCTGTAGAGGAGTTACAGGTCAGGATTGGAATGAATATCTTGATGGGTGTGGTTGTGTTGCAAAGTGTAGTGCACTACTCGAGTTCAGAAACTGCCTTATGTCAGCCTTACATATCGAAACCTATGAGAAGTAAAAGTTTCAAAAAGATATGTTGCAAATAAATAAAGTACACTCGTTCCTCCTTTCATCAGCCTATGCACTGAAGTTATTTGCGAAAATTAGCAGTTGTTTGGCTATTTGGAGGTAAATGTTTTGCATTATTTACTAGCGGTTCGCATGTCTGTAGGCTGTGCTGTGAGTTATTTTTAACTGTTTACAATTAGCAAGCGTGTGTGTAGAACATTATAAATGAGTTATGTAGGAGTGTTTTGCAGGTCTGTATGATGTGGGACATGTCAGCGTGATACATATACTCCATTCCTAAATAAAGTAAATTCGTTCCTCCATCCGTGGACGTAGTGCAGGTTGAGTCCGTTTACCAGAAACGTGTAGGAAGAGGTTGAGTGCTGGTGGCTTAGTTTGAAACAATTTTCTTAGGTTGGTGGCAGAAGCGCAAGTGAGCTTTGTTTACTGCCAGATTTCAAACTTGGCGCTGGTTCCTAGGAGGAGGCGGAGGTGGTAGTCTGGTCCTCGAAATGTAGTTGAAATTAGGGAGTTGAACACGTTTGAATATGTATATGAAATTTTAAACGGAATTATTTAATATAGCGAGGTGGTGAGAGTGAATTAGCGAGCGTTCTCGCGACGAGCAAACGCGCTGTTATATGGTCATGATGGATTCCACTGTCGGTCAAACTCTGGCGACAAACGTATCCTTTGTACGGCATGCGGTTGACAGGAAACGTCGTATCCAGTGTTACGTGCTCGCAGGCGTGGGCGACCGTTTGTGGCGGGATCCTCAGGCGCCGCAGCCAACCTGGCCCGCTGGCTGTGGGAGTGTGCTTGACGTCAGCGGATCAGGGAGTGGGCTGAGCCGGCTGCGCGTACATCAGCTGCGCTCTGGAGTTTCGCTGTGTGAGCATGGAGAAATCAGTTGGGACACACCTGCATGACCGTAATGTCTGAAATAAAGAGTCATTTTCCAGGTATTTACAGAAGGCTATGTCCGTCGCGTGTATGGAGACTGTGTGACGTAAGCGCGGCGGCGGCGCAGCGATTGTACAGTTATTATGC
Organism: Schistocerca cancellata; assembly: GCF_023864275.1. Lineage (NCBI taxonomy): Eukaryota > Metazoa > Arthropoda > Insecta > Orthoptera > Acrididae > Schistocerca > Schistocerca cancellata. The sequence continues at coordinate 483,520,992 of NC_064633.1, read as the reverse complement.
GCGCGCGAGAGCGAGTCACTTAGTGGGCGCTCTAGTGTGGTCCAAAAGTGCAGTTATATAGTCATGGCTGATTCCAATGTCGAGAAAACTTTGCCGCCAAAAGTGTAGCACTGCGTTCTCGCTCGCACAGGGACACGTGGCGAACGGCTGTGTGAGGTCGACATCGGCAGGTTTGAACATGGTGCCGGATGTGTTGCAGGGATACGGCCGACCGTTGTGTGATTCAGCTCCGAGGGAGCCAATTTTGGCAGGAAACATGTGGAGGCGACGAATGTACTTGGTGAGCAGACAAGGGGCCGCTGTGACTTCAAACTCGACAAGTTCCATCGTGTCGAGCGAAAACATGTTTACGACGTGGGAGCGATCGCTGGGCTCGACCCCCCGCGCTTGTGGCCGGCAGCCTCACGTGACAGGCGTAGGCTGAATTATGTAACTATAAGTGCAGTTTATTATTTGACGCGATTATGATAGGCTACCAGTGAAAACAAGATAAGTGAGGGAGAAAGCTCGTACATGTGATCAATTATGGTGTTGGGGATTTGAACTGGTGATAGATTTTTGTTATGGATGTAAGGAGAATGGGTTTCTCACCGAGAAAATCGGACATCTTGAATAAATAATCAATGATAATAATACATAGAAGTACAGTTTTCGAGAGAATATCGTGTTGGAATTTGAAATTGCCGCAATTTTATACTGTGTGTAGGCCTATAATGATAAATGATAATGAATGATAATAAATGACAATGAATGACAACGAATGACAATGAATGACAATGAATGACAATGAATGATAATGAATGTTAACAAATGATAATGAATGATAATGAATAATAAACAAAAGTAAGGTTTTGCAGCCATTATCATGTTGGAATTTGAATTTGGAGGGAATTTTCTAGTGGAGGCAGGTCAATAATAATAAATAATAATAAATTATAATAAATGACAATGAATGAATAGCACAATTGGTCTATTTTCCCGCCAAAATTCAAACTTCCTGCCATTTTTTCTCGAGGTTAGGTTAGTGGACATAGCACAATTGACCTATTTTCCCGCCAAAATCCGCCATCTTGGATGACGTCATGCATTGTTGCCACGTCTACATGCCGCCATCTTGGATGACGTCATCGCTGCCATCTTTAATAAATTTGGCAACAGTGAAACATGTGCTGGCACCCCCTTTGTCCCTTTACTGACGTACTCACTCACATTACATTGCTAACGCATAAAATCTCATTGATCCCAGCGGCGGAAGGCACAGTAATAAACCAGAGGTCCTACCAGCTCCCACAAGTGCAACAGAAAGCACTGCAACATGAGGTAATGTTGGCCGAGGGCACAGTATCTCCCAGCACTAGTGCATGAATTTAACTCTCATTATCTTACCAAAGAAACCAGATGCATGTGCGAAACAAAAATTGCGAGTGCTAGCAAATTACCAGAAATTAAACGAGATATCATTAAATATGGTTTACCCATTGCCCAAAATATATGAGATACTTGGTAGCCTAGGGAAGATGAAGTACTTCTCAGCACTAAAAGAATGGTTCAAATGGTTCTGAGCACTATGGGACTTAACATCTGCGATCATCAGTCCCGTAGAACTTAGAACTACTTAAACCTAACTAACCTAAGGACATCACACACATCCACGCCCGAGGCAGGATTCGAACCTGCGACCGTAGCGGTCACGCGGTTCCAGACTGAAGCGCCTAGAACCGCACGGCCACACCGGCCGGCTTCTTAGCACTAGACGCCGCCAAATGTTACTATCAACTACTATAGTTGAATTCATGAACGATGGTGGGCCACGCTTTGTACAGGCACAGACGAGGATTGCAGCGTTAGCAGTTGCAAACAGCAGCTGCGGTATGCACATAGAGATGTAGACGCAAATTAGTTTGAAAGCTTGTGCTTAAATGGTAGGTTATTCGGTGAACTTTTATTCAGTTTTCTGCTCTTTGTCAGAGAGTTAAGCTCCCATCACCACATGACTGCCACTGTGAGATAGTGGGATCAAAAGGAATGAGACATGCAATGTCGTCTGGCACAGCAAGCTGCAATGCTTCGTCCTGAGCATCTCATCTACATACAGGGAAACATGAGTGCTTGTGTCCAGTGACAAAATTAAAGTTTACAGATACTTACTTTCATAAAACACCAAAAAATGCAGACTTGCATTGCTTAATTACTTCCAACATGGACACATTCTGTCACAAATTACTTGTTATATAACATTCTGAATGAAATCATTTTAACACCACAAAAATATTGTATGTAGTGTTAGAAATTTCTCGTCTTTTGCTACAGTGAAAAACGTTTTGTTTATACCAGACACCTTTCGGTTTTTTTTAAAGCACCTCTATTAAAACAAAGTTGATGAAGTATACAAAGTCAGTTGAAGACTCATAAAAAACAAAGGCTAAAATTTATTGAGTTTTATATATCGAGGTGCAATGGGCCTAAAAACGAACTTATTTGAGTGTGTCATATACAAACAGCAATTATTTGCGAAAATATAGATGAGTCGAGACAAAAGTTGAATATGATCTTACAACCGCAGCGATGCACGAAAGTACAACAGATAATCAAGTGGCAGTGGCAGTATAGAAGCCAAAATACTGTCCACTGAAGATGCTTCAAAATAAAGGAAAAAGCGGCTGGTATAAATAAGACTTTCATTATGGTCGCTAAAGGCACAATATATCCCAATATTACCGGTAAAACCGCAACTGTGGATGAGAAGCTATAGAAATAGAAAAAACAACGTGAATATTATATTGTGGCTCACCTATGGTTATTTTCATTCGCTGCGGCCGTCGTCATGTACATCGCCGCAGTCCGTGTCAGTGACTGACTCATTTGATCTTAGAATGATGACGATGATATCGAGCATATTATCAGATAAAATTTCCCTCTCCACGTCCTGCTCCTATAGCCGTTCTGCATGTCGAACACATTCAGCCCATGCTGAACGTTTTATGCTGTCAAGTGCTTCATGCGTTAAGTCTCCCTGCATCAACAATTTTAAATGTTCTGCGACATATCCTTTCATTTGTGCCCATATGAGCTCTATCGGATTGTCCTGCAATGACATGGTGGTGAACGCAACCCTATATGCCCATATTCCTGTGCAGTATAATCGATTTCGTAGACTTTCACATGAGACTTATGAAGTTCGACAAGATTTAACAATTCAGCCCGAATTTGAAAGACAGTGCGGAATATTCTTACTTGCAAGCCACAGCATGATATAAGGTTTTTTGTACTTGTTGTGGGAGCCTTGTCAACAACAGATCAGTAGTAACTCGCAGATGTCCATAAAAATCGCTGAGTTTGCAAGCAAGTAATGGAGAAACTGTTTCCTAAACGTCTCTGAGTTTATTTCAGAATGATAATCACCTGCATTGCCCGTTTTTGCCCGGAACACTAATTAGCTTCCTAGAATGAATTCGGAAGCAAAAGCAGTGTGAAGCATAATTATTCGTTCCCCTTTACCAATTGGTACTTTAAAACCACCCGGACCACGCTTTTCTTGTATGATTCTGTTTTCCCCATGTTTTGTCCAAGTAGAAAATGTTCTGATTTGAGGATTTTCTTATGTCAAGAATACAACTTAAAAACTGTGCCCTTGAAGCAGTGAGATCGCAACATTCCATTACAAATTTTGGTCTGTCATTTATATTTACGTATTTGAACCCAATGTCAGAACTCTTCGCAGTGAGGTAAAACTGCACTTAAATTTATAATTTAACGAATTCTCAACGTAATTTTTTTTAACAGTTGGAGACTCGCCTTAGACCATCTTTGTCAAAATCGTCTAAATTGGTGACAGACTTCTCACGACTGTGATGTTTCTTCCCTGGAGATCTGAAAACTGGGTTTCCACTGGACTCGACAAATAAATTATCTTCACTGGCAATCCACTGAATAGTTCGCAAGCTGACGCAACTTGCTTCTGATGTGCGTTCCATAGATCTGGCAACATCTGTGATAGGTCCCTCTCGCTTGCGTTTGGAGAATTTGTCACTTGTCACCACCATCAGCCATGACAAGTTGCAACAAACTGAATAATGAATTTAGGAGATCTATCAACATCCTTTTTCTTGCGCCAACATATACAAAATTTGTATTGAAGTCACCACATATAACTAATTTTTGGTATTTCCTACAAAGTGAATCAAGAACCCCCTCTAGCTTGTGCTGAAATGCTCTGAAGTCAAGAGTTAGGGGACCTATAAACAACAACAATTAGAAGTTTAGTTTCACTAAGTCAACTGCCCCTGCACAAAACTCAAATATTTGTTCAGTGCAGTGCTGTGATACATCTATGGACTCAAATCGAATACTGTTTTTTACGTACACTCCGTTCGAATTGTTTTTCAGGAGAAAGTGCAACTTACGTGGATGGCTACAGAAAAAAAACCGTGAACGTAGTTTATAACTACAAAGATTACCTGACTGAGATCTGACAACAGATGCAAATGCTGCATCAGGAGTCCCGCATGGTGACACAGGCAAGCAAGGAGAGAAATAAGTCCATTACAACAAAACTCAAAAACCAAAGGAATTAAGGAAGTATGACCGCAAGTTAATGTATGATGAGAGCATGCGTAGAGGATGGAGTATGAAGCTGGACAGTCAATGGCGAGGACCAGTCACTGTGATTGATGTACAGGAAACAAATGTAATAGTTAGATGCAAGGAAAAAAAAGTGTGAAAGTGCATGCAAATCGCTTGGTAAAGTTTTTTTGAGTCCTGGGGACAGTTACAAAAGTATCTGGAAGATACTCAAGGTTGGGTTGCCAATAAAGTGTCGAGGATTTCAGGAAGAATCAGTAAACAGGATTTGCACTAATGGAATCCAGAGGCTGAGAACGCCTTTTCTATTACAGATGCCAAGAGTGAAGGCACTGTGGGTGACAATCATCATGGGGAGTATATTGCTGGTTGGCCTTGTGGAATGAGACACACCGCCGCTGGACATACGAGTGCTTACTCACTATGCATATTTTTGACTATCACAACTACTATCGTGGGGTCATTAGTGACCCCAAAAATTATTAGTATCTCCATTTACTTTGATTCAGTTTTTTATGGTAATTGTCTTATATACTTTCATTTCAACTTGTTACAACTACTTTAATCTAAATATGAGGTATAGAAAGCCAGAAATTCATACAAACCATGTTTATTTTTATATCTACATGTTTTCAATTCTCAATGCAGAGGTAATTTTAAAGTAACAAATTTTTCATTTTAGTGGTAACTCTTCTTGTTAGCTTCATCTGCCTAGTTGATTAAGGTCAAAATTAATCTCTGAAAGGGGAAATTTAATTTTTAATGCATAATAAAGAAATTAACAGCCATTACTTTATACTTAACAAAAATTTCAGTTTCTAAAATATTATTGTCCATAATAAAGTCGCTCTTTGTTTGATTGCACACATACTGTCTTCTGGTGAGAGTGGTTTTTGCAGACATATTTATTGCATATCTAAATAGTCCATAACCTCTTCTGCCATCATAACATGTCCGTTGAAGCAAATAGATTCGCTACTCATTGTTATATCACAAACGCAACTCAAAACAAAATGGAACATTCAAAATAATTTCCACTTAATTACTATCCTGGGGTCTTCAGTGACCCCAAAATCCAATAACTTTGTAACAAACGATGTCATGACTTGCACTAACACGTTTCCCTGAAGACAACTGACTTCCAAGAGAATACATACAATCTTTGGTGCAAGAGCCGCATCATTCCAGAGATAAATAAGATAATGTTAATGCTGGGGCCAAAATGACACCGTGATAGTAACTGGGGGTTAAATCGACACTAGGGATATATTACGACGACCATGATATAGTATAGTGAAACTTGAAGAATTGTTAGTTATTTTAATCTACGAGAAATGCATGAAAAATTTGAGCAAATGCAAGTATAATAGATCAGTAGCACATTGTGTGAGCAAATTGCTTCAGGCAAACTAGAGAGTGAGAAGGTTCAGAAAACGGTAAAGTGGCATGTGGGTAAAATTACAGAGGCGAAACACTTAATGGAGCAGTTAGGCATGAGCAAATGAGGTGTAAACGAGGGATTCTACATCTACATCTACATCTACATGGATACTCTGCAAATCACATTTAAGTGCCTGGCAAAGGGTTCATCATACCACTTTCACAATTCTCTGTTATTCCAATCACGCACAGCGTGCGGAAAGAACGTACACCTGTATCTTTCCGTACGAGCTCTGATTTCCTTTATTTTATCATGGTGATCGCTTCTCCCTATGTAGGTCAGAGTCGACAAAATATTTTCGCATTTGGGATAGGAAGTTGCTGATTGGAATTACGTGAGAAGATTCCGCCGCAACGAAAAACGCCATTGTTTTAATGATGTCCACCCCTAATCCTGTATCATGTCAGTGACACTCTCTCCCCTATTTAGTGATAATACGTAACTTGCTGCCCTTCTTCGAACTTTTTCAATGTACTCCGTCAATCCTATCTGGTGCGGAACCCACACCGCACAGCAGTATTCTATAAGTGGATGGACAAGAGTAATGTAGGCCGTCTCCTTAGTAGATCTGTTGCATCTTCTAATTGTCCCACTAATAAAATGCAGTCTTTGGTTAGCCTTCCCAACAACATTTTCTGTGTGTTCCTTCCAAATAAGTTGTTCGTAATTGTAATTCCTAGGTAGTTGAATTTACGGCCTTTAGATTTGACTGATTTATCGTGTAATTGAAGTTTGACGGATTCCTTTTTACACTCATGTGGATGACCTCACACTATTCGTTATTTAGGGTCAATTAGAAACTTTCCCACCATACAGGTATCTTTTCTAAATGGTTTTGCAATTTGTTTTGATCTTCTGATGACTTTATTAGTCGATAAACGACAGCGTCATCTGCAAACAACCTAAGAAGGCTGCTCAGATTGTCTCCCAAATCGTTTATATAGATAAGGAACAGCAAAGGGTCTTTACCACTGCCTTGGGGAACGCCAGAAATCACTTCCGTGTTACTTGACGACTTTCCGTCAATTACTACGAACTTTGAACTATCTGACAGGAAATCACGAATCCAGTCACGTAACTGAGACGATATTTCACAAGCACGCAATTACACTACAAGCCGCTTGTGTCAAAAGCCTTCCGGAAATCCAGAAATACGGAATCATTCTGAAATCCCTTGTCAATAGCACTCGACACTTCATGCAAGTAAACAGCTAGTTGTGTTTCACAAGAACGACGATTTCTAAATCCATTTTCACTGTGTGTCAATAGATCGTTTTCTCCAAGGTAATTCATAATGTTCGAACACAATTTATGTTATAAAATCGTGCTACATATCGACGTTAATTATATGGACCTGTAATTTAGTGAATTACTCCTACTACCTTTCTTGACTGTTGACGTGACCTGTGTAGCTTTCCAGTCTTTGGGTACGGATCTTTCGTCGAGCGAACAGCTGTATATGATTTTTAAGGATGGAGCTATCGCATCACCATACTCTGAAAGGAATCTAATTCGTATAGTGTCTGGACCAGAAGACTTGCTTTTATTAAGTGATTTAAGTTGTACACCACTCCAAGGATATTAACTTCTATGTACTCATGTTGGCAGTTGTTCTTCATTAGAATTCTGGAATATTAACTTCGTCTTCTTTTGTGAAGATATTTCGGAAGGCTATGTTTTGTAAGTCTGCTTTGGTAGCACTGTCTTCGATAGTTTCTCCATTGCTATCGCGAAAAGAAGGCATTGATTGTGTCTTGCCGCCAGCATACTTCACATACGACCAGAATCTCTTTGGATTTTCTGACAAATATCGACACAAAGTTTCGTTGTGGAAACTCTTACAAGAATTTCACATTGAAGTCCGTGCTAAATTTCGAGCTTCTGTAAAAGATCGCCAATCTTGGGATTTTGCATATGTTTAAATTTGGCATGTTAGTTTCATTGTTTCTGCAACAGTGTTCTGAACCGTTTTGTGCACCTAGAAGGATCAGCTACGTCGTTTGTTGATTTATTTGGTATAAATCAACTGCTGCCAATACTATTTCTTTGAATTCAGTCCACATCAGGTCTACACTTAAATTGTTAATTTGGATGGAGTGGAGATCGTCTGTCATGAAGGCGCCAAGTGAATATTTATCTGCTATATTGAACTGATATATTTCTTATTTAGTTTTGGAGGATTTGGGGATTATAGTACTCAATCTCACTACGACAACCCTGTGGTCACTAACCCTGTACCCATTTTGATCCTCGTTACTAACTCAGAATTATTTGTTGCTAAGAGATCAAGTGTGTTATTACAACCATTTATTATTCGCATGGGCTCGAAATAATTTTCAGAGAATGCATTTAGCACAATTTTGGATGATGTTTTATGTGTACCTCTGGAATTAAACATGTATTTCTGCAAACATCTCATGGGTAAATTAAAGTAGTAGGACAGAGTGTGTTCTGTGCCACTCTGCATTGTTGCCAAATTTATTCAAGATGGCGGTGATGACGTCGTCCAAGGTGGTGGCAGGTAGACTTGGCAACAGCGCATGACGTCATTCAAGATGGCGGATTGTGGTGGGAAAATAGGTCAATTGGTGTATTTCCACTAACCTAACCCCCAGGAAAATGGCGGGAAGTTTGAATTTTGGCGAGAAAATTCAAATTCCAACAGTATAATTGCAGCGAAACCATACTTTTCTTTATTATTATTCATTATCATTTATTATTATTTATATCATGCACGTGTGTACACAGTCCAACTGGCTTAGTTCATATCTCAGCCACAAGGGAGCGCCGATGTGACGTCATTCAAGATGGCGGATTTTGGTGGGAAGAAAGCTAATTGGGCCACATCCACTAACTACCGTTATGACCTTAAATGCTCCTGCACATTCACTCTTTGCTGTGCTGTCGCTGTCAAACCATCGCCATGTGTTCAATCATAGAGATGAATATGGATGATAGAGCAGCTTTCAATAGCTGCATTACATGTAGACATTCGAGGGAGGACTGTAACCACAGTTCACTACATGTGGTATGGAAGCGTATGATAATGGAGGACTGTCGGAGGAATAAGTACAAGAATTTTGTTCATCAGATTTCAGCAATGCATAGGGATGGGGCCAGGATGCATCCCGTAACCAGCATATCGTCAATGAAGAAACATTACCGCGTAACTGACTTATTGGCGATTTTTCGTTTTTCAGTCAGATGATGTCGTTGACCGTACGCACATCTGCTCTTAAAATCATAATGACGAATTTTTAATTATTTCCCATAAAAAAATTCTCTAAAACAATATCGCATATGTGACACAGCAAATAAATAGATGGCAATACTGTGGAATGGTAGAGAGTTAAATACCGCATATCTACAATCTATGGATACTGTAAACAATACCGCGTAACTACAAAAGCGCGCGCAGCCACAGCACATTGTTACTGCCTCATTACGTATTTAACAGTGCTCGAAAGTGGTTCCATGCTTGTACCTTCATTCGTGATAATGGATATCGATATAGATGATCTTTTTACTGAAGAAGAAATTGTTTCTCAACTGAAATCAGCTTATGAAAGTGGAGAATCGTTCCTGAGAGTGACTGATAGCAGTAAGTAAATTGTTTTATTATTCACCTTTGAATGTTAGCAGCACAAGTGTCTTATTGTGATGTAAATCAGAACGCCCCCACTGCACTCGTTCTGTGCTTTATTCATTTCTGCCAAAGATTTCTAGACAGTCCACTTTCTTGTAGGATCTCCTGTAAATGCAGAACAAACAACAGGTGAGAAAAGTCGTAACGCTGAAGTTACATTTTCCGAAGAAGAATTAATTTCGTATATGGGGTTCTCGGTTACTGTTCCTGCAACATCTACTGATGCAGGAAAATTTTCTTTGGGTTTTTGTTAATAGTATTACTGATGCCGTCGTTCTCATAAATACATGAATTTGAGCTTCATCTTTGTCTGCTTAAATTAATATATAAATATTTTTCCATCTAGAAACTTCAGTGGCTGTATCCAACAATGCGCAAAATGAAACCACAGTCACTGTTTCCACTAGAGACGACAGTACTTCACACTCATTGCTGTGCGATGGTGCTCATTGTTTGCCAAACACTCTGGTTAAATTATCGGAAGATCATGAGAGCAATAATGATGCTGACAGTGAAGGCCAAGAATTTTATGGTGACGTAAGCAGTGACAGGAAACGGAAGTCTAAACCACATCTTGAAGATTGTAAGAAAAATGCCAATAAAATTCTGAGAATGCGTGGACAGGCGTATATTCGATATAAAAGAAGTCGAATTGGTAAAATCACTCATGATACTCCAAGAGAGGCACGAAAATGTCCAACATGTACTTCAAAGATGTGTCAGAAATCCGTTCAAAGGAAGTGTCATCAGTTTTCTCCTGATGATAGGCAGGCAGTATTTAACACATTTTGGGAAACGATGTCATGGGATCAGAGAAAGGTTTACGTTGTCAACCTTGCAGACGTCATTCCAACCAAACGTTCAGGTAAGAACATTGGCGAATCCAGGAGAAAAGGGACGCTCGTTTATCATTTGAAAAATGAGCTGGGGAAACATAAAGTATGCAACAAGATGTTTCTCAGTACTCTTGGGATTAAAGAATGGACAGTCCGATATTGGTTGGGTAATTCCACACATGGGATGAGTCCTGACACAGAATCGTCACGACCTCCAATCAAACAAACGAAGAAGAAAGATGAGAGAACCTTCATGAAAGAACTCCAGGACTCTCTCATTACTGCAGGAAATCCTCCTCGAAGTTGTACCTTGAGCCTATTCTACAATCCAAACAACAGCTGTATGGACTCTATGTGGAAAAATGTCATGCGGCGAAGATTTCACCACTAAGTTGGGCTACCTTTAACTTGATTTTAGATGATGGTAATATTAGCTTATTTTCCCCCAAGAAAGACCAGTGCGACTTGTGTTGTAGTTACAGGCTTGGTAACTTGAGTCAAGACTTGTGGAAGCAACACAGAGAACGGAAAGAGCAGGCAAGGATGCAAAAAGATGCTGACAAGAAATAATCCCAGCAGTTCTGCTCAGTGTACACCATGGACTCACAGGCTGTGAAAGTAGCTCCATTTTTAAGTGAAAATGCAGTTTATTATAAAACAAAGTTAGCTGTTCATAACAATGTATAATTTAGAAAGTCGTGATCTAGTACGTTACTGGTTCGATGACATGCAAGGTGATATAGTTGCATCATGTTTTGCCTCATGCACCGTGGACACTATCCAGAACGATTAAGGAAAATCCTGTTCAAGTCATTCTGTATTCTGACGGCTGCACATATCAGAACAGAAATGTGATATTATCAAATGCTCTTTTAAGATTAGCAATTGATACTGGAGTGTTGATTACACAAAATTTTTTGGAGAAAGGTCATACTCAGATGGAATGTGACTCAGTTCACAGTTCCACTGAGTGCAAGCTTAAAGGATGTGAAATTACACTTCCTAGCCAATACGCTATCATATCTAAAGAAGCGAGAAAAAAGCCACAGCCACACGAAGCCCATTACCTACATTATTCCTTTTTCATCAACTACGCAGAGAAAAGTTTGTGGCTATACGACTCAATTAGGCCTGGAAGAGCTGTAACAAATGAGCCTACAGTTACCGATCTGAGGGCGCTACAGTACCGCCCAAATGGTATTATTTACTACAAGTGCTCTTTCAACGAGGTGTGGCAAGAATTACCGAGGCGTCCGAGGAAACGTTTTGGCCGCGCGGGATTAGTCGAATGGTCTAGGGCGCTGCAGTCATGGACTGTGCGGCTGGTCCCGGCGGAGGTTCGAGTCCTCCCTCGGGCATGGGTGTGTATGTTTTCCTTAGGATAATTTAGGTTAAGTAGTGTGTAAGCTTAGGGACTGATGACCTTAGCAGTTAAGTCCCATAAGATTTCACACACATTTGAACATTTGAAAATTCTTGGAGATGTTTGCTTCCCGAAACTATACAAGGAAAGCCGGAAAATCAAGAAATCCAAATGGGATCTTTTACAACAACTTAAATCTGTTCTTCCTACAGATTGTCGTAGTTATTATGACAACATTCCTTATGAAGGAAAATTATCGCGGAGATAACTGTGTGACGAGTATCAGTGCAGTGCAATTCTCTGTTGCTGCTTTGAGTGACGTTTAGGATTTTTCTTGAAGAAATGTGCAGACATTATCGCAACTATGTAAACAGTATATTTAATTAAAATGTTTCTATTAAATCTTTCAATAAAAATGATTAATGCTCTAAAACGTTATCTTACTAGCTTTCTCAGCACCAAATACCAACGTAACTAAGTGAAGTCGTGCCGGGACACTGACTAACAAATACCGCGTAAGTAGCAGATCATGGCATAAATACCGAGAACATTCCGCGTATGTGCCGTAATTAAGCTTTCTAAAGCGTATTTTTTTGTTTCACATTTTCATTTGATTCAATATTTCCTTGTAGTGCTACGATGCAAATTTAGCGCAGCTGTGAAATGTATTAGGCATTTTAGACAGTTTTTTGTCTCTCGTGTAATATTCTTATATTGCTACTTACGCGGTATTGTTATTTCAACGATGATATGCTCATGCGCATGTGCAAACTGCAGAGATATTAACCATCAAGCATTCACTCTCCCAAAACGCAAGAGACATCCAGTTGATGTCAATCCCCTTCAGTATAAACATATTCATATACTCCGTATATACCATTGAAAACCATCCTGCAGAATGTGTTCTATCGACGAGTTATTTATTGGTGTTTGACAGTGATGACTTTAACAGCTGTGTAGTTTGCAAGCATACAGCTAAGGACTACCCCCATAGCCTCCTACATGTGGAATGGAAGCGCTCATTAATGCTCGAACATACAGGGTGTTTCAAAAATGACCGGTATATTTGAAACGGCAATAAAAACTAAACGAGCAGCGATAGAAATACGCCGTTTGTTGCAATATGCTTGGGACAACAGTACATTTTCAGGCAGACAAACTTTCGAAATTACAGTAGTTACAATTTTCAACAACAGATGGTGCTGTGGTCTGGGAAACTCTATAGTACGATATTTTCCACATATCCACCATGCGTAGCAATAATATGGCGTCGTCTCTGAATGAAATTACCCGAAACCTTTGACAACGTGTCTGGCAGAATGGCTTCACATGCAGATGAGATGTACTGCTTCAGCTGTTCAATTGTTTCTGGATTCTGGCGGTACACCTGGTCTTTCAAGTGTCCCCACTGAAAGAAGTCACAGGGGTTCATGTCTGGCGAATAGGGAGGCCAATCCACGCCGCCTCCTGTATGTTTCGGATAGCCCAAAGCAATCACATGATCATCGAAATATTCATTCAGGAAATTAAAGACATCGGCCGTGCGATGTGACCGGGCACCATCTTGCATAAACCACGAGGTGTTCGCAGTGTCGTCTAAGGCAGTTTGTACCGCCACAAATTCACGAAGAATGTCCAGATAGCGTAATGCAGTAATCGTTTCGGATCTGAAAAATGGGCCAATGATTCCTTTGGAAGAAATGGCGGCCCAGACCAGTACTTTTTGAGGATGCAGGGACGATGGGACTGCAACATGGGGCTTTTCGGTTCCCCATATGCGCCAGTTCTGTTTATTGACGAAGCCGTCCAGGTAAAAGTGAGCTTCGTCAGTAAACCAAATGCTGCCCACATGCATATCGCTGTCATCAATCCTGTGCACTATATCGTTAGTGAATGTCTCTCGTGCAGCAATGGTAGCGGCGCTGAGGGGCTGCCTCGTTTGAATTTTGTATGGATAGAGGTGTAAACTCTGGCGCATGAGACGACACGTGGACGTTGGCGTCATTTGGACCGCAGCTGCAACACGGCGAACGGAAACCCGAGGCCGCTGTTGGATCACCTGCTGCACTAGCTGCGCGTTGCCCTCTGTGGTTGCCGTACGCGGTCGCCTACCTTTCCAGCATGTTCATCTGTCACGTTCCCAGTCCGTTGAAATTTTTCAAACAGATCCTTTATTGTATCGCTTTTCGGTCCTTTGAATACATTAAACCTCAATTGAAAACTTCGTCTTGTTGCAACAACACTGTGTTCTAGGCGGTGGAATTCCAACACCAGAAAAATCCTCTGTTCTAAGGAATAAACCATGTTGTCTACAGCACACTTGAACGTTGTGAACAGCACACGCTTACAGCAGAAAGACGACATACAGAATGGCGCACCCACAGACTGCGTTGTCTTCTATATCTTTCACATCACTTGCAGCGCCATCTGTTGTTGAAAATTGTAACTACTGTAATTTCGAAAGTTTGTCCGCCTGAAAATGTATTGTTGTCCCAAGCATGTTGCAACAAACGGTGTCTTTCTATCGCTGCTCGTTTAGTTTTTATTACCGTTTCAAATATACCGGTCATTTTTTAAACACCCTGTATGAACAAAAATACTGTCCTCCAAATAAATTCTTTGCAGGGAGATGCTAAAATATGTATTACCCATCTCATGGAAATATCTGCTACTGTTGGAACTGCTTGCCTTTTCTAAAGCCTACATACAACCTCCCAGCCGAGAAGAGACGACTACCTCTCCTCCAGCAGAGTGAAGAACTGATCTAGTTCACGAGTTCACCGCTAGAGTACACTTCGATTGGTCACGTGGTCACATTATTCAGCCAATAGGAGCACAGCATCATGATGACGTAGGTGGCTTGTCTATAAGGAGGACTCAGCAGCTCCTCTATCTCTGTCCCAGTCAGTCACTCCAGATGAAGTGTCACTCTCCGAAGCAGAATAGGAGGAAGAAGCAGCAGAAAAGTAAGTCCGAAAATTATTATTATTATGATTATTATTGTTATTCTTTCTTTTCTCAGACGTTATGTCTGGTCAAAAATAATATTGACGTGGACCTTGATCAAGCGTGACTTCCTTTTAACTCTATGGTATATGTTATATTGCATTTACGAACTTTTGGGTGATTGAACATGTATCAATAATTACGGATTTCTGTAGTTGTATATATACATTTGGATGTAGCTGTACTGCGTTGATGTACTGGTGGAAATTGTGCGGTATGACTCCTGTAGTTGATAGTATAATCGGTATAATGTCAACTTTATCCTGATGCCACATGTCCTGGACTTCCTCAGCCAGTTGGATGTATTTTTCAATTTTTTCTCCTGTTTTCTTCTGTATATTTGTTGTATTGGGTTAGATATTTCGATTAGTTGTGTTAATTTCTTCTTTTTATTGGTGAGTATGATGTCAGGTTTATTATGAGGTGTTGTTTTATCTGTTATAATGGTTCTGTTCCAGTATAATTTGTATTCACCATTCTCCAGTACATTTTGTGGTGCATACTTGTATGTGGGAACGTGTTGTTTTATTAGTTTATGTTTTATGGCAAGTTGTTGACGTATTACTTTTGCAACATTGTCATGTCTTCTGGGGTATTCTGTATTTGCTAGTATTGTACATCCGCTTGTCATGTGGTCTACTGTTTCTATTTGTTGTTTGCAAAGTCTGTATTTATATGTTGTGGTATTGGGATCTTTAATAATATGCTTGCTGTAATATCTGGTGTTTATTGTTTGATCCTGTATTGCAATCATGAATCCTTCCGTCTCACTGTATATATTGCCTTTTCTTAGCCATGTGTTGGATGCGTCTTGATCGATGTGTGGCTGTGTTAGATGATATGGGTGCTTGCCATGTAGTGTTTTCTTTTTCCAATTTACGTTCTTCGTATCTGTTGATGTTATGTGATCTAAAGGGTTGTAGAAGTGGTTATGAAATTGCAGTGGTGTAGCCGATGTATTTATATGAGTGATTGCTTTGTGTATTTTGCTAGTTTCTGCTCGTTCTAGAAAGACTTTTCTTAAATTGTCTACCTGTCCATAATGTAGGTTTTTTATGTCAATGAATCCCCTTCCTCCTTCCTTTCTGCTTAATGTGAATCTTTCTGTTGCTGAATATATGTGATGTATTCTGTATTTGTGGCATTGTGATCGTGTAAGTGTGTTGAGTGCTTCTAGGTCTGTGTTACTCCATTTCACTTCTCCAAATGAGTAGGTCAATATTGGTATAGCATAAATATTTATAGCTTTAGTCTTCTTTCTTGCTGTCAATTCTGTTTTCAGTATTTTTGTTAGTCTTTGTCTATATTTTTCTTTTAGTTCTTCTTTAATATTTGTATTATCTATTCCTATTTTTTGTCTGTATCCTAGATATTTATAGGCATATGTTTTTTCCATCGCTTCTATGGAGTCACTGTGGTTATTCAATATGTAATCTTCTTGTTTAGTGTGTTTTCCCTTTACTATACTATTTTTCTTACATTTGTCTGTTCCAAAAGCCATATTTATATCATTGCTGAATACTTCTGTTATCTTTAGTAATTGGTTGAGTTGTTGATTTGTTGCTGCCAGTAGTTTTAGATCATCCATGTATAACAAATGTGTGATTTTGTGTGGGTATGTTCCAGTAATATTATATCCATAATTTGTATTATTTAGTATATTGGATAGTGGGTTCAGAGCAAGGCAGAACCAGAAAGGACTTAATGAGTCTCCTTGGTATATACCACGCTTAATCTGTATTGGCTGTGATGTGATATTATCTGAATTTGTTTGGATATTAAATGTGGCTTTCCAGTTTTTCATTACTATGTTTAGGAACTGTATCAATTTAGGATCTACTTTGTATATTTCCAATATCTGTAGTAACCATGAGTGGGGTACACTATCAAAAGCTTTTTGGTAATCAATGTATGCGTAGTGTAGCGACCTTTGTTTAGTTTTAGCTTGATACATCACCTCTGTATCTATTATCAGTTGCTCTTTACATCCTCGTGCTCCTTTGCAGCAGCCTTTTTGTTCTTCATTTATAATTTTGTTCTGTGTTGTATGTGTCATTAATTTCTGTGTAATGACTGAAGTTAATATTTTGTATATTGTTGGTAGGCATGTTATGGGGCGATATTTAGCTAGGTTTGCTGTGCCTGCTTGATCTTTAGGGTTCAGATAGGTTATTCCATGTGTAAGTGTATCAGGGAATGTGTGTGGGTCTGCAATGTAACTGTTAAATAATTTAGTTAGATATGAATGTGTTGAGGTAAACTTCTTTAGCCAGAAATTTGCTATTTTATCATTTCCAGGGGCTTTCCAGTTGTGCATAGAATTAATTGCTCGGGTGACTTCATGTTGCAAAATTATCACTTCAGGCATTTGTGGTATCATCTTGTATGAGTCTGTTTCTGCTTGTATCCACCGTGCATGCCTGTTATGTTGTACCGGGTTTGACCATATGTTGCTCCTGAAGTGTTCCATGTCTGTTATGTTTGGTGGATTGTCTATTTTAGTGTGTGTGTTATCTATTGTCTGGTAAAATTTCTTTTGGTTTGTGTTGAATGTTGGTTTTGTTTCCTTCTATTTTCACTTTTTTTGTATCTTCTAAGTCGTTTGGCCAATGATTGTAATTTCTGCTTCTTTTCATCTAATTGTTCTATTGCTTCTTGTTGTGAGATTTTACCTAACCTTTTTCGTTTTTTGTCTGATATTTCATTTCTTATAAATTGTGTTAGCTGTCCGGTGACTTTTCTCAGTTTTTCTGTTCTGATCTGTAGCCTGTGTTGCCATGCTGGTTTTGTGGGTTTCTTCTGTGTGTTGGTTGGTTCTGATCTCTGCCTAGTGTGTATATTTAGTGTAGTGAGTGCTCCCATATAAACCAGTAGTTGTAACTCTTCCATAGTTGTGGTTTCATTAATTTTTTGTTTATGATTGTGTTGATAGTTTTTATTGTTGTTTCGACTTGTGGGTTATTTGGCGGTCTATGCAAGAATGGTCTAATGTCTGTATTTGTGTCTTTGTATTCTATATATATCAGCTGAAATTTCTCTTCTATATCTAACATGTGTGTCACTTCGTGTTCTATTTGTGCTTGTTCTGGTGGCTGTCTTAAGATTTCGTTTTCCTCTGATTGTTTAATTGATGCGTGTTGGTCTTTGTTTGTTTGCTCTGGGATGTTTGAGTCCTTTACTGGGATGTTTGAGTCTGTTACTGTATTTTCTTCTTCTTCTAATTGCGCATTATTTTGTTCCAGTATTTGTTGTACTTGTTGTTTGATGTTTTCTAATTCTGACTGGGGTATCCTGTTATTTTTTATTATTACACGGATCTGATCAGTTAGTCGTTGTTCTGTTAAAAATTTTAATTCCGGGTATCTGGTAATAAATGTTGTGTATACTTGTGATCTGTATCCAGTTGTGTTGGTTCCTAGATTTGTTGCTTGGTAATAACAGAACATGAGGTGTCGATTAACTTCATCTGACCATCTCATCCTGTCTTTGTTTTCCTTCTAGGGTGGTTGCAGGAAGCATATCCTGCAAAACACCTCTATTTGGATTAAAATCATTTTCCAGTTGGCTAGCAGTGTCGTTACCATTGTGGGCGGGCATAGTGTTCAAGCGTCGTCCCCGACCATGACGGCGCTTGTCCGAGGCTTCTTTAGTTTTGTCCTGAACCAAGTAATCACACTAAAAGGGGAGTTAGCCCTATTAGTGGTTTGTTTTTTTCGTCGCCTCTTACGACTGGCGGAACATACCGGAGGCCTATTCTTTTCCCGGGCCTCCACAGGGTTTATTATTATTATTATTATTATTATTATTATTATTATTATTATTATTTCTGTGCCAACGGCATATGATGCTTATGAATATTCGTCTTTGGCCTGTAGCTGCACTCGTGATGTCAGCATCAGCAGGTCCCAACCTGTCCTGGTCCACATACGTGAAGGCCTCGGACTCATCCACACAAGACCCTGTAGTGCAGCTTCTCACCATGCTGGAGCAGGATAGCGAGGTGTTAATGTCTGTGCCAGAGGCTGCACTTGACAGGACTTTACAGTACTGGTCTCCTTCGTACGCACCATCCACTGATCATCGCCCAAGACACGTGCCGCCATCAGTGCAAGAACAGCATGCTAACCGTGCTGGTGTGGATGTTGTGGATGAGAAGATACTGACCGCCAGTGCACCACAACCTATACTATTCGCCTCAAGCTATGTGTTAACAGTTAGTGGTTCAAAAGGTCTTCATGTAGGACTTGAAGTTTCACAATACGGTAGCCTATCCAATGTGATAGTGCTGGAAAATGTGCTCAAAAATATTAAAGTCAAGTTTTCTGAGTATGAGTGGGATGAACTGTGTTGTGTAAAAACACAGATCAAGAATCGTATGACTACCGAATATTATTCATCCCGATCCTACAAGGGCATGTACTGCGACAGTCAAATTGTGAGTATTATATCAATGTATGATGGTCCTACACTAGGAATTAAAAGTGCTGATGGTTATAATATTTTCATGCAGCACTCGACTGTTAATAACTTGTTCAATTTAGACGTGGCTGTAACTAGTAAGATGGAGAGCACATGCGTCCATATGTCCAAGCAGTATACAGTGACATTAACTGGCTTCACACATGTAGCATCCACATAGATGATATAGAACATTGTTTTAGTACGTGTATAACTGCAGTGCCCAAGTCTTGTGCTATTCCTCGAATAGGTATTGAAAACATTGAAGTCAAATTCACTGATGGAATACCAGACTATTGCAATGCACCGATAACACTGCAAGATATACGTGCTGAATTTCAAGTGTACAAGAAGCAGCTATTGTCCAAATACTGTGCTTCTGCTGCACCATTTAAAAAGAACAAATTGATTTTTTCTCATGATGATCATATTTGTAAATCTTTTTATAAATAAATAAATAAATATATTTATAATATTAAATTTGTGTTCGTGTTTTTTATTTGTCCAGACAAAATGTCACTCTTCCCTTTAAATATAACACTTTGAGTTCATTCTATCATGTAGCCATTGTAGCTCAGTTGGTAAGGTGACTGTGCTATAGTGGCTACACACACACACACATATTGTTTACTATATAAAAGCCTATTGCACACCTGGACTTAGCACAGTAGGTATCATGGGAGGCTGGGTGAAACACCCTCGCCGCAAGGACTTTGTTGTAGGTGACTGGTCCTGTGATGATGACCAAGACCAGAAGACCAATAATAATGGAGCACTCCTTCCTGACAGCATACGAGCTATAGCTGTAGGTCCTTCCAACTGTGGCAAGACAAATGTCCTCATGGCTCTGTTAATACACATAGACGGAGTCTGCTTTGAGCTTCGAGCACGGCGACCAGTGGCACCTTTACCGGGGAAATGTGTCTCTGCAGGCTCTGCTGTCCGGATGGGGTAGCCGCACCAGGTATATGCACTACACCATGCTGAGAGTCGACTGCTATAGAGATAAAGTAAATAAGTACATTGCTTACCATGGTGAATTATAACGATCACACACATTGTTATAAGGAGAGTGAATAATTACCTTTTTGGCTCTGACTCCACGCCATGAACAATTCATTGGGGCAGTCTACTGACCCCTCAAATAACTCATCCATCCCATCATCGAAAAAGTGGTTATAATCATCTAGAACAAACAAGATACATACAAATGGAATTGTTAGAGAAAAAGAAATATGTATATTAATATTATTAGAGATAGGTAATTTAAAAAAAAACTTACAAGTAGGCTGCTGTTGTTCTACCATTATTGTCGCTGAATAGCCTCCATCTCCCTATCAATGGCATTAAGGTCATCAATGGCGTTTACTGTAACAGAACGACATATAATTTTAGTTACTTTGAAACGATAGCTAGAGTAAAGACGATAGAGGTCGATTTATTTTTCGGTATACATATGTGAGTGGCGGTGTTCTGGGGCATATGGAGCTGGGGGGAGAATCCAATTATGTAGGGGACTATGTGGGACAGCCCCCAAGCTCTGCTTAAAACTTTAGTTGGATTTGCCTTAAGTGATCTAGAAACAAAGAAAAAAAATAATAACAAGTATGAAATAAGGAAAGAAATTTTTAAATGGTTAATATAAATGAAAAATAGATTAGATATTAAGATTATACACACAATGCAATTCCGGCTGTGTCTCGAGCACAGGAGCCTGTTGGGCTGTAGTCCATTCCTCACAATCCAGGATGAAGTCTGTGAGGTCCACTATAACAATGAGATATATAATTAATAAACGGAATATGTAAGATATACAGGAAAATGGATAATGAAAAATAGAAATTATTTACTTACTGGGTAATGGCGTATCCTGGACTCTGTCTCTTGGCGATTGAGGGCTTGCTGCTGCAGCTAACACACTTCATCTTTGCAGATAACAATGAAAAACGCACGAGAACAAACAAACGAATGATCCAGAGGACAACAGATGAGTGAGAAAGATGAGAAGGGGGTAACTTCTTATATAGTTGTGATGACGTAGTATGACGTGATCTTAGGATGAACCAACGGGTGTTGAGAACTTTGTAGGGGATGGTGATTGAGTCCACTAGCAACCCTAGTGGCTGAAAGCTGAACTTGTAAGTTGCTTCCAGGGTATGGTGGAGAACTGAGAGTTTTATAATTTATAAAATTATAGAGAAATAATTGATACTTGGAGTGAAGATGATATTTAGAATAGAGACTGGATGATAGTGAGATCATTATGTGTGTATATTAGGAGCTATTGTGTTAGGATAAATGATTTATTAAAAGTATGTGGGTGGGGGATGCTTATATATGTGTAATTCGAGGTTGGTGGTATTAAGAATGGCGCTAAAGGAAATGATTTTCAGAAAGTCTGGATATGGATGTTGTTAGCCATTTTTCTTGGTAGAGAGCTTATGGTAGGGAGCGAATTTGTTTTGTATGAATAAAGGGAAGGTTAAGTATTTGTGGGACAATATAGAATTTGAGTGAGTTCTTTACTTTTTTTGTAGATAGGTATGTGAGTTGAGAAGTTTGCTACACTGAGTAGCTAGGAGCGTGCGATGGCTCACTCATGTCCGCATAATATTGAGTTGTCATTTTTTGGTTTGAGTTGCGAGCTTTGTGTTAGAATGACTTGAGGAGGTATGTATCTTGGTGGGAGCGATGGTTTACGCGTACACGCGCGTTTTCACTAAGATCTTGGATTAGGTAATCGGACCATGTGGAGTGAATAATGAGACTTGGGTGATCAGTTAACTTAGTGAGAGCGTTGTTTGTCCCACAAAGGAACGTGGTGGACCGCATATCGTGACGTCAGGAAAGATTCCACTCTCGAGCAAACAAGTTTGGCGCCAAGCGTGTTCTTTGTCCGCCACGAAACCACGTGGTGGATCGCTAACCGACCATTGTGACGTCGGCATCGGCAGGTTCGAATCTGTCCAGGAAAACAATATTGGTGCCATAAATGTGGCAGGGCATTCTTTGTCCACCACGTGCTGGACCAAAGGACCGACTGTTGTGTGACATTCGGGAAGATTCCACTCTCAGGCGAACAATTTTAGTGCGAATCGTGTGGGAGGGACAAATACATATGGTGAACGGACAACCTACCATTGTGACGTCAGAATCAGCAGGTTCGAACGAGCAAAACACGTTTACACTGCTGGACCCAAGCAGCCGCTGGATCAGTGGCGTGCGCGTGGGCTACCGCTGACTGGTAGCCTCCTCTGCTGGCGATGGTTTGAAGTAAGTCAGTTGGAGTCTGGACCTAGCGGCGAGCGCACTGGCTGTTGCCATCTCAAAGATGTGTACTAAGTCTGTTGGAGAACAAGCAATGACAGTACTGGATGAAATAGATTTCCATCCTTTTTCCCTGCAACATCAGAGGATGTGAATTACATTAGTACAAGTGCAGTTTATTATTTGACGCAATTTTAATAGGTTAGCAGTGACAGTCAAAGTTCGTAGGATGTGGACTATTTCATAGGTGTGATGGATTATGGTGTTGGAATTTGAACTTGTGACAGATTTTTGTTATGGGTGTAACACAAATGGCTTTCCTCCCGCCGAAATCGGACATCTTGAATAAATAATAAATGATGATAATAATAAATAGAAATACAGTTTTCGAGACATTATCGTGTTGGAATTTCTAGTGGAGGTAGGTCAATAATAATAATAATAATAATAATAATAATAATAATAATAATAATAATAATAATAAGATGTAAAGAGCAACTGATAATAGATACAGAGGTGACATATCAAGCTAAAACTAAACAAAGGTCCCTACACTACGCATACATTGATTACCAAAAAGCCTTTGATAGTGTACCCCACTCATGGTTACTACAGATTTTGGAAATATACAAAGTAGATCCTAAATTGATACAGTTTCTAAACACAGTAATGAAAAATTGGAAAACCACACTTAATATCCAAACAAATTCAGATAACATCACATCACAGCCAATACAGACTAAGCGTGGAATATACCAAGGAGACTCATTAAGTCCTTTCTGGTTCTGTCTTGCTCTGAACCCACTATCCAACATGCTAAATAATACAAATTATGGATACAATATTACTGGAACATACCCACACAAAATCACACATTTGCTATACATGGATGATCTAAAACTACTGGCAGCAACAAATCAACAACTCAACCAATTACTAAAGATAACAGAAGTAATCAGCAATGATATAAATATGTCTTTTGGAACAGACAAATGTAAGAAAAATAGCATAGTCAAGGGCAAACACACTAAACAAGAAGATTACATATTGGATAACCACAGCGACTGCATAGAAGCGATGGAAAAAACAGATGCCTATAAATACCTAGGATACAGACAAAAAATAGGAATAGATAATACAAATATTAAAGAAGAACTAAAAGAAAAATATAAACAAAGACTAACAAAAATACTGAAAACAGAATTGACAGCAAGAAACAAGACAAAAGCTATAAATACTTATGCTATACCAGTATTGACCTACTCATTTGGAGTAGTGAAATGGAGTGACACAGACGTAGAAGCACTCAATACACTTACACGATCACAATGCCACAAATATAGAATACATCACATACATTCAGCAACAGAAAGATTCACATTAAGCAGAAAGGAAGGTGGAAGGGGATTTATAGATATAAAAAACCTACATTATGGACAGGTAGACAATTTAAGAAAATTCTTTCTAGAACGAGCAGAAACTAGCAAAATACACAAAGCAATCACTCATATAAATACATCAGCTACACCATTGCAATTTCAGAACCACTTCTACAATCCTTTAGATCACATAACATCA
Source organism: Schistocerca cancellata (assembly GCF_023864275.1). Taxonomy (NCBI): domain Eukaryota; kingdom Metazoa; phylum Arthropoda; class Insecta; order Orthoptera; family Acrididae; genus Schistocerca; species Schistocerca cancellata. Next base: position 483,496,816 of record NC_064633.1, on the reverse strand, counting down.
ACAGATACAAAGAAAGTAAATTGGAAAAAGAAAACACTACACGGCAAGCACCCGTATCATCTAACACAGCCACACATAGATCAAGACGCATCCAACACATGGCTAAGAAAAGGCAATATATACAGTGAGACGGAAGGATTCATGATCGCAATACAGGATCAAACAATAAACACCAGATATTACAGCAAGCATATTATTAAAGATCCCAATACCACAACAGATAAATGCAGACTTTGCAAACAACAAATAGAAACAGTAGATCACATAACAAGCGGATGTACAATACTAGCAAATACAGAATACCCCAGAAGACATGACAATGTAGCAAAAATAATACATCAACAACTTGCCATAAAACATAAACTAATAAAACAACACGTTCCCACATACAAGTATGCACCACAAAATGTACTGGAGAATGATGAATACAAATTATACTGGAACAGAACGATTATAACAGATAAAACAACAACACATAACAAACCTGACATCATACTCACCAATAAAAAGAAGAAATTAACACAACTAATTGAAATATCCATACCCAACACAACAAATATACAGAAGAAAACAGGAGAAAAAATTGAAAAATACATCCAACTGGCTGAGGAAGTCAAGGACATGTGGCATCAGGATAAAGTCGACATTATCCCAATTATACTATCAACTACAGGAGTCATACCTCACAATATTCACCAGTACATCAATGCAATACAGCTACATCCAAACATATATATACAACTACAAAAATCTGTAATTATTGATACATGTTCAATTACCCGAAAGTTCCTAAATGCAATATAACATATACCATACAGTTACAAGGAAGTCACGCTTGACCGAGGTCCGCGTCACGTTCCATTTTTAACCAGACTTAAGTCTGAGAAAAAAAAAAGTCAAAAAGATAATAATAATAGACAGCAAGAAACAAGACAAAAGCTATAAATACTTATGCTACACCAATATTGACCTACTTATTTGGAGTAGTGAAATGGAGTAACACAGACCTAGAAGCACTCAACACACTTACACGATCACAATGCCACAAATATAGAATACATCACATATATTCAGCAACAGAAAGATTCACATTAAGCAGAAAGGAAGGAGGAAGGGGAGTTATCGACATAAAAAACCTACATTATGGACAGGTAGACAATTTAAGAAAAGTCTTTCTAGAACGAGTAGAAACCAGCAAAATACACAAAGCAATCACTCATATAAATACATCGGCTACACCACTGCAATTTCATAACCACTTCTACAACCCTTTAGATCACATAACATCAACAGACACGAAGAAAGTAAATTGGAAAAAGAAAACACTACATGGCAAGCACCCGTATCATCTAATACAGCCACCCATCGATCAAGACGCATCCAACACATGGCTAAGAAAGGGCAATACATACAGTGAGATGGAAGGATTCATGATCGCAATACAGGATCAAACAATAAACACCAGATATTACAGCAAGCATGTTATTAAAGATCCCAATATCACAACAGATAAATGCAGACTTTGCAAACAACAAATAGAAACAGTGGACCACATCACAAGCGGATGTACAATACTAGCAAATACAGAATACCCCAGAAGACACGACGATGTAGCAAAAATAATACATCAACAACTTGCCATACAACATAAACTGATAAAACATGTTCCCACATACAAGTATGCACCACAAAATGTACTGGAGAATGATGAATACAAATTATACTGGAACAAAACCATTATAACAGATAAAACAACACCACATAACAAACCTGACATCATACTCGCCAGTAAAAAGAAGAAATTAACACAACTAATCGAAGTATCCATACCCAATACGACAAATATGCCGAAGAAAACAGGAGAAAAAAATTGAAAAATCCATCCAACTGGCTGAGGAAGTCAAGGACATGTGGCATCAGGATAAAGTTGGCATTATACCAATTATACTATCAACTACAGGAGTCATACCACACAGTACCCACCAGTACATCAACGCAATACAGCTACATCCAAATGTATATATACAACTACAGAAATCTGTAATTATTGATACATGTTCAATTACCCAAAAGTTCCTAAATGTAATGTAACATATACCGCACAGTTAAAAGGAAGTCACACTTGATCAAAGTCCGCATCAATTTCCATTTTTAACCAGGCATAACGTCTGAGGAAGGAAAATAATAATAATAATAATAATAATAATAATAATAATAATAATAATAATAAAGAAAGTACGGTTTTGCAGACATTATTCTTTTGGAATTTGAATTTGGCGCCAATTTCTTCTGGAGGGTTAGGTTAGTGGACATAGCCCAACTAACCTATTTTCCCGCCAAAGTTCAAATGTTTCCACCATTTTTTTGGGGTTTATGTTAGTGGACATACCCCAATTGACCAATTTTCCCGCCAACATCCGCCATCTTGAACAACGTCATACCTTGTTGCAAAGTCTACACGTCGCCATCTCGAATAAATTTGACAAAAATGCAGAGTGGCGCAGATCATACTCTGTCATACTACTCACCACCAACTATAACCGTATGAGTTGGGTACGTGTTTGAAATCAAACTCAAGTTTTTTCTTCAAACCTTTCAGCAATTGTATCATCTGCATTCGGATGTTGGTAAAAGGATCCAATTATTATTTTAGTCCAGTTGCCAACAGTGACCTATGTCCATACTAACTCACAGGAACTATCTACTTCCGTTTCGCGACTAACTGCTTCTAACAGCAACAAACACATTACCACAAACCGTGTTTAGCCTATCCTTCCAGAACACCATTAGGTTCTTCACAAAAATTTCGGCTGAGTTTATCTTCGGCTTTAGCCAGCTTTCAGTGCCTATAACGATTTGAGCATCAGTGCTTCCTATTAGCGCTTGGAGCTCTGGTACTTTCCCAACACGGCTACAACAATTTGCAATTGTTATACCAATGGCTCCTGTGTCTACATTCTTCCTGTGTTTTCCTGAGACCCTCTAACATAAAGCTACGTTTACACTGAGGGATTTGTCTTGGAGATTTGGGCCTGGCACATGTAGCTGATGAGATGTGGCACAAGTTGCAAGTTCCTGCGACATGTTCCTGCAGCATCATCGTCGCCAGAATTCCGAGAAATACTCTGTTCTGGCTCATGTGCCTGTATCCGCTCGCTGATCGAAAACACGGCACAAATCCGAGATACATTTTCTACTACGCATGTGCAGTTCACAGGCACACTCACTGCGTTGCATCTTGGGTACAAGTAGTCAGATCTGTGTACAAGGAGGTTAAGTTTTTGTAGTATTCTGTATCAGTCCTTAAATATCAATCTGCAAAGATGGAGTGGCCGAAAAGTAATACTCTGAAAGTTATTGAAGAATTTCTAGAAAGGCGTTCGTTGTGGGATCCCACATCCCCCGATTACAAAAACAGAAACGCGAAACGAGAGGCATTTCATGTGCATGCATGTTTATGCAAAGTTTCCGATGAGGAGACGGACAGCAAATTACATAACCTGAGGTCACAATTCCTCAGGGAATTCAATAAATGTGATTCATCAAAGACATCAGGTTCTGGAAGAGAAGAGATTTACTCATCAAAATGGTGTGCCTTCGAATCGTTGCTCTTCCTAAAGGATATAAACAAACCAAGAACGAGTTTATCCACGTTTGAGGTAAGTTATAGCATATTTATTATACATTATTTTTATCAAAATTATTTATTTACATAACAATCAAGAATGTAATTGTGTTGTTTACACTTGTGCACAGAAAAAGAAAGCATTTTCTATGAATTTTATATTCATCACTGAACTAGGCAAACAACTATTGCCACTCCATTTGTCCTTTGTCAGTGACAAAAAATGCAGCAAACTCATTCCTCACTAGCTTCACGTCTTCTGCAACATTTCTACCCGTTCTTGGTAGTGATCTGAGTGGTCTCTCCATCTCCCAGGTTCTATGGCCCCTCGTTCTATATTTTCATAATCGGGACTGCCTGGCGGTGAATAAATTATGTGAGCTTCTCGATTTCTTCTTAAGAAATTGTGGAGATAAATGCAGCACAAAGTTACCATACTTGCTTTCTGCGGATTGAGGTGAATCGGTTTTCGTAGAACACAAAAGGCTGATGATAATATGCCAAAGACATTTTCTGCCCAGTCCACGCCACACAGCCCCTGCTACCTGTGTAGCCGCCTCCTGAGTATCGTGGACTCAGGGCCTATACAGCAGAACCCGAAACCCAACCACCCTTTTGGTTGCAAGTCAAGGGATCTGCAGCCCACATGGTCACAAAACCATCTGAGCCTCTGATTTACACCCTCCATTCAGCACTGTACCAGAGGTCCGCAATCAGTCCTTTTGACTATGCTGCAAAGGGTCAGCTCTGCTGTTATGTCGCAAGTAACACTGGCAGCCTTTACCACTTCTGTTAGCTGCTCAAAACCAGAGAGAATCTCTTCTGATCCAAAATGACAAACACCATTGGTACCAACGTGAGCCACCACATGTGCTCTTCATGGCATCCGGGAAGACCCGTTCCATGTCTGGAATGAGTCAACCCGGTATGCACACGGAGTGCACATTGTCTTCCTTCCCTTTCTTGGCAGCCATGTCCCTAAGGGTCCCCACTATGTGCCTAACGTTGGAGCTCTCAATTATCAATCATCCCAGTCTCTGTGACTGTCTGGATCTTGCAGGCTGAGAGGTTTCCTCTGAAACAGGACAGGCGATGGCATCTGGCTCTGCGACAGTGTCAGCTACAGACAGCACCTGGAACCTGTTTGTCAGACTAACCAGGGAGGTCTTACATGCGGCTCCCTGGGAAGTGTTTAGCTGCCTACTACGCCCCAGAGCAATGTCTCACGACCACAGATGAGGGGTCAACCTCAGTGCGAGCAGTAACTGGGCTGGCCACCAGTGAGAGCTGATCAGAGGACTTAAATGTAAGTTGGATCCCCACAGCTGGCCCACAACAGTGGTGCCCATCCACTGCAGCCTCAAGCTGTGCAACCGAAGCCATCACAGCCTGGAACTGAGAGCGAAGTGTCACTAACTCGGCTCGCCCACCAAACAACAATCACAGTCCCTAGCCATACTACAGACCATGGAAAACTGAACTACATGCAAATAGACTATTGTCACGTGCTGCAGAACTCTACTGTAGATCCTTAAGAAAACACAGGAACTGTGTCTAATAAATTAGATTAACTTCATTGGTGAGCCAACCAAGTTATTGTTTGGTAAATTAGATGAAGATGATGCGGTAGTCTTTATTATCCATAGAACAAGTGACAATAGTAAGGGTGTCACTGACAGGGGTAAATCAGACTCTGCATGCAGTAACCAAGAATGCTCAAATTATCGCTGATGGGATCAAAAAGTTAAGCGTGCATATGGAAGATTATGAAAACAGTACCAGCAAGATGGTGCAACAGGCCCTAATTCTAATAACTACCACAGAACAGCTAGTGCAAATCACAGCCGTGTTTAATGATCTGGGATGAGAAGATGACTTCTTGGTTTCTGCCATCGTGAATGTGCAGAAAGGTCTCTTAGAACCACACTTAATAATTCTTGTGCATGTAGCTAAGTATCTGAAGCTAATAAAGGGAGAGTTTAAAGACAAAAAGTTCTCAGCTGAACTCACATAGTACTAAGGATATGTTACTTTGTTACCATAAATTTAGATATATTTTTAGTAGCCAATACGTTATGTATTAAATGTACCTCTAGCTGACTGTTAATGTATATGCACTATACTAGGTATGGGCACTACCAGCTGAGTACGGTAAGCCAAAGAAATTGTTTGCTTATGCAACACCAGACAAGGAATTCCTAATCATAGCCAAAGTGAAAAGACAGTGTACGCAACTGTCCAGTGACCAGCTAGGCTGTAAAACTGTCACTTTGAGAAACCAGATCTTTAACCGAAATTTCGTCCTAATGTCCACTTATGATCATGAGCGATGTGAAGCTGATCTGTTACAACCAGTAACAGAAATTCCCAAAGATTGCTATGTTACATACATTGTATTAAACGAAAGTATATGGACAACGAATGATTGTACATAGCCTCATAAGATGAAGGCTCAACAATATCATGTAATGATTCGCCACCACCCACCAAAATTATTGTGTGGGACACAGTAAATGCAAGGGATATGGTCCACAGATTATGTTGCAGGTCGACCATATCACTCATACAAATATCAGTAAGGTAGACATCGTTCTTAAGTTAAAAATAGATATAGATTGTTGTACAACAGACGAGGAAAATCAGAACTTGACTCAAATCCCCATCCTCTCACCATTAGGGCGCATACGAATAGCTAGGGATTTAGATGATCTAAAAGTAGCAGGTCGTACAATAGACGGGTTACAATATGAGAGACAGAGTACCAACAACGGACGACCTTCAGGGGATGGTGGAGGATTGTGTATTCCATGTGAGGATAAGCTGGTTAGGTAGTGATCTGACAAAAATTATAACCAGTTGTTCGTGCGTTTATCCTAAGTGTCTAGAAGGTGTGGAAAATGGCTTTGTAAATGGGCGGGAACTGCTACCCCTCCCTCCGACCGAATGGCGTGAAAGGAACGTAGTCACACGCCATGATCCACCAGAAAGATGGAGGCAAATAGGTCTGTGTTGGGAGGTGCTAGCACTACGGTCTGAAAGGAGAGAAATTACCACCAATCCGTTAGCTGTAAGTTCAACATGCAATGTATCGAGGTCGTTAGGTGATTTGCCTCATCCCGTGTGTAAACATGTAATGCCTTGAATACTCATTTGGTGAAGTGAAAAGCGTGACCTGTAGCCGACCTAAGGTGAAATGTGAGGAGTGTACTCACAGCAAGCAACGAAACAAATGAGGTTGAGGTCAGCGATCTCAAACAGCAGAGTTTTGTTGAAATGTACCTTGTACTACAACCAATATGTAGTTTTGTTTATAAACTTGGTGCTCTCGTAGAAATTGTTGTGAAGTACAGAATCTATAAACTTCGTAATGTGAAACATAACTTTGAAAATAAAAGCTGGCAAGGTCCACTGGGACACGATAGTAAATGACGAAAATTTTGTGATCTCGGTGGGTTGTGTTGCGAAGGGTAAAATATTCAGCTTTAGTAAGAAAGTTGGGAAATAGTTTCTTGGCGAGAGGAAGTGGAATATGTGTGTGACAAGTCTGATGCCGCTATCCAATATTTGATCAGCTACCAAGAAGCGCACATTTGCGCGCCGGGGATAGCAGGATAAGCAACTTGACCATTGAACGGTACAGGCACCAGCGCCTAGAAAAGTATATGGCAGACAGCATGTGGCAGCCACATGACCAACGCAATGGACACAATCATCATCGAACACTCCAGAATGGTGGTCAGTGTACAACAGCTCCTTATAAATAGGCCAATAATAGGCCAACTACAAACTGGAGAGGGAGAAAAGTTATCTGGGACATACCACTTTGTCGCTCGGGGTCAATGGCTAGACTTCCATTATTTGGAACACGCAGTACTTTCTGCCACAGTAGGACTTGTACTTCGAAGACAAGAGTAGTATGATCTAATATAATCACTCCTGATACTTGTAAATAGTGATTTGTACATATGGAATGTGTCTGGGGTACTTCCAGGGAATGTATTCCTTTCTACCAGTATATAATTTACATCCAATTCCCGACAAAATCATACCGAGTTCCATGCTCTCCATCTCTCAATATCCTACTTTCACACAACATAGGGCAATAGTAGGCAGACCGCAAGCAAGTCACATTGTCTTCAAACGAGGTACATTCCCTCGTCATGCTTTGCGTGTTTCTTTCTAACTCCCTCCAGGACACAACAATACACTTACAACAGCTGAGCAAACCTTCTGTTGCAGGATACTGACTTGGCACTGGTCATCATACAGAATACAATAACATAGACATCCTGGCATGCATTTCTTCAGCTATTAGGACAGTGTCATTAAGGAAGCAGTTGTAATTAAATTAGCAAGAAACATTATAAGAAAAGTTGGAGGTTTTTTCCCTAAGTTCTGTAGGAATCCCAGCTCTCATTTATGTCAAAAAAAGAGGGACAAGTGATGCTACCTCACCTGTATGAAATTAATTTTCTCTACTGATAACTTCTGGTGTCGGTCAGTCAATCAATCACCTTTCATTGTACAGCAGTTAGAGAGAGAGAGAGTGGGGGGGAGAGAGAGAAAGAGAGAGAGAGTGGGGGGGGGGGAGAGAGAGAGAGAGAGAGAGAGAGAGAGAGAGAGAGAGAGAGAGAGAGAGAGAGTGGGGGGGAGAGAGAGTGGGGGGGAGAGAGAGAGAGAGAGAGAGTGGGGGGGAGAGAGAGAGAGAGAGAGAGTGGGGGGGAGAGAGAGAGAGAGAGAGAGTGGGGGGGAGAGAGAGAGAGAGAGAGAGAGAGAGAGAGGGAGAGAGAGAGAGGGGGAGGGAGAGGGAGAGAGAGTGGGGGGAGGGAGAGGGAGAGAGAGTGGGGGGAGGGAGAGGGAGAGAGAGTGGGGGGAGGGAGAGGGAGAGAGAGTGGGGGGAGGGAGAGGGAGAGAGAGTGGGGGGAGGGAGAGGGAGAGAGAGTGGGGGGAGGGAGAGGGAGAGAGAGTGGGGGGAGGGAGAGGGAGAGAGAGTGGGGGGAGGGAGAGGGAGAGAGAGTGGGGGGAGGGAGAGGGAGAGAGAGTGGGGGGAGGGAGAGGGAGAGAGAGTGGGGGGAGGGAGAGGGAGAGAGAGTGGGGGGAGGGAGAGGGAGAGAGAGTGGGGGGAGGGAGAGGGAGAGAGAGTGGGGGGAGGGAGAGAGAGAGAGTGGGGGGAGGGAGAGAGAGAGAGTGGGGGGAGGGAGAGAGAGAGAGTGGGGGGAGGGAGAGAGAGAGAGTGGGGGGAGGGAGAGAGAGAGTGGGGGGAGGGAGAGAGAGAGAGTGGGGGGAGGGAGAGAGAGAGAGTGGGGGGAGGGAGAGAGAGAGAGTGGGGGAGGGAGGGAGAGAGAGAGTGGGGGGGAGAGTGAGAGAGTGGGGGGAGAGTGAGAGAGTGGGGGGGAGAGTGAGAGAGTGGGGGGGAGAGTGAGAGAGTGGGGGGGAGAGTGAGAGAGTGGGGGGGAGAGTGAGAGAGTGGGGGGGAGAGTGAGAGAGTGGGGGGGAGAGTGAGAGAGTGGGGGGGAGAGTGAGAGAGTGGGGGGGAGAGTGAGAGAGTGGGGGGGAGAGTGAGAGAGTGGGGGGGAGAGTGAGAGAGTGGGGGGGAGAGTGAGAGAGTGGGGGGGGGAGAGTGAGAGAGTGGGGGGGGGAGAGTGAGAGAGTGGGGGGGGAGAGTGAGAGAGTGGGGGGGGAGTGAGAGAGTGGGGGGGGAGTGAGAGAGTGGGGGGGGGAGAGAGAGAGAGAGTGGGGGAGAGAGAGAGAGAGAGTGGGGGAGAGAGAGAGAGAGAGTGGGGGAGAGAGAGAGAGAGAGTGGGGGAGAGAGAGAGAGAGAGTGGGGGAGAGAGAGAGAGAGTGGGGGAGAGAGAGAGAGAGAGTGGGGGGAGAGAGAGAGAGAGAGAGTGGGGGAGAGAGAGAGAGAGAGAGTGGGGGAGAGAGAGAGAGAGTGGGGGAGAGAGAGAGAGAGAGAGTGGGGGGGGAGAGAGAGAGAGAGAGAGTGGGGGGGGAGAGAGAGAGAGAGAGAGTGGGGGGGAGAGAGAGAGAGAGTGGGGGAGAGAGAGAGTGGGGGAGAGAGAGTGGGGGAGAGAGAGAGTGGGGGAGAGAGAGAGTGGGGGAGAGAGAGAGTGGGGGAGAGAGAGAGTGGGGGAGAGAGAGAGTGGGGGAGAGAACAGTCGAGGGGGTTGAGCATTTTGTATATTTTATTATTGTTAAATCTAGGGATATCAGCTCTGATTAGCACCAAAACATCCTTAGTTCTGGGTTCGAAATCCGCCACCACTTACATTTTAATACTCAGCATGGGCAGCCGAAGACTGCAGTACAAGAAGTCACCCTCAGTCTGTCATTGGTCTTGTCAAAGAGGACGAAGGAGGGGACAGAAGTTCAGGGCACACTCTTGTCCTTGGGTTGGGAAACAGCCCCTAAATGTGGAAGAATCAGCAATGATCAACAGCATGAGGAAGCAGAAGGTAACGGAACAACTGCATTAATAACACACGATGTGTACCCACAGGGCATGTGGCCTGTGACAGGAATTGTCAAGACGATATCTACACTGGCTAAAGATTCCAGAGTGTCTCACATTCAAATCACCGGGAGGGCGAGAAGAAGGCCGGACGCGCGAGAAGACTGAAGATGATAGGGAAGCTCGAAAATCTGAAAAGGGAAATGTGAAGGCTCTATCTAGATACAGTAGTGGTCGGTGAAGTGAAATGGAGTTAGGGCAAGGATTTCTGATCAGATTAATATAGGGCAACAACAGCAGCAGAAAAACATAAAACAGGAGTAGGACTCGTTATTAAG